>NC_089490.1:39577533-40283783 GCF_036850765.1 Saccopteryx bilineata
AAATCTTGAAAATCTAGATTTGCTAATGTTTTAATGTTGACTCATATTCCTATTATAATTCAACTTTTGTTGACCATTTCAGGTCTTCTGACTCTTCTTCTCCTCCCAAACATTTTCTTAAGTCCTTGGAAACCCAGGTGGTACCTCTCCAGTACCGAATACTTCCTTTCAGGTGCTGAGTGCCATCAGCCACATGTTGAAGTACTGATCAATCGAAACAGCTCTATAGTGCTATAGTGTTGAGGTCCTGAATGACAGTTATGTAGTGTTGGTAAAAGGAAGGTTAACAGGTTCTGTTCCCCAATTTGGGTTCTTATTGCTTGGGCCTCAAAGCAAGGTTTTGGTTTTATTTGTTTCTTTTTCTTTTTTTTTTTTTGGTACATCCAAAGATAAAAATATTTTAGTCCATAATGTGTTTTCAGTTAATCTTTATAATCATTTCTCTCTTACTACGGCTTGAACACTACAGTTTATGGTATGTCAGGGTTCTATCTTATGAACAAACTCTAATGCTCTTAATTTATTCCTCTTTGGAGAAGATGGCTATTTAACTCACTTTCATAAAAGCCTTATGAAAATTGTCTCATTTAAATGACTTCACACCAAAATACCAAACACATTGACCATGTTTGAATCCTAGCCAAGAACAGGGCTTTAACTAAAACCTGAGCATTATTTTTACTAATATAATGCTGTATGGAGGTTAAGAATGTGTCAGTGTCAATACTGGAAAATTTGTTCATCATTACAAATGAGACTCAAAGCAGAAATGGACAATCCATAGTTTACTCAAACAGTCTGTTATGATATAGTAGTAGTTCAAAGTTTCTGGGTCAAATTCTTGCAATTGAAACCTAGTTGGGTGACTATTGAAAAGTTAAACTTTTTGCTTGTCAGTTTCTTCATTTTAAAAATAGGATTAATTAAGTTTCATTCTTTTGCATGTGGCTTTCCAGTTTTCCCAGCACCATTTGTTGAAGAGGCTTTCTTTTCTCCACTGTGTGTTGTTGGCCCCTTTATCAAAAATTATTTGACCATATATATGTGGTTTTATTTCTGGACTTTTTATTCTGTTCCATTGGTCTGAGTGTCTATTTTTTCTGCCAATACCATGCTGTTTTGATTATCGTGGCTCTATAATATAGTTTGAAGTTGGGTATTGTAATGCCCCCAGCTTCATTCTTTTTCTTTAGGATTGCTTTGGCTATTCGGGTTTTTTTTTTTTTTCTTCTGACGCTGGAAACGGGGAGAGACAGTCAGACAGACTCCCGCATGCACCCAACCAGGATCCACCCGGCACGCCCACCAGGGGGCGATGCTCTGCCCCTCCGGGGCGTCCCGCTGTTGCGACCAGAGCCACTCTAGCACCTGGGCCAGAGGCCAAGGAGCTATCCCCAGCACCCGGGCCATCTTTGCTTCAATGGAGCCTCGCTGCAGGAGGGGAAGAGAGAGACAGAGAGGAAGGAGAGGGGAAGGGGTGGAGAAGCAGATGGGCACTTCTCCTGTGTGCCCTGGCCGGGAATCGAACCCGGGACTTGGGCAAGCCAGGCCGACGCTCTACCACTGAGCCAACCGGCCAGGGCCTATTCGGGGTTTTTTATAGTTCCATATAAATCTGATGATTTTTTGTTCCATTTCTTTAAAAAATGTCATTGGAATTTTAATGGGAATTGCATTAAATTTGTATATTGCTTTGGGTGATATGGCCATTTTGATTATATTTATTCTTCCTACCAAGAACTGCATGATTCCATACATAGGTGGGACATAAAAACGAAACTAAGAGACATGGACAAGAGTGTGGTGGTTACGGGGGGGGGGGTGGAGGAGAAGGAGGGAGAGGAGAAGGGGGAGGGGAGGGGCACAAAGCAAACTAGATAGAAGGTGACGGAGGACAGTCTGACTTTGGGTGATGGGTATGCAACATAATTGAATGACAAGATAACCTGATCATGTTTTCTTTGAACATATGTACCCTGATTTATTGAAGTCACCCCATTAAAATGAATAAAACTGTATAAAAAAGAGAAAAATAATTAGAGAAAGACAAAAAAAATAGGATCAATAACAGAAACATAATTCATAGAAGTTTTTCCAAAAAGAGATTTAGTGTAAAGTAAGTACTCATTAAACATTAGTTATTATAATCACTTTTTTTTACATCATTAACAAAGTACTTTTCACTAAAATCTGACATGTATCTAAAGACTTTAGACTTGCTCTTGGTTTAAAAGAGAGACAGTGAATTATAAATATTTGAACAAAACACAATTAAATTATGGTACATAATTTATAAATTAATTATTTGTGACATCAATAGAATGATTCAGACATGTATTAATCCCACAAAGATGTCCATATTGATACTGAATAAAGAACACATTACACAGAAACAAATGTTATATTTGATTTTTTAAAGAAATAAAACATGTATATAGATGTAAAGTCTGAGCATATGTGATTGTATAGCAATGGTAGTATCTGAAAAAGGGCTTTTGGATGGTTTTTATTTTATTCTTTAATCTTTCATTATTGATAAAATTTTTAGTCTGTTACTGGTAATCAGAAAATAAGTAGTTATTTTAATTCAACAAAAAGGTATATATGAGTACTTCTGAGCTACAAAAAATTTCATATTAGCTTATTTATTTTATTTTTTTCTAAATGGATGTGCAGAAACAATAATCTTGTCATAATTAAAATTTAAATCAAATAGAAATAAAGTTATTTAAATATTAAATTTGCATTTGACATCAAATATGGTAATATAGGTTGCACCTGTATATTTATGAGTCTTAAAAATGAGATGCTGTATTTTTCTTAAAAAGTATGAAGTAAAAATATAATGTTTCATAAGCTCATTGGAGGTTTTATAATGTAATTTACATTTGTCATAACCTATGCTACTTTTATGTAGTGTGACCTCTTATTTATTTTTGATTATATATACTGTCAAGTTATTTATGCCTTCCCTAAAGATATACAACTGGCAATACTTTTCAAGCTTTTCAACCTACAACAAAAGTTTTCTTATTACTAAATATCTTTTCTTAATGATGATGGTTTTTCTCTTAGGACTACAAGAATCCTTCACAAATATTAACTCAGACTGTGCACAACAATTTAGCAGAATATTTTTAATCTTGAGGGGGATAAGGATTCTTTGTTTGATTTATCCTGATTCAAAAACTGCAGAGTATTTGTTCATGTTGAAAAATTTTGGTGCTCATCATAGTCATCTTCTAAGCAATATTTATATGCACATAAAAGGGGTTCAAGATTATAAAAATATAATAAGCACTACATTGTATTCTTAGCTGAAATGAGTGTAATAACACAGCATGGCTACAGAATTACTTTGAAATAGTCTCCTTTAAATAGACTCTTAAGAATTACCAAGAGAAATAACTTGAATCTCAGTATAATACTGTCTATGGGAAACATTTTCTATGACTGTTATTTTATATGTATCTCAGTTCCAGAAACAGGTCTTTGTGATATTTTCAATAGTTGTCTTCTTCAAATAGAGAATAAGACAAAACCCCTTGACAAGAAATTTAAACTTATTTTATTAATATTCAAATGATATAAATTTATTAATATAACTAGATGAAATAGATTATATTTTTATTCTTAATTAAAGCCACAGAATGATGTTTATTTGATTATATAATTTGTGTTAATATCATGAAGATTTAGATATCAGATTAGCATCCAAAATTTGATTTAAATGAAACTTTTCATTCTTCCCCCAGCACCAACTCACTACAACCAATCAAGTGGTTGAAGCCAAAACCTATGAATTATCCATAGTAACTTCACTCTTCATACTGCACCTAGTAAAGCCATGAGCAGTTCTGTTGATTTTGATGCCAAAACATACCCTTAAAGTTCCCTTCATTTCTGCTGTCACCACCCTAATTCAAACCACTATCAACATCTGAAATAGTCACCTGCTTCCTTGCTTTGCCTGCTTCTGTTTTTGCTGCTTTATAATTTTATCCTTGGATAATATTTTTAAATATACATGAAATCTTCTACTTTTTTTGTTAAAACCCTTTCAATACCTTTATCTAAGTATTCACAATTAGAATAAGATCTAAATTGTCTACATTGTCATAAAGGCCTATGTGAACTGATTTGTGTCTACGTCTTTAATCTTGCTTTCTGAATCTCTCCCTCTCCTTCCTCTTTCACATCACACTACCCCTCAATCACACACTCAAGCCCCAGTAGCCTCTGTTTTGTTCCTACTCTAAACTAGCTACAGTGCTGTTTGCCCTTGAAACCTTGGACTTGCTTGTTCCTACTGCTTGGAACATTTTGTGACCATCCATTCACATCATACCACCTAAATATTACCTCCTGACTAAGCACCTCTCTTAACTAACAATCCTCTGTCTTACTACTTTTTATCACCAATTGTCAGTTCCAGATTATCTTGAACATTTTTGTCACTCTCAAACTAAGACTGAAGACAAGATCTTCTTTTCTTTTTCACCATTGTTTATGCCACACACTTAGGATATAGACTATGTGATGCTAATGTGATGTGCTAAATGAATATGTGGACTTTGAGTATAAATTTTTGATCCGGTAGATAGAAAATATCCAGATATAGTTTATATGATTTTAAACATAATCTTTAATTTGCCTAAAAAAGATCCAAAGTGAATATAAAATTGAAGATGGCTCATACTTTATGACCATTTACAAATAATTTCTTTGCATATGTTGCAAATTAAGTTTTTATTATTTTGCATGTTGTTTCTTACCAATTTTTTACATGATGAAATTTTTATGTATAATGTAAAAATTTACAAGAAAAGAAAAATTTTCATTGTTGAGGTTAAGCTACACCAGTTGGTTTGTTTTTTAATGACTAGACACTTTATGTTTTCATCATTTTACTTTTTGAAATATTTTAGGATATATATAATATGATTATGCAGAGTGACATTTAACATTTATGAAAAAATATTCATAATTTTAAAAAACAAGAATTACTGGTAATGAGACTTAAAGCAAAAAAAGTTACATTAAGAGATTTGCTCTAAAACTTTAAACTCTACATAGGCCCTGTTGGAACAATCTAATATCATCCCTAAAACCAACCCAACTCCTTTCTGCTACCCCGTTTCAACTTCTAGCTCCATTTTTCTTTTATACTTCAATTACTATAAGACTTGTTAAATTTTCCCCCAAAATTATAGTTCTACTTTGTTATATTTTTCTATCTTCTAAATAAATCAAGATTATTTAGAAATGTTTTTGGCCCTGACTGGTTAGCTCAGTCAGTTAACATCATCTGGAAACAACAAGGTTGCAGGTTTGATTCCCAGGCAGTGCACACATGGGAAGCAACCAATGGATGCATGACTGAATGAAACAACACATGAGTGCGTTTGTTTCCCCTCCCTTCTCTCTCTCTTCTTCTCATTCTCTAGCAATATATAAAAAAATTTAAGCTCTGGTAGCATAGTTCAGTTGGTTGGGGCATTGTCCTGAAGCTGCAGAGGTTGCCGGTTTGAATCCCTACTCAGGGCACATGCAGGAACAGCTTCATGTTTCTGTCTCTCTCTCTCTGCCTATCTCAAGAAAAAAAAAAGGTTTTTGTTATTCTTGTTTTAATAAAGAGGATAAAGGAGAGAGATAAAAAGACAAACATTGATTTTTTGTTCCTTTTTTTTTTTTTATTCATTGAATAATTCTTGTGTGTGCCCTGACCTGGGATCAAACCCACAACCTTAGTGTATCGGGAGGATGCTCTAACCAATTGACCTCTTTGGCTAAGGCCAAAAGGAGATTATTTCAAAATTTCTTATACAGTGTACATTTTTCTAAGCTAACTCTCTCACTGTGGTTTATTTCTGACTTGAATTTCCAAAATTTCTATGATATGAGATTTTATGTTGATTATCACTTAGTAGGTATTTTATTATAGATTATTTTTATAAAGTATAAGAATATATAAAACATAAGTATTTTATTATGGTTAAAATAAACCTTTAGAATTAAATTGAATTCTTATATTTTTTATTCAGTTTATTAAACTAAAAAAGAAAATACACAGCAAGTTGTTCACCTATACCTCCAACTTTTTAAACCCCATCTCTAAAACCCACCAAACTGGCCCTGCCAGTGTTGGCGCAGTGGATAGAACGTGGGCCTGAGACACGCTGAGGTCCAAGGTTTAAAAACCCCATGGTCACCTGTTTGAGCGAAGGCTCACCAGCTTGAGCATGAGATCATCAACATGATCTCTCAGGGTTCACTGATTTGAAGCCCAAGGTCACTGGCTGAATCCAAAAGTTGCTGGCTTGAGCAAGGAGCCACTGGCTTGGCTTCAGCCCCCAAGTCAAGGCATGTATAAGAAGCAATCAATTAACAGCTAAAGTGACACAACTATGAGGTGATGCTTCTCATCTCTCTTCCTTCCTGTCTCTCATTCTTTCTCAAAAAATAATAAAGTAAAATAAAAACAAGTTCATATGTCATTTAAAAAATAAATAAAATTAAAACCATCCATCTGTTTTCTGTATTTGTGAGCTTAGCCTTTTTTTGGTGGTGGTGGTGGGGGAGTTGAAGACAGATTCCATACACAAGAGAGATTATACAGTATTTCAGTTTCTTCATCGGACTTTGTTCACTTTAGGATAGTACCCTTTAATTCCATCCATGTCACAAAGGGCAAAATATCTTTCTGTATGGCCAAATAACATTCCATTGAACTTAGATATCACAATTTCTTTATCCTTTCATCTGTTAATGGACATTAAGCTTGTTTCCTTGATTGTTGTAAATAATGTTACAATAAACATGGGGGTGCAGATATCTTTTAGAAATAGTGTTTTTGTTTTCTTTAAATAAATACCCAAAATTAGAATTTCTGGATTACATAGTAGTTGTATTTTTTTTTGAAGAATTTTCCATACTGTCTTCTATAATGGCTGTACCAATTTTCATTCCCACCAACAGTGCAGAAGAATTTCCTTTTCTCCATCTCCTTTCCAACACTTGTTATTTCTTGTCTTTTTAATAATAGCCATTCTAACAGGTGAGAGGTGATATCATTTTTCTATTTTTTTAATTTGTGTTTCCCTGATGGTTAATGATGAAGAGCATCTGCTTGTGTAGCTGTTGGTCATCTGTATGTCTATAGAACAATGTCTATTCAGATTTCATGTCTTTTTAAATTGAATTATTATTTGACTGAGCTTTATGAGTTATTCATATATTTTAGATATTAGTCCCTTATATATGATTTGCAAATAATTTTTTTGTGTGATGTAATATAGTGGTCCAGTTTCATTCTTTTGCATGTGGCTGTTCTATTTTCTCCAACACCATTTATTGAAGAGACTATTTTCTCCCATTTTATACTCTTTAATCCTTTGTAGTAAATTAATTGACCATATATGAGTAGGTTTAATTCTGGACTCTCTATTCTGTTTCATTGGTCTCTTTGTCTGCTTTTATATCAATGACATACTCTTTTAATTACAATAGCTTTGTAATGTCATTTGAAATCATACAGCATGATGCTTTCTTCTTTCTTTCCCCCAAGATTGCTTTGGTTATTTGGAGTCTTTTATGATTCCTTACAAATTTGAAAAATATTTGTTCTATTTCTGTGAAATGCCATTGGAATTTTGATAGCGATTGCAATGAGTCTGTAGATAGCTTTCAGTAGTTTGAACATTTTAAATATTTATTCTTCTAATTTAAAAGCATGCAATATCTTTTATATATTTATGTCTTGATCAGCCTATTTTATTGTTGTCTTGTCATTTTCACTATACATGGGGTCTTCAGGTTATGGCAGTCTCAACATATAATGTTTCAAGTTTATGATGCTTACTTCCATAAAAACAAAAAAAAATTAAGATGTGAGCATTTTGGCTTACATTAGTGTCATACTTACAGACAACGTGGGTGAGCTAGTTTGGAAAAGAAGAAGTCATTAACCTTCCAGAATAGCCTAGAACAATTCTTTAAGAAGGTAGAGAGGTCTGCAACAGATCCTGTACCCTCTACATCAGCTGCTTCCCAAGATGAAACAACTGTGGTACAGGTAGAATCATCACCAGCATCTCTCCTGCATGTTCCTTAGGCAACTCTGATTCACCTGACCGAGTATCTCCAGCACCTTTTGCAAGTCCTCCTACTTCTCCAACTTCCTTCTCCCAATAGGTCACTCTCTCCCACCTTGCAAAGCCCCTTCCAGTGTACAAGCCAACCACAGGAATAAAGGAAAGGAATTTTGTTTTACATCCATTCTTTTCACTTTTTCTGTTACTACAGTACAGTGTACAGTACAGTACATTTATGTCCTTTTCCTTTTTCTGTGGCTTAGTTGTGTTTTTATGTTCTAGATTATGATTTTACAACTGTGTTAAAATAGGTAAGTGACTTAGGCTAGGCTGTTTCAACTTACACCAAAATTTGGGTTACTTTACTATCATAGGAACAGAACTGTGTCATAACCTAAGGACCCCCTGTATAGGTTTTTCACCTCCTTAGTTAAATTTATTCCTACATATTTGATTCCTTTCATGCAATTGAAAATTAGATTATTTTTAAATGTCTCTTTTGGATAATTTATTACTAGAGGCTAGAAATGCAACAGTTTTGTGTATTGATTTTGAATCCTGTAACTCTATTGAATATATAAGTTTTTACATTTTTGAATGAAATCTTTAGAGATTTCTGAATAGACTATCATGTCACCTGAAATTGTAATCATTGTAGTTCTTCCTTTGCAATTCAATGCTTTTTGTTTCCTTTTTCTTACCTAATTGTTTTGACTAAGGCCTCTAATATTATCTATCTTCTCCCACAAGATTATAAGCTTCAAGGTGCAAAGATATTTATCTCTACACGTACTATGTATTTAAGTATCTAGAAATACCCAATGAACAAATTCATCTTTTTACATCTGTGATCCATAATTATTTAATCTTGTTTTTCAATCATTGTACACAATGAAGTTTACTGGGTCTATTTTTCCTGGAGAAGAATGAAATCTATTACCATGGGCCAGAAAAAGTCCAACTCTTTTCTGAATCACTTGTGGTTTACATGGAACTCTAAAGCTAGAAGTTTAAAAGAATGTTTAAGAGGAAAAATTCTTAGATATATATATTAATAAGTTGAATGATGAATGAAAATATCTTAGCTTTAAAGAAATCTGATAATATGGCTAAAATTCATGTCAGCAATATAAATGTTTAAGTAGGACTACAGCAATATTTTATATCATAAGAAATCCTCAGTGCATACATGATTTTCCTTTTTTTGGAAATGCCAGGAAAAGAAAAAGGAAAATGTAACTTATAAAACACATACTCTATGTGCATGAACACATTTCCATGATAAGAATAGCGATCAGTATTTGCTTTGAGAGCACAGAATCTATACAACTGCCGCTAAGCAATACTGATAACAACTCCACATAAACAACATATACTATATTTACATGTTAGAGAAACAAAACTAATAATATGATACATGGAGGCTTCCTTATTAACTTCATTAATAAGTGCATTTAAAAAGTGCATTAATTTAAATTATTTCAGTTGAGAACAAGTATCATTTATAAAAGACAAAAAATGGACTTAAACACACAAAAACATACCTATTTTCAAATCTAGTTTTTGAGCAGAAACGTAACTGTATTTTATATTCTAAATGCTTCCAAATTATTTTTTTATGAGATTTCGCTTCATTTACAAAAGTGCAGATTAAAAGATTTCATCAGGCTTCTAGACTTCCAAAGAGAGTCCCGGTAGAAAGCTATACATTCTGTATTGCATGGTAACAGTTTAAATATCACTTTGAATTACATTTTCAAAAGCTGGCAAAAGTCTAATACTCTCTCTTTTAACCCGAGTCATTCTAGTAATTCTCACAAATATTTTCTGGAGCTCAGATGATGTAGTATGGTTAAAAATTTTAGACCAAGGACATAATGATTTCTCCCTGGCCTTCAGGTATTAAACATGAATTATAGAAAGTGATTATCCTTGTCACCTTGCCTGAAGTAATGATGTTCTGTTTTACACAGAGCTATCAAGAACATGCTACATCAAAACGAGTATGATTTCAGATTATTATTAATCATACAAATGTAAGGTCTTTATTCAAATCATACTTTGAAGATCACTAAAATTTTATAAAGGTAACTTAGAATTTTATACAACATATTTTACATTCAAAATAAAAATATGTATTTTTTAGATAATTGCAGTGGTCAGCAAACCATGGCTTGCGAGCCACATGAGGCTCTTCAGCCCCTTGAGTGTGACTCTTTGGCCGTACCCTAATTAGTACTCTAATTAAGTTAATAACAATGTGCCTACCTATATAGTTTAAGTTTTAAAAATTTGGCTCTCAAAAGAAATTTCAGTCGTTGTACTGTTGATATTTGGCTCTGCTGACTGATGAGTTTGCCGCCACTGTGGGTCATTTTAAACAATGTCTAAGCAAATAATATTGCTGACATGAGTCTAGAAAAAAGACTATGTTAACTAAATTACATAAATTATTGAAACAATAAAAGGAAATATCTCTCAGATTCCTTTGTAAGGCTCATAAGAAACATAAGTGAGATTTATAACAAAAATTAGATATCCTTGGTTCTATAACATTTTTTCCCTTTATATGAGAAAATGCTTATGTAATATTTGCATTTAGGGTAGCATTTAATAATTTTAATGCAAGATTTGTAGAGATTTGTGACTTGCAAATAAACCATTTAGAATGATCTTTTGGACTATATAAATAGCATGGCATTTCAATTCTTGTCATGCCTTATTTTCAACATTTCACTTAATTATTTTGCAATACCCAATGGAGATTTTATTGTATTATTCCATTAAAAATGACTGTGATAGTCAAAGATGTTTCAATATATTCCCTTGAAGGAGAAGGATATATATTCTTTCAATAATAATGGTTACATAAAAAAGTCTGACAGTTGTTAAAAGGGAGGATGAAAGAAAGTGAAGATATTAAGCCATATATATATATATATATATATATGGTTAAACACACACACACATATATATATATATGGTTAAACACATATATATATAAATATATATATTCTGGTTAAACACAAGAATGATGTAGTCCAAAATCATCCATGAGTACGTTGCGGGATGGAAGGGAAAACCGGAGGCAGATGAAATATATATATATATATATATAACACATAGACACAGACAACAGTGTGGCGACAGCCCGAGGGGAAGGGGAGGACATGGAAGTGCACAGAGGACAGGGGAATGGGAACAGAAAGAACGTTTTCTTGGGTTGATGGGCATAGAGTGTGCAGTAGGCAGATGGGGGTTTATTGAGTTGTACACTTGAAACCTGTACCTCGAAAAAGTCAATTAAGCAAACAAACAAAAACCAACAAATACAGGCTCACCCCACAAAAGAAATTGTGTAAAATGTCACAGTTTGGGCTTCACATGCCTGGTTAAACACAAGAATGATGTAGTCCAAAATCATCCATGAGTACGTTGCGGGATGGAAGGGAAAACCGGAGGCAGATGAAATATGCATGTAAGGCCTCTGAACGCTCTCTTCATTCATCTTTCTCTTCCACGTGAAAATAGGATTTGAGATATGAAAATTTAGAAGGTTATTGCCAAGTTTCTTTTATTTTCCTTTGAGAGATTAGTTGTTGCCATGGTTCAAAGGATGATCCAAGACAATTAGTAAAGAAACAAGAAATGTTCATTTTGAAACAGGACAATAACTCACAAAAATGTTTCTTTCTGATAAATTGATCCATTTACTTGAAACTCCATAATTTTTTAAAAATTTTATTTTTATTTATTTATTCATTTTAGAGGAGAGAGAGAGAGAGAGAGAGAAAGGGGGGAGGAGCAGGAAGCATCAACTCCCATATGTGCCTTGACCAGGCAAGCCCAGGGTTTCGAACCGGCGACCTCAGCATTCTGGGTCAACACTTTATTCACTGCACCACCACAGATCAGGCGAAACTCCATATTTTGAAATGAATATTACCTTATATATGCAAAAGATGTGATTAGCTTAAGGAAGTTTGGAGGAGGAAGTCATTCTAGATTATCTGGTTTGGGCCCTTATTGCATTTACATGTATGTATCTTTATAATCAAGTGGCAAAGAGAATTTTGAGACAAAATACAAAGAGAAGACACATAGAAGAGGAGGAGCTGAAGTAACCATAGGAACAAGTTGGAGTGAAGCAGCTATAAACCAAGGAACATTTGAAATCACCAGAAGCTGAATGAAGTAAGGATTGGAATCTCCTTTACCACCTCTCCAGGGAGTACAGTCCTGCTGACACCTTGATTTTGTACTTCTGGCCTCAGAACTGTGATAGAATATCCTCTATGTAAGCTATTCAGTTGTGGTAATCTTTACAGGTGGCCCTGAGAAAGTAATACACATTTTGCTACCAGAAATGGGTTGCTGCTCTATAACAAGGACTTAAAAATCTATAAGTGGCTTTGGAATTGGATAAGTTAGGGCTCAGAAGGAAGTGAAGAGTATGGTAGATAAAACTTCTGTACTCTTAGAGCAGGGGTCCCCAAACTACGGCCCGCAGGCCGCATGTGGCCCCTTGAGGCCATTTATCCGCCCCCCCACCGTACTTCCGGAAGGGGCACCTCTTTCATTGGTGGTCAGTGAGAGGAGCACACTGACCATCTATTTAGCCAAAAACAGGCCCATAGTTCCCATTGAAATACTGGTCAGTTTGTTGATTTAAATTTACTTATTCTTTATTTTAATTATTGTATTTGTTCCCGTTTTGTTTTCTTACTTTAAAATATGTGCAGTGTGCATAGGGATTTGTTCATAGTTTTTTTTATACTCCAGCCCTCCAATGTTCTGAGGGACAGTGAACTGGCCCCCTGTGTAAAAAGTTTGGGGACCCCTGCCTTAGAGAATACCTATGTGGTCATAAATAGGATGATGGTTATATTATGAACCCAAAGGCTGTTTTGGTGGGAGTTCAGACAGAAATGTAGAGCATGTTTTTTGGGAACTGGACAAAAGGTGATCCTTGTCATATAGAGTCAATAATCTTGTGCAAGTTGTGTCCTGTAGTTATGTGGAAAGCAGAACTTATAAGTGATAAACTTGAGTATTTTACTTAGGAGAGTCCCAAGCAGTGTTTAAGGGGCAGACTGGTGTATTGTTGCTACTTACAGCAAAATGAAAGAAAAAACAGATAAATTAAAGAACTATTAAAAAAAAAGTTTGTTGCCTGACCTGTGGTGGCGCAGTGGGATAAAGCGTCGACCTGGAACACTGAGGTTGCCGGTTCGAAACCTTGGGCTTGCCCGGTCAAGGCACATATGGGAGTTGATGCTTCCTGCTCCTCCCTCCCCTTCTCTCTCTCTCTCTCTCTCTCTCTCTCCTCTCTCTCTAAAAATTAATAAATAAAATATAAAAAAAAAAAAAAAAAAAGAAATTGCTTTAAAAAAAAAAAAAAAAAAAAAGTTTGTTAGGCTCCTAAAATCCTCCTGGTTGAGAACAGGCTGGTAAAGCTACTCACGTGCAAATATGTGATACCATTCAAGAAAAAGTAGAAATAACTCTGAGTGCAGTACATTAGGCATAGATGGGTGAGCTGCAGGCCAGGGGAAGCGAGCCACAGGACCAGAATGTAGACTCTCAAGTCAGAAAGCATTATCATCAGACCTCGAAACCTCACGGACTTTGCCCTGCTGGATTTCAAAATTTGCTGGGACTGGTAATTCCTTTCTGCCTTCCATTTTCTCTTTTGGAAAAGGAAAGTTTGTTTGTTACGTGGGGCCTGTCCATCACTGTATTACAGGAACACTTTATTTTCTAATTTCACAGGTCCAAGAAAGGAGAGGAATTTTACTCCAAGATGAGTAATACTGAGTGCCTCACTCATACTAATTTAGATGATGAGATAGAACTTTTAAAACTCTGATGTTTAGATAATATTTAAGGATGCTATAAGGATTGAAATTTAAGACATGTTGGGATAGGGTAAATTTATTTTTGCATATAACATAGATGTGAATCTTGAGGAGTAAGAGGGTGAATTGTGATATGCAAAAAAAAAAAATTCTGCCAATAGATATTTTATGTTATACTCTTAAGAAACTTTTAATGTTATCTTATGTGGCAAAAGATTTCTATGGAGCGTCCACCTGGAGTGCTGAGGTCGCCGGTTCAAAACCCTGGGCTTGCCCGGTCAAGGCACATATGGGAGTTGATGCTTCCTGCTTCTCCCCCCTTCTCTCACTCTCTCTCTCTCTCTCCCCTCTAAAATGAATAAATAAAAATAATTTTAAAAAAAATTTCATTTTTGTTAAGGGCATTTGGAGGATAAGTTTATCCTGGATTATCTCCATGGACTGTATTTAACCAGATGTATTCTTACAAGAGAGAAGCAATGGGAGTTTTGAGACCAACCTCCAGAGAAAAGAGGAAAAGGGAGGAGGCAATGGGACTGTGGAGGCAGAGACTGGAGTGAAATGGCCACAAACCAAGGAATGCCTGCAGCCACCAGAAACTGGGAGAGATCGGGAACAGATTTTCTAAAGAGTCCCTGAAGGAAGCAAGCAATGCCAACATCTTGACTTTAAGAGCTAAGAAATAATAACTTTCTGCTGTGATAATCCGCTCCTTTATAATAATTTATTAAGGCATTTCTTAGAAAAGTGATATAGATTTCATTGACTTCTGTAATTATGGGACTGGCTGGAGAAGTGTGATATTTGTAGGACATGTGGTCACAACTGTGCCACAGTCCTCTGGAGGCACACCCCTCCCAGGGAAACCTGGGCTCTGCTCCTGAGGTCTTTGCCCTGGGCATCAGGCCTGCCAGGCTATTTAGGACCATCTCCTTAAAGTCAACTAATTGTAGATGGTAATCACATTTTAGAAATAGATTTATAGAAGCACCTAGATTAGTTTTTGTTTGGCTAACTGGGCACTAAGCCAAGCCAAGTTGTCACTTTAAACTGACCATCACACAAACAAAACAAGATATTATGGGTAGATTAAGTCCCAGAGTTTGGGGGTGCTGGAAATATAAATGAGGGTGTTTCTTTCTAGAGCTCAAAGGGAAAGGAGTAGGATTATTCTGACATAGAAGACAGAAGAAGCATAATGAAAAAAGGGTACTTAAAATATATGTGTGTGTGTGTGTGTGTATATACACACAGACACACACACACAAAGTTTAATGTATATTCATTTATATTTCAAGCTTTGGTGACCCTGTCTACATTTGTGTTTGTGTACATATAAAATTGTAGTGTTGGTCTGCTGAAAGTAGATGTAAAGATTTTCGCTTTCTCCACCTTCAAATCAGAAAAATATGCAAAAACGTCTCAGAAAAAGATAAGGGGAAATAAAAGCTTATACAAAGTTCTGGTATATAAAATAGAAAAAATAAAGAATGAATAAGGATATACTTATTATTAGAGAAGTGTTACATTTCAGCTAATATATATATATATATATATATATATATATATATATATATATATATATATATATTTGTATTTTTCTGAAGCTGGAAACGGGGAGAGACAGTCAGACAGACTCCCGCATGTGCCCGACCGGGATCCACCCGGCACGCCCACCAGGGGCAACGCTCTGCCCACCATGGGGTGATGCTCTGCCCATCCGGGGCGTCGCTCTGCCGCGACCAGAGCCACTCTAGCGCCTGGGGCAGAGGCCAAGGAGCCATCCCCAGCGCCCGGGCCATCTTTGCTCCAATGGAGCCTTGGCTGTGGGAGGGGAAGAGAGAGACAGAGAGGAAGGAGGGGAGGGGGTAGAGAAGCAAATGGGCGCTTCTCCTGTGTGCCCTGGCTGGGAATCAAACCCGGGTCCCCCGTATGCCAGGCCGATGCTCTACCGCTGAGCCAACCGGCCAGGGCAATGTATATTTTTTAATCTCAAATATTTCTATTCTAACATAGCTAAGGCACAGATACCATCACCCTCTTCAATATTTCTTTGCAATGAATATAGTATATAGTATATAGTACTATCTTGGGACTTTTTCTTACAAGTGTTATAATTTTTAGTAATAGTTGGTGGGTAGAAGAGGAAAGTTTGTCTTCATTCTTGCTACACCATTTTGCAACATATCTGTAATCCAAATATACAGAAATAAGTTAAAATAGTTTCTGATGTCATACTTTGCCCTTAACAAACACACACAAAATGTTTAAGAAAAAAAAGGCAAGAAGCCCTGGAATATATTCATATGCCGTGATTAATGAGGGCTCACAAACAGTTACTTTCATTTCAAACTCTGCCTTTGTTTAGCACCCTGAGCTTTTATTACCAACCTAGGGCAATGCACAATAGTTAGACGTAGGATGAATGAGAGGTACGTTTTCTTTGTAGCTCAAGAGAAGTGTGACTCTGAAAGGGAATGGGAAAAAAACCCTGCATGATGCCTTGACAACAAGAGAGTTCTGATATAGTTTAAGTTGAGAAGAGACTACAAATGAAAATTAAGGAGCTATAATTTTTTTTCTTGAAACTCTGTCCGCCAGGATGTCCCCTGGAGTGACCCCATGCTGTATTGACACCTCATTTCAGGTTACTGATGAGGATCATAGTAGATGCAAGAATCCAGTCAAATGAACACAAGGAGGAGCAAATCAAATAGACCAATTTACACATGTGGCTGAAATCTGGACAAATTCCCAAACTAAGGGGTTTATTGCAAATGACCTAGCAAAAGACTTTGAATGGAACGTGGCTTTGTCAGATTTGTTTTCTCCTTTAGGGTAAGGCCAGGTTCCTCTGGTAGAAAGCTGAGCAGATCTTGGCGAACTTCTGAGAGACAACACGGTTTTCTAACTTCTCTTCTGTGTATATATTTACTAATTAGTAGATTTAGAGGCTTTGAGGAAGTTCAGAAATAATTCCTGCTAGTTCATAAAATACTTTATTGGCCCTTTTTTCCTATCCACTGTAATCACTGCCATCATCAAGAATGGGAAACATTTTCTACTCCTTTGCTTTGTGACTTCTTCTAAAAGTCCAACACATGCCCATCTCCTCTGTGATCATGGCAAATTATAAATTAGACTTTGCACCCAAAGATAAAGCTGAGGCTTTCCAGATGTCCATCTGGCCCCTCTATTCCCAAAGGCACCCAAGATACTATATGCTTTCACTGAACCTAATTCCCTAGGAATTTAATCTGATTTGCATAAAGTATACCAGGTAAGTGGAGATAAGAACTATCAAGGCTGTCTTGCAGATACATGATAGGGGTAGGTATTCTGTGAAAGTATACTCAGAAAATACAGTTTAGGAAAATAAAATCTTAAAACAGCCTGAAAATAGAACTTTCCAGTAGAAATTGATAACTCCACTCATTCTTCATTAAATGAACTCGTTGATTGCAGTTTTTCAGAACTATCTGAATCATAAAACTGGCTGGTATCTTGTAGCAGTGAAAAAGATATGTATTTTGTTTTGCCTAGAGTTTTTTTGGCTACACAGATCAGTGTCTGCCATGAATAAAGATGATACTGCCCGGGCTACAGATCTAGCGATGATCCAAATCTGTCTGGGGTAACTTTGTTAGTGTCTGTAACTGTGCCATGTCATCAAATGCCTCTACAGAAGTTCTGAGAGAGAACTCGATGACCACAGTCCTTTAAAAATTTAAATACCATCCACGGGCATTGCGATGCATTGACAAGTAGCAAGATTCTTTAGTACATTATTTGTGTAACTAGCCACAGATTAAGAGCAAGTTAAGGGTACATTAGGAATTGTCAAAATTAATCACAATGCCTTTTGAAAATTCCCTAAATCAGACTTTATTTCTGATCTTCAGAATCCAGTAGACCTAGTCGCTAATCATAGCTCTTTTACCTGAGATAATAAGTAAAATAATTTTGAATAGACTTTTGTTTTCTGCATCTTCACATTCACTTTATTATATGCATAAAGTGTAAATGCCTGTTTTGTTCCAGACACTACTCTAGACTCTGGTAATATAACAGCAATTAACAAAAGAGAAAAATATTATTTATCCCAAGAAGATTAAATGCTTGTTAGTGAGCAATAATATACAAAATAAATATAAATCATATAGTATATTAGAAGATAATACATGTAATAGATCACAACAAAGAAAGAAAGTAGATAATAAGTACATTTCAAAGAATTACAATATAAGACATGTTTAATTCACAACATTTGGTAAACAGAATTTAAAATTTGATTGGATACTTCTTTACTATCTTGAAACTGATTAC
Source organism: Saccopteryx bilineata (assembly GCF_036850765.1). Classification (NCBI taxonomy): domain Eukaryota; kingdom Metazoa; phylum Chordata; class Mammalia; order Chiroptera; family Emballonuridae; genus Saccopteryx; species Saccopteryx bilineata. The sequence continues at coordinate 39,595,811 of NC_089490.1, forward strand.
TATCATTACTCTGATCTCTATAGAATAGATATACACAACATCAAGTCATTTAAACTATTTGGGCCCCAGCCTGACCGGGTGGTGGCGCAGTGAATAGAGCGTCAGAGTGGGACGAGGAAGACCCAGGTTCGAAGTCCCAAGGTCGCCAGCGTGGGCTCATCTGGTTTGAACAAGGCTCACCAGCTTGAACCCAAGGTCACTGGCTTGAGCAAGGGGTCACTTGGACTCCTGTAGCCCCCTAGTCAAGGCACATATGAGAAAGCAATCAATGAACAACTAAAGTGCCACAACAAAGAATTGATGCTTCTCATCTTTCTCCCTTCCTGTCTGTCCCTCTCTCTGTCTCTGTCTTTTTCAAAAACAAACAAATAAACAAACAAACAAACAAACAAAAACTGTTTGGGCCCCAGACTAGTTTATCTGTTTGATTATGTGTATATTAAACTCAATATAATATTAGACTCAAAAACCTTCACAAATTATACAACTGAAAACCCAGTTTTCAGTTTAACTTCCTTAATCTCAAATTGAGAATCTTCTCACTACATATATTGGTTTGTTTTAGGTTGACACTGCAAATAAAGAGCAGTGTTAGTGATAAATACCAATTGATGACCAATTAACTAAAGATTGGTTTTTAATAAATGGTAACTAGCTCACTTTGTGGTCTGTGTCTTAGCACCCTGGTTTTTCTTTTAATGTGTGGCTGGTAGGATTCTTTACCCTATTTACCCTACAATATAGGTTTAAAGGTATTTTAGGAAACTTACATCTATTTAGTGGAAAGTTCTTCAATCTACTTGTGGAATTTCTAACTTACACATAAGCTCACCAAATGTCAAAGCTTTCCTTGACATATAGAAGACCTCAGCATTATAGATACCTCCGGGTAACTTCCAAGAGTAATTATGCTGTGTCTCCCCTAACTGTCCTCGTCCACATCATCTCTACCTGAAGGAATGCAGTTTAAGTGAACATTGTTGGCCACTTTAAGGGGTAATTAATTAGACTAGATTAAACTAGACAATGGGAAGGAATCATCTACTTCTTTTGCCTTGGGTGCCATGGCTTGGGAATGATCATAAAAAGAGAGCCATATTTTGAAACTTGTATTTGATTGTATGTGGATCTCAGGTGGATTTTTTCTTAAATTATTTTTTAAATTATATTTTCTATTAATTCATTGATAAAACTTTCCAGATGTGTGGAGCATTGTTTTCAAGATTAGAGAGCAATTATTGACAAATATGTGCAAGAGCAGCATTTTGGAAATCCTTTTTTTTTTTTTTAATCATTGCCATATCTGGTCCATTGTAGCCCTCAATAATAACAACAAACTAATGAAAATAAAATTTGATTATAATCCTTACTGATATTAAATTGACCTTCACATAGTTTACCATTCTAATTATTAATTTACAACTCAAAGTAAAAGCTTCAATCATTTAATTTATTTCAGCATAATTTAAATCACATTAATTAGAAGATAAACTAAATGTCAAAATATTATAAGAAATTTTCATTGTTTTTTTTTAAAGGTATACTTGATTATGCTTTAATCAGGGGTAGTCAACCTTTTTATGTCTACCACCCACTTTTGTATCTCTGTTAGTAAAATTTTCTAACTGCCCACCAGTTCCACAGTAATGGTGATGTATAAAGTAGGGAAGTAACTTTACTTTATAAAATTTATAAAGCAGAGTTACAGCAAGTTAAAGCATATAATAATAATTACTTACCAAGTACTTTATGTCAAATTTTTGCTAAATTTGGCAGAATAAATCTTTATAAAACAACTACCTATAGTTAAATCTTTTTATTTATACTTTGGTTGCTCCACTACTGACCTCCATGAAAGCTGGAATACCCACAAGTGGACGATAGGGACCAGGTTGACTACCACTGGTCTATATAATGTATTAGAGATAGAACATTTTAAAACAGCTATAGGTTTTACACTAAAGACTTGATATAAGATACATAGTGAATATTAAACTTAGACAAATGATACTTCCATTTAATTCAGAACTGTAATTGTATATTGTAATAAAATGTAATTCTCAAAAAAATAAACAAATGAAACTGTTTGCTCCTTTGTTTCAAACAATAAAGACTTAACATATAAATGGTTAAATATAGATAGCCAAGTTTGTGTTGCCCTGTAAAGCAGCGGTTCTCAACCTGTGGGTCTCGACCCCGGCGGAGGTCGAAGGACCAAAACACAGGGGTCGCCTAAAGCCATCGGAAAATACATATTTAAAATATTAAAATATAGTTTTAGGCGACCCTTGTGTTTTGGTCTTTTGACCCCCCGCCGGGGTCGTGACCCACAGGTTGAGAACCGCTGCTGTAGAGTCTTGCTTTATAATTAATTGAGAAAAACACTGGGTGGCACTGAGAAAGAAATAATTATTTCAAGAGCAATTTTTACGAAACACAATACTGCAGTGTAAAATAAGAAAAAAAAAATTAACTTAACATTGTTACTTTTGAAAGTTTGATAAAACTATCTATAAACTCTGCTATGTGAAATTATAAATTTATTTCAAAAGAGTTGGAGATTGCCTTTACAATTCTGTGTGAATGCTTATCTCTGGGCAGACAGAACCTTTGAGAGCAGATTCACCTGCATGGTTTCTTCTTTTTTGTTTTACTTATGTATTCATTTATTGATTAAAAAATTTTTATTTTTCAGTTACAATTTACATTCAATATTAATTTTTATTAATTTCAAGTATACAGCATAGTGGTTAGACGATCATATTATTTACAAAGGATATCTCAGGTACTTATGTGGCACCATACATAGTTATAATATTATTAACTAATCCTTATGTTGTACATAGTATACTCTTTTAAACACACAAAATAAAACTTAAATATATTTAATTATTACCAAATACTTAAATAGTTCATATATTTTAAAAATGCTGTAAACAGTACATTTAGGTCTTTTCAGCTCCTTAAGCTATATCCAATTTTCTTGGTCCAAAGCTTTTATAGATTTGTATTGCTTCCAAATTCAGCATAAAAATTACTCTAACCATATGCCTTTGAGAACATAGTTTTATTCTCTGGAGAACTGGAACATAGTCTAATTATTCTTTTCACATAACTCAAAGAAGTAAGGAGAGGACATGTAGATTTGTTTTCTATTTAAATCTTTAAAGATAGAGATTTTGGTGATGTGTAACTCATAAGCTGTACATACATTCAAATTGTCGTGAATAACTAAGCCATTTTCTAGGTAATGGAAATAGTGATTTTTTTTTCTTATACATACAGGTGAAATCAAATTTTATGATATAAATTATCAATTATCACACATTTTTCAATTATATCTGCTAATTATTTACCTGGTATCATTTTAATTAATAACCTCATGAACATGTTTTTGTGGAATTGTAATAATACTATTTTGTCACATACCATGAAAAAGCTTGTTAAAAGATAAGTTGAGAAAATAATTTGATAATAACTAAAAATACTTTGTGTGTGTCTATACACATACACATATGCTTTGGAAAGAATAGGGATATAGTCTCAGGAGACACATGGTTGATTATAGAAAATTTGAAGCTACAGCAATACTAATTGTAGGAATTTTTTTTTTAATTAAGTGAGAGGTGGAGCGGCAAATAGACTCCCACATATCCCTGGCCAGGATCCTAAGACACCTACTAGGCCCATAATGGCAAATCTTTTTATAAAATCCACCCACTTTTGCAGTGCTGGTCAACCTGGTCCCTCCCGCCCACTAGTGAGCGGTCCAGCTTTCATGGTGGGCCAATCACGGTGCTGTTTGATTGCTCTGCTACCACCTACCATGAAAACTGGAATGCCCACTAGTGGGCGGTTGGGACCAGGTTGACCAGCACTGCAAAAATGGGCAGTTTTTATAAAAAGGTTCGCCATCACAGTACTAGGTGATACTCTGCCCATCTGTGGCACTGCTCTGTTGCTTTGCATCCAAGCTATTTTAACTCCTGAGGCAAGGCCATGAAGCCATCCTCAGCACCTGGGGCCAACTTGCTTGAACCATTCAAGCCATGGCTATGTGAGGAGATGAGAAAGAGAGAGAGAGGTTAGGGAGAGGGGTAGGGGTGGAGAAGCAGATGGTTTCTTCAGTTGGGTGCCCTGACTAAGGACTGAACCCAGGACTTTCACATACCAGGCTTATGCTCTACCACTGAGCCAACCAGCCAGGGCCAAACATTTTCATTTTTAATTACAGTTTCTGTGAAATATTATTTCTTTTATCTAACAACATAATTCTTAGATGATGATAATGTTATTTATGTGTTTATCAGATTTTGGGTTACACAGTGTAGATAGTTATAAAACTACATTGAATGATATACTTAAGATTAGTATGATTCATTAGTGTGTGTATATTTTACTTAGAATATATTGAACTCTAATCAGTAGTATTCTTTAGTTAAATGAATAGTTAAACATGTTCTTTAATGTTGAATTATACTGATAATTTGCAATATACAGTTCTTTGACATGTAAAAAAATATATAAGATGGATAGATAGGCCTCCTCTGATAAAATCTGTTAACCTTCAGTCTTTGGCCTACATTTTAATAACTCTGTGCTTTCATGCTTTTTGGACCTTTATGTCTAGAAATGTTTCACAGTTTTTAAATGTTGCAAGACCTTGTGCGCCACCATTCATATTATTAAATTTTAGCTCAAAATTTCCCCACATCTCTAGAAATAGCCCTATGTTAAACATTCTGATTGTGTGTTTTGTGATTTATGCCAATACCTTGACTGAGAAAATCACTGGTACCAGGGAGTGCTTCAGGAAACATACCCTGAGGATGGGATTTTGAGACTGGATTGTCACACATTTGGTGATACACAAATGACCTTACTTGAGGCACTGACAATTTATACATTTATCACCCTTGATTTACTACGCTGGAAGACCAATATATGGCAAGTTGAAGGTAGTTCAACTTTCTACAACTACTAATTATTGTGGTACCATAGTAATTATACAAATTGTGGGTGCTGTGGCTCATTTGACTGAATTGAATAACTTACATAAAGAAAGAAAAAAACAAAAATAGAGACTGACTGTTCACAGTTGCCCTTTCTGGCCTTCTGTTTTGTCTTCACTAAACTTTAGGCTTTTGTTCTTCCTACTGACCTGTGAACTCTGTGTTCTCCTAAGCTTGAGCAAACTCTAAAAATAAGTAGTATGCCCCCTTTTTATTAGCTCCTTCTGGGAATCAGTTCAACACAGGGAGATCGTTTACTTGTCACACTCCAGTGACCATTTCCTCCTGCTTGTCCAGCGCCTCTGAGAAGATTCTGCCGTTCTCTGCTCGTCCTTCTTTTGCCCTAGTAAAAACAAACAAACAAAAAATTTTAAAAAGCTTATTCTGTTTGACTGTGAAATGCTTGTGGATTTCTGAGATTTGAGCTTTTTTTCTATTGCAATAGACCTCTCTGAATAAAATCAATCTAATCCAATAATTCCAGATTTATTTTAATTTGACAGTTTCTGGTAGCATGGCTTGGGCAGAATGCTGACTGCCCTCAGACCCTGTTATCTTCATCCAACTGTTCATGACAGCTTCCTAGGACCTTTTTGTTGTTCCTAGCTGGGGAAATGGAAATCTAGTTCTGTGCACATTTGTCTACATAGCATGACAGAAGATGCTTTAATTCTACTAAATGGGGCTTTTTCTGGTTCTTTTCTCTTTGTGTGGCACTTTATCAAGCTCTTTCATATTGGCTGAGAGTCTTCCTCGATGGATTTATTCTTGGTTCTTTTGAGGGAAGGTTTAATTCCTGTCTCTGTTGAACAGGGGGACCCTTCCTGGCTCTTTTCTGATCAAGAGAGAAGTTTCTGGATGAAAGTGTTCTTGACTTTTTTTCAAGTGAGGATTTACTCCCTGGCTCTGAAGCAGAAATACCTGGATCTTTTGTGAGGCCAGAATTTTTTCTTCCTCTTTTTTCAGGGATTGTTCAAAGCAAGTCTTTCAGCTGCTTAATGAAGATTGCAGAGGAGACCCATGTGAAGATTATAGATGAAACTGCTTGTTTTCTTATCTGGCTCTTTTCTCTTTTTGATCTTGTTCTCTCATAAGTCATTCTCCATTTACTCTCCAGCAGAGTATATGGCACTAATTCTGTTTCATGCTTTGGAAGTGGCAGAAATTTTATCAAGGATAATTTAGAACCACAGTGGCCACTTTTGGACTCTTGCAACCTCTCCAAGTTTTCCACCCTTGAAGAGTCCTTCAATCCTGTGGGCCCAGAATACTTCTTTTAAAAAAAATGATCTGCTTTCTTTACTTGACACGAAGAAGCAAAAAAAAAAAAAAAAAAGGATTTCCATTCAAATTTCAAGCAGGCCCTTCAATAGCCTCAATGTACCTTGCCTATTCAATCATTTAAAGACCACCTGTCTTCCTCCAGTGCAACTCCTTTTTCCTTCAAATCTAAGACATCCTTACACTAACACTTGACCTTTCTTTTCCTTTTATTATTTCAAATGTGTTTTTTGTTTCCTCCAACATTGTGAGCTTTACATAACAAACTTTATGTTGTATGATTTCTTTCTTCACCTCACAAAAGCTGTTTCTCCTTTAATAATTTCTTCATTCCTGAAAGGACCCCAGAAACTGGATTTCTTTACTCCATTCATAGCATAATATCACAACCCTAATTTGATTGCTGGTTATGAGCTTCTTTTCATTTATAAGCCTCTGGTTGTCCTCAAATTTCTACATGTGTCTCATATCTACGGGTATTCTTTGTGTTATCACTTGAAGACACTTTTGCTTTTTACCTTAGACTTCCCAAAGTATCTTCTTCAACTTCAGTACTTATCAAAAAAGTGAACTCATGCTCCCAAAAGAACATAACTGAGGGCTCTTTCGAAGACCTAAGTATTTGCAATTATATCCACTACTACAAATACCGACACTATTATGATGTGAGTCAAGAGTACATAGTCTTTGCCTTGTTATATGCATCTATTAGAGGAGACAATGCTAAACCCAAAACATAATTTTACCTAGTGTGCTTGTGACTGACATTCTATAAACAATAATTGATCATTTCCTTCTTTCCAATTGAAAAGAACAGTTATTTCTGTGAACCTCAATGGCTCTCAATGAAACATTGTGGCTACTACCATGCCTATTGATATCTGTCAACTGATTGGACTGGAAAATTTTATCTAGTTAATCTAATTAGCCCTTATCAAATCTTTAGCCAGACTGCTTTCTTTTCTAATTTTAACCACTCTATTACCTCTAATTTAAGTTTTCCAGCTCACTAGGTGAGCCTTCCCCCCACCAAAATTAACAAAAACATTACAACTACAAGCTTGGGCACAGCAACCTAGCCTTGTAAGACATCTCATTTTAACTAGATTCTCAAGAAGAGGATAGAAATGAGGAAAAATAAAGGCTCCATGGATTTAAAGAAAAAAGTGAAAGAAATAATTTTAAGATACCTAAAAATAGTGAATTAATAAAATATTTCCTTTGTATCTCATTTAATTGTTAAAGTTATTTCAAAAGGAGACTGTAACATTATATATGCAAGACATTACTTTTTAATGTAACAGTCATAAATAGAAATAGTTTAAAGGATGAAAAACTTTTAGTTAAACTTAGGAAAATATTTAATTCTTTTATATTTCAATTAAAGTGTTACAACCTCATGTAGGGAAGTTTAAAGTTTCTTATTCCTTTTAGATTTAATGTTTTATTTTTAACTTATTATATTTATGTTTTTTGAATATTTTATTGTGCTAGAGGTCACTTTTACTTTAGAAATACGTATAGAGTTTTATAGTGAGAATGAATCAACCTGAGATGTTCCACATAAAATATTTCAATTTCAGCACAATGATTACTGTAGAACATTCAGTGCTCTAGGAGAAGCTGCACTACTTCAATCCTTTGATATTCTGCCATGTTTTCATACAGGAAATTTTTTTTCTAAATCTCTCTTTAATATGTGCCAGCAGACAGCACAAATAGAGAACTAGCTTCTCTGGAGAGTAACTAAGCTAAGAACATTACCTTCTGTACTTTATGATGAACTGCAGACTTCACATTAAGAGGCAAATCTTTCATTTCAATATGTTAACCCCTATAGTACTTAATAATTGAGGCCTGTGTGATTTAGAGTTCAGAAATAAATTAAGTACAAAAATAGATTCTTTCCTCACTTTCCTTTGATTGTGCCTGGATTGATTGTTCATCATTTTAGAATCTTGCCAAGACTTTGTTCCAAGAGAGTCTGAGAGTTATCAATAACTACTGAAGTCAATAGCATTTCCTTCTTACTTAAACTATTATTTGTTGATTAAAATGTTATTAGTGAAATGGAGATTTATTTGCACTTTATATCTATTAGAATATTTGAGAGACTTGATTCTTATTCTGTAATGAAGACAGTTTAAAGTATGTTAAGAAATTTATACAAAAAACGTAATATATTTCCCCACGGTGAAGCTTGTAGTTGAACCCAAGGTGTCAGGCTCTACAATTTATACTCTTAGATATCAGACTAGAAACTCTGTTATTATGAAAAGGCAAATGAGTCAGTAAATTAGAGATATACTGGAAATATCAATATAAACCTACAATCTTTGTTTTTAGGAATTTCTCTTTTCTGTTCTTACAATAGTTAAAAACTCATATCTCTTTTTTTAAAGATATTTTATTTTTTATTATTATTTTTTAATAATTTTATTTTTTTAATGGGGTGACATCAATAAATCAGGATATATATATTCAAAGATCAACAAGTCCAGGTTATCTTGTCATTCAATTATGTTGCATACCCATCACCCAAAGTCAGATTGTCCTCTGTCACCTTCTATCTAGTTTTCTTGGTGCTCCTCCCCCTCCTCCTTTCCCTCTCCCTCTCCCCCCTTCCCCCGTAACCACCACACTCTTATCAATGTCTCTTAGTTTCACTTTTATGTCCCACCTACGTATGGAATAATGCAGTTCCTGTTTTTTTCTGATTTACTTATTTCACTTCGTATAATGTTATCAAGATCCCACCATTTTGCTGTAAATGATCTGATGTCATCATTTCTTATAGCTGAGTAGTATTCCATAGTGTATATGTGCCACATCTTCTTTATCCAGTCATCTATTGACAGGCTTTTTGGTTGTTTCCATGTCCTGGCCACTGTGAACAATGCTGCAATGAACATGGGGTTGCATGTGTCTTTCCGTATCAATGTTTCTGAGTTTTTGGGGTATATACACAGTAGAGGGATTACTGGGTCATAAGGTAGTTCTATTTTCAGTTTTTTGAGGAACCATCATACTTTCTTCCATAATGGTTGTACTACTTTACATTCCCACCAACAGTGGATGAGGGTTCCTTTTTCTCCACAGCCTCTCCAACATTTGCTATTACCTGTCTTGTTAATAATAGCTAATCTAACAGGTATGAGGTGGTATCTCATTGCAGTTTTGATTTGCATTTCTCTAATAACTAAAGAAGATGAGCATCTTTTCATATATCTGTTGGCCATTTGTATTTCTTCCTGGGAGAAGTGTCTGTTCATGTCCTCTTCCCATTTTTTTATTGGATTGTTTGTTTGTTTGTTGAGTTTTATGAGTTCTTTGTATATCAAACTCATATCTCTCTTTTTTTTTTTTAATTTTTCTGAAGCTGGAAAGGGGGAGAGACAGTCAGACAGACTCCCGCATGCGCCCGACCGGGATCCACCCGGCACGCCCACCAGGGGGCAACACTCTGCCCACCAGGGGGCGATGCTCTGCCCCTCCGGGGCGTCGCTCTGCCACAACCAGAGCCACTCTAGCGCCTGGGGCAGAGACCAAGGAGCCATCCCCAGTGCCTGGGCCATCCTTCCTCCAATGGAGCCTCGCTGCGGGAGGGGAAGAGAGAGACAGAGAGGAAGGAGAGGGGGAGGGGTGGAGAAGCAGATGGGCACTTCTCCTGTGTGCCCTGGCTGGGATCAAACTCATATCTCTTAACGTCTTGCTGGCTTCTAGTCATCATGTGAAACAAGGTAGCATGCAGCCTTCACTGTCTATTTTTGTTTTCTTAAAGTCTTATATTCTAAAAAAGCATCTTGGTAGGGTATTTGTTTTATTTTCTGAACCAAGTATAAATTAGGATGAGTCTGAGACACCTTATTAAGGAAAGCAAGGTGTTTCTGTGGTTAAATATAGAAAAAAAATACTGTTTGACCCAGAAATTCCATTTGTAGTTATATTCCCTGGAAAATTTTAAACACATATTTACCAGGAGATTTATATACATTGGCTACTCTTTATAGCCTCTAACTGGTAACATCAAATATCAAACATCTATCAAAATAAAATGAAAAATAATTATTGGTTATAATAATTGAAATTAATGGACTAGAGGTATAAAGAAAAACAAAGGGTTTAAAAAGTAATATATGTAATAATGGATACAGTTATATAAAAATCAAATGCAAATAATATATAATGATATCACTTAAGAATGTATACATGAAATACAATAATAAAGCAAAGTAAAAATAGTTGTTACCATAAAATAATATAATTGTCATTTCTAGGGGTAAGAGTAAAAGCTATTACCAGGTAAAGAGACAACAGCAGATTCTAGGCCATGGCAATTTTCTTTGTCGTATCTTTGGTTGCTGTGTGACAGTTTGCTGTATAATTAATTGTTAAACTGGAGTTACGCATTTTTTCTACTTTTCTGCATATTTTCTGACACAATAAAAAAAAATGTAAATTTAAATTATGCCCAAAGTAATAAGTAGACTAAATTTTAAAACCTAAAATTAACCATTAACATGGTAGAAGAAACAAAAGTAATACTTAAAAAAAGAAGATACTTTTGTTAGACAAGCAAAATTACAAGGAGGTATAAATTTTTAAAAATGAAGATAATATAGTTTAACACTTTGAGGAAAAATTTTAAAAAATCATCTGTCTAAATCATATCATAGCTACGTTCTAAGAATTAAAAAAAACTGGTATATTCTGAAGGCTTACTCACTAACTATGAGATTGCATCTACTTTGCTGCACTGCATATAGTTTATGCTAGGGCTGACAGGACAAAATACTACAGAGTGAATGGCTTAAATGACAGAAATGTATTGTCTCACAGTTCTGGAACCAGCTGTCAGAGATCAAGGTGTTAGTAAGTTCAGTTCCTTCCCAGAGCTGTGAGGAGCAATTCAGTTCAGGCCTCTTCTCTAGAGTCTGGCAATCTTTGGTATTCTTTTGTTTGGAAAAGCATCCCCCTGATCTTTGTCTCCTTCTTCACTTGACATTTACCTTAGTCTGTATCTGTCTCTAAATTTCCATTTTTTGTGAAGATATCAAATTAGAATGTACCCTAATGACCTCATTTTAACTTTATAAACTTATTTTAACTTCATGTTCTATCTCCTTTAATAAAGGGTACATTCTGAGGTATTGGGGTAAGATTTCAACTTATAAATTTTAAGGGAAAACAATTCAACTCACCTCCCTTTCCTTTTTCTTTTATGTCTTTCATCTGAAAATCTCTTTTTCAATTAATTCCAACCCCAACACATTCAATGTTTATATATGTATTTTATATATATAATAATATATAATATAAATATACAAAATATATAAATATAATACATTATATATTATAAAAGCATCATATATAATATATATTATATATGTTTATATATATAAACATATTATTTCTCTTGTTACCCACTTGTTTAATTATTAGCCTAATGCACTGGAGTAACATTTTGTGTATGTAGACAGAAAAGAAATTATTGAGTTCTCAAATGTCCACATGATAGATTGATGGTAGAAAAAAAGATGTGAGTGAAGACTTTTGCATCTAATTAACATCTAAAGCTGAACCCCTGTTCTTCTCTGTGATTTTAGTCTCACTTTGCTCTTGTCCACTCTTTTTAATGAATGTGTGCACACCTTGTAACTTAAATGTATCTATAATTAGATCTCTTAATCTAAGGTATGTTTATGAAAAAGTAGGTAACTGTCCTATCCTTGTTGTTATTGTTATTGTTTGAAAGAATGTTCATAAGACTTGAAAATGTACCTTGAAAAAGTATGTTTAGTTTTAAAAATCAATGTATTGTTATCAGAAACTGTTTTTGATAAACAATTCTTGTCAAGTCTTTATATTCATGTTAACTGACAATAATAAGCTTCCACAGTTTCATATACGTAATACTTCAATGAGCTGTCAGATTCCTCTGATAACTTTTATAAGAAAATTAAAGCAAAATAAAGAAAAATATTTTAATTATGTTTAAACTCAATTAGTATATCCACCATATCTCTACAATAAACACTATTATCTCCAGTATCAATGCGACTGGTATGCATTTTGACTTGTAAGATAAAGCTAATTGTCCTTTTAGGTACTGAAAATTCTACCAGGATTAAAATTCTTATCAAAGTTCTTATCAACCTTATTTAAACTAATATGTACTTAACTGTAAAATATATTAATCTGCCATATTTTAAGTTGTATGCAATGCACCATTGTCTTACAGTGCATTCATGCAATATTTTGAAATTTATATTAATGTTGTAATTCAGAATCATATTTAAATGGCTGAAACTACATTTTCTTGTGGAAAAAGTCATGTAAAAAAAAAGGTTTATTTCTGTGGGGTATCTTATTGCCTAGAAATCTTTGCAAATGGATTATGTGAAAATAAAAATCAATACTATATTTTGAATTCTGTAGAGATAAGCTTTGAGTCCTTAGTAGAAATACAAGTGTCATATTTATTCCAGTATTTCCCAAATATATTTTTGGTTAGTTAGTTAATAAAAAGTTTGTATAAGAGTGGTCACTTAAAAAAATTAGATTACATAGCATAAGTCTGTGGCCTTTGATGACATTTATTGCCTATCTGACACAATATGTTTCCTTCTTCATTTATATTCCCAAATAAAAATATTATAGAGTTCTCTTCAGCTCATGCATGCTGTTACTGCATGCCTATAAGATATGATGATTGTCTAAATGAGTGTTGTTGTCTGTTTAAAACTTAATTGAAAGTTATTTCCATATCTTATATAAAAACTAATAAAATACCCCCTCTAATTTTCCACTGTGCTCATTACACTTGAAGTGGTCAACAAATGATGTAAGTACTATTTAAAAACTATAATTTTCTTAATATGTTCATTAAAGTAAATTCTTCTTAACATAAACAGAAATGTGTAAAATTTATTCTACTGAATCTTTGGTTGATTTAAAAAAGCATCATTGGAAGTATATATTTCTTTAGCATATTTTCTTGAAGTACTCCTGTTAACCTATTTTTTATTAATAAATAATATTCTATAAAATTAAAATCAGCTATAAAATATTTCTAAACTAATTAAATTTATACAGATTTTTTATTAATATTATGCTTATAGATTTTTTTGAATCTATTGAACAATCATCTGCTTTATTTTCTATGAGATGATTTTATGTTTCACATTTTAAGACATAATCTATACCATGATATGAGGCAGGCACTCAAAGTATGCTGGAACAAAGAATCATATTTATATAAGCAGACCCTGGCCTGCTGGGCCAGTGGATAGGGCATTGACACGGCATATACATGTCCCGGGTTTGATTCCTGGTCAGGGCACACAAGAGAAGCAACCATTTGCTTCTCTCCCAACCCCCTCTCCCTTCTCTCCCTCTTTCCTTCTCATAACCAGTGGCTTGATTGGTTTGAGCATCAGCCCTGGGTGCTGAAGATAGCTCATTAGTTCAAGTGTGTCAGCCTCAGGCACTAAAAATAGCTCAGTTGATTAGAGCATTGGCCCCAGTCAGAGTTTCTGGGTGGATCCCAGGTTGAGGTTTATGTGGGAATCTGTCTCATCATCTCACCTCCTTTCACTTAAAAAAATTATACAAGTATATCCTATTTGAAATTTCAAAGTAACAAAAAAGAAATCTGCTAAGGAGATCAAACAATAGAGATATAGCCCTTTCACTTCCTTCAACCCTATCCCCCATTTTAAATTTTATCCCTTAGATACTAGAATTAGAAATAAAAGTCTCTGTAAAATAATTAGGAAAGCAAATCATACTGAAATACATTGGTTTTAAAGAATATTTAAGCAATTAAATAGTAGTTACAAACATTTAATTTTAGAAGAACAAAAGGCATGTTTACATTTTATGACCTTGGAGAAATAGTTAAATTTACTACAATATATATCAGTGATTTTCAACTTGTGTGTCACATAATACTGGTGTGCCACGATTTTTAAAACATACAATACCTTACTTTTTATTTAGGGGCACTGGCCTCTTTTTCCTTAGATTGTCAAATTAAAAAATGACAACAACTAACACAATAGCTATTGGTGTGATTTAATAAAAATTATACCTATTTTTAGTAATAAGTTTATGTGTCCCTTGAGATGAAAAAGGTTGAAAATCCTTGATCAATAGGCATTAAATTGATTTAAAATATTTAGTGTCTTCCAAAAGTGTTAATAATTAGCACTTGAACATAACATACTTTATTTTAATATATATTATTCAATCTTAGGACTTGGTCAATGTAAAGCCAGGAGCCAGGGCCAGGGCCACCATCAGAGCAGCCTGGCCCATGCAGGTTCGCATTGGATTCGGACAGTCGGTAAAGAAACAAAGGAGCCACAAACTGGTGGGCCATAGTCTTTAATCCTATCTTGCACCCGGCGGGCAAGTAAAAATACACACTGGGCTCCAAAACCCAGTCACATTCAGTGCTCACAAAGCCACTGACTTATCCGAGTTTCCTAGAATCAAATGTTTCTAGCTCACCAGACTTATTCACCTCTGTTCCCCATCTCCTTCCTTATCCCAAATACAAACTCTACACAAATTGGCATCTCACTCAGCACTCCACCATCTTGGCTGCTTCTCCTGGCCTCCTCCACGTGGCCTCCTTCTGCTGCTGGCTCTACTTTCTCTGCTCTCTCATGCTAATCTCAGGAACCAAGAGCACAAACTCCCGCTCCGTCCCTATTTTATAGTGTAGAAATCCAAACCCTTAATCCAATATACAAAATAGGGAAGTCTCTAATACAAAGTCACTTTTTGAGGCATGATTGGATTGTACCACCCCACATCAAAAAGGGTAGGAAAGGCTTAATCCCAAAACCAAGCCCCAGGCTACAAGGATTCCACCTGCCTTTAGCCCACCCCAACACACATTAATATCACCTGGGCGATGACGGCCTCCTCGTGTTATCTTTAACAAAGTGAGCATAATACATTTTATCTGCCCAACAGTCAATTATTTATCCTCTGATTACTTCATTTTCTTAAGCATCTTCTCAGTGTTTTAAGAGCCAAAAGTGATTTCAAAAACACAAATTCTAAAGTACTAGAGATAAAATAGTTATTGTAATTATCTGATAAAGTTAACAGTTTATAGCAGGTTAGAACTATAATATAGTACATTCACAAGATATAGTGGAATTGACTTTAGAACAAGATGAAGCAGACATTCATTGGTACCCACTTCTTGTACATGCAATCTAAATATAAAATCATGGGCAATTCAATTCATCAACTTGATTGTGGAAGTTATAATGTTTACATAAATTTTGTATAGAACTAATTAAAATCCCATGTTATGTCTGGAATGTAGAGAAAATTTGATAAATATCAGATTTCATATGTTCCCTCCTGTGTTTATAACTATAATACTTTGAGTAAAATGATCTTTCAACATATTGCTTGTTTTTTCACTACATATAGTTTGAATTACTTTTATGGCATTTCTTTTTTGTTGTTGGTCAAATAAGTTTGTAAATATAATATATATGTTTGCTCGCTTATAGTTTGCATTGGGTGTGGGGGACAGGCTGTTGGCGGCCAGGTCATTATAGCCTAAGGCCTAGTTTTAAGACTAAGTTTTTCCCCACACCCTTGACTGATTGCATGATGTGGGAGTGGTGAACTCTCATGAGGAATAATCCCATTATGCCTCAGATAAGTGACTTTGTATCAGAGACTTCCTTGTTTGTATATTGGATTAAAGGTTTGGATTTCTATACTATAAAATGGGGCAGACCAGGAGCTTGCTCTCTCGGTTCCTGCTATCACCATTGCAGGGGCCTCCCTGACCCCTTGCCCTTCACGGGAAAACCCTTGTCTTCTCTGTGGCTTGCCTGTCTTAGTGAGACACCAATAAACAGAATGCCTACCATCCTCCTACTCCACCATTTCTTTACCGTCTGCCTGAATCCAATTGGAACTTGCATGTGAATAGCCATGATGGCAGCTCCTGGCCTTACATTTGTTCTTACTTATTCTTATCAAAACTAAATTGATGTTATATTTTTTATTTAAATATGTATTGATGCTTGTTACTGTTCTTTCTAAATGTAATGTTCAAGTTATGACTTTTCACCCCAATTAAGATTTTGAGCAATATTGTCTCAGACCAATATTGAGATGCTGTATTTGATTATGATACTTTTCCATAAAGTAATATTACAGGAATTTTTTTGTTGTCTCAGTTATTATGAAATTAGAAAACCGATTCCCTTAGTTATGTGAATTCATTTGGTACCTAATGTGTTGTTTTCACTTCTCTTTATTATACCTTTGTTTGAGAAAGCAAGTCCAAAGACATTTAATTGAAACAAGCTTTTCAATTTTTTTCTAAGGACAATCAGGACATTTTTTTTAAAAAATGTTATACTCTCCTGCTCTAAGATATTCAGGTGCACTAAATAATCATCATACTCCTTTCTTTGGTCATAAGTTAATATTGTTATATGAGTAAAGGGTGACATGCTTATGTTTGGAAATAATAAAAATTTGTAAATATATGAGAAGTACTGTGATATATATGTATATATATATATACATATATATGATACAATAAAACTTTCAAAAGACAAAGCAGAGGAAATAAAAAAAATACCAATTAGGTTTATTTTTTATTTAGAAAATTAAATTTAATGGAGTGACATTGATCAATGATGACATAGGTTTTAGGTAAACATTTCTATAGCATTTGAACTGTTGATTATGATGTATTCCTATCACGCAGAGTCAAATCATTTTCCATCACTGTATATTTCTCCCTCTTTATTCCACTCCCACACCTCCCCACATTCCCCTCTCCCACATCTCCTTCCTTGTGGTAACCACTTCACTTTTATCTATGTGCATGAGTCTCAGTTTTATATCCGACCTATGTGTGAAATCATATAGGTCTTAGTTTTTTCTGATTTACTTATTTCACTCAGTATAATGTTCTTAGGTTTCATCCATGTTGTCATAAATGGCAATATGTCATCATTTCTTATGGCTGAGTAGTATTCCACTGTATATATGTACCACATCTTCTTTATCCAATCCTCTGTTGAGGGACACTTCGGTTGTTTCCATGTTTTGGCTGCTGTGAATAATGCGGCAATGAACATGGGCATACATGTGTCTTTACATACTAACGTTTTCGAGTTTTAGGGGTAGATATCCAGCAAAAGGATTGCTTGGTCATGTGATAGTTCTATTCTTAATTTTTTGAAGAATCACTAAACTTTCTTCCATAATGTTTGTACTAGTTTACATTCCCAATAACAGTGGATGAGGGTTCCTTTTTCTCCACAGCGCCTCCACCACTCGTTATTACCTGTCTTGTTGATAATAGCCAATCTAACAGGCATGAGGTTGTACATCATTGTAGTTTGTGGACAAATCCTGCCGGGGGTGAGGACGATAGAGACACAAAGACCCGACTTCGGGGACCAGGTTCAGTGACGCAGATCCACTTTATTCAGGAAGTAAGCTAGCTTATATACATGGGTTCTGCCAATAGGATGTTACAGCATGTCCTTCATAGCCAATGGCTAAAAAGATCAGGGAGCTGCGTGGTTGGTGCTAAGTCACTTCCTTATAGCGTGCGAGCTTCCTTCCTGGATATGCCCAGGAGGCTTCTGGGAACTGGAATATTCTCACATCATTGCATCAGCCACAGCTGCTAGGAACGTACTCTGCACTCCACCCACAGTAGTTTTGATTTGCATTTCTCTAAGAGCTAGTGATGATGAGCATCTTTTCATATATCTGTTGGCCATTTGTATTTCTTCTTAGAAGTGTCAGTTCAGGTCCTCTCCCCATTTGTTAATTGGATTCTTTGCTTGTTTGTTGCTGAGCTTTGTGATCTCTTTATATATTTTGAATATTAACCCCTTATTGGAGCTGTTGTTTGCAAATATCATCTCCTATTTAATTGGCTGTCCATTTGTTTTGTTCTCACTTTCATTTGCAGTGAGGTAGCTTTTTAATTTGATATAGTCTCATTCATTTACAATATTTTTACCTTTAATTTTCTTGCTTTTGGGGTCAAATTCATAAATTGTTCTCTACGGCAAGATTCATGAGTTTAGTACCTATGTTTTCTTCTATGTAATTTATTGTTTCAGAACTTATATTTAGGCCTTTGTTCCATTTTGAAGTTTTGTGCAAGGGGACAAACTGTAGTTCAGTTTCATTGTTTTGCATATAGCTTTCCAAGTTTCCCAGCACCATTTATTAAAGCAATTTTCTTCATTGTGTGTTTTTGGCTCCTTTGTTGAAGATTATTTGTCCATATATACATGTTTTTATTTCTGGGCTCTTGATTCTGTTCCGTTGGTCTGTGTATCTGTTTTTCTGCGAATAGCATGCTATTTTAATTATTGTAGCTCTATACTACAATTTGTAGTCAAGTAATATGATACTTCCAGCTTTACTCTATTTACTCAGGATTCCTTTGGCTATCGAGGTTTATTATATTTTTATACAAAACTGGTAATTTTTTGTTCTATTTCTTTAAAAAATGACATTAGGATTTTGATGGGGATTGCCTTAAATTTGTATATTGCTTTGGGTAATACGGCCACTTCAACTATATTGATTCTTCTAATCCATGAACATGAAATATATTTTCATGTTATTATGTCTTTTTTAATTTCTTCTGATAATGGCTTGTAGTTTTCAGTATATAGGTCTTTCACATCCTTTGTTAAGATTTTTTCCTATGTATTTTATATACTTTTGTTGCATTGTAAAAAATTGCTTTTTTGAGTTTATTTTCTGCAGATTCATCATTGATGTATAGGAAAGCAATAAACTTTTGTATATTGATTTTATATTCTGTGACTTTAGTACATCTATTTATGGTTTCTAAAGTTTTTTGGCAGTCTTTGGGGGTATTCTATATACAGGATAATGTCATGTGCAAAAAGTGATACCTTTACTTTTTCTTTTCCAATATGGATGCCTTTTATTTATTTCTTTTGCCTGATTACTCTGGCTAAGACTTCTAGAACTATATTGAGTGGGCAGCCTTCTCTTCTTCCTGATTTTAAGGAAAAAGGCATCATTTTTTTCAACATTTAGCATGATATTAGCTGATGGTTTGTCATATATGACCTTTATTATTTTTAGGTACTTTGCTTCTATTCCAAAATTATTGAGTGTTTTAAACATAAAGGGATGTTGTATCATATTGAAAGCCTTTTCCACACCTATTGATAAGATCCTATGATTATTACTCTTTGTTTTGTTGATGTGGTGTGTTACATTGATCAATTTCTGTATGCTTAACCATCCTCATGCTCCTGGAATGAATCCCATCTGATCGTGATGTATTATTTTGTTAGTGTTGTATTCAATTTGCTAGTATTTTGTTTAGGATTTTTGCATCTGTGTTTATTAGAGATATTGGTCTGTAGTTTTTTTGTGTGTGTGTATTGTTCTTGCCTGGTTTTGGTATGAGGTTTATGTTGGCCTCATAAAATGTGTTGGAGTGTATTACTTCTTTTATTTTTTGGAAGACTTTAAGAAGGATAGGTACCAAATCTTTGAATTTTTGGTAGAATTCACTAGTATAGGCATCTAGTCCTGGATATTTGTTTTTGGGGAGGTTTTTGATAGTTGTTTCTATTTCTTCCCTGCTTATAAGTATATTTAGGTTCCTCACTTCTTTATTATGTTGAAGAATGTTTTATCTCTTTCCACTTTGCTGAGAGTTTTTATTACAACTGGGTTCTGGGTTTTATCAAATGACTTTTCTGAATTTATTGATGTAATCATGTGGTTTTTATTTCCTTTATGAGGTACATCATGTTTATGAATTTGAAGATATTGTACCAACCTTGCATTGCTGAAATAAATCCCACTTGATCTCAGGGTATGATCTTTTTAATGTATTGTTAAATTCAGTTTGCTAACATTTATTGAGAATATTAACAGGTATTTTCATCAGGAATATTGTCCTATAACTTTTTTTCTCTGTAGTTTTAATTAGTCTATTCGATTTTTTTATTCTTCCTGATTCAGTTTTGAAAGATTGTATGCTTTTAGAAGTTATCTATTTTGTCCATATTGCCCAATATGTTGGCATATAGTTTTTGCAATATTTTCTTATTTTTTTTTTTTTGTATTTCAGTGGTGTTAGTTGTTATTTCTCTGTTTTCATTTCTTATTTTATTTACTTTGGTCCTCCCTCTTGTTACTAGAATTTGTTGTATAAAATAAAATATCTATATGCTCTTGTTTGTTGTCTATCCATTAAGGCTCTTAGCATACTAGTCATATATTTTTTCAAATCCCCAGTTTGATAATTTCATTATTTCTGCTTTATCTGGTTTTGGTGTTTATTCTCTCTTTAAATTTTTGACCAGTTGGGTCAGTGGGTAGAGCATTGGCTCTGCCTATGGAGGTACCAGATTCCATGCCCAGTCAGGGCATGCAAGAGAATCGACCATCTGCTTCTCTCCCCGCCTGTCTTTTCTCTACCTCTTCCCCTCCCACAACCAGTGGCTCAATTGGTTTGAGCATAGTCCAGGGCACTGAAGATTGCTGGGTTTCTGCCAGTGTGTCAGTCTAAGGTGCTAAAATATCTCAGTTGCTTCCAGCATCTCCCCAGATGGGGTTGCAGGGTGGATCTCATTCTAATGTATTTGGGAGTCTGTCTCTCTATCTCCACTCATCTCACTTAAAAATAAACAAATAGCCCTGGCCAGTTGGCTCAGCGGTAGAGCGTCGGCCTGGTGTGCTGGGGACCCTGGTTCGATTCCCGGCCAGGGAACATAGGAAAAGCGCCCATTTGCTTCTCCACCCCCCCTTCCTCTCTGTCTCTCTCTTCCCCTCCTGCAGCCAAGGCTCCATTGGAGCAAAGATGGCCCCGGGCGCTGGGGATGGCTCCTTGGCCTCTGCCCCAGGCGCTAGAGTGGCTCTGGTTGTGGCAGAGCGATGCCCTGGAGGGGCAGAGCATCACCCCCTGGTGGGCAGAGCATTGCCCCTGGTGGGTGTGCCGGGTGGATCCTGGTCAGGCGCATGCAGGAGTCTGTCTGACTGTCTCTCCCTGTTTCCGGCTTCAGAAAAATACAAAAAAAAATACAAAAAAGAAAAATAAACAAATAAATAAAATTGTAATTTTTTTTTTTTTTTGCTTTTTTGTGTCACATAATTTTTTTTTTTCATAGCTAGGTATGATTGATGTACTGAGTAAAAGAAATTGCTATAAATGGGCCTTTAGTAATACAAGAAAAATGTGAAGAAAGAAAACATTCTATAGTCTTATCAGGTCTCAGTGTTTACTGAATCTATGTCTCTGTACTGTGAACTTCACAGAGAGTCTTAATTATTTTCTTCTTAAGTTTGACAGAATGACTACATTGGGCTAGAGTTGAGTATTTTTCTTTTCTTACATCACTTGCCTCATCAGGTTAGGCTTTGATTAATTAGTTTCCCCTTAGGAAAGGACATTTTAAGAAAAACAGGGTGCTCTGAAGTATTTAAAAATGGTTTCTTTCTTCTCTCTCTGGTGCAAGCACTAAGGGAGTTTTCTCTGGTATTTACTGTGTGAATGGAGTCAAATTCCTGGAAGTAAATTACACAGCATTGTGGGAGAGTGCTCCATGAGAGGGTCTCTCTGGAATTTTTAATTTTAGACCTGTCTTCACAGAGCCTTTAGCAATTCAACATTTATAGTTTAGGTCTTCTACCCAGGCACTTGTTCCCAAGGAAGTTTCCGCTCATCAGTCTTTATGCTTATTAGCTGCAACTCCCCATGTGCACTTGTCTTTCCCACCAATTCTGCAGACAGTAGAGTGCTCTGTGGCATCTCTTCTCTTACAGATAAAAAAAGAGTTCTTTACTTTTTAACTCTACGCAGCCTTTTAATTTATTGTTAAGATGGAATAAAGCCTTAGAAGCTCCCTATATGTGGACCGAGAAAACCATAAGGCCCCTTTTTTCAGTTGTAAATATATGTAATACATGGCTTACCTAACATCTTTCCATAAAAAAACTAAATATAAAATCATATGTCTATATTCATATATATGCATAAACCAGGCTATGTGTATATGTGTAGGTACTGTCAATTCTAATTTAAAGAAAGTTTAAAATAAAAGATTATTTTATTTAATAATATTATTGGCCCTGGCCAGTTGGCTCAGCGGTAGAGCATTGGCCCGGCATGTGGAAATCCCGAGTTCAATTCCCAGTCAGGGCACAAAGGAGAAGCACTCATCTGCATCTCCACCCTTCCCCCTCTCCTTCCTCTCTATCTCTCTGTTCCCCTCCTGCAGCCAAGGCTCCATCAGAGCAAAGTTGGCCCCAGGCGCTGAGGATGGCTCCATGGCCTCCTCCTCAGGCACTAGAATGGCTCTAGCCACAACATAGCAATGGACCAGATGGGGAGATCATCGCCCCCTGGTGGGCATGATGGGTGGATCCTGGTTGGACACATGCAGGAGTCTGTCTGACTGCCTCCCTGCTTCTAACTTCAAAAAAATACATAAAAAAAATAAATAAAATAATATCATGTCATGAAATAAAAAAATATTAGAATGAATAACAAAATAATTTAATTCTTAGTGTAATTTAAAGAAATAGAGAGAGAAGACTTACTATTCAAACTTTCTAGACCTCAGGTAATACTGGAGCATGTAGAAAAAACAATAGGTGAATAGAAGTAAAGGTAGGTAGATGATAGAAGATAGCTAAATGAAGTTTATAGATTCCTAGGGAAACTGGATTCTAGGTTTAAGATTCCATAAAGGCCACAAGAGCCTACAGGGCATTTGAGGAATACAAAGAAGTCAGTGTAGCTGAAACAGGATGACCAAGAAAAATAGTAAGAAATGAAATCAGAGAAGACAGGCCTGGCCTGTGGTGGCGCAGTGGGATAAAGCGTCGACCTGGAAGTGCTGAGGTCGCTGGTTCAAAACCCTAGGCTTGCCTGGTCAAGGCACATATGGGAGTTGATGCTTCCAGCTCCTCCCCCGTTCTCTCTCTCTCTCTCTGTCCGTCTCCTCTCTAAAATGAATAAAAATAATTTAAAAGAAAAATAAATAAAATCAGAGAAGACAGAACAAGGAAGAGACAAGTCATCAAAATACTGAAGGAAATGATAAAAGTTTATGGTTTATCTTTGAGTGAGATAGAAAGCCATAATAGGAATTTTAGCACAATATATCATGATATAAATTACACATTAATAAAATCATAACTATTACATGTATTGAGGTTGAGTATAAGTGGAAGAGGCAATATGAGACTTATTTGGATTTTCTCACTCTCAGTCCACAATGTTTTTAGTGAGAAAATCATCTTAGGTGGTGAAGTCTCAAGACTTATGTTACTAACCTAATTTATGAGAAAATTTGTTCAGAAGAAAACGACTAGAGATATTCCTGAGTACAGTTACAATAATATACTGAATATGTTATAGTGCTTGAGGAGATCTTCAAAAGAAACATTGAGTGCTGTCTTCAGTAAGAAATGTTCAAAGCCATAGAGAATATTTAAAGAAGGTTATTTGACCCAAACTAAGGACAAGCTGGGAAGCAAGATCTCAAAAGCTTCAAAGTATGACGGTTTTGCGTCTTCATTTGAACATTTAGAATTAAGGAAGGAGAGTAAGAAAAATGCATGAAAGTGGAGAAAGCAACAAAGGGAAATTTCTATGATTGCATTACAGGTTAAGTAACAAAATTATGTTTCCTTGATGGCCTCTGAGGGGTCTAGAAAAGATTACTTTGGGAGTTTCAAAGGTGTGTTAATCTAGAGGCACAAGTGAACAATGCTTGCTTAAAACAAAGAGCAACATTTTGTAGGCCTGGGGCACATATCCTGCCCAGTTAGGATTTTAAGATCAGATCATCCTGTGAGGTTACTTTCTGTTAGATTTATTACCAGAGTCCCTTTTGGGTAGGAGTTCAGATGATATAAGGTAACCTTGAAGTATTGCTGTTTACGATGGTGACCTTATGAACAATGTAGGGCTGATGGGATTAGTGGCAATGATGCATAATGTGAACTGTTATTTTGTGAGTTTTTGGGAGGTAACAAGGATAAAGAAAGCAGACTTTCCAAGGGCACAAAGTGTTGGCTGTACTCTCTCAGGAGTTTACTGAAGGCAATGTAGAGGTGAGTAGTGGGTCAATTGCATTTGAGCCTGAAGACTTTTGTGCAGCTTCAGCTCAGTCATCCAATAGCAATATCAAGATTGTAAAGCAGCAGACTCAGACCTCTCTTCCCATCTCTTACCTGGCCATTCTTAGTTAACTTAGTAGGATCTTTTCTAGTTCCCATTCTCTGGTCCCAGTTGTTTCTCAGGACTCTATTTTTATCTTATTCCCTATATTACTTTTATTATATCACATGTATTTCCATGGCTTTATTTGCTACATCAAAGCTTCAAACACCCACCATACAAATGACTCCTTCCTGCAAATCATTAAATAAAAGAAAAAACACACACTTTGACAATAAACAAAATATTTGAATACATATATTATAAATAAGGTATCCAAATAGTTAATAAATAAATAAAAAAGATGCACAACTTTATTAATCTCTGAAAATGTAAATTAAAAATACACCTGATAAACCACTACAAATCCAAAAGAATGGCTAAAATTAAAAGATAGGAAATTCAAAATGATGACAAAGATATAGAGCAACTGCTACTTTCATATGTTGCTGTGAGAAACTTAATTTTTCCATGAGATTAGAAAACACATAGAAACAACAATAAAAAAAATATTAAGAAGGAGTAGGTACAGTAATTCTGAGTTTAATATGTCTACCAAAAGAATTTTTCTTTTGACATATTTGTTTTTACACTTAGAGTTGAGTTTTATGCAGAAAACAAGAATCACTAGAGAGGGTAGCCATAAAAACAAGCTATCGCGATGACAGTGAGCTACTTGGTTACCAGTGGAAAGTAAAGGGCAAGCATAGAGAGAAGCAGATCTTTAGAGGTTGCAGGAATGTTTGTATTTTGTAAAACTTCTTCAGCATGCCTGGTTAGATAATTAAAAGTGTCCGAGGTGATGTCAGGCGCTCTGAGTGGGTGAGAGTGAGTTAGGTGTCCTCTTTTTCGGGTTCATGTTCAGAGGTGGATTCAGTATGAGCTTCTGGATCTCTGGAGCTGGGTTGCTTTCTAGGGACTGATGCCAACTCATGATAAGCTTCGTGTTTCTCACAGGTATCCAAATAGGACCTGTTAATGACAAAGTTGGAACATACCCTCACCCCCAGGTTAGTAATTTGACTGGATTCTGCCACTCAGGGCCAGCTAATACATTTCAGTACAACACGAGAGGCTCAGGATATTACTTGGATGATATAAAATGCCTCTCGGCTGCAGTAAGTCCAGATGAGGAAATGTTTAAAAAAATTAAGAGTAAAAAGAGCTTTATACAATTGTTCTTGTCCGGTGAGTCTCTCCTTTCTGACTCCCATTTTTTATTTGTGTAGTTGGGGCTTAAGAAGGCTATTGGTTCTTTGTTATACCTGTAATTTGGGTGAGTTTCTCAAGCTCTTGAGACCCCTAAGAATGTTCTAATGTTCCTTTTTATTTTCCTTGTAGAACAATCCTTTTTCTAAAATCCTTCCCTTCTCTTCCTTGTCTACTTTCTCAGTTCCTTCTTCTTTTTCTTTTCTCTGCATAAACCTTCTACAACCTGCACAAACCTTCTGTAAATTACACAAATCTTCTGCAACTTTCATAGACTTTCTTTCACTTACTCAAACCTTCTTCACCATTCAGAAATAAGCTGTTTTCAGAACAATTTACTTTTCCTTTCAAAAGTACCTTATACCTTTTATTATTAAAACCATACAGTTTCTTTCTAATTAATCAGAATTGTCAACTTCTGAAACCTTAAATTTCAGGGAGGACTAAGAATATATTTCATGATCTTTAGAAACAGGTTCTTTTATTGGATAACAAACTTATATTTTAGATTAGAGGACATAACAAGAGATAACAGGAACCTTTTGTAAACCTGGGGAAAACAAACATATTTTTTGTTAAGAACTTTAAAATAAATTAAATTAAACCAGTAGTGATATCCAATGTATTTCTAGACACCCGGCCAAAAATTTTTTGGAATAGTTTTATATTTTACAGTATTATTAATAATTTTTCTATTGTCCTCAGGATTACAATAGTTTCCAGGTCTCCAGAAGAAGGCTTTAAGATATCTAAGTGACCTGGTTGCTTTTTATTTCTTCCTAAAGTTACCCTTAGTTGTTTTTTTTTAAGAGCCAAATTAAGATTATCTTAGTTTCAGTATTAAGTCTCGTTCCAACCTGGCCAGGTAATTTACATAAACACAACAAGAATAGCGGTTGGTCACATTGGCTTTTTATCATCTGCTTTGTTGGAACTTTATAAGGAATTTTTAGATTGGAGTGTGTGTGTGTGTGTGTGTGTGTGTGTGTGTGTGTGTGTGTGACAGAGACAGAGAAAGGGACAAATAGGGACAGACAGATAAGAAGGGAGAGAGATGAGAAGCTTAAGTTCTTTGATGTGGCACCTTAGTTGCTCATTGATTACTTTCTCATATGTGCCTTGACTGGGGGTGAGGGTGCTACAGCGGACTGAGTGACCCCTTGCTCAAGCCTGTGACCTAGGGCTGAAGCTAGTGAGCCTTGCTCAAACCAGATGAGACCGCACTCAAACTGGTGATCTTGGAGTTTCAAACCTGGGTCCTCCACATCCCAGATCAATGCTCTATCCACTGCACCACGGCCTAGTCAGGCTAGATTGGTTTTTAACTAGTCTCTCATGCAAAAGCCAAACTACAAAGTTGCTATTAGGCTCTGCCAGTAATTTTTCTGAAAATGTCCTTTTTTCTCACAACTGTAACAGGTTTGTGGCCTTGGTTACAGACTGTGTCCCTTTCCCAACCCCCAGGTTCCTCCTGAAGGCCTGTCCCAAGGACATTCCCCAGAACCTTCCCAGGGTGGGGGGAGTTGCTTAGGGGAGGAGGATGTCAGATGAGGGGGATGTTTTTTTTTTTCTTTTTCTTTTTTTTTGTATTTTTTTTTTTTCTGAAGCTGGAAACGGAGAGAGACAGTCAGACAGACTCCCGCATGCGCCCAACTGGGATCCACCCGGCACGCCCACCAGGGGCGACACTCTGCCCACCAGGGGGCGATGCTCTGCCCCTCTGGGGCATCGCTCTGCCACAACCAGAGCCACTCTAGCGCCTGGGGCAGAGGCCAAGGAGCCATCCCCAGCGCCCGAGCCATCTTTGCTCCAATGGAGCCTTGGCTGCGGGAGGGGAAGAGAGAGACAGAGAGGAAGGAGGAGGGGGTGGAGAAGCAAATGGGCGCTTCCCCTATGTGCCCTGGCCGGGAATCGAACCCGGGTCCTCCGCAAGCCAGGCCGATGCTCTACCGCTGAGCCAACTGGCCAGGGTGAGGGAGATGTTTAATGAAGAAGTTTCCCTAGTGAGAGGTTGAGTGAGGGAAATTTGAATTTAAAGGAGACTTGAGTTTAAAGGCACCCTGGACCCAAACCTAACTTTCCAGACTTTTGTGGGTTTTTTTAAGGAAAAAGTGTGAAGGTCTCTTCTTCTGTAGTTACTTCCTGTTGGCTAGGATTGGTGAAATATCTAGGGGTCAGCGCC
The DNA here is from genome assembly GCF_036850765.1 of Saccopteryx bilineata. NCBI lineage: Eukaryota > Metazoa > Chordata > Mammalia > Chiroptera > Emballonuridae > Saccopteryx > Saccopteryx bilineata. The sequence goes on from NC_089490.1 coordinate 39,623,739, forward strand.
TGTTTGAGCTTCAGGCTAGGTGATGAGAGCAGTTTTAACAAGCCCTTCCTAATCCCAAGGGGTCATTTTATATCCTGTCCTGATTGCTTCAACCAACCCCTTAGGAAAAGTGCTTTCCCAGTCTTCTAACTCTAAACTTCCCTCTTTTGAATACCAAGGGCATTGTAGGATCATGAGCAAGAGGGCAGTTAAATTCCAATCTAAGACCCTGCAGCTTGAAGGAGTCCCTGTAGCTGTAACTTGAGACTCTTGCTGTTCAGGGGAAAGGAAATTCCTCTTGAAGGAAAAGGGAAATCTTCTGGCCTGATCCCTAAAAGTGACTTTGCTGTAAGCATTCACGGCTTTCTCCCTACTGATTGTGCCCCTTACCAATCGAGATGAGCAAACATCCTTTTCCTTTGTCTGGCTTTGGGAGGTCATTTCTTCTGGTACTTCACATAGGGCAGCACTTGTCCTGATGACAATGAACTGCTTGGAGAAGCAAACCTGTCATTTGGTTCCCATTTCTCACACAGGGTACCACTTGTCACAGTGACAATGAACTACCTGGAGACCAGATAATATGCTCTGAGGGGCCAAGGGGAGGAAACAGCCCTGGTCAGAAGACTGAAGGACTAAGACCCCGTCCCCAGCCTTACTCAGATATTTATTAGCCAGCACAAATAACTCAAGAAAGCAGACAGCAGACATTTTCAGGGGGTAAAGTGAAGGACAAGGACATGATGACCTCTTATCTCTGTTCTGAAAGAATAAACTTTTTCTGTTACTGAGTCTTATCCTGCTGTTTTGCTGTTTCCAGCACACACCATTTTCAGTACAGGTCAGAGAGGCCCCTGGACTCTCATTTACTTAGGACTTTCTCCCTAAGACACCTCTCTGTCTCTAATTCTTCACAGCATATTCCTTCAACAGGCAAAATATATATATTTTTTAATTCGCAGCCCTCTCAAAATCATTTTTATTCATTTAAATTCTGGATTTTAAAATTAAATTATAATACATTGACTTTTTAAAAATTTTAATAAAAAGAAGGGGATGTGAAAACTATGTTCTCCATCATTTCAGCTTCCATTGGTTGAGTTATTGCCACAGATTTTAAGACTTTTATTATAGGTGTTTTAGAATTTTACACAAAGAGACCAAGGCAGGGGTAATATTTTATAGTTCTTTAATAATGGTGATGGTGATGATAATGATGCTATTTAAAAAAATAAAAACATGGCCCTGGCCGGCTGGCTCAGCGGTAGAGCGTTGGCCTGGCGTGCGGGGGACCCGGGTTCGATTCCCGGCCAGGGCACATAGGAGAAGCGCCCATTTGCTTCTCCACCTCCCACCCCTCCTTCCTCTCTGTCTCTCTCTTCCCCTCCTGCAGCCAAGGCTCCATTGGAGCAAAGATGGCCCGGGCGCTGGGGATGGCTCCTTGGCCTCTGCCCCAGGCGCTAGAGTGGTTCTGGTTGCGGCAGAGCGACGCCCGGAGGGGCAGAGCATCGCCCCCTGTTGGGCAGAGCGTCGCCCCCTGGTGGGCGTGCCGGGTGGATCCCGGTCGGGCGCATGCGGGAGTCTGTCAGACTGTCTCTCCCCGTTTCCAGCTTCAGAAAAATACAAAAAATAAATAAATAAATATGAAAACATAATTAAAATAGAAAAAATTAGTATACTTTGATTACAGAAAATTCTCAGGAATGGTAGGAAAGCTACTGGACATTTTACAAATATACTATAAAATGTGTGTATCATCCTAATAGTGTATAACTAAGAAAGCTACTGGAAACATTACAGATATACATGATACAGTACATAATAGTACAGATTGCTAAAGGTCATCTGGCCCATATTTTTCTTTCTTTAGGAAAACTTATGCCCAAATTGTGTTTGATGTCTCATTTCTAGAAACACTCCGAAGTTCTCTGACCACAATATAAGTATAAATATATATACATGTCCCTTCTCTATGAGAAATGTCTTATTGTTATCTAAATATACACATACATATTTAAACTGGTTAATACCTTGACATGAACTAGAACTAAATTAATCATATGTCTATTTGAAGAACTAGGCTATGTTCTGATTTATATTAACATGCAGTAAATCACTCCATATTCTTGGTGTTGGGCTAGTGAGCTAGTGATAGGGAAGTGCCGTAGCTATAATGAAGACTAGTTAGATGCTTATCATTCCTGATTCCTCTTGCTGTGGTTACAATTCTCAGCCTCTTTTACACTTGGATTGGAACTATGTAACTAGTTATTTCACTTTTATTAAAAGTAAAAAATAAAAAGCAACAAAAACAAATTTGACAGTATCATTGCTGCATTCAATTTTCCTCAAATAAGAAAACTGGAGCTCAGAGGATTTAGGTATATAAATTTAACCATATGCTTTATAAATTTCAAAGCAAGTAGCTGGTATGAGATCTTAGGTTTTCTAATGATGCTGTATTTTTATCAGCATCCCACAGTGTTTTATATTTTCTATGAGACATATTTTAGATAAAGCTTAAAAAATAGTTTCAAGAATGCTATTGCAAAAACAACTCTGAACAGAAAAGATCATCAATAAAAGAGAAATATGACAAAGTAGAATCTTTTGAGAAAAATCAAAACTTGTAAAAATTAAATTTTTTACAAAAAAATATACACCACCATAATGGATTGGGTACAACTGTACAAACGAAGAAAGCCTTAATTTTTAAATACACAAGCAGAGGTTTTCAAAGGCTTCAAACATAAAGAATCTCTAAAATCAAGCAATATCTATGGAGTGACTTTGAAAGTACCCTATTTATAAATCATCAGCTTGTTTATATAAACCTGTTTGTGTAGAAGATGAACAAAAGCACTGCCGATACACTTCTCTTTGGGCAGGAGGTGCCTTTGAAGTGATACCTAGTTTAACATACTGAGTATGAAATAAAGCATCAGAGTAATGCAGTATCATTATAGAAACATAGTCTGAACATAAGTTTACTAAAAAATGGAGGAAAAGAGCATTTCCCTAAACATCTGATTGTATGAAATCATCGAACAGCACTGATATCTGTATACTGCCTCAGCCTGTCTAAAGGCAGCACACATATTCTGAATGATGCTCTGACATGCTAAAAATATGGTTTGTCTCAAAGCTGATATTTTGAATAGTCTCTTTTTATTCTTCACTATTTCCTTTGTTATTTTAAATTATTGTCATGGATTTTTATTTTGTCTATTCATCAACAAACTATCAATTGTGTGCATAAGCCCACATATCTCTAAATTTATAAGGCCAACTGCTTTCTCATTATAATAACTTTGATGTCTAACAGGCGTCTCAAACTTATATGAAAAATAAGCTATTTTTTCAATTGAATTTATTGGGTGACACTGGTTAACCAAATCATGCATGTGTTTTTGGGTGCCAAATTCCTACAATACATCTTCTGTACACTGTATTGTATGCTCATCTTCCCCAGGTCAAGCCTCTGTCCATCATCATTTATCCCCCTGTCAGAGCTCACCTGCTGTGCAAGGGATGGGTTAGGTGGTGAGATTCCCAAGGTGAAGAAAGCACAAGAATCCAGAGCAATATGAGACATGCTACAATGCTTTATTTCATGCTTTATTCCTTGCATTCTTTATTTCTTTTTTATCCCTTATTCCTAGCCTCGCAGTGTCAGAGCAGTAGATCTAGTGTTCAGGGACAATAGTGGCACAGTGCCAATGTTACATCAGCACAAGATGATGTCATGGCTTACTGAGCACTTGCTGAGTTAGGTGTCCCAGAAAAGCATGGGAGCCAGAGCTGAGTCAATTAGCCCAGAAAGACATGGGTATCCCATGGCTTCTGCTGTGTCTGTTTTTAACCAGAGCCCACATCCTGGGTCTTACCACATTCCACCCCTACAGGATGGGGGCTTTGGTAAGTAGCACAGCTCCTTGGGCCCAGAGGATGCAGCAGTAATATAGCTTACAACAACCCACCACCAAGAAAACAGCAACCAGGGCGATGACAGTAAAGACCCATTGCCAAGTGCTCCCGATGTGGTTCATCAGTGGTTAAGGAGTTGTTCTGTAGAGCCTGGACCCCCCCTTCTATTTCTGCTAGAGCTTCCCTCACTTGCTCTTGGTGATCAAGAATGTATAAACAACATTCTGTTTACTAAGATAAATGTCCCCAATGGGAAGCAGTTAGAAGGCCTTCTATTCTGTAACACCACCTTTCTCATTTGGGTAGTTTCATTTAGTAAGAGAGATAGGGCCTGCATGACCTGGGAGCCCACATGATCAATTTTCTTGTGTAGATACATGGCTTGGGCTCTGTTCGGAAGGACCAGACTTCTGATTCTAGCTAAGGCATCTGTTTCATCATATCTGGGATTTTGCAAAAGGTAGTGTTCAGGTACATGGTATATCATTGTCCCCTCCTTTTGTCCCCTTTCCCAGAGTTCTTCCCACATGAGTTATTACCAAAGCAGTCTGCTCACAACAGTCCACTATTGGGCAGCCCATCTGGGAAGCCACAGATTAGGGCCATGATAGACCACTCAGCTATTGGTGCAGACATGCACTTGACCTTGCTCATGCATCAGAACTAGCCAGATAGCCTGCAGTTCCACCCATTGGCTGCTCTGGCATAGCCCGGTCTCAAAATACACTTCATGTGTATCTAGTTGTACACCCACAGCTGTCCAGACTGGAAGATTCCCTCAACTAGATCCATCCGTATATCAGGCCTCAGCTGGTATGGACACTTTCTCTTCTACATAGAGACTCAGTGTCTCTTCTTCCAAGGACTCCAGAGGCAGTTCTGCCTCTGCTGCCTGTGCCTGAGCAGTCACAGACCCCAGCATTTCATGCATTGCTGAGTTAAAGGACTAGTGCTAAACACGACCTGTGCTTTAGATATGCCCCCCACTTGGCCAATGTGGGTGTCTGGGCAACCCCCTCTGGGGTCCTTCTGCCCAGGAGCAAAGCTATCCCGCCACCAGGGTAGGTGAACTGGATGGTCTCGGGTATGGAACCTGTGATTGCCTCACAGGCCTGCAAAGCTGCATAAATGGTTGCCAGCTGCTTTTCAATCGGGGAATAGCAGACCTTCTTCTCCTTCCACGGTTGAGACAAAAAACGCAGAGGTACCTTCCAGGAGCCCTGACTTTGCCAGAGGCCCCAGCCATAACTGTCCTCATGGACAGAGACAATCAAGAGGAATGGTATGCTCGTCTCTGTGGTCTGGAGGACCTATGCTTGGGCCACTTCCCATTTTGTGGTGGTGAAAGTTTTTCTTGGTCATCTGACCAATCCCATAGCCCCCCCTCCCTTTTTATCAACCCATACAGGAACTTTGCTATTTGAGCTAAGTGGGGGTATGAACCCTCTCCAGTATCTCAACAAACCCAAAACAGTTTGTAACTGCTTCACTGCAGTGGGCCAGGGAAATGCCTGGATTTTATCAGCGACTTTCTCGGGCATAACTTTAGTCTTACTTGACCAGACAACTCCGAAGAATTTGACTGATAATTTAGATCCTTGAATTTGACTGCCATTGATGGCCCAGCCCCATGTTTTTAGAGCACCTTTTAAAACTCTCTGCTGTTGTCTCTAGATCTATAAGAGAATCAGAAGTTAGCATTATATCATCAATGTAATGAAAAAAGGCCCTGTGGATGGCTTGGTCCATGAGGCCAGGTCTTTGGCCACTGAACTATGGCAAATTGGTGGGTTGTGTGAATAGCCCCATGGAAAGACAGCAAAAGTCCATTGACTACCTTCCCAAATAAAAGCAAACTGTTCCTGGTTCTCCAGAGCAATGTCTATGGAGAAAAAGGCATTTTCCAAGTCTACTACATAATGGTAAGCTTCCAGATTCACACTCAATTTGTTCATTAAGTCCAGTTTGGATGGTACCACTGCATGGAGTGGTAGATTGACCTTATTCAGCTTCCAATGGTCCATATCATACTCCATGTTCTGTCTCATTTTTGTATCGGCCATACCAGGAGGTTGTAAGGACTGTATGTTGGTTGCATAATACCAGCCTCTTTAAGTTTCAAAATAGTCTCTCCAATTTCCACATACCCTCCAGGTCTTCTATGTGGGGATATGCTGCCAGCTGCACAGCTGCAAAATAAACCAAGGGACGCATCCTCATGCATCTTTCTGGCACTGCTCAGTGCCAGTCAACCCTCCGGGGGAGGGGATAGGCAGTTGCAAGGGGAGGATGTGGTGCATGTCTCCACAACACCGCCTTCACAACCTAAACCTGAAAGTGGAACTCCCCTGCTGTAGTTCCCAACTACAGCTCTTGCAGGACATCCACTCCTATGATACATTCATGGATAGGACACAGTACACGGTGTGGCTTAGGAGGCAGTCCTCTCATCTCCAAGGGAGTAATTCCTGGCTTTGTTTGAATAGTCCAATGCCAAAATTGCCAATAGCTACCAGGGTCCTAAAGAACTGCTCTGGGTTCCTATAGGGAAGGGAGGGAACAGTTAGCATCAGTATCCACCAGAGCTGACACTTAGAAGTGGCTAGTGGATTGCTAATTTCATGTGGGGCCTCCAGTCTCCGCCTGTCCCTCTAGGTGGATACCTTGGCCTTCTCCTTATTCAAACTGGAACAACAAGGACTGGGGTTCTCCCAACCACTCCACTCCTTCTTGCCATTAGTCTTGTGGGTGTGGTGCATACACACAGGGCCCACTTGTTTCTCCTGCTTCTTCAGCAGCTGAACCTTTGGTTCTGGTTACTGTCATTAGCCCTTTTTCCTTTGTTAACATGAGACGTGACACAGGCAGTTCATATATTCTTATGGTGCCATATATCCTTTGCATCCATATAAGCATTAAAAACAGCCAGGACACTCGTTCTACTGCCTCTTGGGGTGTTTTGGAGAGGTTCAGCCTCGAATCCAATAAGGCCTCCTTCATGGCATCTGGTGTTGGTTTCATCATGTCTCAGTCCACTTGGGCTACCCAGGTCAACAGGGCTTTTGCTAAAAGGTACCAGAACCCAGTCAATGGACATGTCCCCACTGCCCTCCAGGGGTGACAGGGCCAAAGGGGTTCTCACTGCACACAGCTCACAGAGCCATATGTCAGAGCACTAATGCTCCTCAAGGAATGGTTTAGGCCGTAGGATTCTCAAGGTGAAGAGAGCATGAGGAGCAGGAGGAATATAAAACATGCTGCAATTCTTTATTTCATGCTTTATTCCTTGCAGTCCTTATTCCCTTTTTATTCCTTGTTCCTAGCCTCGCAGTGCCGAAGCAGTAGATACAGTACTCGGGGATCATAGTGACATGGTGCCAACATTACATCAGTGCAAGATGATGTCATGGCTTACATAGCAGTTGCTGAGTCAGGCAGCCCAGTAAGGCATGGGAGCTGGATGGCTTCTGCAGTCTCTGTTGTTAACCAGGGTCCAGATCCTGGGTCTTACAGTCTGGCCCCACAATCCCAATAACCTCCTCTACCTGAGCCCCATGCCCTCCACAATCAACGCAATGTTGTCCTTTGCCATGAGTTATTTCTTTTATTTTTTGTCCTTTTTTCTTTTCTTCTCTTTTTGTGTGTGTTTTTTTCTGAAGTTAGAAGTGGGGAGGTAGTCAGACTCCCGCGTGCATGCAACCTGGATCCACCCAGCATGCCCACCAGGGGTGATGCTCTGCACATCTGGTGCATAGCTCTGTTGCAGCGGGAGTTATTCTAGCGCCTGAGGCAGAAGCCATGAGCCATCCTCAGTGCCTGGGCCAACTTTGCTCTAATGGAGCCTTGGCTGCAGGAGGAGAAGAGAGAGATAGAGAGGGAGGAGAGGGGAAAGGGTGGAGAAACAAATGGGCGCTTCTCCTGTGTGCCATGACCAGGAATCAAACCCAGAACTTCCACATGCTGGGCCGATGCTCTACTGCTGAGCCAACCAGCCAGGGCCCTTTTTGTCCTTTTTTGCTCAATTGTTATACAGTGCTCAATCAGCACCCGCCCCAAGAGCTGACAGCCTACTTTCCATGTATGAATCTGCCTCTTTTTTATTTGTTAGTTCATTGTGCTCATTAGATTCAACATTATGAGTGAAATCATATGGTAGTTGTCTTTCTCTGACTGGCTTATTTCACTTAGCATAATGCTCTTCAGGTCCATCCATGCTGTCACAAAAGATAAGATTTCCTTCTTTTCAACAGTTGAGTAGTATTGCATGGTATAAATGTACCACGGCTTTTTTATTTTCTCATCTATTGATGTTAACTTGAGCTTCTTCTATATCTTGGCTGTTGTAAATAATGCTGCAGTGAATATAGGGGTGCATATATTCTTTCAAATTAGCTTTTGGGTTTCTTCACATAAATTCCCAGAAGTGGAATCACTGAGTCATCAAGCAGTTTAATTTAATTTTTTTAAGCAAGTGAGAGAGAAACAGATGGAGAAAGACAGGAAGCAAGAGAGGTGAGAAGCATCAACTTATACTTGCAGCACTTTGATTGTTCACTGATTGCTTTCTCATATGTACTTTGACCAGGGGGGGGGGGGTCTCCAGCTGAGCCTGTGACCCTTTGCTCAAGCCAGAAACCTTGGGCTGAAGCCAGTGACCCTGTACTAAAGTTGGTGAGCCCTCACTCAACCTGGCAACCTTGGGGTCTTGAACCTGAGTCTTCAACATCCTAGGTTAATGCTCTATTTTCTGTGCCATTGCCTAGTGAGGTCATTTTATTTTTTAAGTTAACTCCATACTGCTTTCCACAGTGGTTACACCAAGCTGCATTCCATCAACAGTGCACAAGGGTTCTTTTTTCTCTACATCTTTGCCAGTACTTTTTGTTTTATGATTAATAATAGCCATTCTAACAGCTGTGAGCTATATCTCATTGTGGTTTTAATTTGTATTTCTCTGATAATTTAGTGATGTTGAGCATCTTTTCATATGTGTATCGGCCATCTGTATGTCCTCTTTGGAGAAGTATCTATTCAGGTTTTTTGCCCATTTTTTATTTAGATTATTTGTTGTTTTGGTGTTGAGTTGTATAAGTTTATTTTTTATAAATTTTGTATATTAACACCTTATCAGATGTATTGGCAAATTTGTTCTCTCATTCAGTAAGTCATCTTTTTATTTCGTTGAAGGTCCTGTTCTTCCTTCTCACCCTCAATTTCATTTCAGAGAGAAAAAAAAAACACAAAATTCTCACTTCCTCTGGTTAAATGGCCTTATGTCATCTCTGTTACCTCTCTCATACCATTATATTCAATATGTCAAAATACCTGTTGCCTCTAACTCTAAATATAGTGTAAATATGACTACTTCTTAACCATCTTCATTGCTAGCATTATAGTTTAGTCCTCATTTGTTTCCTCTCCTGAATTATTTTAGTAGCCTCCCAACTGGTTTTACTCTCTCTAAACTTATCTTAATTTAATTTATTCTCAACGAAGAAGACATAATGATCCTGTTAGTAATTTATATCATGCCACTTTTGTGCTCAAAATCTTTCAATGCCTTTCTATTTCAAGAAGAATAAAAGTAAAAGTCTTTACTTACATTCTCTCATAAGACCTTTTATGATGTGACACCTCTTTCTTCTTTGATTTTAATGCTCACTATTCCTTCCTCTTACTCAATCCAACTGCTTCATATGGACCTTTTTGTAACTTGCTTTTCATACATGACACACTACACCCTTTATCCTTTGTTTTTGTTCTTCTTTCTGCCTAGACTGCTCTTTTGCTAGATATACTCATAAATATGCCAGGGGTTGAACAGACAACTGATGATACACTGAAATGAAGCTAAAGTAAGGAAGGTTTTTTTTAAGAAGGGGCCTATTTTAAGGTTTGCATGAGGCAGAAGGGAAACTTCAGCAGAAGTCAAGAAGAACACCATATTTTCATTCCTCACAAATAGAATAAACTATTTTTATATTAATTAAATCACTCTCCAGCAAAAAAATAATAATAAATTAAATCAAAATAGGGAGAGTAGAAATTGACTTTTTTATTTATTTACTTTTTCTATCTTCAAAATTTTCTACTGTGTGGATCATATAGAAAACATTTAATAAACACAAAATAACTGAATGAGGAGGAAGAGGAAGAAGAGAAGGAATAAGGTTTGTTGTTGTAATACCAGTAGCCCCAGTATAATAGTAGTTGTAAAATAAGGTTTATCAAATTTAAAATGTATTAGGTATTGTTCTGTCAAGGACTTTGACTGCTTGATTTTACTTAATCTTCATAACAACCTATAACATGGGACATTTTCTTATATTAGATATTAGGACATTGAGGTTCAAAAAAGTATAATCACACAGTTAGTAATTGGTGAGGCTAGGATGACCATAAAAATTACCTGACTGCAAATTCCTACTCCCTCCCTGATACACTTTATTGCTTTTTAGTTGATACTGGTAGTATTTGATAGTAGGTAACTTTTCTTTCCTTTTATAGAAAAAAAAATTGCTTTCATATCTAGGGTGTTAGACAGTGGTTTTGTTAATATATCAACCTTGCTCCAACCCTCTGTATTAGTTTCTGAGAACTACTATAATTAACTACCGTAATCGTGGTAGATTAAAACAATAACAATATATTCTCTCACAGTTCTGGAAGCCAGAAGGCCAAAACCAAGGTGTCAGCAGGGCCATGCTCCCTAAAGGCTCTAAGGAGGACCCTTCCTTTTCTCTTCCAGCTCCTGGTGGCTGAGCATTCCATAGTTAGTGGAAGAATTATAGAAATCTATGCTTTTATCTTTAGATAGTCTTTTACCTTGTGTCTCTGTGGGTAATTTTTTGTCACTTATTAAGATACTCCTTAGATTTAGGGCCCATTCTAACCCATCTTCATCCTTTAATTACATTGGAGACTCTATTTTCAAATATTCACATTCTGATATTCTGGATGAATTGAAATTTGGAGGGACATTATTCAACTCATTGAACCATCCTTTCTAGGGACTGGCCTTAGAACTTTTAAAACAGTCGATTTAACTTCAAGTAAGGATTGAACTACTGAAAAAGAGACAGTCAAAACTCATCAGCTTAGCCCTGGCCGGTTGGCTCAGTGGTAGAGCGTCGGCCTGGCGTGCAGAAGTCCCGGGTTCGATTCCCGGCCAGGGCATACAGGAGAAGTGCCCATTTGCTTCTCCACCCTCCCCCTCTCCTTCCTCTCTGTCTCTCTCTTCCCCTCCCACAGCCGAGGCTCCATTGGAGCAAAAGATGGCCCGGGCGCTGGGGATGGCTCCTTGGCCTCTGCCCCAGGCGCTAGAGTGGCTCTGGTCGCAGCAGAGTGATGCCCGGGGAGGGGCAAAGCATCGCCCCCTGGTGGGCAGAGCGTCGCCCCCTGGTGGGCGTGCCAGGTGGGTCCCGGTCAGGCGCATGCGGGAGTCTGTCTGACTGTCTCTCCCCATTTCCAGCTTCAGAAAAATACAAAAAAAAAACAAAAAAAAACCTCATCAGTTTCAAACTATTATGCCACCTCCTAAATTATATTATTTATACTAGATATGTTCCCTGCTATTGACATGTAGATTAAGATTGATTGACACTCCTAAGAAGCAAAGCACTCTATCAAGATAACAAATTAGAATCCATATTTAATAATATACACTTAAAACTTGGAACTTCCATTTTTTCACAACAGAAGGTTCTGATGCCTTAAAAATTCTTCAGCTCTATGGTTTATAAAATGTTAGATTATTTTTCTAAACCTATGGATAATCTGGTATGAGAAAGGATAATTCTCAAAGACCAAAAATAAAACTGAATCAGAAATCCAAAAAGGTAAGCAAGCTCTAGAACGGGAGCATGCCCTCAGTCCAGGTTGATACTAGAAAAAGCAGGAACTGTTTTAATTACTGCAGAGAATAGAAGAGGCAAAGGCAAGAACCCTTGAAAGGTGGGAAGAAACTCAGCAAACCCGATGGAAAAATGGTTGCCCCAAATTCCATACCACTCATCTAAAGAATGATGTAACAAGAATCTATGCCACAGAAAATGATGAAGAGGAAAAAAAATCACTTTAAAATTTATAATTGTAATCTAGTCCTTAAATATACATCAGGCTTTCAGTTAAAATTAAGTAATTTTGATAAATTTCATGGACATTTAATTTATGAGAAACTATCAAAATACCTAAAAGCTGAAAATATCAGTTAAGATTGATGTACATGCAAATTGTTTATTGCAGCAAAATTAATATTTAAAAATAAAAATGAATCATCCTAAATGCCCATCAGTTGTTTTGCTGACAGGTTGGATAACTTATAATACAAAATTAAGTATTAAAAAGGTATATGATACTTTGTTGTTCTATTAGTTGTGAGATTGAAGTTCTACTTTTTCAAGCCAAAAAAAAAGTAATCTAGAAAGACTAAAATAAACAATACCATGGTTCCCAAAGTTAGCAGAACTGGGTAAGCTCTGGACAATTTCATTAGACAGTCGGCAAAATTTCAGGAAGTTAGAAATAACCAGTTGCTATGTCTAAGCTAAATGGGACAATGGATAGTCTTAAAATAAACGTCTGTTGCTAAGCATGGTCTAAAAGCAAAACCAGACTGGACAAAACAAGAAACTACAGATAATATATAATAGACACTAACTTGTATAGACTGATGACTGAGGATAATCTAGTTCTCCTCTAATACCTAAGACCTTTCATGTGACATGTGACATGAGCTTACTGAAAAGGATAAAGTCTAACTGTTGGAAAGATTCCAAAAATAATGAATATTAATCTTGAAATAAGATAGTATATAATTATATACACACATGTACACGGATATATAAAATAAATTTTCCTTTATGTAAATGATTTTTATAAGTATTGCATTATATTACATAGAAATAATATACACGTAAGACATTTAATGCCCATCTCAAGTTGCAGATTAGGATTTCAATATACTGACTGTATATATAACACAAAATATATCTGTACAATCCTGTTAATATAAGAAAAAGCTAGACTTGGAATAATATATATATATATATATATATATATATATATATATAGTTTGTTTACATTTAGCAGGAATCTTTGCCTTTTCCACAAAGCAAAGTCAAAGACAAAATAATTGAACACAGGTAGGTTATTTGAGAGGTGATCCTTGGAAACACAAGTGAAGATGTAAAGGAAATGAGACAGAAAAGAGAAAGCAGTCAGTAAACAGTGTAGTATATAAATGATTCTGTTATAGATAAGGACAACGAGACTCAATCCTGTGGGACACCCTCTGAAATTTTCTAAAGTGTGCCTCCTGAGATCCTATAGGCAGATAAACAGGGAGGAGAGATATTTATCTACAGACTCTTTCTCCAATTGTGTGAGAATCCTCCCCCATCCCTGCTCATTGATTTCCAACATGTCGTGGTTACAGGAATTTCCATGTTGGTAGCACAAGCCCTTAGGCCAGAAAGAGAAAAGACAACAGTAGCTGAGGTGAGAAGTTATCAGCAGGGTCCCCATGGACTGTGATGACTATGAGGAATCCAGAGTGTCTGCTGTGGAAAGAAAATGTGTAATTGGATTTGTTGCTATTTTCATGAGCATGAAAACCTATGGGGAAAGGTACATTTAATTTTTCTTTCTCCTGTCAGTTGAAGAGGTTTGCGAGTTTGATAATTTGTTTACATTTGGATTCTTTGACTTGTTGTGAAGATATGTTATTTTTGATATATAAATATAATAGCCATTCATTTTAGCAATATATTTTTACTACTTTAATAGTATACCCATTAAACAAATAGTATTTAGTAATATGTTTTGGTTTCAGGAATTCACTCTGTTCATCGGCAACATCATTCCATAGGGATAAGAGGAGCTTTAATGAAGCAATTCAATGAGGTGTTCTTTGGCAGATGATTTCATTACAGTGGGATGGGTAACCAAAATCTTATTTCAAATTTTGAAATATTTTCTGGTTACCTAAACTATGCTCATGTGTTCAATTGTTAAAACAATATTTTTAAAATATGTTAATCTTTGTGACTAGGACAAATGGAGAAAAAGCAAGAATCCAGAGGATAGAATTCACCAGTTATTGTCTACAATCAGAACCAGAATTGGAGCTTTGCATTGCAAGTGACTGTACATACGAGAGAGAATAAAGAAAAATATCTGGGATAGATGAGGCTTATGTTGATTAATATTTGCTTGAATGAGTGAAAAAATTATTCAGTTAGTGAATCAATTCTACAGAAGTCAAAATCTGGAAATCTAGAAATAAATGTATTTTATAATGATCTCTCCTATGTTTAAACTATTTATTTTATTTTTATTTTTTTTTACAGAGACAGAGAGCAAGTCAGAGAGAGGGATTGACAGGGACAGACAGACAGGAACAGAGAGAGATGAGGAGCATCAATCATTAGTTTTTTTTTGTTTGTTTGTTTGTTTTTGTTTGTTTGTTTTTGGAGAAGCAAATGGGTGCTTCTCCTATGTGCCCTGGCCGGGAATCGAACCCGGGTCCCCCGCATGCCAGGCCGACGCTCTACCGCTGAGCCAACTGGCCAGGGCAATCATTAGTTTTTCATTGCACGTTGCAACACCTTAGTTGTTCATTGATTGCTTTCTCATATGTGCCTTAACTGCGGGCCTTCAGTTGACCGAGTAACCCCTTGCTGGAGCCAGTGACCTTGGGTTCAAGCTGGTGGAATTTTGCTCAAACCAGATGAGCCCGCGCTCAAGCTAGAGACCTCGGGGTCTCAAACCTGGGTCCTCTGCATCCCAGTCCAATGCTCTATTCACTGCGCCACCACCTGGTCAGGCTAAACTGTTAATTTTTGATAAAAATTTATACAATTAGTATAATGTAAATCTGTTTAACACCAAAATCTCAATGATGTAGCACAGGTTCTTATCTGGTTCACATTAAAAAAATTAATGAAATCATGACTTCCTTTCTGCAACATTTCTCCTATCTGTGATTTAAAGATTTGAATTTCTTTCTTCTGGGGTGTTGCTTTACTATTGTGAAATCCCCCTTTTTTTTCCAGCCAAGAGGAAAGGGGAGAAAGACAACATGGAAAATAGCCCAGATTTTTTTTTCTTTGGTCATTTTGAAACTGAATTTTATCACTTCAGCCCACATTTCATTTTCCAGTATCTTTTTATAGTCCCAATCAAGTGTAAAAGAAGCTTAGCATTCTAACCCCAGTAAGAAGAATCCGGTTTGGTGAGCATCTAGTCTTCAGTATAACTACTGCTCTTCCCTACCACCATCCCAACACCAAAATTATGATAATTAACTGCAGATTAAATTATATTTATATTTGATTTTAATGTGAATCATAATTTTGTCTAGATCATGTCAAGGTACTAATAAATTTAAGTAGGTATGTAGTAGATGCTATAGGGTAGGTATGAAGAGAGATTTCTCACAGAGGGGGAGGCTGCATCTGTAACTATAGTGAGGTCATAGAACATCAGGGTGGTTTTGTTTGTTTAGCGCGAGAGAGACAGACAAGGACAGAAGGGAGAGAGATGAGAAGCATCAAGCCATAATTGCCACACCTTAGTTGTTCATTGATTGCTTTCTCATATGTGCCTTCACTGAGGGCTCCAGCCGAACCAGTGACCCTTTGTTCAAGACCATTTGTTTGTTTGCGTTCAAGCCAGCAACCGTGCAGTTATGTCTATAATCTCACTCTCAAGCCGGTGACCCTGTACTCAAACTGGTGAGTTTGTACTCAAGCCAGATGAGCTGGCACTCAAGCCAGCAACCTCGGGGTTTTGAATATGGGTCCTCAGCATCCCAGGTTGACAGTCCATTCACTGTGCTACCGCCTGGTCAGGTCCCAGTGTGTTTTAAAAAATAAGAGCCATCTAGGAAAATTTAGGCGTAAGTTTTCCTAAAGGAAGAAGAATATGGGCTGAATGACCTTTTGTAATCTCCACCAGCTATATAAGTCTGCGACATTTCCATTAGCTCTCTAAATGATATCCTGAGGATGATATTATACACAGTTTATAGTACACGTAAAATATGTCCAGAAGGTTTTTTTTACCATTCCTGAGGATTTTCTGTAATAAAAAAGTGCTATTTTAGCTATTTTTAAATTGTTTCTCTAATTCCTTAAACATCATCATCATCATCATCATCATCATCATCAAACTATGTAGGGTTGGCCATGCCTCCATCTCTACGAAAAATTCTAACGCATCTCTAATAAATATCTAAAAGTATGTGGTCATAAATCTGCCATTGGAGGGGGAGTGTGGCAGAAACCTAGCCTCACACTCCCCTCCTTTTACTAAATTAAGAAAAAATTCAATCTATCATGATTTAATCTCAAAGTTTTATAATTTGGACAAACCACAATAGTTTAGGTAGGTGTATTTTTTTTTTTATAATTTTACTTGCTCTATGGCCACCTACCTATAGTGATTCCTGTGTTCTCTATAAGACTCAACTCTAAGTGTAAAGACAAGTAAGTAAATATAAACCAGCTGGTAGACAGCCCATTATACTCAGAATTATCCTTCCCCTCTTAAGATTAATGATTATTTGTTAGATCAAGTTCTTAATCTGTTTCTTTATCCCATAGAAAAATGTTCCAGAGTAAATTACAAGGGTTTCATGCCCCCTTACCCCAATCTCCCCACACCAATCTGAAAGATATTTACACACAGGTGGCAATACTTTCTACATTATGGTTTACCTAATGTACATTACTTTTCTACTGCTGCAAATTACCATGCAGTTTAAGGCTTAAAAGAACACGACTGTATTGTTGTAAATCTATGGCATGAGTTAATTAGGTTCCCTTCTCTGTCTCACCAGGCTGGAATCAAAGTTATGTTCAAGGCTGTGGAATCATCTAAGTCTCAGATCCTCCTCCACTTTTACATTGTTGACAGTGTTCAGCTCCTTGCTGTGGTATGACTGAAATCTCCAAAATAATTGACTATAGTCACTACACTCTATATAACTAGATAATTCATTCTATAATTGGAAATTTCGATCTCTTGACCTTTCTCCCACTTCACTAATTCCTCCAAACACTCCATTTTTATGTGTTCTATATCTATAGTGTTGTTTTTTGTTTGTTTGTTTTTTAGATTCCACATGTAAATGATATTATACAGTATTTGTCTTTGTGTGACTTACTTCATTTAGTAAAATTCCCTAAAAGGTCAATCATGTTGCAAAGGGCAAGACTTCATTTTTTTTGTTATGGCTGAGTAGTATTCATATACATAGGTATAAATATATATACTTAATATTTATAATATATTATATCTTCTTTATCCATTTATTCATTAATAGGCACTTTTAGTGTCCACTTAAGTTGTTTTCATTATCTTAGCTATTGTAAGTACTGCTTTAATAAACATAGGGATGAACATATATATATTTTTTAATTTTATTTACTCACTTTAGAGAGGAGAGAGAGAGGGAGAGGGAGAGAGAGAGAGAGAGAGAGAGAGAGAGAGAGAGAGAGAGAGGAGAGAGAGAGACAGGGGGGAGGAGCTGGAAGCATCAACTCCCATATGTGCCTTGACCAGGCAAGCCCAGGGTTTCGAACCGGCGACCTCAGCATTTCTAGTTTGACGCTTTATCCACTGTGCCACCACAGGTCAGGCTGAACATATATTTTTGGATTAGTGTTTTTGCTAACTACAGGTAAACACCTAGTAAAGGAACTTTTGAGGAACTTTTATTTTTATTTTTTGAGGAAAATCTACACTGCTTTTTATCGTGCATGCACCAATTTACATTCCCACATTCTCAGCAGCAGTTCACAGGGTCTCCTCCTCTCTACTTCCTTGCTATTTTTTTTATAATAGTCATTCTAACTGGTGTGAGGTAGTATTTCATTGCAATTTGATTTGAATTGCCCTGATGATTAGTGATGATAAGCATCTTTTCATGTGCCTGTGGCTATCTGCATATCTTCTTTGGAAAGATATTCAGATCATTGGCCCATTTATTATGGATTTTTTTCTGCTATTGAGTTGTATAAGTTCTTTATATATTTTTAATATTAACCTCCTCTTGAATAGATGACTTGCAAATATTTTCTCTCATTCAGCAGGTTGCCTTTGCTTTTCATTGATGATTTGCCTTGCTGTGCAGAATCTTTTTTAGTTTGTGATAGTCCCATATGTTTACTTTTGCTTTTGTTGCCTTTTCTTTTGGTGTCAGATTTAAAATAATCATTGCCAGGACCAATGCCAATGAGCTTATCACTTACGTTTTCTTCAGTGGTTTTACGATTTAAGGTCTAACATTCAAGTCTTTGATTCATTTTGAGTTAATTTTTTGTGTTTTGTATAAAACAGTGATCTTGTTTCATTCTTTTTGCATGTGGCTTTCCAGTTTTCCCAATGCCATTAATTGAAGGGACTGTCTTTTCCACATTGCATATTTTTGCCTTCTAAGTCATAGACTACTTGACCATATATGTGTAGATTTATTGATTTATTTA
Source organism: Saccopteryx bilineata (assembly GCF_036850765.1). NCBI lineage: Eukaryota > Metazoa > Chordata > Mammalia > Chiroptera > Emballonuridae > Saccopteryx > Saccopteryx bilineata. The sequence goes on from NC_089490.1 coordinate 39,642,134, forward strand.
TTTTAAGTGAGAGAAGGGAAAATAGTGAGATACAGACTTTGGCATTTGTCCTGATCAGGATCTACTCGGCAACCTTCATCTAGAGCCAATGCTTGAATGAACCGAGCTATTTTTAGTGACTGAGTCTGACGCTGGAATCAATCAAGCCACTGACTATGGGTGGGGAGAAGGGAGAAAAACAGGAGAGAGAAAGAAGGGGGAGACAAAGGAGGAGAGCTGCAGACGGTCTTTTCTCTTTTGTGTCCTGACAGAAATTAAACCTGGGACATCCATATGCCAGGCAGATGCTTTATCCACTGAGCAAAACCAACCAGGGCCTGTAGCTTTATTTTTGAGATCTCTGTTTTGTTATGTTAATCTATGTGTCTATTTTTGTACCAGTGTCATACTGATTTGATTATTATAGCTTTGTATTAAAGTTTGAAATCAGGGAGTGTGGTACATCCATCTTGTTTATTTTTTCTCAAAAACATTTTTGAAATTCAGAAATTTGTAGTTCCATACAAATTTTAGGGTTATTTGTTCTAGCTCTGTGAAAATGCCACTGGAAATTTTATTAAGAATGCATAAATTTAGATTGTTTCGAGTAGTTAGACATTTTAAAAATATTAATTCCTCCAATCCATGAACATAGAATCTTTGTATTTATTTGTATCTTCTCTAATTTTTTCATTAATGTCTAATAGTGTTCAGTGTACATATTTATCATCTCCTTGGTTAAATTTATTTCTAAATTTTTATTCTTTTTGATGCAACTGTAAGTGAAAAATTTTCTTATCTTTTCTTTCTGATAGTTTGTTGTTAGTGTGTGTGTGAATTTATTTTTTAATCTTTGAGATATTTTCACAAGAGTGCCCTTGCTTGGTTGCATGTTTAGTGTTTTAATAAAATGACAAATTGTTTCCAAAATGGCAATACAACAAGAGCAATGTCTGAATAATTCAGTTTATATGCACTTATTTTAATATTTGGTGCTGTTATTTTTTTTAATCTCAGCCATTTTAATAGATATGTAATAATATCTCACATAATTTTTATTTTCCTGACATACGGTTTTGAGCATCTTTTCATGTGGTCTTTGCTATTGGCCCATTCTTCTTGCTGAAATGTCTGTTCATGTTTTTGCCCATTTTCTCATTGCATTCTTCAGTTGATTACTGTTCTTTATTTAGTCATTTTAACTAATATAGTTTTGCAAATATTTTCTTAGACTGTAGCTTTTATTTTTATGCTATTAATTGGTAACTTCACAGGCAAATTTTTTTGTTAGCAATGAAAACTTTTGTTAAAGTACCACTTATCAATTTTTCCTTTTATGGGTTCTGCTTTTGGTGGCAAGGCTAACAACTGGTTACCTAGATATAGATATCAAAAATTTATTTCTGTATCTTTTTCTAAAAGTTTTATGAGTTCACACTTGACACTTATATAATAACCCATTTTGAATTAATTTTTATATAATAGTTGCATTTTATAAAGTGTTTTTTATATATTAGTTGATATAATTATGTGATTATTCTTCTTAGTGTGTTAACAGTGTACATTACATTTATTGGTTTGTAAATATAAACTAAACTTCCTTCCTTGAAAGTAAAGTTGGTCATGGTACATATTTATTTTATGTATTTCTAAACTTTATTTGCTAATATTTTGTCAAAGACTGACTTTTGCATTTATATTTATAAGAAATAAAGACCAGTTCACATTTTTCCTTATACTTTCTTTGGTTTTGGTGTCAGATAATACTATTTTCACAAATGCATTGGGAGTGTTACTTCTCCTTCTGTTTTTTTGGAGTAGCTTGTGTAGAACTATTTATCAAATAACTAGTAGAATTCTCCAGTAAAAACATCTGGACTTAGAATTCTATTTCTTTTGAGGGAGTCTTTCAATTTCAAACTTAAATTATAGAGATTGCTACAAATGGTATGTGAAGATGTCTATTTCACTGCATCACGAGAATATTTATTATAACTATTTTTTTTTTTTACTTTACACTAATGACTTGATAATAAAAAAATAAGTGTCTCTATCCCTGGCTAGATAGCTCAGTTGGTTAGAGCATTGGCTGGAAATTCAGAGATTGCTGGTTCAATCTCCAGTCAGGGAAATACAAGAACAGGTTGATGTTTGTATCTCCCTCTATCTTCCTTCATCTCTGGCTAAAATCAATGAAATAATAAAAGTGTCTTAATTTTGTTAACATAAATTTGATTATTAATAAGCATAGATATTTTATATGTCAGTTTTTTATTATTTCTGCCAGTTTCATATTCATTTTATTTATCCATTTTATTAATGTAATGATAAATATTACTAAATTAATTTACATGTACCAAATATTACAATAGTTTATTTATTCTATAAAAAATATTAATTTTATGTGATTTTTTTTTAATTAAGGGATATTTTTTTAATTTTTATTTTTTTTTATTTATTTATTTTTAGAGAGGAGAGAGAGAGACAGAGAGAGGAGAGAGAGAGACAGAGAGAAATAAGGGGGGAGGAGCTGGAAGCATCAACTCCCATATGTGCCTTGACCAGGCAAGCCCAGGGTTTTGAACTGGCAACCTCAGCATTTCCAGGTCGATGCTTTATCCACTGTGCCACCACAGGTCAGGCAATTTTATGTGATTTTTAATTTATATAAACTCCAATATAAAGGAATACATTTTCTATTATTTCATTTAAATTTATTGTTTTTATTCTACTTTAAATTTTTCTTTTATATTTTGAAATATTATAAATTATTGCTATGTAAATAACATGGACATATCTCAAAACATTACTATTGTTTACAAAGTCAGGCATAGAGGAGTGCAAGTTTTCATCCATATGCAGTTCTAGAAAAGGCAAAACTGATCCATAATGACAGAAGAAGTTAGTTGCTACCTGGATCTGGTAGTGGGGGGTGGAGAGATTGACTGATGTCATGAGGGATATATGTGGGGTGATACCGATGTGCTGTATATTGATTGTAGGGCTAACATGGATGTGCAATTTTGACAAAACTGACCCATGTATTTGCTTGTTTGTTGTTGAGTTTTGTGAGTTCTTTGTATATTTTGGATATTAGGCCCTTATCTGAGCTATTGTTTGAAAATATCATCTCTCATTTAGTTGGCTGTCTGTTTGTTTTGTTGTCAGTTTCTTTTGCTGTGTAAAAGCTTCTTAGTCTGGGCCCTGGCTGGTTGGCTCAGTGGTAAAGCATTGGCCTGGAGTGCAGGAGTCCCAGGTTCGATTCCTGGCGAGGGCACACAGGAGAAGCGCCCATATGCCTCTGCATCCCTCTCCCTCTCCTTCCTCTCTGTCTCTCTCTTCCCCTCCCGCAGCCAAGGCTCCACTGGAGCAAAGTTTGTCCAGGCGCTGAGGATGGCTCTGTGGCCTCTGCCTCAGGCACTAGAATGGCTCTGATTGCGGCAGAGCAACGCCCCAAGATGAGCAGAGCATCGCCCCCTGGTGGGCATGCCGGGTGGTTCCCGGTGGGGCGCATGCAGGAGTCTGTCTGACTGCCTCCCCGTTTCCAGCTTCAGAAAAATACAAAAAAAATAAAATAAAAATAATAATAAATAAATAAATAAATAAATAAATAAATAAATAAATAAAAGCTTCTTAGTCTGATGTGGTCCCATTCATTTATCTTTGCCTCAGGTCCCTTGCCTTTGGAGTCAAATTCATAAAATGTTCTTTGTAACCAAGGTCCATGAGTTTAGTACCTATGTTTTCTTCTATTTACTTTATTGTTTCATATCTTATATTCAGGTCTTTGATCCATTTTGAATTAATTTTGGTACAAGGGGACAAACTGTAGTCGATTTTTATTCTTTTGCAACATTCTACTTTTAAAATGTGATTTCACTCTTTAATCTATGGGATTTCATTTGATTGAAGGTTTGGTCTTAAAATATTTTTTTTTCCTCATAATAGTCCAATTTTTGTCCAATGCTTATTGAATAATCAGTGAATCTATTTTGGATGTTATTTTTTAACATGTAGACTATTATAAGTTATATTGATTTATATCAAAGTGAACTCTAAAATATCTATAGATTCTCTAACATTGAATGAAAGATTTAATGTACAAAACATTATTTGATGGTAGTTGTGGGTATGTCTTTCTTTAGATTCTTAAGCAACCAGAATATAAAAAAGATTAAATCTATAGTTGGTATGATGATAATCAATAGATATGTTGTGTTTTTTAATATCATATAATGCTCTGTTGACACTGCTTACATGTAAAATTCATACATGTATTTCATACAAACATTAATAAAAATCCACATATTATTTGAAAATAAAATTTTCAGCAATTTGTAGACTAAGAAGAATTAAAAAGAAACTAGGTTAGTGAAAATATATTTTCTATCAGAGAGTACTCTGAATCCATGTGATTAATGGATTCTTTTCATTCTTCAAATTAATCAATAAAAGGTGTCCTTTGAAAGTAACAACAATGGTTAGATTGATTTAATTGAAGATTTCACCATATAATTCATTGTACCACAGGGAATATTTTTATAATATAACTCAGTGTTTTAGAACCTCTCAGCAATGACCATTATTTTAAAGGAAAATTATGTTTTTTAATAAATGAGAATCAATATAGAAAGATAAATAGGTTAAGCATTCTAATAAATATTTTAAATAATTTTAATAAACAAATGTATATGAATGTATATTCATTTTGTTTACAGAAGTTGTTTTACTCATCAGATATTTTTTACTTAAAATTCCCCATAATATATTTCCACATATAAGATTTGTAGAAATGTTCATACAAAGAACTCGATATAAATTTATGAGAGAATTTCATGCATTATTTTGATGAAAAATAAAGTGATACTGATAAAACCTAAGGTGCCAAAGAAAAGTTTTATGGTTTAATCTTTGTAATGTTTTATACTAGCAGTTTTCTTCCTTCTGTTTACTTCTCTCTCCACTCACCATTTTAACAATTAATAAATATGATGAAGAATAGAATAGATAGTATGTGAAAGCTCAGCCTGAAATAGATTATGTGAGAATCTGCTCAGTGATTTTACTGTCTCCAGCTACTTGTGAACTTTCTCTTAATGACTGAAGAGGTATTCAAATAATATTTCAATAAACAGTTTCAGGTTCTTCAAGTCTAAGGGTTTCTTATGTAAATATATTAAATTTGCCAAACTGATAAAATAATACATGTAGAATTTCAGATTGATTATAATATATAACCTGTGTTTGCCTTCAAGTTGGTACTTTTAAAAATGTTGCCCTAACTGGGTTGTTCAGTGCATGGCATGTTGTCCCACCCACCAAAGTTGTGTGTTGGATTCCAATCAGAACATAGAGGAGAAGCAACCAATGTGTGCACAATGGAACTAAATTCATGGGTTTTGGCCATAGAGAACAATTTATGAATTTGACCCCAAAGCAAAAAGAAGCAAAGGCAAAAGAAAATGAATGGGACTATGTCAAACTAAAAAGTTTCTGCACCGCAAAAGAAACTGACAACAAAACAAATAGGCAGCCAACTAAATGGGAGATGATATTTGCAAACAACAGCTCTGATAAGGGGTTAATATCCAAAATATATAAAGAATCACAAAACTCAGCAACAAACAAGCAAAAAATGTAATTAAAAAATGAGGAGAGGACCTGAACTTTTCCCAAGAATGGCCAACAGATATATGAAAAGATGCCCATCTTCACTACCTATTAGAGAAATATAATTCAAAACTACAGTGAGTTACCACCTCAAACCTGTTAAATTGGCTATTATCAACAAGACAGGTGGTAACAAGTATTGGAGAGGCTGTGGAGTAAAAGAAAACCCCATTCACTGCTGGTGGGAATGCAAATTAGTAAAACAATTATGGGAAAAAGTAGGATGGTTCTTCAAAAAATTAATAGAACTACCATATGACCCAGCAATCCCTCTACTGAGAATCTACCCCCAAAACTCTAACATTGGTTTTATTTATTTATTTTTTTTATTTTTTAATAAATTTTTATTAATGGTAATGGGATGACATTAATAAATCAGGGTACATATATTCAAAGAAAACATGTCTAGGTTATTTTGTCATCAAATTATTTTGCAAACCCCTCGCCCAAAGTCAGATTGTCCTCCGTCACCCTCTATCTAGTTCTCTGTGCCCCTCCCCCTCCCCCTAACTCTCTCCCTCCCTCCCTCCCATGTCCTCCCTCCCCCCCCACCCTTGGTAACCACCACACTCTTGTCCATGTCTCTTAGTCTCATTTTTATAACATTGGTTTTAGATAGAGTATTGGATAAAGAAGATGTGGTATATATATATATATATATATATATATACACACACACACACACACACACACACACACACACACACAATAAATACTACTCAGCCAGAAGCAATGATTACATACTGCCTTTTATGACAACATGAATGAAACTTGAGAACATTATGCTAAGTGAAATAAGTAAATCATATAAAACTAAGAAATGTATGATTTCACACATACTTGAGATATAAAATTGAGACTCATGAACATAGATAAAAGTGAAGTTGTTACCAGGGGAAGGGGGATTTGGGGAAGAAGGAAGGGAAGAGAGTAAAGAGGGACAAATATTCAGTGACAGAAAATGATTTGACTTTGGTTGATGGGTATACAATGTAATCAACAGTTCAAATGCTATAGAAACATTTACTTGAAACCTACATGAGCTTATGGATCTATGTCACCCTGTTAAATTTAATTTTCTAAATAAAATGAAATAAGTAAATAAAATGGAACAATTAAGTGGAACAAGTTGATGCTTTTCTCTCTCTTTCACTCTCTTCCCCTTCTTTTCTTTCTCTCTGCTTTTACTCTTTCTAAAGTCAAGGGGGGAAACAAAAACATATAATAAAAACAATATTAAAATGTTCTTCATGATTACTTGGTATAATATTTTTAGCACCCTGTATGGAAAGCAGTAGGTTATAGTGAAAGTGCATTGAGCTTAGGACCTGGGCTCTAAGCCTTATCCCATTTACATCAGTGTGTTCTGTTTAAATCTGTGTTGAAGGCTCCACATTAATCTCTGTGCACTGGCAGTGAGGCAGCAGGGAAGTGAAACCAACACATCCTTTAGGATAAAAATATTCTAAAGTTAAGATGCAGCCCTACATTGGGATAGTCTTCAAAAGCTTGTTTTTTTATATACAAAAGTGAAAATAAAACTCACTTCCCTGTTAGAAAAATGTGTTTCCTCTGGTGAATGCTCAATAATTTTATGCTACAGGGTTTAAAAAAATTTTTTTTCATCCTTCAAGAACTTTGAGGAACTAATCAATGTACACGTCATTATTATTTTCTCAGAAGAACACCATTCCTAAAAAGACACATCTTTTTATTTCAAGGGGAAAGGCTTTAATATTTTTATTGTATTTAAAATGGGAGTTGAGAGTTCTGACCAGTTGACTCAGCAGTAGAATGACAGCTAGGGCACACAGGAGAAGTGCCCATCTTCTTATCCACCAATACCCCTCTTTCTTCTCTCTCTCTCTATCTCTCTCTATCTTTCTATCTCTCTCTTAATCTATTTATCTTTCTCTTCTCCTCTCCTGCAGCCATGGTTCCATTGGAGTGAATTGGCCCCAGGCACTGAAGGTGGCTCCATGGCCTCCAAGTCAGGTGCTAAAAAATGGCTCCAATTGCAATGGAGCAATGCCCCAGATGGGCAGGGCATTGCTCTCTAGTGGGCATGCTAGGTAGATCCTGATCAGGGCACATGTTGGGGTCTGTCTCTGCCTCTTCTCCTCTCACTAAAAAAGCCAAAAAAAAAAAAAAAAGAAAAGAAGCCTTTAGAAAATTGAAAATAAAATAAATAAAATGGGATTTGGGATTATCCTGCTACCACCTCCTTTCATACGAACTGATTGTAGTATGAAAGATTAATGCATATTTGAATAGGATATGGTATATTTTAGGTAAAGTTCATAATAAGTGTTGGTTTAATATGCTCACTTTGAACACAGCAGATCTTAAAAGTGAGAAAATATATTGTCTCATAAAATTTTCTAAAATTTAAAATACCTTCAATGATATTGGGAAAATTCACTGAAACCTAACTGAACTTTCTAAAAATATAGTAATGCATATTTTATTTTTGTTAGACATCAATGTGGTAACAACTGGTTATGAAATATTTCATTAAATTAAGAATCTTTATAAAATGCTACTTTGTTTTAAGTATTTTTCTTTTTGTCTGAATAAATTTTTTTGTATAATTTTCTCTTTAAAAGATATTTTAATAGTCAAAATTTAAATATATAATATGTAGAAATTTCTGTTAGTTTTGCAGAATATATTGTATGCATGTACTTTTTGAGAAATGATCATCACCTATTTAGAATTTTTTTTTTTGGCTGAAAGTCACTCTTGTATTTTATTTTTTATATTTTGTTTGTTTATGTTTTGGTACTTTAGTATGATACCTAGTATCATTTTAACTCTAAAAACAATGTTGACTATAAAAATATTATAACATGCTCAATAAATATTTATTGAAAGAATTAATAAATGATAAAATGAGTAGATGAGTAAATAAATCTTCAGAACTGACAAAAAAATATAGTTCTATTATCTGTCAACATAAAGTTTAAACCACTGGATAAAACACTTCTTTTTCCTCTGTTCTTAACCAGAGTGAAATATCTGAATGCTCAAATTCTCTCTCCCTCTGCCTGTCCATACAAGTAAGAAAGATAAATGGAAACAGTACTTTCTCTTTTACCTCTGTCCTACTTCTGACCACAGAAACTGTCACAGTGATCTATTAATATTGTGGATTTCTTTCTTCAGTCCAAGTGACAAGATTGCTATTTCTGAAATAAGTCCTATCTTTCTGTTACAGGCACAATGAATGATTAAAGGTTTCAGCACCGCAAATTACCAAGCTTTTCTCTAAGAATATAAGCGATCTTGAAGTTGACTTATTGCGATAAAAAGAAAAAGTAGAAATTTCACCTCATATGTCAACTCAGAATGTACAGGGTATAATATGAAGGGTCATTATGAAAGGCAGGGGTTATTATTTTTCTACTTACAGTGGAAATTTCTTTTATGGGACAGAGAAGTGTATTATCTCAAGTCCAACCTTTAAGATGGAAGAGGATGAATCCAGTGAAGGGACTATATTCCCTTCAATCTTGTTTTACATGAAACTTCTAAATATGGCTATTTTTCTTTTTCTTTGTTTTATGTTTCACAGCTGATTCTTAAAAGATCTGCAGTGATCAGTATTCCAAGCTTGTCAGTCTGTGTAGAATAGTCGGTCTATTCAGTTCATCGTTATGTGTAGACTGCTTAGTCTGTCTGAGCCTGAATTTCTCTCATATATTCTTTTTAATTTTTTTTATTTAAGTATAATTGACTTATAGCATTATATTAAATTCAGGCATACAATTTAATGGTCCAATATTTGTATATGTTGCAAAATGATTGCCACAATGTCTAGTTAACTTTTGTCACCATACATAATTACATTTTTCTCTTGTGATGAAAACTTAAGATCTACTCCTTAAGTTTTAATAAAAATCACTGTTTATTAATACATTAATTCTTCTCTTAATGAAACAAATTGTCTTTCGTTTTGAACCTCCTGGTAGAACTATAGAGGCCATAGAATTCCCTAAAAGATATGCTAACTAATGTTTTAAAACAATCTTAATCATATGTTATGGTTATGAACACTAATTTAGATTTAACATATAAATGAGGTAACTGTATTTTTAAGACATCATAAATTGAAAACTTATTTTATTGAATATATTATTTTTCATGCTCAAACTCAAAAACAGTATCAAATGTAATGCAACTCCTAGTTATATAATGGGCATACAATCTTGTTTTGTTGCATACAACTTCATAATCCTAATTTGTTTCTATGAAGATTTAGGCTGACTCATACCTTGTACAGAATGCCAACCTGAGAAGATGAACTAAACCAGAATATGACAGATTTGTACAGTACAACAAATTTTTGTTGTTGTTGTCTTTGAATCCCAAATTGCTAAAATGTGCTAAGACATTTAAAATAATATAAAAATGTAAAACGTCTTCAAAATAACTTTTAGCAATAAATGTTTTTCAAATAGAATGTTGTCCATGTACTTAATATAATAAAACAAATAAAGTTTGGCTACTTTATTTAAAGTAGGAAATGGGAGGGCTGAGTGGGACGTAAGGGTTAGTTATCTTCATCAGCTTGTCCCCACCTCTCTCTCAGATCTTTAAATCAAAAGACTTCCAAAAAATATAAAGATCATTAGAAAAAGCTATAATATATTATATGTAAATTGTTGCTCAAAATAGCATCTCTAGCTCTGGCCAGATAGTTCAATTGGTTAGAGCACTGTCCGGTATACCAGGGTTGCAGTGTTATCACTGGTCAGGACACATACAAGAAGTAACCAATGAAAGCACAGAAAATCTGTTTTTCTCTCTCTCCCTTCCACTCTCTCTAAAAATGAATAAATTAAAAACAATTAAAAACAATGTTAGGTAGTAAAATAATATTTACAGTAGTCTATTTGTTCTAGTTCTCAAAAGATCTGCAGTGGTCAGTATTCCAAGCTTGTCAGTCTGTATAGAATAGTCAGTCTATTCAGTTCATCGTTATGGGTAGACTGCTTAGTCTGTCTGAGCCTGAATTTCTCTCTCTCTCTCTCTTTTTTTTTTTTTTACTTTTTTAGATTTTTTATTAGAGAGAGAGGGGAGAGAGAGAGAGAGAGAGAGAGAGAGAGAGAACAGGGGGAGGAGCAGGAAGCATCAACTCCCATATGTGCTTTGACCAGGCAAGCCCAGGGTTTTGAACCGGCGACCTCAGCATTCCAGGTCGACGCTTTATCTACTGTGCCACCACAGGTCAGGCCCATATATTCTTTTTAATTTTTTTTGTTTAAGTATAATTGACTTATAGCATTATATTAAATTCAGGCATGCAATTTAATGGTCCAATATTTGTATATGTTGCAAAATGATTGCCACAACGTCTAGTTAACTTTTGTCACCATACATAATTACATTTTTCTCTTGTGATGAAAACTTAAGATATACTCTCTTAGCCTGTCCAGGCGGTGGCACAGTGGATAGAGCATTGGACTGGGATGCGGAGGACTCAAGTTCGAAACCCTGAGGTTGTCAGCTCAATTGCGGGCTCATCTGGTTTGAGCAAGTCTCACCAGCTAAGGTCACTGGCTTGAGTAAAAGGGTCACTTGGTCTGCTGTAGCCCCCCTGTCAAGGCACATATGGGAAAGCAATCAATGAACAACTAAGGTGTCGCAACAAAGAATTGATGCTTCTCATCTCTCTCCCTTCCTGTCTGTCAGTTCCTATCCATCCCTCTCTCTGTCTCTATCACACACACAAAAAATCTACTCTCTTAGCAACTTTCAAATATCCAAACAATATTATTACCTTTAGTTACCATGTTGCATATGACATTACCATAACTTATTTTATAATTGGAAGTTTGCACCTCTCACACATATTCTTGAGTGTAGATGAAGTATTAAGCGTGGGTTCATAGGACAATTTAAAGGCGAGAGACATATGTTAGAATCATTTTTACACAGACTTCATAACTTAGCACTGACCTTTGATTCAGAGAATACAGACTTCTTAGTAACCAACCCTTCTAACCTTACCCAGTCCAGGTTTCATGGTGTGGTGAGTCGCCCAGCCATGGAGCATTGACTAAACCTGCTCCTCCCCTCCCAGCTTCAGCAATTCTCATCTGATGTTTCAGGCCATCTGAGTGGCAAGGCTGCTTTCACAGTGGCCTTCCCCTTTCTTCCAGCCTTCTCAGCAACCCTGTTGCCAAAAGAATCCACATTCCCTGGTTCTCCCATCCATCCTTCCCAACCACTTTGGTTTTGGATAGTGAAGGAATTACAGTTATACCTCGGTTTTCATCGATAATCCATCTGAAAACATTTGATGAAATCCAAACTTTTGAAACCAAGGCAATTATTCTCATATGAATCAATGTAAAGACAATTGCTGTATGCAGTAATCACTTACATGTAATTGTAGTATTTGCACTTGCAATCAATAAAAAAAAGCACAAAAACACCAGAAAGCAATAGAATTGTTTGGCTAGACCTCAATGTGATGCTCACACAACGAGAAACAATGCCACACTGAGCAGGAGAACGCATGGGTTGCCCTTTGTTTTTGAAAATTAGCAGCGAAGTACATGAGCATGCAACAAAATCTGAGACAAATTCTTCACAGAAAAAAATCAATGAAAACTGAAACACATGATAACCAAAGTCAACGAAAACTGGGGCATTACTTTTTAAGAAATTACTGCAAGTCTTATAATTTGAGATGGACTTGACTTTTCTAAGCCTCAGTTTTCTCATCTATAAAAATTGAAATAATATTAGCATCCAAGCATCAATTTTTGTCTGAGGTTTGAGTGAGTTCATGCAAATCAAGTCCTATGAAGAATAGTGGTTGAATACAGATTAATGGTTGAATACATGTTAATTATTATTTTGTGCTTTCATTCTCTCTCTCTCTCTCTCTCTCTCTCTCTCTCTCACACACACACACACACACACACACACACACACACAGGCACAGAAATAGAATGTTCAGATATAGCTTTCTAAGGTTTGGATTTATATTGTTTTCATGTCATTACTGGTTGCTATATATTTATTGATCAAATTGATAGAGTAAAATCCCAACTCAGCTGGATCTGGGCAAACATAATAAAAACTGTGACCAGCTGAGTCTCAGAGCAACATGGCTTAGCACTTTAGATAGAGGGCTAACACCACAATATGCTCTGTCAACTGGATTTGAAACCTCAGAGTAATCATTTACCACTCCCTCTTCTCCACAACCAATTAATTCTGAAATCCCACAGATTTTCATTCTGTAAATTCTGTCCCATCCTTCCCTGATCTTTGACTTTCAGTTCTGTTTTCTGAGTGCTTAGTGGCATTAACTCTTTCCCAACCTGTCTTGCGGCCTCAGCTCCATTTTTGTGTTTTCAAATTCCAATTTATTTTTCAGATCGTTAATAATGTCACTGCCTCTTTTTATTTGGCATAGCCTTTTTGTAGTTGGAATGATATACTGTTTAGAAAACTAAGATCAGTTTGGTTTGCTGAACCTTAATAGTTATTGTATTCATGTATATGTATATATATGCTCCAATTCGGAAGCAAATCCTTCCTTTTCTGAAGGATTATTAATATAGAGGGAAGAAAAGAAGCTGCCTTTACACATAGCTTCTAGTCATGATACTTTCACAATTTAAGCCCTTTACAAAACCATAGAAGCTCACATCACATGACAGATATGAGAAGGGATATTATCTGTAAACAAAAGTAACCTAACCCTGGGTTAAAGACAGGATCACCAATCTTTATCTTCTGAAATCTCAGTAACTTGAATCTAAACTCACATCTTTGAACATGAGTCACTTCTTTATTTACCAACATAGAGATCAGACAAATATACATCAGTATCAGAAATTGCACACAAAATAAGAGAAAGTTAAAGCAAAGACCAAAGAGGCATATTGCTCATTATCAGGGTGCTAATGGTTGAAGACATAAGAAAATGCATGTTAATGTGCTTTACTATTGTTTACTTCTGAAGTAGCTTAGACTGCAGAACTTTGAATTTATTGTGATGAGCTTACAGTTGCTCCCAAAATTGGATATAAACTTTTTCCAGTTTAAATAAGTTTAATCAAAGTCATTTACTTTTTAATAATTTAAATAACTGTCCATTAGTTATAACATTGCATATAAACAACAAGATCTGTAATTTATACTCTTCAAAATCATGCTACATCTTTTTTTTTTTTTCTTTTTAAATCAAATAAGGTGAGTAGTGGACATTTGGTCCTATCTAAAACATCTAGTGGCATTTCTGGTCAATGACAAATGGTCCTTGATATTTTGTTCTGTTCAAAATATTCACACTCAGAAAATGTCCCTGGTTTCAAATAATCTATAATATTTATTTCTACTTTGGGTTAATGAATAAATAGATAAAAAATAATATCATGTTTTATTGGTTCAATAATTATGTTGTGCCTGTACTGACAATAATAGAGTTGGGTTTTTTTTTTCTTTTCTTTTCTTTTCTTTTTCTTTTATTTATTTATTTTTAGGGAGGAGAGAGAGACAGAGAAAGAGAAGGGGGGAGGAGCAGGAAGCATCAACTCCCATATGTGCCTTGACCAGGCAAGCCCAGGGTTTCAAACTGGCGACCTCAGCATTTCCAGGTCAACGCTTTATCCACTGCGCCACCACAGGTCAGGCTGTACTGACAATAATAACCCTTCTTTATTGGTAGCCTGGCTAGTAATGGCATATGGGATTAATTAGGTGGGTCAGGATTCAAATCTTGCCAAAGAGCAGGATTGATATTAACTATGGATCAAACATCTTCATGGAAGTTTTGGACAGGACCAAATATCGGTAAAGAATAGACTATTAGATTTTCTTGAAACATATTCCAAACTTTTTAGTACCATAGCTTTAGCTTATTATTCTGTTTCTTCCTAAATTCCTACCTCCTCCTTCCTCCAGCACCCAGGACTGCTATTTATGACCTAAGGCTAAACTCAAATAAGTATTTCTCACTAGCTTCACTTTATGCCTCCAGGCTGGTTCTTTATACACATAACACAACTTTTGGGGAATATTTCTTTTCTAGATATAAAAAGTTCAAAGTTTTATTTTAATATAAACACTTGAACAAAATAATTGATCTTAATTCTATTGATTAAAGATGACCCTTTATTAATCATTTGTATACTTATAATTATTTTTTGTTCAAAATATTCTGTAAATATATATGTATCCACACTCTTTCTCATATATATATATATATATATATATGCACACGCACACACACACACACACACACACACATACATACATTTTAAGAACATAAATCTGGCGACAAAGCTGAAAGCTGAGTGATTTTTCAGGGACAACCATAGACTATTGCAAATCCTTCACCTGGCAGAAAAGTGCCATCTCCACACCAGTCTGGTTGAAGAGTGACCGCATTGCAGGGTAGCTTCATTCATGCTATATGTAGGCTAATTCCTTGTGTGGATACCCTGTCTGCATTCCTAGCTTAGAGACCTCCATTTAGAGGCCACTTTATTGAAGGTCTCGAGCCACTGCTTTCTCCAGGTGCCTTTGTCTAAACCTTTGTATTGGAAGAAATGGAGAGAACCTAAGAGATACCTCTGCACTTGACTGAGTACTCAGTATTTTTTCACTTCTGGCCCTTCCCCTTCTTCATCTCTCCAGCTCCCACATACTTAAAGCGGTGTGGCAATTGGAGAGATGAAGAAGAGAGGGCGTCTTGTTTGAGGCTTTGGAGCTGGGAGGCATCTTCTTCTCCATCTATGCTGGTTTATCCGACCCCCTGTTGCATGCGGTGTCAATGTCAAGGTGGGAAAGGACCCAAAGGGTTGGCATTCTCTCCTGTTTCGCCTCTTGCTCATCTTATCACAGTAAGTGATTGAGGTTTGACGGTTATTTTTATTTTGGTTTCTTGTCTTATGCAGCTTCCCTGCCACCTGGTAGCTCAGCTGAGCTCCTGACAAAACAAAATCACATTCTCTCTTTCTCACATTTCACTATATTCAGCAACAAAAAGCCAGGCTGATCTTTAAGATTTTGCTCAGAAGTCTGCTTAGCTAAGTTTTCAAGTTCATCACAAACATTCTATTTGCCTTAAAACACTAGAACACAATTCAGCTAAGTTATTTGCCACTCTATAACAAGGATTAATTTTATTCCAGTTTCCAAGAGTATGTATTTCTTATTTCCATCTGATACCTCACCAGAATCACTTATAATACATTGCTTACAAAAATTAGAGGATCAGGGAACATGCAGATACTCCAGTACTTTCAGCCTTTTTAAAAAATCTTTTTTAAAACTTTTTTAGAGAGAGAGAAGTATCAACTCCCATATATGCCTTGACCAGGCAAGCCCAGAGTTTTGAACCAGCGACCTCAGCATTGCAGGTTGATGCATTATCCACTGTGTCACCACAGGTCAGGCCTTTTTCAGCCTTTTGTATAGTGCATTTTCACCAATGAAATAAAAGTTGGTTTTGCATTTCATTTGCATAATCGAACAACTTTCTTTGACTTGTCGTTTGCTTTTCTGATGTTCCTTTAATAAAAAAAGTCATTTGTTTCTTTTTTTATAGTTTCATATTTCTTTTTAAATATTCCCTAATTTTTGTGAGCAGTATATTTATATTTCTAACAATGTCCATATTTGATGATGTTCATGATGACAGAAGTTTTCTCTTCAGGTCTTTTCCTTTCTTTCTAAGCCCCTACCAGCAGCACTGTATTTCTTATAGTTCTGGGGGCCTGAAGTCCCAGATCAAATTGCTTTCAGGAATGGTTTCTGTTGAAATCTCTCCTCAGCTTGCAGACAGTACTTCCTTAATGTTTCCTCTCATGGCCTTTCCTATTATTGTGGAGACTGACCAAGAGAGAGCTCTGGTGTCTCTTCCTCTTCTTATAAGGACACCTATCCTATCTTGTGAGGGCCCTACCTTTATGACCTTATTTAATCTTATCTATATGTCATAATATTTATAAATCACCAAAGGTAAACTGTAAAAGTTAGAAAAATATCACTTTAATACTAATAGTTTTCTTTTCCTTGTTGTTAATATATAACATAGTTTAAGCTTATATCCTAAGCACTGTTGATAGTGACTAATAACAGCAATACTTTATTAGTTTACATTTAGAATATAGGCAGATTTATATATTCTATAAGTTACATAATATTAAAAGTAAGATATGTTAACTATAAAACACATAACTGACATTGTGAAAGACTAAGGTATAATTAAGTAGAAGTTCTGGTGTGTTTTCTTCACCTCCATTGAAGCGTATTCAAGGTTAGAAATTACTGTTCTTTGAATATATGTATATTGATTTACTGATGTCACCCCATTAAAAATAAATAAATAAATAAAAGAACATTATTATGAAAATCAAATGTGAGAAGACAAAGAATTGCTAACAGTCTGCTTTCATTTCTGGCTGAGTTGTCTGGGGAGTTTCTGTCTCTCAATATTTACAAGGATAGAGTTGTTACTGATTAAGATGTGGCAATAACTCTGGCTGCATCACATGCTAAATAAAGGAAATGCTAAATACCATTCTGGTATTTGCAACTCAAAACCCGAAGGTGGTAGCAATCAGTGGGATGAGTCAAGCTGTCCACTAAATCTCTTTTTGGTCCAGGCGTGCAACTCCGGTACAGAACAACCAGAGAGTGCCGTGTAAGCCAAGACACTTGTGGAAACTCTACACAGGTTCTTCAGATCCATGGAGAGAGTCTTTTATTTCTGCTAAGGAAACCTCATAATAGATTCTCCATCTTCCTTCTCTCTATTTCTTCCAATAACTATGAAGAGAATCTCAGCATACAAGAATTGTCAGTGGTTTTGAGATCTTCACTGAGAAGCACTTGCCCCAAAACTGTAGTAAACTACATATTTGTTTGCATGTCTGCCTACAGCTGTCTCCAGAGACTAGACACATGTCTTTCTTTTTTACCTTCCAAATATTTCAGGAGCATTTTCATCATCAGATTCCAACACAGAATCATATTGCCAGGAACATTCTGGAAACATCCAAAGACTTTGTAATAGTATTTGCATGATTCTCAGTTAAAACAGACAATACAATTCAGGCACCATGGGGGAGGCAGTGAGCATACGGAATTGTTTTATGATTTGTTCACCAGTGCTACTTAACAGAGTGTTTTCTGATTCTGCTTGTTGGGATTGTCTCTGTGGATGGTGTTGAACAAGAAAATTGTGCAGGCCAAGCAAGTCCATCAAGCAAGTTGCTCATGTTTACAAATTCTTCTCTGTACTCTGTGTTGATAAGCCCTTTGCTAGGCTACATCCCCTTGCTTTAAGTCATAGTGAAGTCAACATATATAAAGTGTTATTTTAAAAATATGGATTTATTCTTCTGAAAATAAGTTTTGAAAATAGATATCTCATTGCTAAATAAGGATAAATAGGTACACTGTTTACAACTCTGCAGTATAAAATTTTATGGTTTCATTATTCAGAAAATAATGAATTTATGGTAGATTGCATGATTACATCTTGAAATACAAAATTAACTTTAATATTCATCTCAATAGGAGGCCTACTAACTTTCTCAGTTCTAATTCATGGCTGCCTATAATTTCAACTTGACTTTCCATTATCAAAAAAATACTGCTGTGAATCCTTATTACCAAAAGCAATTGAACACCACAAAATAGCCAAAATATAAATAGGTAACATTCAAGAGAAGAAAATAAACTACTCAAATATTTCAATACACATAAATGCTATGAGAAATATTCAAATTAATCTTCTCCCCAGGAGCTTAATAAAATATACTATTAAAAACATAACGTAATTGGGAAAAGAATATACTCCCTGTTTATGGTCAGCACTGTCATTATGCAAAATGTGAAGAGCCTTCCAGTATATATTAAGGAGAATGTAAATGTAACACACTGTTTTTAGTGTGACATAATTAATCTGTGCAACAGGTAGAACATATTTAAGCTTTATGGCTTTTCCTTTATAGGAACCTATTTGTATATACTCCTATTAAGTTTGTCAGAGAAAAATTTCTGTAATAAAACATTCTCAAATTATCTATGAAGCTTATGCAGACATTTTAAAAGGATTGTTTAAAAACCAGCTCTACTATATAAATAAGTTCTACTGCTTGAATTTTCTGAATTGGCTCCATGCAGACATAGCTATAAAATTCCAATGAGATCTTACTTCCTTCTAATAAAGTATCTGGAATCCCATATCAATTACTTAGAATTCAATTTAGACAAGCTTGCTATCTTAAAATGAAACATACAATGTTATTAAAAACATCTTAATATTTTACAAAAAAATGTCCTTTTTTTGCCACTGTGCTAACTCAGCTGTAATTTACTCTTGAGAAACTTAGAGAATATGTACTATAAATACCATCAAAACCTTTTAACATCACATACAGTAGTGAAATTAAGTAATATCTACAAGGGTTAATGCACCCTGGCCATCATACTGTATTTCCCTGGTCAATCATTCTCTAATTCTGCTAAAGCATAACTTCAGTACATTCTCCTCTCTCCTCAAATGCCCCATATTTTAACTTTTACATTCACACCAGGGGCATAGTTAATAAGAAAGCAAAGCATCTGGGAGAGAACTTCCACAAATTACCACCACCATATCTAACACCCATCACCAGCCTCTCTAATCACAGTTTGGCCTACACTCCTGTTTCTTTAATTAAACTACACTAAATCTCATGCTTGTTAACTCTCTTCAAGGCCATCATGACAGCAATTTTAATGACCAAGAAGAGAAAGTAAATTTGATGATGTGAATTAAAAATATTATTCTAGATCATTCTTATGAATATAAAAAATATCTGGGATTATTCTTATGTTCTTGCAATCATTGACCTTAATTATTTTTGATGCTGGCCAATAGCTTTCCTCCTCTTGCAGCAACACTTCTTAATTAACTGGGTGGAGTATACTTTTGTCTTCTATTAGTCAGTAATGTTATCTCTTAAATATACTCCTATCAGCCTTTTGGCTCCACTATTCTGTAGAAGGTTCTGAAGATATGACTTCTAAAGTCAAATGGTCAAATCTCAAGTGTTCATGTTACTTTAGCTTTTTTGACAGATTATATGCAGAAATACCCTTCTTTCTACCTGAAAATATTTTATTCACTTGAGATCAATTTTACTAGTTTTCCTCTTCCTTCACTTTCTATTTTTAAATCAATTAATCTTTTCTCTTTTTATGGAGTTCTCCTAATGGTAATTTAATTATTTGCTTAATAAAACACTGCTAATGCCTTAATTGCTATTGACCAAATTGTGACTAACTCATAGTTTGATAACACATTTTATAAAGAAAAACATAGGGGGAACCAAGATGGCAGTGGAGTAGGCAGATGCACAGACTCTCAGCTCACACCACCAAACAATTACAAATTAATTTAGGAACAATCAGCATGAAAAACTAACTTTGGATTAATAGAACAGGTCTCAAAACTAAACAAAGAAGAAGCCACACTGAGCCTGGTAGGGAGCTCTGAGCCACAGTGGGGGGGTCCCCTGCTTCCAGAAGTGAAGGTGGGGTGAGACTGAGAGCCCAGAAGGGCCCACATTACAAGGAGAAAAGCAGAAAATATCACCCACAGCTACTTGCCTGGGGACCTGAGAATGAGGTGTGCTGAGAGGTCTGGCTTGTCTTCCAAAAGGAAACTGAGGAGAGAGAGACAGACAGTGATGGGCAGAGGAATACATGCAATGACCTGAGAAGCTGACTCATCCAGTGTGAAGGTGGCCATAGCTAGGGGAGGGGATGAACCCTCAACAAAGTACAAGCCTAAAGTGGTTCCAGGTGGCCCACCTTCAGAAAGCTCTCCAGCTACAATCAGAGCAACAAGACACAGGTGAAAACAGGAAGTGGGGAGGAGGTGCAGTAACTCAGGTCTCCATGGAGATCTGAGATACACCTCCCCATACTGAAATGGAGAAAGCACCCCACCCCCAGAGGGAAACTGGAAGATTGGGCCTTCAGAGTCTCAATTTACACCCACCACATTCCTGGATACAGATTCAAATAAGCCCCCTGCTGATATCAGTATACAAGACTATCACTGAGTTAAGGAAATTGAGAAGAAAACAAACAATTCAAGACTTCAAAGAGGATCTACTAGGTAAGAAGATCACAGCTGGAAGAAGTCTAAAAGTCATAGAGAATAATGGGAAGGCAGAGAAGCATAAGTCATATGCTTCAACATGATAAATTCTCTGATAAAGGCTTGGATGAATTGGAAGTAATCAAATTGCCAGATGCAGAGTATAAAATAATGATTTTTGGGATGCTTAAATATTTCAAAGCTAAAATGGATGGCCTTAATGAACATTTCAATAAAGAAATTGAAAGCATAAAAAAGGACATGGAAATCATAAAGAACCAGACAGAAATGATAAACACAATATCAAAAATGAAGACTAGACTAGAAGGAATTAAAAGCAGGCTGGATGAAGCAGAGGATTGAATCAGTGACTTAGAGGACAAGATAAGTGAAAGCATGGAAGTGGAGCAGCAAAAAGAAAAGAGACTGAAAACATCTGAGGAAACTCTAAGAGAGCTCTGTGACAACCTAAAGAGAAACAGCATTCACATCATAGGGGTTCCTGAAGAAGAAGAGAAAGAAGAAGAATTAGAGACCTTTTTCAATAAAATCATAGCTGAAAACTTCCCTAAATTGAAGCAGGAAAAGGTCACACAAGTTCAAGAACCACAGAGAATTCCATTAAAGAGAACCCAAAAAAATCTATACCAAAACACATCATAATTAAAATACCAAAGCTAAGATAAAGAGAAAATATTAAAAGCTGCTAGAGAAAAAAAGGCTATCACCTACAAAGGAGCCCCCATAAGGATGACATCCAACTTCTCAACAGAAACATTAGAGGCGAGAAGGGAATGAATGGCAAGACATGTTCAAAGTAATGCAGAACAAGAGCCTCCAAGAAAGACATCTTTATCCAGCAAACCTATCATTTAAATTTTTTTTTATTTAAAATTTTAAGGAGAAATAAAAAGCTCCCCAGACAAAAAAACAACAACAAAAAACAAAAACAAAACAAAACAAAAAAAACTCAAGTAATTCATTACAACCAAACCAATGCTGCAAGAAATGTTAAGGGGCCTGTTGTAAACAGAACAAAGGGGGGAAAGAATGTAGTAAAAGAGGAATATAACATTAAAGAATAAAATGCCAATAAACAACTACCTATCAATAATAACCTTAAATGTAAATGGATTAATGCTCCAATCAAAAGACATAGGGTAGCTGAATGGATAAGAAAAGAGGACCCGTACATATGCTGTCTACAGGAGATGCACCTCAAAACAAAAGATGCACATAGACTGAAAGTAAAAGGATAGGAAAAAATATTTCATGGAAATGGAAATGAAAGAAAAGCTGGGGTAGCAATACATATATCTGACAAAATAGACTTTAAAACAAAGACAATAGTCTTTGGGATAAAGAAGGTCCTATATAATGATAAAGGGAGCAATCCAACAGGAAGATATAACCATTATAAATATATATATATATGCACCTAATATAGGAGCACTTAAATATATAAAGCAGAATTTGATGGACATAAAGGGAGAGATCAACAGCAATACTATAATTGTAGGGGATTTCAATACCCCACTAACATCAATGGATAGATCCTTAAGAAAGAAAATTAACAAAGAAACAACAGAATTAAGGGATAAACTAGATCAACTGGATTTAACAGATATCTTCAGAACCTTCTACACTAAAGCAGCAGAATATACATTCTTTTCAAGTGCTCATGGTACATTCCCTAGGATAGACCACATATTAGAGTATAAACTGAGTCTCAGCAAATTTAAAAAGATTGAAACCATATCAAGAATCTTCTCTGACCACAATGGCATGAAACTTGATATCAACTACAATAGGAAAACTGAAAAACACTCAAACACTTGGAAAATAAACAGCATGTTATTAAACAATGACTGTGTCAACAAAGAGATCAAGGAAAAAATAAAAAAAAAACTTCCTTGAAAAAAATGAAAATGGGCATACAACAACTCAAAATCTGTGGGATATAGCAAAAGCAGTCCTGAGAGGGAAGTTCATAGCATTACAGGCATACCTTAAGAAGCTAGAAAAAGCTAAAAACAAACAAACAAACTTAATCCTGCAACTAAAAGAACTAGAAAAAAAACAGCAAATAACACCTAGAAGAAGTAGAAGGAAGAAAATAATAAAGATCAGAGCAGAAATAAATGACATAGAGACTAACAAAACATTACAGACGATCAATAAAAGCAAGAGGTGGTTCTTTGAAAAAGTAGACAACATCGATGAACATTTAGCCAGACTCACAAAGAAAAAAAAAAAGGACTCAAATAAATAAAATTAGAAATGAGGGTGGAGGGTAGAGAAGTAACAACAGACACAGCAGAAATACAAAGGATTGTAAGAAAATACTATGAAGAACTGTATGCCAAAAAGTTAGACAACCTAGGTAAAATGGACAAATTCCTTGAAAAATGTAATCTTTCAAAAATCAATCTGGAAGAATCAGAAAACCTAAACAGACTGATTACAACAAGTGAGATAGAAACAGTTATCAACAAACTCCCAACAAACAAAAGCCCTGGGCCAGATGGCTTCACAGGCCAATTCTACCAAATATTCAAAGAAGAACTAACTCCTCTCCTTCTCAAGCTATTTCAAAAAATTCAAGAGGAGGGAAAACTTCCAAGCTCCTTTTATGAGGCAAGCATAATTCTGATTCCAAAACCAAGCAAAGACAACCCAAAGAAATAAAACTATAGGCCAATATTCCTGATGAATTTAGATGCTAAAATCTTCAACAAAATATTAGCAAACTGGATCCAGCAATACATGAAAAAAATTATACACCATGATCAAGTGGGATTTATTTTGGGAAGGCAAGGCCAGTACAATATTTGCAAATCAATCAATGTGATTCATCACATGAACAAAAAGAAGGACAAAAACCATATGATAATATCAATAGATGCAGAAAAAGCATTTGATAAAATCCAGCACCCATTTATGATCAAAACTCTCAGCAAAGTGGGAATACAGGGAACATACCTCAACATGATAAAGGTCATCTATGACAGGCCCACAGCCAACATCATATGCAATGGGCAAAAGTTAAAAGCAATCCCCTTAAGATCAGGAACAAGAAAGGGGGTGCCTTTTTCACCACTCTTATTCAATATAGTTCTGGAGGTCTTAGCCACAGCAATCAGACAAAAAGAAGAAATAAAATTGGAAAATAAAATTTTCCATCCAAATTGGAAAAGAAGAAGTAAAACTATCATTATTTGCTGACGATATGATACTGTACCTAGAAAACCCTAAACTCACGGTCAAAAAACTACTGGACCTGATAAATGAATTCAGCAAGGTGGATGTATATAAAATTAATACTCAGAAATCAGAGGCATTTTTATACACCAACAATGATCTGTCTGAAAGAGAAATTAAGAAAACAATCCCCTTCCCTACTGCAACAAAAAATAAAATAAAATAAAATACTTAGGAGTAAATTTAACCAAGGAGGTTAAAGACTTGTACTCAGATAATTATAAAACATTGGTAAAAGAAATCAAGGAAAATACAAACAAGTGGAGGCATATACCGTGTTCATGGCTAGGAAGAATAAACATGAAAATGTCCTTATTACCAAAAGCAATTAATAAATTCAATGCAAATTTCTATTAAAATACCAAGGACATACTTCAAAGATATAGAACAAGTATTCCAAAAATTCATATAAAACCAAAAAAGAACACAAATAGCCTCAGCAATCTTGAAAAAGAAGAATAAAGTTGGTGGTAACACATTTTGAGCCATCAAGTTATATTACAAGGCCATTGTACTCAAAAAAGCTTGGTTCTGACATTAAAGAACAGGCATATAGATCAATGGAACAGAACCCAGAACCCAGAAATAAACCCTCAATTTATAAACAATTGATATTTGACAAGGGTGGTGATAGCATACAATGGAGTAAAGACAGATTCTTTAACAAATGCTATTGGGAAAATTGGTCAGCTACCTGCAAAAAAATGAAACTAGATCACCAACTCACATCATTCACAAAAATAAACTCAAAATGAATAAAAGACTTAAATGTAAGTCATGAAACCTTAAGCATCTTAGAGGAAAACATAGGCAATAATCTCTCCAACATCACTCGCAGCAATATATTTGATGATTTATCTCCATGCACAAGAAAATAAAGGACAGGATAAAGAAATGGGACTATATCAAACCAAAAAGCTATTGCACAGCTAAAGACAATGTGAACAAAATAAGAAGGGAAACCACACAATGGGAGAACACATTTGACAATACATCTGATAAGGGGTTAATAACCAAAATTTATGAAGAACTTGTAAAACTCAATAACAGGAAGAGAAACAATGCAATAAAAAAATGGGCAAAAGAAATGAATAGACACTTCTCCAAAGAGGACATACAGATGGCCAATAGACAGATGAAAAAATCTTCAACCTCACTAATCATTAGAGAAATGCAAATTAAAACCACAATGAGATACCTCCTCACACCAGTCAGAATGGCGCTCATTAACAAAACAACACACAATAGGTGCTGGCAAGGATGTGGAGAAAGGGGACCCCTTCTGCACTGTTGGTGGGAATGCAGATTGGTGCAGCCACTGTGGAAAACCATATGGAGATGCCTCAAAGTTAAAAATGGATCTGACTTTTGACCCAGCCATCCTACTTTTAGAAATATATCCCAAGAACACCATATCACTGACTGAAAAAAAGAAATGCACCCCCATGTTTATGGCAGCATTGTTCACAATAGTGAAGATCTGAAAACAACCCAAGTGTCCGTCAGTGGACGAGTGGATTAAAAAGCAGTGGTACATATATACAATGGAATGCTGTGGGACCATGAAAAAGAAGGAAATATAATTTTTTTGCAACAACATAGATGGACCTGAAAACTATTATGTTAAGTGAAATAAGCCAAGCAGAGAAAGAAAAATGGCATATGATTTCACTCATTTGAGGAATCCAAGGAACAGTGAGAACTGAGAATGAAATTGAGACAGAGGAGAGATCAAAGGGACCAGAAGAAAAGAGGACAGAGGGAAAGGGTTTGATAGGATGGGATAAACCTGAAGAAAGGCGGACGTGTTGTGGGGAGGGGGGCAAGGGAGATGTTGGGGGGAATGTTGAGGATGCATTTCAGGTGACCCTGGAATCTATGTAAACACAATTAATTAAATTTAAAAAAATTTTAAAAAGCAGTGATACATATACACAATGGAATACTATGGGGGCCATGAAAAAGAAGGAAATATTATTTTTTGCGATTACATGGATGGAACTGGAAACTATTATGTTAAGTGAAATAAGCCAGTCAGAGAAAGAAAAATATCATATGACCTCACTCATCTGAGGAATCCGATGAACAATATGAACTGAGGAGCAGAATAGAGACAGAGGTGGGATCAAAGGATCCAGAAGGAAAGCAGACAGAGGGAAAGGGGATGATAGGGTGATAGGATGGGACAAGAGCAGAAAAGCAAATCCTGGAGAGAAGGGGGCAGGGCGTTATGGGAAGAGAGAAAGGGGGGATGTACTGGGGAACATGAGTGACATTACAATCTATGTAAACACAATAAATTAATTTAAAAATCCTATAAAAAAGAAAAGTATAACAGGATCCTTTATCAGTTATTGCATTGCAGTCTAAAACAACGTCTTATTTCAAGCCACTTAAATCCATTAGGTAAATAAAACATTACTATTAGATTAATAAACAGGTCAAGTTTCCCTTCTATATCTGAAATTATCATTAGAAATATTATAAAGCATAGAACTAGTCAGGTTATCCTCTTAATATAGTTTACTTTTTAATGCAAAAATAGGAATCTCCAATTTTTTTTCATACGTTGTGATTTTATCTATTACTAACTTTCCAGACTCTTTAAAATTATTTCTCAAAAAAGTTATGTTCATGATATGTATTTGAAACTTTATTATTCATTTCTTGGGCCAGAAACAAATTTGAATGATGGAGAAAATAAGTTAGAATTCCTATTGTTATAAATTGGCATGGTGCATACTTTTATCCATATTGTCTTCTCATGTAAGTATATTACAGCTCCATTAGAGGGTTAATGTCTTTCTTAAGGGTCAAATGCAATCAGCTTTCACTTATAAAAGAGCAGCTTAGAGATATTATTTTATAAAAAAAAAAACCCAAAACCATTGAGTTGGGGAGAATACCTAATCACTCTGCCCCATCTGATTCGCAAATCTAGTGAGTGTTTTCTCCAAGGTCATTGACTCTTACATCCAATATGTTAAAATTCAGGACACTTGTTACATACTGTGAGTTTCTTATTTTTTTAATATTTTAATGCTATTGATATTTCAACTCAGATTGTCCAATCTACTCAATTTTTAAAATCAATAAACATATGACAGAGTTTTAGTTTTAAAAAATATATATAAAGGAATTTAATCTTAAAAACCAGTATTATTGATTTTGTTTTTCATTTTTCTGAAGCTGGAAACAGGGAGAGACAGTCAGACAGACTCCCGCATGCGCTCGACCGAGATCCACCCGGCACGCCCACCATGGGGCGACGCTCTGCCCACCAGGGGGCGATGCTCTGCCCATCCTGGGCGTCGCCATGTTGCGACCAGAGCCATTCTAGCGCCTGAGGCAGAGGCCACAGAGCCATCCCCAGCGCCCGGGCCATCCTTGCTCCAATGGAGCCTTGGCTGCGGGAGGGGAAGAGAGAGACAGAGAGGAAAGCACGGCGGAGGGGTGGAGAAGCAAATGGGCCCTTCTCCTGTGTGCCCTGGCCGGGAATCGAACCCTGGTCCTCCACACGCTAGGCCGATGCTCTACCGCTGAGCCAACCGGCCAGGGCTTATTATTGATTTTTGATCCAGTGACTTTTCTACTTCTCTACAATTGCCCATATAAAAGAGACTTGAAAGTCAAATACTTAGTTTATGCTATTGCTTAAGGGAATGTTTAAGAATTTGAGACAAAAGGTGAACTTTTATATTTTCAGTAAATATGTAGTATATTATTTGGGAGAGATATAAAAAAGAAAACTCTTCAGGATAGATGGAGTTACATAAGTTAAAATGGAAAACTAGATTCCATTCCATTATTTTTAGTTACATTTGAAAACATTTGTCCAGTAATATAATTTTTATAATTTTTCCATATGAACATAAGTACAAAAAGAGGATGTTTCTGTTTCTGATAGATACTACCATCTTAGTAAACATAGAGTTGTAAATTACCACCTTGCTTCTAAGCCACAAAAAATCCATGAGTAGTAGGTTTCTTTTATTTCAAGCCATTAGTATGAGACAAGTTTCAACTTTCAACCACAAACTTAATAAAAGTCTCATTAAATAGGAGACAGCCTGAAAATTTGTTCTGTTCTCAAACTTCAATATAAATATTAGTTTAGAATCAACCTAATGACAGAAATAAGAAATGCCATTTTGGTATTAACATTTTCTTTTTATATATGGTGGAGCATTGAAATGAACAAAAATAACTTATTTCCTCTGTTTCTATTGTTATAGCTTTCTACAGTAAAACAGGAAAAATTTAACTTACTATATTATAATAAGGCTTGACTATTTTGTTCTATAAGTAATACATAAATATAATGAGGCATACTTTAGACTGAATTGACTATGCTTTTATTATATTCCTAGTATTAGTGTTGATTCTTATACAAATAATTTGAGAGGTATGATCAATAAATTTTAAAAAATATATTCTTATTTTAGTAAAATTAGAGGAAAAGAGTTTAAAAATTAGAGGAAAAGAGTGAAACTAGTACAGAGAATTCCCATATACCCCAAACTAATTTTTGACTGTTATTACATTGCCATATTTTATCTTAATTTTTCAAAATTAATAAACCAGTGTATGATAAATTATTGTTAACTAAAGTTCATAGTTTATTTAGAGTTCCTTAGTTTTTACTTCATGTGATATTTCTATTCCAGGATCTCATTTAAGATGATACATTACATTTAATTGTTAAGTATTCTAGACTCCTCTCATCTGTGACTGTTTCTTAGACTTTCTTTGTTTATGGTGACCTTGAAAGTTTTGAGTAGCATTGGCCAGGTCTTTCTTAAATGTCTCTTAATTGGGATTTGTCTGTTGTTTTTCTCCTGGGAGACTAGTGGCATATGGCTTTGGGAGAAGGACCACAATGGTAAACTACCATTTTCATCAAAGTGGTATATATTATCAACATGATTTATCATTATGAATGTTAACCTTTAATGAACAGCTTAAGTAGTTTTTGTAAGGTTTATCTACTAAATAGTTACACTTTATTTCTTCTTATTTTCATAATTGAGAAGGAATATCTACATAAATAATTGGCATTTTTCTGCATGGAAGATTGATTTCTTCTCCACTAGTTATTTATTATTTTATTTATATCACTATGGACTCCTAAATATTTTACACTTTGGGTTGTAATCTAATACTGCTGTATTTATTCTATCACTTATATTATTCCAGTGTGGGTCCATTTTGTTTTTTACTATGCCATTTGACATGTCCCAATCATAGTGTTTATGTTTTTCTTTCGAGCATTTTACTTCCTGGGTAATATTAGTCCTCCTTTTTTGTTTTTATTCTCCATCACTGTGTTGCCTACTCTAAGTTTGTGCCTTTCCTATATACTTTAAAATCAGTTTATCTTTATCTTATCAGATAATTTTCTGGAATTTTGTTTGGAATTGCACTGAATCCATAGAACAAATGGAAAGAATTGTTATTCTAACAGTATTGTCTTTCAACTCACTATAGAATATTTTTCAATTATTTGTATCATCCTTGATTTCTTTCATCAGATTTTTGTAGTTTCTATATATAGATCTGTTATATTCCTTATGGATTTATATCTAAATATTTCATTTTTGGTGTTATTGAAAATATTTTTTTAATTTTTCATTCCAAATATTAAGTATATAAGGAAGTGACTTCTGTATGTTAAAACTTGTCACCTTTGACCTTGCTATCCTTGCTTGTTGGTTTCTGGAGTTTTTTGTTTTGTCTTTGTTGTTGATATTGCTGGGTCTTTTGGATATTCTAATAGCAACTATGACATCTATTAAAAATACTGTTTTATTCTTTCCTTCCCAATCTATATTCCATTTCTTTCATTTCATTTTTAATCTTATTATACTAACTACAATGTCCTGTATGGTGTTGAATAGAATAATGAAAGAGAATATACTGTTTCCTAACTTTCAGAAGGATCATCCAGATAGCCTTTATTAAATATATCACTATGTGATTTGTTAGATATGCTTTATTATTAAAGGAGTTTTTGCTTCCTTTGCTAAAAGTGTTTAGTCATACATGGTATTGGATCTTTTAAAATGCTTTTTCATATCAATTTACATCATCATGTATGATTTTCTTCACTAGTCTGTTGATGTGGTGAATTATATTGATTTTTAAATGTTGAAATAACCTTGTATAACTGATGTTATTCCCACTTGGTTGTGATATATAATATATTAGACATTTGTAGAATTTGATTTGCTAATATGCGGCTCACAAAAATTAGAGGATATTTCAAAATAAACATGAAGCAAAAAAATATCCCCTAATTTTTGTGAGCAGTTATATTTTGCTGAGAATTTTACCTCTATCTTTTATCTTTGTTTTGTTGAAATGTCTATACCTGGATTTGCTACTAGGGTAATGCAGACATCATAGAATAATGTATGAAATGATTCCTCTGCTTCTCTTCACTAGAAAGATTTTGGAGAATTGGCATTGTTATTTTGTGATATAGTTGGTAGAATAGACCATGAGATTCATCTGGGCCTAAAAAATTATTACTGATCTAATTTTGTTAATTAATATTGGCATATTTAGATTGTCCATTTCTCCTTGTATAAGTTTATGTAGTTTTATCTTACAATGATTTGGACTATATAATGTTAGTTATGAAAATTATTGAAACAGTTGTTTATAGTATTCTTTTATTATATTTTTAATATCCATGTAATCAGTATTGATGAACTTCCTTCATATATGATATTAGTAATTTATGTTTTTACTCTTCTTTAATAGTTAGCCTGGGCAGCCTGACCTGTGGTGATGTAGTGGGTAAAGCAACAACTGGGAATGCTGAGGGCACCAGTTCAAAACCCTGGGCTTGCCGGGTTGAGGAATATATGGGAGTTGAAGTTTCCTGTTCCTCCCCCTCTTCTCTCTCTCTCTCCCCTGCCTCACTAAAATAAATAAATAATAGTCTAGGCAGAGTTTTATCAATTTTATTTAACTTTTCAAAAAATCACATTTTAATTTTGTTGACTTCTCTGTTGTTCTTCTGTTCTAATCTTATTTATGCTCTAATTTTTATGTCTTTTGTTTTACTTGATTTATGCTTAAATTGCTGTAAGGTGGATTCTGATATTATTAATTTTAGATATTACTTCTTTTCTAATATATGCATGCAATGACATATGGTAAATTCTTTTTAATTTTGCTTTTATGGAATCTTCATAATATTTGATAGTTGTATTAATTTTTATTGACTGCCTGACCAGGCAGTGGCACAGTGGATAGAGCATCAGACTGGGATGCAGAGGACTCAAGTTTGAAACCCCAAGGTTGTCAGCCTGAGCATTGCCTTATCTGGTTCAAGCAAGGCTCACCAGCTTGAGCCCAAGGTTGCTGGCTTGAGCAAGGGGTCACTCAGTCTGCTGTAGCCCCCAGGTCAAGGCACATGTGAGAAAGCAATCAATGAACAACTAAGGAGACTAAAGAGCCACAACAAAGAATTAATGCTTCCATTCTCTCTCCCTTCCTGTCCGTCTGTCCTTATCTGTCCCTCTCTGTCACAAAAAACTTACTATAATAAGTATCCTAATACAATTAAGTAATTAAAGCTCATTAGATTATCAGCAAAGTCTTAACTAATACAACAGGATCTATAATAAAATTCTTACAGTCTTAAATGTCCTTAACATATTAATGTAATTTCACCAAGTCCATGTTGACACCATCATCACTTCACATTATTTGTAAATGTAACCCAACCCCACTTTAGTCTGAGAACTTTCCCAAGGAGCAGGAGTTACACACATTCAGGAAAAGTCCACTAGGTACTGGAATTGTGGTCACATTCCCCCACTTTGCAGCTAGAGTTCAAGTCCCAATGACCACTGTTTCTAGCTGGTAATGATTGAGATAGACTGGTAAAGCCCTCTGTAGCACATAAGGAGATGGAGCTTCAATTTTAGAGATGAACCTAGAGTGCCTTTCCCTGGAGCTCTGTGTGGTGAAGAGAACCTTGGGATATACTGTACTGGATGGCAGAGGTAAATTTGTCTAAATCAGGAGCAGGTCCCAGCCTAAAATAGGCATGGGGCATTAAGGCAGGAGGAATAAAGGAAACACAATATATTAAACAAAGCAGCAGAAAATAAAGACTATCAATACCCACAACAGAGGTCTTTGAGGGATGAATAAAAATCCAAATATTCAGACAAGGCATAGTAAGTGGCCCTCGTGTCCACATGAAACGAGATCAGTTTACCTGCTACTTGGAAGAAATACCCTAGCCCCATCCACGGTGACGAGAGATGGGGCTGGTAGCCCTGGGCACCTTTAGCCTTAGTGGTAAGTCCCAGTAGACTGTGCAAGGTTAGGTCACAGGTGGCTGGAGCAGCACTGGAAGAGACTGAACCCTCCCTTAGAGGAGTGAGGGGGCAGCTTACCTTCCAGTATTCCCCCTTTTTTTTCACAGCAAAGGTATATCCCTGGTAGGGGCCGAGAAGCCTGACAGGCTTTAGCTCAATGACCTTCTTTTTTGAAGAAGGGCCCTGATGAGTCCTATGAGGCACCTTTGGGTGTTGGAGCTTTTAAGGGTGTATGCCAAGAGCTGGTATTTTTCCTGATCTCTTTTGGGCTTTGTCTGCCTTTTCTTTTCCTCTTGGTCATTACAGACTTAAAAGCCATGTTCAACAGATCTTGCTGAGGGTTTTGAGTGTCCACATCCACCTATATAAATTTTTTCTGTATATCTGGTACTATTTAGAAAAAGACAAAATAGTATTACTAGTTGAATCAAATAAAAGAGGGTAGAAGTTTGCAAAAGAAAGAGGTTTGGTGTTTCCTGTACATCATCAGCATTCAAAAGACAAAGTAAATAGATTTGTAGGAGTTCCAGGACATGACCCCCCTATTTTTTTTAATATATATTATTTACAATTGACCCTTAAGCATTTGTTGAGTACATTTCACAACACCTTGACCTCAAAAACTGCAAGAAACACCCATCTCAATGTCAACCTCCAACAAAATACAGCAAATACACTTTCAAGTAGCATTCCCACATCCATCAAAACACTTCTACTCAATCAATCAACAGGCAATTCAAAGTGTAAAAAAAATTTACACTTTTGTTAAGCAAATCTACCCTGCTTCAAGCTTTGCAGTTGCAGTAACTTTAGCTTGGAGCAGTTTGGCCAAATTAGGAAGTCTTAGGATCTACATTTCATTTTATTCAAATTTCAATGAGCACACTTTACTTGTTCCAATTAAATTTTTAAATTTGTAGGGATGATATTTTATTGTTACAATATTAGAGCCGGCATTTCCAATTTTTGCATGCATAAACTTAATTCAGGCCTTGAAGACAGACACATTTAGACATTAAACAAAGACTTCACATACAATTACACAAATCAAGAGTGAAACCCAGGATTTTAGAGATTAGAATGTGTTCTGCTTGATCTTATATAGGACTATTTTAATAGCAATGTGGTAAGGATAAATACTAAACAGAAATGTCTCTTGAAAAATCTCAAGTCTGCCGTATGAGATTTCTGTTTAGGTGTATCCAAACAGGCTCCCCCTTCGCCCTCTTTCCAGGCATAGAATAGGAAAGAAATAAAATGACAGTTTAGAGAAAGTTAGAGAATAATGGGGAAAAGCTGTAATTTCCCCAAACTCTTAAGTCTTTTTATTTACCAAAGTTCAAAGTCTAATAGCTGCCGCAACTGGCAGCCTAGACTAATCATGCCGAGTCATAGGCCACCGAAAGCCTCCATCTCAATCCCAGCCGAGCGGCAGACCTGGTTTACCAGGGTGGGGAAGGCTTCCCCATTCACCTCCCTGCTTTACTTTCCCCTTGGCTGCAGCCTCCACCAGTCTGGGCCCAACCCAGCCGCCACACTGGAAACAAGATTCACAGGCAGAGGTATTTTCCTGACCTTCTTTCTTTCGTTTGTCCTGCCTTTTATCAAAAATTCTTAGAATCCTCACCTTAAGGGCTGTGGCAAAAGCAAAACCTTGCATGTATGAAGTCCCAACATCAGCACATATTCTGATATAAGCTTCTTTTTCTATCACTATTCTTTCAACTGCCGGAATCAGTCGTGAAATAAATTCTTGATATTACTCATCAGGAATTTGCATAATATTGCTGAATTCCTCCATTTTTCCCCTGCATCACAAGCCTGATCCAAAGCTTGTTGGAGTGGGGATCTCCAAGGGTCTGAGACAAAGACTTTGGGAACAGAGAGCTGCAAAGTTTAAAATGGCCAAAGCTGTGAAATTTTCATCTCCCGAGTTATTCTCAGACTCCACATTTTTCTCATATTTACATTCCTCTGGTTCTACCTCATTCTGTTCAAACAGTTTCTTCTCAAATAAAAACATTTGAACAAAAAGAAAAAGGTCCCTCACTTTTGATTCTACAACTCCCATATTTATTTTCTCCCAAATTAGTTCTTATTATACTTTCTCACCAATTTCTACTTAAAAGTTTTACTCTTTAAAAGTTTTATACTTACATATATATATATATATATATATATATATATATATGCACACACACACACACACACACACACAGATGGGTTCGGGAGGACGCCACAGCAAATAGTCTCTACAAAGACAACTCCCATCATACCATCCAAATGTACTTTACACTAATAAGAAACTAGCTTCCAGTCTACTTCAGAGAACATGTGTGAATCAAATGAGAATCAGGTGTAGCTCTTTGTTAACTAGGCAAATGAGGTGGGGTTTGGGCCCAGCACCTCTGTCCAGATTCCAAAAATACCCTGTTTATTTATTCGGTCTCCAACATGCCACCATGGGTCACACTGAAATGATGTTTTTAATAAAATGAGCAAGAAAAATGCAAGAGAAAGATATATCTGGTGAGAAAATCCCCAGCGTAAAATTATTGATGTGATACTTTGGAATTATCTTTTAGATACACAAGTATTGATAAAATGGTTGAATATTGAAATCTAATGTCAAAGAAAGAGTACAGCTGACAAAATTAACTTGTATACCTCCAACAAAGGGATGCATTAGAAGAGAAGGAACAGGTGGTGGAGTGTAGGGAGGTTCTTAAAGAAGGAAGGAATCGCAATGCCATGTTACATGAGAAAGAGGTCTTTTAAAAGCAGAACTAGGAGGTGACCACTGAGAATAATATTTTGTAGGTTTAATGAATTTAACAAGGGTGATGTAATAGGAATTGCAGGACAAAAGTTATTTATGTACATTTTCTACTCATTACATTTTAAATTCCTTGATGATAAGGTCATTCTATTTTTCTCATGGCATAGCCAAGGTAAATTGCATGATGGTTTCTCATTAAACAAAGGTTTTGGAAAAATTGGTTGAATAATGTCAGGAAGGAAGAGCAATTCTCAATTTCAAATTGTTTGATTTATCAAGTTGCCTAAACATTTTCGAGTGTTAGACAATGCCAAAATCATTCATTCCCTTTATTTTTAAATAGTCTCATTAAATGATTATATTTTTTGACAAGACATGAAAAGTTATTCAACACTAGTGGACAGAACTGTGGTACAATTTTGGACTAATTAAAAATATTTACTTTACTTTTAGGCAAGTTCTTTGATTTGGAAGAAGCCACTTGGTTGACTTACACTGGCTGAATAATTTTGAGTTATGTTTTATTGTTAGGACAGTATTATATGTCACTAACAATTCCAGACCTTTTATTTCCTCTCCTTTTCCACAATCAGCTCTCTCCATGTGGCAGCTTCTCCAGCAGCCCGGCTCCCAGAATGAGGCCAGCAGTGATACAGAAGAACCTTCTTAGATAACCTTAAATAAAATTAATAAAAATGACAAAACAATTAAAAAAAATTTTTTTGAAGGCACAAAAATTGAGGGAGTCATTTTTACCTCAGTGTTATCTAACTTAACTGATAGAGATACAAACCAAAATTGCTTAAAGTGTTTATATTTTTAAACTACCTGCATGGGTGATAATATAAATTAATAACATATATTGTTTCTCTTCATGTATTTACCTTTTCTTTACTTTTATGAAAGTTAGAAGGTTATATTATTTAGTGCTGTATAGAAGGTATTCATAGGAGGAAAATGAGAAGTGGGTTTAAGGCATTCTACTTTTTGTATTCTAAAGGCTGAATCTTTTGGAAAACAGAATTAGTTGAAAAGGTAAAGGTAAAGGAGGAAATTTGTAGTATATTATAAAAATATTAACCGAGTGTAGATTTCCCTATAAGAAAAATAGTTTTTGAGAAAATTGGAACAAGTGTTCACTACACATTGATGGTAGAGAGTTCAGCATAGGAGGGAGTCTGGCTGCATAGTAGCTCTAGATCAGGAGTCGGGAACCTATGGCTCACGAGCCAGATGTGGCTCTTTTGATGGCTGCATCTGGCTCACAGACAAATCTTTAATAAAAAACTATTGTTAAAAATATAAAACATTCTCATTTATTACAATCCATTCATTTTCTACCGCTCATGTTCATGGTTGCAGGTGGCTGGAGCCAATCACAGCTGTCCTCCAGGACAGCACCAAATTTTTATTGGATAATGTGTAACATACACAGTCGTTGTATGGCTCTCACGGAATTACATTTTAAAATATGTGGTGTTCATGGCTCTCTAAGCCAAAAAGGTTCCTGACCCCTGCTCTAGATGGATGAGATGATAAGCACTTTTTTTTTAAAATGTATCATAAGAAGCTATGAGTACACTTTAAACTCATGGGTACCTTCAAGACAGTGATGAGAAATGGGTGTGCAGTAACATATGTTGCCTTAGTATCAGCCCATTTCCTTCAATGCTTTGGCCTTCTTTGACAAATGACATTGTAGAACAATCCTTTCTGTACACTTGAAGTTGTACCTTTGGGGACAGTGTATATGCTGACTCAATGGAAAATAGCATTCGTGTATGAGCTTTTAAAAATAAAATTTAGTTCTTGATTATCAGAATCTGAGTATTTTAATTGAGGTTTATAATTTGTATATTTACTTATGAAAATAAAAATCTAATGCATTTTGTTTTTATTTGTCCAAAACAAATTTCATCTGTAAAGCCAATAGCCAGGGCCAGGGCCACCATCAGAGCAGCCCAGCCCATGCAGGTTCGCATTGGATTCAGACAGTAGGTAAAGAAACAACGGAGCCAAAAACTGGTGGGCCATAGTCTTTAATCCTAGCTTGCACCCGGCGGGCAAGTAAAAACACACACTGGGCTCCAAAACCCACTCACATTCAGTGCTCACAAAGCTACTGACTTATCCGAGTTTCCTAGAATCAAAGGTTCCTAGCTCACAGCCTTATTCTCCTCAGTTCCCCAACTCCTTCCTTATCCCAGATACAAACTCTGCACAAACTGGCATCTCACTCAGCACTCCGCCATCTTGGCTGCTTCTCCTGGCCACATGGCCTCTTTCTGCTCTCTGCTCTGCTCCCTCTGCTCTCTCATGCTAATCATCCCAGGAACCAGGAGAGCAAGCTCTCATTCTGCCCCCATTTTATAGTGTAGATTCCAAACCTTTCATCCAATATACAAAATAGGGAAGTCTCTAATACAAAAACACTTCTCTGAGGCATGATTGGATTGTACCACTCCACATCAAAACGAGTGGGAAAGGCTTAATCCCAAAACCAAACACTAGGCTACAAGGATTCTACCTGCCCACAGAGACACACATTAATATCACCTGGGCAACGGCCTCACGTGGGCAGCGCCATTTTTAACAAATGAGCATAATACATTTTATCTGCCCAACATCATCACACTGTTAAGAATAATAATGCCAGGTAATTTTTTTTTCTTTTACCTTTTGGAGTTTATAAAACCTCACAAATATTATCTAATTTTCACAATACTCTTCTAAGACTGGTAACATTGCTATGTTTAATTTAATTGTTATTAAACTAGATATAGACCTCTTTTCACATGAAAGAAGAAAATGAACTATTGAGTAGAAACTTTCTTAAATCTGTTTTAATATTAAAATAAGATCTCTAAAATAAAAGAGACTTTGAAGAAACAATTAATAATAGAAAACTAATATGATCTATAAGAACTTACTATTGATAGACTTGATTAATCCATTTTGTTCTCATAAAAAATGTGTCAGTCTGAGGATGGTTTTTATTTCATATTTGAAGGTACATGAATAAGTTTTAAATAACATGGAGAAGGAATTTTCAGTGTTCTTTTCAAATTTTTTTATATCTATTTATTCTACATTCATCTTTATTTTTTAAGAAAAACATTACAATTCCGATTGTTCATCATTCAGGACCCTCAACCCTTTGTATTAAAGTCAGGTCACATTGGATTTTCTTATTTTCCTCTTTATCCTAGGGCAAAAAGAAGAGGTTTTCCTCTTCTTCTTGCAGGTTTATAACTCATCAAATCTGCACCTCAAAGGTAAAACAATGTGAGGCTCTCTGGAGGATCAACCATCTACATTCAGGAAGGAAGAGAATGCCTCACTTAAGCTTATAATGTAGGTTTTAAATACTCTAAACATTTAAAATGTTATGCATTTGAGTAGACTGTATACATGTTTAACTATTAAAATTGTACTAGGTTTCTGTCTGTGATCAGTCCTTTTGTATACAGCTGTAAGAGTTTGGAACCCCAAGGGCATCTGGGATTATGATAAAATATGGGCTCCAAACCTCCACCCTGAACCATGAACATATTGTTTTTATGTGCTTTCCTTTATCAGTAAAGAACCCCTAAGCCCTATTACTATAATTAAACTATATATTATATTGGGATTTGGCTGAAAGAGTGAAGTAAAAACAACAAAATGAACACAAAGAAGTGATATATTTCTCCCCTAGAATTCACTTAAAGAAAACTGATGCCTTTTACTGCTTTTTAGATAGTATTTTCCTAAATTTCTTTTATGTGATTGATAGAATGAATCCTGATTCAGCAGGTTGTAATTCCACTTGAATTCTTAGTTACCATAGAAACAACTGATTCCCAAAGCCCTATTTTTAAATGAGATTATACTTAAGGGAAAATGATTGTACTAATTAAGACTCTTTTTACATTGGAAACAAAAGTCCTTAGAACATGTAGCAGCTATGACAAATTCCAGAAAAGGATGAATTTTTAGAGTGAATTTATATGAAAAGAACATAAAGTACTGATATGTTTATTCATGCTCAATGATATAGTATTTGATTTTACATGAAAAAGCAACATTATTTTTCTAAAAATTAGAGATTTTTCTATATTGTCATGAGTTAAATATAATAATAAGGTATGAATGAGATAAGACATCAAGGATGCTAAGGATAATTACTCATACAGAAAGACAAAGTGTTACAAAGGAATGGACAATTGTTTATGGGAAAAAATCTATATATTAAAAGGCACAGTGAAATTGATATATCTTCTAGCATTTTTCTTATAGAGATTACCTATGACTTAATCAAATTTCTTCAGTTATAGAAATACCAATTCTAAAAACTAAGGACATTAATAATATTGACTCTAAAATAAATACTTATAAAAATGATATTACTATATTACCTTCTGAAAAAAAGACAACACATAAATTAATAAAAATTGGTGTTTAAATGACGATATAGAAAACCCTGAAAATAAACTAAATTTGAAAA
Organism: Saccopteryx bilineata; assembly: GCF_036850765.1. Classification (NCBI taxonomy): domain Eukaryota; kingdom Metazoa; phylum Chordata; class Mammalia; order Chiroptera; family Emballonuridae; genus Saccopteryx; species Saccopteryx bilineata. Next base: position 39,681,772 of record NC_089490.1, read on the forward strand.
ATTATGGCACCTTTTAAGTAAAATATGGTACAATCCCCTTTTTGAGATAGTATATGGACATTTATTAGACTCTCTCAGCATGTGATGATTAAATGTGGCTATTGAAGAGATTCTATCAGCATGTCTATAATAACATGAATAATGGGTAATGATTAAAAAATTAATGTGTACTTTTTTACTGTCTTTTTTACTATATAACTTTTTCCCTGGTTTAACCAATTTATCCTTCTTCCTGTTGGGAAATTAGTATTAGGCTCCAAAAATGTAAAGTTGTAGAATAATATTCAGCTGATGATAAACAAAATTTTGCTGCAAAGACACAAGCTTGTCTTCTTGAGAAACTGTTGAAAGTAGGCTGTCTTTTACGTGAGCCTGACGGACTGGGTTTCAGATTGAGGTGCAGATATTAGCTAAGAATGAAGGTAACATAGTGCCACACGACCCTAACAAGGAATACTACATATCACCTGCTCTGTATCAACAGGAGGAAGTCAAAGCCTAGACATGGGAACAAAGTTGCTTGAATTGAGATAGAGAGAAAGAGAGATAGAGAGAAAGAGAGAGAAATACTAGCAAGTATTCCTGCTTTGAGCTGAAAGCCAGCCAGTGTGCCGCATGGTCAGGCATTGAAGGACTTGTTAACCACAGAACTGAGGTTAGAGGTGAATCATTACATAGAAGCTGAATGGAGGATGGGCACACCAAGTTCTACAGCTCAGAAGGTTTGAGAAGAACTAAATTTGCAAAGGAAGGCTGACAATTCCATCCTAGGATTTTGCCTTACCTAAGTAACAAAGTTACTTCACCAGTTGCAGATGTCAGCATCAGAGGCCAGCATGACAGCCTGTAACTAGACTGCTTTTAGTGTTTCAAAACATTTGCTTTGACTCAGATTTTCATTTAATTATTTCTCATGCTTATTTAATCATACTCCTTGATGTATCCCTTTCTGTTATTAATCCTTACCTTTTTAAAAATCATAAATTAAAAAATAATATAATTGGCCTGACTGGGTGGTGGTGCAGTGGATAGAGCATCAGACTGGGATGCAGAAGACCCAGGTTCAAGACCCCGAGGTTGCTGGCTTGAGTACGGGCTCATCCAGCTTGAGCGTAGGCTCACCAGCTTGAGTGTGGGGTCACTGGCTTGAGTATGGGATCATAGACATGACCCCATGGTTGTTGGCTTGAGCCCAAGTTACTGGCTTGAGCAAGGGTTAACTCACTCTGCTGTAGTCCCCTGGTCAAGGCACATATGAGAAAGCAATCAATGAATAACTAAGGTGCTGCAATGAAGAATTGATACTTCTCATCTCTCTCCTTTCCTGTCTGTCTTTCCATATCTGTCCCTGTCTCTGTCTCTCTTTCTGTCTCTGTCACTAAAAAATTTTAAAAAATAATAATATAATTGGTTCCTCTAAGATTTCCAGCTATTGGAGAGACAAGGGCTCTATGTTGAAAGTAACAGAAGTTGGGCAGGGGGCGGGGGGAGGGAAGCAAACAGATGAGATTCTTAGAAAAATCTTTGCCACTGTCAATATGTTGTATCTCTGACCATTTATTCTATATTCTTGCCTTTAAAAAAATAAAAGTATAAATGAAAAAACTAATAGTGTCAGCTACATTTATTTCAGACTTAATATTGAATTGTCTTCATGCTTGCTACTTTTATTTTTCCTGTTAACTCCTCCCTTTAAACCATTTTAATCACTTTAAAAATACTTTTTACAAATTTTTTTGTAATTCATTTGTCTTTCTCACTTTGTATTATATTTCCCTACCCCTACTGAAGAGGTAAGTAGTGAGAATTCTCTTTTTCACATTTGGAAAATATAATCACACAAGGTTTTTTCCACTTGTCAAACACACACTTCCTAGCTGATGATTTTGTTTTCTAGCTTCTGCAATGTGACAAAGAAAAATGAGTGTTAGATTTAAGCAATCCCTAGTAATAAAATGGTCTGTTTGTTTAGCTGATTGGAAGCGCAAAAAACAGACAAAAAGTGTAAAAAGTCAAAATGACCCCTTATAAGTAATGTTGAGACAAACATTAAGGAAAGCTACCGAGCCTGACCAGGCGGTGGAGCAGTGGATAGAGCATTGGACCGGGATGGGGAGGACCCAGGTTCGAGACCTTGAGGTCACCAGCTTGAGCATGGGCTTATCTGGTTTGAGCAAAGCTCACCAGATTGGATCCAAGGTCACTGGCTCAAGCAAGGGGTTTCTCGGTCTGCTGAAGGCCCATGGTCAAGGCACATATGAGAAAGCAATCAATGAACAACTAAGGTGCCACAACGGAAAACTGATGATTGATGCTTCTCATCTCTCTCCGTTCCTGTCTGTTTGTCCCTATCTATCCCTCTCTCTGAATCTCTCTCTGTCTCTGTAAAAAAAAAAGGGGGGGGAGGAGCTACTGAGTGACAATTTCAACTCAATATAAACTAGATAAAAAAATGCGGTGACTCACAATAGGTTAAATCAATAATTATAATCACCAGTTATTAAATAATTGTTATATCCTAGGCTCTAAGAATATCTCATTTTATGTAACTTTTAGTCTCTACAACAAACCTACGTTTATCTAAATTTATATGAGGAAATGAAACCTGAGTGTAGTCTGTTCAAGGTCATTGCTAGTGTTTAGCAGACAAGAGTTGAAATCTAGGTTTAACTGTGCTCTCAGACAGTTCTCTTCAACACAGTATTCTGTTTTCCTTCAAAGGACCAATAAAAGTTGGTATTCCAGGAAAAGGCAAAGATTGAAAAATGGTAAAAAAAATATTACATGAAACATTTAAGAGACATTGAGTGTTCAAAAAAGAAGTTTAAATATAGTTTTAATATACATTTTAGCTGTTTTCCTAAATTGAAAAAAAATTACTAAGAAATGAAGATAAATATTTATTCTTCTGAAATTCAGGAGAGAGAGAGAGAGAGAGAGAGAGAGAGAGAGAGATCTTATCTCATAGAATAATTATAGTAAAGATCAAACATGAAATGGAGGAAAATGCTAAGTGCAATTCCTGGTCCAGAATAACTAAGCATTTACAAGATAATGGTATACTAGTGCTGAAACATCAATGACATTGCAATTTTATCCAAGTTTGCATTAAATGTTTAAATTTGTGGAAATTGGGTTGTTCATGATATATACCTATTTCTTCAAATATTTTACAGCAGTAGATTTCATTCCATTGTTTTGGCATGTTATTCATTAAATATTTTTTAAATAAGAATTTAAATTTTAAGGGATTTTCTTAAACTATTCCCTCCCTTTTGAAAACAAAAATGTCTCTATTGATACATATTTATAATTTATTTGAATGAACTAGACACCTCTAAAGTATCTGCCAAAGAATTTTTACATTAAATTTTTTACCTGTTCAATGCAGTCAGTGATTCAAGTTCATACATTATGAGATATCATTAAATATTCCTTATGGTCATCAATCAATAAAGCATTAATCTAACTTGTGTACCATTGATTTATGGGTCTTTTCAGGAATAATAGATAACAAGAAGCAAGCAATTAACAATTCAAAATAAATTAAGAAAAATTTATTAAAATAAAGCTAATTAATAAATAGAAAATACCTGTAACAAAAATGAAAAGAACCTAAAATGGCAGAGGTAATAACAAAACAGAAAAAAAGAAACATAGTAAAAAATTAGTTAAAAATATAATGTGTAATTGTTTCAAGACCTCAGAGACAATAGTTTTACATAAACCAAAGGCAAAAACTCAGTAAGTTTTAAAATAATTTTTTAAAGTGAATATTTCACTAACAATAGCATTCAATAGTTAATAATGATGCTGAGAATGACTCCTTCTAGGAACTCATATTTTTTTCTGATTCTTGTTCATTCTGGTTTATTTTAAAAAAATTAATTTATCAATTTTTTAATATTAGATGATGAATAGTGCTAGAGTTGCCATATAAAATATAGGGTTCCCAGTTAAAGATAAATTCAGATAAACAATGAATAATGTTTTAGTATGAGTAAATATATAAATATAGTATTTGAGATATACTTACCTGCATGTACTATATTTCTATTTGCTATATCTAGCAACCCTATATAGGAGACAGCTGCATATAATGGGTTATATTTGAGTATATATTCAATGTTTCATTAGTAGTTCAGAAGCATTTTTTATTATCTTTTGTTTGTTATTCATATATAACCATCCCCAAGGATTTGAAGTGCTATACATTAAAAAACAACGTATTTCAGAGTATTGGAGGTTCCTCTCTACAAGAAATCCTAAGCTATGTTATTAGGAACCCGATGAATAATATAATTTAGAGAAACACAAGATATCAGAGATTGAGGCAAAATCAGATAAGGTAAAGCCACCAGGGCCATGAATATCAGAACTCAAATCAAAGAGGACCCATAATTAGGCTGAGCAATGAGATCAAATACCTGAGCAGACAGTGAATCACCCACAGATTTCAGAGTACCATGGAAAAACTGGTTGACTGTATTGAAATAGAATTTTAGATCTTTCAGGCAAAGCACACAGAAAGCAGTCTTTGGAACCTGTGAAAGCAGAGTAAGCAAAGGTAGTTAAGTAAGGCCAAGTCTTGGCAATTCCAGGCCAAAACTAACCTCAGGACAATAGTGATCTGCTCCTCCAGGTGTACCCAATGGGTACAATAGTTATATTTATTTGCAAGAATGTGAGTAGTAATAAAAGATGTAGAACTCTGAAGGACCAGATTGATTCTGACAATGCCAGAATTAAATGTGATCACTTAAATTTATGCGTATAAAAGTTATTTAAGTATTGTATAAAGACATAATTCATACTAGGGATATAAAAGGTTAAAAGTGAAAGTATAAAAAATATAACCTCATTTGGAAAGAATATTCAAATGTATTCTGAGCCAGTCATTGATTTAAAAATACTTATTTTGGTAATTCTATATTCTGCAAAGGACTAGATATATATTGGTGAGCAAAATAGTTGTGGTCCCACCTCCACAGAGCTTCTAGTTTAGCATTTACAAATTGTTATGAGTATTTTAAAGAAAAATCTTAGAGCAGTAATAAGTTTGAGAAGATGATCTAAGGAGTTAAGAGTGTGTGTGTGTATAGAGATCAGCAAAATCTTAACCATAAAGTATAATGCAAGTCATCCATCCTAAGGATTGTTAGACTCTATCCAAAAAGCAATGAGGGGTCTTTGGAAAATGGTGAGAAAAATTTACAGGGTCATATAGAGGGGAGAATCAGAGCCTATGGCTATCTCTGCATATAAATCAAATGAGCCACTTCTAAGTCTCGATTTTTACGTTAACAAGTTTGTAAAGCATGCAACCCTGCAAAAAGCTTTAAGAACAAATTTAGTACAATATACTTAACATAAATTAATTACTCTCTTCACCAAAATGCCATCATGTAGAAGCAAAAAGCAAATTCAATCTAATCACCAAAGACTTTGTCCATTATACAAAAAAAAAAAAAGATTAAATAGTAAATTAAAATCAATTTCTTGTTCTTGTAAGAGGTTTTCCTCTATATACGTATGATGTCCTCATTCCCCTCTCTGCATACACCAGGTGTTTTACAAAAGTTTTTTCTGTGCTAATGACTTAATAGGTTGCCTTCCATCCTGCCAGGTGCTTTTACACGATTAGCAGTTATAAAGTGTTATTTTGGTTCTCTCCAAATTTACATTTCTCCCATATAGTACATAGTTTGGGACACTGAATTTCACACAAATGTGTCCAGTTACCCTTTTGAAGATAATCTTCCCTCTTCATCGTTTTTCCCACTTTAAGATACACATTTTAAAAGGTAAGTCAATGTTGAAAAACAAAACTAAAATGTAATTATGCAGATAATTCGGAAATCAAAATGGTATTTATTTTTTAAATGTTTGCTGAGCTTCTAAATGTCATGCTTTGAGTACTTAAATCTCTATGTCTCCTTCAGCCTAGGATAAGTAACTCAATTTTTACTTTCATATTGCCTGTAGAGTTATTACCTAAAATCCATTGTGAAATATTATTTCTTACTAATTTCTATAAACTGATTCTAAGGTTTATAAACTTATTTACTAATTTCTTAAACACATAATATCCATTGGGTTTTCATTCATGTGTAAAAGATACTAAAAAGAGACCTACTTTAAAGAGGAGTTGGAGCTGCCACCCAAAAGGATCTGCTTCACAGGGCTCCCTCCTGAAAATTGTGGAATGTTAAAACTAGGAGAAATAACCATTACACTGAGTCATAAGCAGCATTATATCCCAAGTGAACATTTTTAAAGATAAGAGAGCAAATATTTGACCTCCTAGTAGACTAAAAATTATAGAGATTCTTTAAAACTAGCATTACTCTGGTAGCTTATCTGCTGCACTACAGATATCCCTTCCTTCTATTGATGTGACTCTTCCTGTTCTCTTTCTCATAATTACTCCTTGCCTTCACCTCCTAACTGGAACACTGTTTGGGTTTCTCATTAGTGCTATCTGAGTAGCTGTTCTTTTAAATCTCAAATAAGCCCTCTTGCCTCTCACTTTGGCCTTTTGTTTTTAAGTTAACAAGTACTACACAGAGATGCTTCTCCTTTCAAGTTAGATTAAATTAAACCCTAAACTGTTAAGCAGTGAAAGGGGGGAATAAATCTCATGTCTGTTTTCCCAATATGTTTTCCTCAGTGGTACAAAGGAGTATTGGGAGGAGAGGGGCAAGGAGCTTGGAAGTGTCCTTCCTGAGACATTTTTATCATTGTAGGGCATACATAAAGTTGTCCTACTTCCTCGAATGAAAACATAGATTAATGTTAAGGTTGCATTAGTTTCTTTACATTTGATCTCACATTGTGAGCCACATGATACACAGATTCTATAAATATATAGAAAGAAACGTATTATGAGGAATTAGTTAACATGATTATGGAGGCTAGGTGCCACGATTTGCTGTCTGAGCTGGAAGCCAGTGGTATAGTTTCAATTCAAACTTGATGGCTGGAGAACCAAGGGAGCCAATGGTGTAAGTTCTAGTCTGAGTCCCAAGGCTGAGAACCGGGAACACCAATATCTGAGGGCAGAAGGAGATGGGTGTTCCAGCTCAAGCCAGGAGCAGATTTGTCCTCCCTCTGCCTTTTTGTTCAATTCAGTCCCTCAACAGATCGGGTGCTGTCCACTTATATCGGTGAGGGCAAACTTTACTCAGTCTACAGATCCAAATACTATTCTCTTCGGGAAGCTCACAGAAATAATGTATTACCAACTATCTGGCATCCCTTAGCCCAGTCAAGTTCACATATAAAAATAACTATGACCGCAGTGGTCCAAGTTTATATGGTATGATAGTATTTATTTCTTGTATAATCTTTTTAGATTTCTCATTACTATTATCCTGAAGATATAGAATAAAATTCTAATCATAGCTTTTTCTGAGAGTCTCTTAACTAATGGAACTACTAATGGATTTGGAATGAGATATAAAAATGTGTCCTACAAATATATAGCCCAATCACCAGAAAAGCACAGCACTTGAGAAGTAATGAAGAAGAGGTTTTAGCTTACTTCAGATACTATGATAAAGGTCTACACTAAAGACTACAAAAACAGACAGTTATATATGTGTTCACTTCCCATCCCCAGTCAGTTACTCTATTATTAAATCCATTTAGAAAGTGTCAGGGCTCAGCTCAGGGTAGAGAAGGGAGCTAAGAGTTGTGCATTATATCTTGGAATATGTAAGCTACTTGGGAAAACTGAAATAGTGTCAGTGACAAAAAAAGAGTTAGTGAAGAAGCTTACCCCAAAGTGTAAGAATAGTTTTTAGTACAAAATATCAAGACACAGAAAAGAACAATGGTTTATCTCAGATGCCCTTACATAATAATTGAACTCTGAAAAGAAAAGAGGGTCTAGATATACTACAGAAAATGCAAACTATATAAATTCCCATCACACAGTAAATATTACCTAAGAGCTCTGCATCAGCACTTTTATAGGTTTTTAGACATAAAAAAGTATTCTACCAGAAAAACAAATATGAACAAATATAAAGAGTGATAACAGATTTCGCCAAAAAACATATACAAACCTATTTCCCTTAATTCAGGTATGAATAAACAGGAAACAGAATACTTTTTAAAAAACCTGCAACCCCCAAAATCTGAGAAAAGACTCAAGAAACCAAGGCAGAAGCAGATCTCTCACAATAGTTGTTGCAGAAGTTACAAGAAATTAAGCTATATTTATTTGTTGCTATCTTATTCACCACTTAACTAAAATTTATTAAATTACTAACAAATTCTTGACATTGTGGAACACAGTGAGAAAGACAGGTTAAATATCATACTTTAAGGGGCTTACTATTTAGGATGCCAATAAACTCTAGGAAAACAAGATATAGCCATAGGAAATACGTACATGGTGAAGATATGTCTCAGTGGAGCAAAAAAATCTGAGAATAGATGCATTGTAGAGAGTAAGAAATTTCACTTAACTTCTCGGTAAAAGGTTTCTCCAAGGGGTGAAGAGAGAAGAGAAGTGACTGTTGCAGGCACCCCATGGTTTGCCATGAATTGCCTAAGTGCAAAGCCTCCATAGGTGGCATATGTGAGCTCATTCAGAGCAAACAGGTATAAGCAGCCAGCTCAGTGTTGGAGAGGATGAACGACCTTCGGGACACTGATCTAGAGAAAATAAACCATAGGCTCTCAGAATCAGGCTTGACTCTGTGAGATGGACAGAAGGCACACAAGCCAAAGAGTTCCTCCCCGAGACAAAGCCAGAGAAACAGAGCTGGCACATTGCAAAGGTCTGCGAGTGCTTCTGCTTTGTTTATTTTGTTTTTTAGATATCACATAAAAGTGAAATAATATGATAGTTGTCTTTGATAGTCACCAAATGAGAGTAGGGATGAAGGGAGGAGTGATGAAAGTGAAAGGGATTAAGAAATACAAATTGCTAGTTATGAAAGCAATCACAGTATATAGAATATAGTCAATAACATTGTAATAATTATGTATGGTGTCAGGTGGGTTCTAGATTTAGAGAGGCAATCCTTTATAAGGTATATAAATGTCTGATCACTATGTTGTTTTCCTGAAACTAATATATTATTGTATGTCAACTATAATTGAAAAAATTTTAAAAATCAGAGTAACTAATAATATTATTTACAATTGTAAGAGTTTCCAAATACTAGGAACTTATGTAGCTCGTATGTGCTAAGTATATGAATTATCTCATTAAGTCTTATTAATAACTTTGTCAAAGTGGTATACGTATTCCATCATATAGATGAACGAAATGAGGCTATAAAAGTGATGTTGCTAGATAATGAGCGCACACCTTACAAAGACAGAGCGAGGAGATTAGAAGGTACAACATGAGAAATCAGAATCTTTATTTTCAACGTCAATGACACAGAGTTTCAAATAATAATATATCTATATTTGATGAAAGTAGAAAAAATTAACAACAATTAATCCTGATTAGAAGTATGTATTAGAGTCTCCCGTGATGGTACAGATAATTTGGAATTAGTCATTCAGGCTATGGGAGTCATTGAAGTCTAAAACAAAGTCTAGATAGAATCAAATACTTTAATTAAGTAAACCTTATGTCATCATATTATGTTACATTATATTATATCTGAAGATATCAAGAGCATAAATCATAAAAGAGAGAAAGAACAGAGGAGAGTGTTAACAGTGGCAGCTGAGGTAGAGAAAAGAAATATGACCACAGAGATCTGGATAAGAAGAGCAGAAGAAGGAAAGGGATGCCTGCTGTCCAGGAAATAGCTTTTCTTTTATTTGAGGTAAACAGCTGATATTATGAGACTCCTCTCTATGACTAATGAAGTTAGTCTTTTTAACTTATGGAACAATTGTAGTAAATTGTCATTGCTAAGTTTAAAATTGATAGGTTTTAGGCCAGGAAAAGTAATTACCTTCAGATGTCCTGCCAGATAGCTTGCTTGGTCAGAGCATCATCCTGAAGCACAGAGGTTGCCAGGGTGATCCCCAGTCAGGGCACATGCAGGGACAGGTCATTGTTCCTGTCTCTCTCGCCCTTCTCTCTAAAACCAATAAAATAAACATTTTAAAAGAGAGAGAGAATTACCTCCAGATCTTATCTGTATTATTTTTATAAATTTATTTCTTAATTGATATTTTCTGTGACATTTTATAGTTATTTAACCCAAGATTTGGGAGAAGAGGCAACATTATGTGTAAGAATTTGGTTTCAGATTCAGTTTCTCAGTTTTAGTTTCATTCAACCACATACCAGCTATATTTCCTTGAGAAGGTTACAATATAGCTCTAACTTCAGGAAAACTACAAATGGTTGTTGTGAAGATTAAATGAAGCAGTGTGTAACAGGCAATAAACATATGGTTTGCACATAATCACAGCCTAAGAATAATGGAGGTACTCTTTTCAATATGCTGTGTATTCTCAATCTATGTTTTTGAGATTTAAAATATATTGACAATTAAAGAGGAGAAGCTGTCATTTAAATAAGTGGTGTGAGGCAACTGGATGTCCACATACAAAATAATTAATTTAGAACCATATCTCACATCATATATAAAAATTAACCCAAATGGATTATAGATGTAAATTTAATAAATGAAATTCTATAAATTCTTAGAAGAAAATATAGCAGTAAATCATGTGTCTTTGTTTAAGCAATGGTTTCTTAATTATGACATCAAAAGCATCTGGGATAAAAGATAAAATAAAACATCACATTTAAGAAAATGTATTTCTTCAAAGGATACCATTTAAAAGTAAAATGACAACTCAAGGAATAGAAGAAAATATTTATAACTCATATATTTGATAAGATATTGGTATCCAAAATATATAAAGTGCTCTTAAAATAATAAAGACAAATAACCCTATTAAAAAAAAAGCAAAAGATCAAAGAGCTACTTTTCCTAAATATGTATTGAAATGGTGAATTTGCACACAGACAGTGCACATCCTTAGTCAATAGGGAAATGTATACCAAAAGTGCAATGAAATGCTTATTCAAACCCAGTAAAATGGTTAAATTAAAAAAAGACAAGACTAAATGCTGATGAGGATGTGGAGAAATGTGAATGCTCCTATGTAGCTGGTAGAATTGTAAATGATGCAGCCACTTTAGAAAATGGTTCCACTGTTCCTCAAAATGTTAAACATAGGTTTACCGTATGACACAGCCATTCCACTTGTAGATATATACCAAAGAGAATTGAAAACATATGACCATACTAAAACTGTATATAACTGATCAAAGCATTAGCATACTAATGCTTTGTAGTAGACAAAGTAGTAGACACAAGTGTCTATCAAAGAATCAATATGCAAAATGTGGACTATCCACCCACTGAAATATTACTTATCAGAGAAATAAAATGAAGTACTATGCACATGTCACATCACAGAAAAACCTTAAAAATTATGCAAACTAAAGGAAGCCAGTCACCAAAAGCCACATATTTTGTAGGGCTATTAAGTGAACTACCCAGAATAAGCACATGCATAGAGATAGAAAGTAAATTACTGATTTTAAAAGTGCCCAATGAAGGTAAAAATGAGGAGTGACTTCGAATGTATATCAGCTTTTATTTTTTAGATGATGAAAATATGCTAAAATGAGAAAAAGATGATGGCTGCACAATTCCATGAATATACTAAAAACACTGAATTGTATACTTTATTTTTTAAATTTTTATTTAGAAAATGAAATTTAATGGGGTGACATTGATCAATAAGGATACATAGGCTTTAGGTAAATATTTCTATATCATTTAAACTATTGATTGTGTTGTATGCCCATCAACTAAAATCAAATCATTTTCTGTCATCATATATTTGTCCTTCTTTACTTCCTCCCCCAATTCCCTCCCCCTAGCAACTACTTCACTTTTATTTTACCATGACTTTCATTTTTATATCCCACCTATGTGTGAAATCATATAGTTTTTTAAAAAGTCAAGTTTTGTGCTATATTAATAATATTTCAATAACCCTATTATGTTAAAAATTCACAGTAAAAAAAGACATTTGCTATGCAGTTTTAATGTCCTCAGGTATAGATTAAAAAAAACAGCTAATACTTAATGCAATGCATTAGTCTATAGAGTGTGCAGTGCAATATTATATTATATTATATTATGTTCAGTTTTTATCATAAAGGTAAATGTTATGTGGGGATTTCAATCCCCATTAATATTAACTAGTCCATCACCTTTATTCACCAATGACTGATTTACAAATTAGTAAACAAATACAAATCCTGAAGTAAACTCATTCCTGAATCTGGCCATCCAAGGTCTCTTTGCTCAGAATGAGCAGTAGTAACCAGGCTGCATATTTATCCTTCTAGTTTATATTCTTTTTCTCTAATTGTCTTGTGGAAATTTGCACCTTAGAGAAGCAAGTAAAGATAAAAGTAACCAACGAGAATTAAGATTTCTATTCCAAGAAGCAAAGCATTCCAAATGGTCCATCATAGCTACAAAGGTAATGGCCAAACACCTTTCATCACTTAAAGAACATACGAACTTAAGCAACTTCGACGTTTGAAAAAAAGAAGAAAAACACTGGTTAGAATCTGGAAAAACAGAGCGTAGAAAGCACCAGTCCCACATTCATTTTTGTCTATCTGTTAATTTAAATACTCTTAACTTTGGACATATTTGAAAACATCATTAAATGTGGTTTATATTTTTCTTTCAGTCTCACTTTTCCCTAAGGATGAATACTAAAAAGAGCAAGAAAAGAGGAAGGATATGTGAATATATTTTCTCTCATTTCTAGATATACTGCCCTGGGACTGGCACATTCACCCAGTCCTCCTGTCCTCCCTTAAGTAGGTACACCAGAGTCATGTGCTGGCTTCTGCTTACCAGAAGCAAGTTAGTAGTCAATTCCTAATGTTACACACTGTTGAGAGCCCAGGAGGAATAGAGGCAGATATTCTTATTTACAGGTGGATCTTCTTCAGGCACAAACTTTCCCATATGAGAAGTGTCTCAGATCTATATTGTAGGAATTAAGGTATCAGCAATGCAGAGAAACTTTGTGTGACCAAACAAATTTTTCTGTTACGATATTAGCAGCAAAAACCTGACATGAGTCATGTATCTATGTCTAAAATGCTTTTGTAGCCTGACCTGTGGTGGCGCAGTGGATAAAGCGTCGACCTGGAAATGCTGAGGTTGCCAGTTCAACACCTGGGCTTGCCTGGTCAAGACACATATGGGAGTTGATGCTTCCAGCTCCTCCCTCCCTTCTCTCTTTCTATCTCTCCTCTCTCTCTCTCTCTCTCTCTCTCTCTCTCTCTCTCTCCTCTCTAAAATGAATAAAAAAAAAGTTATTATTAAAAAAAATAAAAATAAAAAAAATAAATAAAATGCTTTTGTAAGTTAGGAGGGGAATGCTGTGGGTATTACTGAAATCTAAACACTAATTCATTGCATTAATACTTGCACACCTTTATTAAAACTTATCTTATTATACTATAAATGCACAATTATTGTGACTTAATTTCTAATGATAAGATTTAGTGTTATTTTAAATTTTCAATACTTATTTATTTCCAAGAAAATAGGCTTGTTTAAAACTTATGGGAAATTTAAGTAAGTTTTATTCTCTAGCTGAATACAAGGAAACATATTGTCCCAGTTCCGGGTAGCAACTATTTTATGACCATAAAGACAACCAAATTTAGGGTAAAGCTAAGAGCACACGTAGAACTGCAGGAACATGCCTGGAAAGATGTGCCTGAAGACATAATTGAACCGCTGAATTAACTGACCTTGAAATTTGCCCTACATCTGAACCTCTTATCATGTGAGTAATTTAGTCCTTACTATTAAGATCTGGAGTTAATTGAAGCAAATTATACTTCAATTGGTTCAAAATAAGGTACCATTCTGGGGCCCCTGAAAGCAACAGTTTCTAAAATATGGAATGACTTTTGAGAATAAAGGAGAACTGTAGGCAATGAGGACCTCGTAGTTACCGTCTGAGAATTTTGTTGTGCAGTAGGTTAGGGTGTTGCATATTACACATTGTTTCCAGGCCAAGAGCTCACCAAGACTACAAAATTCCTGCAAATAGTACAATACAGAATGTTGGCATGTGTTCACAACTTTCTGTGGCCTTTGGAAAGTTTGTAAATGAATGCTAGTTTCATTTGAAGATGACTAAAAAATGTGAGTACACAAAGGACATTTTGGTAATAGGACTTTTCTGCCTGTGACTTCAATACAAGTTGACTGAGATTTCTATAATTTAAAAAATTGGGGAAATAGAAAAAGTTTAAATAGTTGATGGTACCAAAAGCGATTAAATCAATCAACAGATCTTGAATTTGGCTCTACTTCTGACCTTTCCAACTGGAGATGATGACATCATTACTTACTAGTCTTCTTTGAAATTGGGTTTCTCATCCTTATATTAGTAAATATCTTGACTAATGTAACAAAAGAATTTATCCACTTACACAGCTAAGGTTAAACATTTGGGATTAGCTTTAAAAATAATCAAAGATTAGCTTTTTTCATATTTTGTTTGTGATTTCCAGTAAGTCACACAACATGTTCAACATGATAATATTCAATAAAGAGTTGTTTAAAGACTGAATCTGGCAAGAATTTGGTGGAGTATCAGAGCCTCAGATAAGATGTTGAGTTTCAGTATCATTGGGGCAGATTAGCTAAAATGGGTTTACATGGCAGGCTTCACGCAGCCTTCTGAGATGCTATCTGCCCTCTGATGTTTGGACTGGAAGCTGGAAATGGGCCTGTGGCATTTAGAACTCATTAGTAGATGTAGTCACAGGACCAGTCCAGAAAAAGGCAAGGAAATTGATGAAATGTCTGAGACATTAGTGTGATCTTCCCCTGATGTACATATTTAGTCCTACAGCCTTGGGATGCTAAGGGTCATTAATCATCCACATTAAACCTTGTTGCAAGATAGCCTCTACTGATGTGGCTGAATAATTAACTCTCTTGAATTCACTGCTGGTTGCTATAGACTAGATAGATAGTACTTGGTAGCAGTTTGGCTTCTTATTAAGCAGTCCTGAGATATTGTCACAGCCTTGGTCATTAGCCTTGGTCATTACCAGTAGTCACTATCTGCTGCTGGTTTCTCCCTGTTTTTCCATGGAGGAAAACACAGTTCATACACACAGATATAATTGAAAAGAACCCAAATAACAAAACAAGTATTCAATAAAAAGAAAAGAAATCCAGCAATAAAACAACAGGGGAGGTCTATATCATGCTCCATCAATTGGCATTATTATTAATAAATAGTGTAATATTTAGTGAGGCAAGCAATGTGCAATACTGTCCCAAATTTATGAAACTGAACACTATGTGTCCCTATATCTCCCTGTCTCTGTATATGGGTTTGTGCAAATGTGTTTTGGTATGAGTGTATTTCACTGAACAAGGAGAGTTGATTGCATGAAATCCTAACATGCTTTTTGTTTTTAAATTCAGCTGAATGAGTTATTTTTATTACACTAGGAAGAGAACATTGTCAGGTATATTACATTATGGATAATTCTAAAATAACTTAGTCTCTTTAATGAGGAAATATAATGTCTATCTCAACATAGTAGTAAACACATTAAATGGTTTGATGTCATGGCTTCTTCTTTACCTTTCCTAAACTATTCTACACCTAACTCACGTGAGTCAACTATGAAGTCCACACACAGGAAAGGGGTGTTATATGTTTCTCTTCCTTTCTGTCCCCTTGTTTTGCTAGTATTCCTCCATCCCATTTGATTCTGAACACTCCAGAGTTGGAGCTCAAGGACAGCGAAGAGGAAAGTAGGCAGAAAGTGCTCAGTTAATAGATAGTGTGAGCAGGCATCGTACTTGGGATCTGTGGAAACCTCATGCTCTTACATGACTGTTGTCATGTGTTCCTCAGAAAATTAAATACCTCTTGGAAACCTCTCATTTTCAATGTTCTATGGCTTCCCTCAGCTCATTACTTTCTAAAGTATTTGCCCCTGTGTATCTAATAGTAACCTCTAATTGCTCTCAGGTGAGGGCTATTCACCTGCGCTCTTAGAAAGAATCCTAGACGGCCCCATGCTGACTCTTTATCACTTGAGAGTCACAAAAAGTTCATAGGCAACAGAAACATACTGTTTGCTTAATAAAATCTGAAACGGCGAGATAGTAAATGCAGGCATTCAAATTCAGACCATCTTTTACCAATTTGGCATGTGACTTTCTTAATTTTAGATCTGAAAGGTGAGAATAGACTCAGGCCTATTTCCAGAGACATATTTTAAGTTCTCTAAGTGATTCTATTTATGTATCATTTATTAGACTTATGAAGAACAGCAAGAACCCCAAACCACTACCTTCTTTAAAATGGTGAAAGAGCTTACAGCTCAACAAAAATCAATGCATTTCTCTCCATGTTTCTTTCCTCAGACTTCTCAAGCTCTTTTGAAATGTGGGTTGTTACTGCTGGAGACAACCTTCTTCCACAAAGTTGGAGTGCAGATGTTGGTTGACAGGGTTTTTTTTATTAACAGCTTTGAAGGAGCTCCAGTGGCACAATCGGTTAGCATGTGGTACTTAGAGAACATTTTTGCAATTCCAGCAGAGTAGTCTTAATTGGAATGTAGTGTCAGCTGTTATCAAGTCTCAGCTAAAATTGATCTTGTATTTAAAAATACATCTTTCTATTTTTAAAGTGAAAATAAGTGGATATCTTGCCAAATATTAAATTTGTCTTTACTTATATATTTATACCTGTGTCCTTAATTACCTTCTTTATTGCCAGGCTCCTTATCAGTGATCAAATTTTCCAGCCAAGATGGACTAACAGAAATCAGATTTACCCTAACTTTTGAGATAAAAAAAAAATAGACGAGATGTGTAAAATCATGGTTTCAAGCAACTGTACATCAGCCAACAAAACAATGATTCCCAACAGAGGGAAAACAAAGGAGGTAAACCCTAAATTTGTCTGAGATCATTGCCTTGAGAGAGTGTCCAGGGCACAAAGAAGGGAAGGCAGGGTGAACCCCGTCAGAAGCTGCTGGACTTTTTTTTTATTCAGCGAGAGGCGGGGAGGCAGAGAGACAGACTCCACATGCACCCAATGGGGATCCACCCAGCAAGCCCACTGGGGGGCGATGCTCTACCCATCTGGGTCATTACTCTATTGTTAAGCAACCAAGACCTTCTTAGTGCCTGAGACAGAAGCATGGAGCCATCCTCAGCATCTAGGGCCAAGTCACTCCAATCGGGCCATGACTGCATGAGGGGAAGAGAGAGAGAGAGAGAGAGATTGAGAGAGAGAGAAGAGAGAAGAGAGAAGAGAGAAGAGGGGGAAGTGTGGAGAAGCAGATGGGTGCTTCTCATGTGTGCCCTGACCAGAAATTGACATACACAAGCCAGGTCTACGCCATACCAGTGATCCAAATGGCCAGGGCCTGAGCTTCTTGTTTTGAAAAGGTGAGAGATGGGAGCCAAGACAGGCCAAGGTGTCTTAAGTTTACAGGGAAAAGTGTCAGAGAAGAGAGAGCTACCCAGAGAGAAAACCCCAGAGATAATCAGAATATTTCTCCTCAAATATTTACTAGAAAACCAATGAATAAGTGTCTTTAAGAGACAGATCAGTGGATATAATACCTAAGTCTCAAAAAAGCCAAGAACTGTACTGGTTTCTACCAGCCCGGATGAAAAAGTTTATAATCCACTAGACTAGAGTACTTGGTATAGCACAACAAAATGAATTGTTTTAGCAGTGAGGTAGAATTAGTTCTGAACTAAAAATCTGCCCTGACCTTTCCTAACAAAGAATAAGACAACATCTGAAATGATTAAATTGCTTTGAAGTATCTTAATTGTGTTTTATTTTATTTTTTAAAAATTTATTTAGAAATTAAATTTAACAGGGTGACATTGATCAACAAGAGTGCATAAGTTTGAAGTAAACATTTCTATAGCATTTGAACTGTTGATTATGTTGTATACTCATCACCCAAAGTCAGATCATTTTCTATCACCTTATGTTTGTCTTTCTTTACACCCTTCCCCCAAGCCCTCACCCACATCCCCATGTCCCCCTCCCCCTGGTAACCACTTCACTTTCATCTAAGTCCATGAGTCTCAGTTTTTTATCTCACGTATTTATGAAATCATACAGTTCTTAGCTTTTTCTGATTTACTTATTTCACTCATTATAATGTCCTTAAGGTTCATTCATATTGTTGTAAATGTCACTGTCATCATTTCTTATAGCTCAGTAGTATTTCATTGTGTGTGTGTGTGTGTGTGTGTGTGTGTGTACAACATCTTCTTATCCAGTCCTCTATTGAGGGACATTTTGGTTGTTTTCATGTCTTAGCAACTGTGAATAATGCTGAGATGAACATTGGGGTGCATGTGTCTTTATGTACCAGTGCTTTTGAATTTTAGGGGTAGAGGTATTTTCCCAGTAGAGATATTGTTTTTCAATTTTGGGGGGTAGAGGATTTATCCCAGTAGAGGAATTGCTATGTCATATGATAATTCTATTCTTAGTTTTCTGAGGAACCATCATACTTAATAGCTGTACAGGTTTATATTTCCACCAGCAGTGAATGAGGGTTTCTTTTTCTCCACAGCCTCTCCACCACTTGTTATTACCTGTCTTGTTGATAATAGCCAATCTAACAGGTGTGAGGTGGTAGCTGATTATAGTTTTGATTTGCATTTCTCTAATAGCTAGTGAAGATGAGCATCTTTTCATATATCTGTTGGCCATTTGTATGTCCTCTTGGGAGAAATGTCTGTTCAGGTCCAAAGAAACTGACAACAAAAACAAATAGGCAGCCAACCAAATGGGAGATGATATTTGTAAACAACAGCTTCAATAAAGGGTTAATATAAAAAAATATATAAAGAACTCACAAAGCTCAGCACCAAACAAGCAAATCATTCAATTAACGGTATTTTAAATAAAATCAAGAATATTTATTAAAAAAAAAAGGTTAATGTAGATGAAATTAAAACAAATAGACTGAAATAGAAGGAGGGAAAGCAGTAAAAAATTAACAACAGAACAAGTCATAAAAAGTGTAACAACAGGGTGCTGGCTGGTTGGCTCAGTGGTAGAGTGTCAGCTGGGCTTATGGAAGTCCCGGGTTTGATTCCCGGTCAGAGCACACAGGAGAAACGCCCATCTGCTTCTCCAGCCTTCCCCCTCTTCCTTCTCTCTGTCTCTCTCTTCCCGTCCTGCAGCCAAGGTTCCATTGGAGCAAAGTTGATCCCGGTGCTGAGGATGATTCCATGGCCTCCACCTCAGGCACTGGAATGGCTCTGGTTGCAATGGAGCAATGCCCCAGATGGTCCAAGCATCGCCCCCTGCTGGGAATGTCAGGTGAATCCTGGTTGGGCGCATGCGGGAGTCTGTCTGTCTGCTGCCCCCTGCTTCTAACTTTGGAAAAATCTAAAAAAAAAGTAACAACAGAGCAAGTCATAAAAGTATAATCAACACCAGGGTATTTAGTCTTTGAAATTAATTCTTGTTTTGCTTCATCTCAGGTTAGGAGCTTTCTGAATCAATCAGTTTTTCATTAAAGTTTTAGAATCTCATACAGTTTAGCATTATGACTTTAAAGCTATAAGAAACCTGTATTATAGAGTACTTGTTGGGTTCTTCTCCATAATCTTCTTTAATGATGAAGAATTTTTACTTACAGCTGTTTGTGAATCCTTTCAGAGAAGAATCAAGAGTAAAATAATTTTGTGAGTGACAAAAAAACTAAAAATAGCTGTGGTTAAAGATCTGATGAGAGTTAACCAAGAACATGATGCAATTGGAAAGCATATTGTGGTTTTAGTGATACACAGTATTATAAAAATAATAACTGAAATTATGACTGCTATTATACCAGAATACATCAGAAATTTAGAACTGTCAAGAACACTTATATTAATAATATACACCTATGCAAACACAATCTATGGTTAAACATTAATTTTTTAAAAAATATTTTATTGAGTTTATTGGAGTGACATTGATTAATACAATTATATAGGTTTTAGGTGTACAATTCTATAATATATCAACTGAATATTGTTATTATGTGTTCACCACCCCAAGTCAAAAAGTTAATCTTCACCTAAGTTATTATTCTTATTGACATTTATGCAGCATAGAGTTAGAATAAACTTTCTTGTCAGGTAAATCCAAATAGAAAATTTTGTATTCTTGCATTAGATTTAATGTTGACAATTCTGATATTATGCCTGCTTTTATTTAATCAATAAACTTAAACTGGCTTTTATTTATCAAAGATTATCCAAGATTATGTAAACCTAAGAGACATTTGGGTTAGTTTCTCTATTTCTGATAGTTTTAAGAACACTCAATTTAAGTCAGTGCTTATTTTTCTATCAGCCGATTAAATAGAGCTCTTTTTAAAATATTACTTATATACACATGCATATATATATATATACATAAATATACAGACAGAAACAATTAGATCTGATACTTTTCAATTAAAGTTTTAGCCATGTCTTACATACAATAATACAAAACTCAAACAAATTTCTGATCAAAATTCTGTTTTTGGTAGATAGGATAATTAAGAATATTTTCAGAGCTATTTTTGGAGTCATGTTGTGTAATAGAAGCTTCTGCATACCAATCAAAAAATGGATTCCACTGTCTCTGAGTGGTGGGATCTTCCATTTTTTCAAGATTACTACTTAACGTAGACTATCTTATCTAAGTTAAAAGTTCTCCAGTGTGATCACTACATTACAAATTATCCAAAATTTCACTCATTTAAAAAAAAGGCCAAAGGTCATGGTTTAGAGTTGGTATACATATAGAAAGGGGTTTTTGAGGAAGGTGGAAAAAGGGCTCTAGGGCAGGTAAAACACACCTTTGCTTTCAATTTCCTAAGATGTCTTAACTAGGAGGGGCCTTGTTTTATAACCACTGTTCCAAAATATAGGGAATTAAACATTCCTCTCCACTTCCACCTTTTGTACAGAATAAGGTGACTTACTAAGAAGGTGTCCCAGTAGAGCCCAAGCTCTACCTTGATCAGGTGTCCCCGATTTGATTTCCTTGCACAGCGGGACACTCTTTCTTATCAGCAGGGCTGGCAGCCTCTTAGATACTACTCTTGAGGCAGCTATGATGATTCTACTTATCAGTTCCAAGACCAACTGCCACCAGAGGAAAGACACAACCAACGTACAAGTTAGTTGCAAGAATCACATAGGCAGTTTATTATTCACAAATCCTTTTGACCTGCCTGGATACAGCGTGAGGGGGCCCCGACAGCGTGCTCCTCTCAGCTGTCCTTGGTCAGAGCTGCGTGGGGACAGTCCACGTTCAAAGCTGGAGTCTGGGTGACTATCGAAGCAGGGGGTCCCTTAGCTTTATTACCCTTTCTGCCCTACTCCTCCTAATAGGTGTCAATTTACAGGATTACCACCTCAAACCACCTTTGAGGGAGTTCCTAGCAGGGAGCCCTTTTTATGTTAATATACCAGAATGTCACATCAAGCCACTTTTAAAGTGTTCCTAAGGAAGCTTCTTGTTTATGTTAACCTACAGAGTTATGACATCAAGCCACTTTTTACCTATATATAACTTCACACACACTAACTGGGCCCTTCAGGAAAGGCAGAGTCTGCCTATCATATCTGTACACACTAGAATTAATTCCTATCATGATGGCATAGCCTATTTACTTTCCTTAATTCCTTTTAATATTATATCCTAATTATTTCTACATATGTTCTATATTTTTCTATATTGATATATATTTAATAACTATAACATTATATTACTATAACAAAAGCTTCAACAAACAAAATACAGGTATGTACAGTAAAGTCAGATAGCTCCAAACATGAAATTTCTCCCCGAACTCCTGTGTGTGTGGTAAAGCCGTGAGCTCCTCTGTCTTTGTGGGTACCACACTCGGTTGGCATTGACTCGGAGCCCTTGGGATTCTCTTTGGGATTTACTTCTGATGTCAGAATTGTTCAACTTTTATAAATAGCAAAATTAAAATCACAAAATCAGTAAATACTCTTTAGTAAGAGTTTATTGTGCATAGAAGAACAATTTGCAAAGTGGGAGTTTTCAAAATCAGAGGCTGATATGACACTCAGGGGCATGAAGTTACAGGATGGCTTACAAAGTAAGCAGGAGGAAGTTGTTACCTTTTACAAGGCTTGGTTATTATAAAGGGAATTTCAGATGGTGAGGGATTGTTTAAAAGTGATTTTATCATACCATTCTTAGGAAAATGACTGAGGGGAAGCTGTTAGGCTTGCGTGCTGGTGTACCAGCCGCAAGCACTTTGATTAGTGCCTGAGCACATGGCAGAGGCACGTGTGCACAGCCTACATAAGGCTATGGGGTGCTTCTCTGGGCGGCAATTCTCCCAGATCGCTCTCCTGCTACCGTGAGGCGTGGTTTTCCTTGCTCCCTTGCTCTTACTGCGAATAGCAGATTTTCCTTTATTAGCTCTTCCCTTTTGTTGTTTATTTGCTCTCCTATCTTTGAGAGCCTCCACTAAGTGGGTGTGGCCCAACGCTTTGCAACTCTACAGTTTCTCTACCATCTGCCTGAACCCAGCATGAACCTGCCTGGCCTCGGACACTGCTATTACAATGACTTAAGTTTCTTTTGTGATTATCAGAGGCATTTACAAAAAATAAACTAAGTTTTGCTTATGTTCACAAAATAAGCTACATTTAGTAGGTTTACACAGCTTAAATGTATTTTCTGCTAAGGGAATTCTCAAATCCGCTCTCCATTTGGTATTTAACTTTTAACAATAGGGTCCCTTTTCCTATCTTCTCTATTATGTGGGACAATTTGTTCTAAAAGATTCAGGTATTTGAGTTCCCCGACTACACAGCATTTCATAATACAGTTCCATAACTGAGATTAAACTCAGGATAAGGCCAGGAAAAAGGGAGAAAGCAGAAAAACATCCTTCACACACCCCCCCTCAAACAAAGTCTGGCAGAACCTTTTAAAGATATATTTCTTGTGATTAGAAAGATGGGCTCCTCTCCAAGGCTTTACTAAAACACATGCCATGCGTTTCCTTGATTTAGCCTGGCCTCGTGTCCAAGCTGGAAGGTACTGAGGGAAATGCACACCACAAACCCACTGCCATTGTTCTTGGTTTTTTGTTCTTCATGTTTTAGCTTTGTTCACTAGTCTGCCTGCTAATATTTACTTTTCAGAGTCCGTACATAGTGTTACTTCTCATACAGGTGGAAATACTTGGGCTCTTCATTAAATGTCTGTGGGGAAAACAGCTGTGCTAGACTTACCCACTTGGACTTTGCTTGATTAGTGTGTGAGCACGTTGCGAAGCCACGTGTTTTAATCTATGTAAGGCTACAGGTGCTTGCCATCAGGGTGGACGGCGGATTGAAGATTGCCTACCTGCCTGCCTGTCACTGTGAGGGGCCAATTTTGCTGTTTACTTGCTCAAGAAGCAGTTTCCCCTGTCTTTTTGCTCATCTGCCGTTTGGAGGAGACTCTATTAAATGGGAATGGCCCAACACTGTCTCCGCAGTTTCTCTACCATCTGCCCAAATCCAGTGTGGACCTGCCTGGCCTTGGCCACCACCGGCTTTACATTATTATTGTTAGGTACCTGGGCAGAGATAGGCAATTCAGTTCTAGATAGTATACACTCTAGAATCTTATTCACATCTTTCAAAACCCAGTTTTAGAAAGGATGTTCCTGAAGCTGGTCCTACTTCCCAAAAAAACATTGACTTCATCTTTCTGTCGTGAGATGTGTGCCCCACGACTTCACTAGAGAATCAAAACACCTGGTATGCTCGCCTTCCTAAGTGTGAGCCTTTTCTCACTGATTTTCTGTTGGTTATATAGACAGGAGGGCCTTGACATGGGGTTGCACTCTGAATTGCTGGAGAGAAGGAGGTGGAGCAGGCCTTTGTGTCTCCCGAATAAAAATTCAGAGCGGTAAGAAGGTTATATATTATAAACTACTGTAAGCCGTCTATTATAGTACAATATCTCTTGTGCCTTACTATCTTAGGAAAAAGCTTGGTTCAGCCACTGGAAAGTAACTCCTGTTGTGTGTAGTTTTGTATGCTTATTTGTCTTTAGTTTATTAGGTGTCAGTTTCTAGGTTTTGGTTTTATGGTTCTGGTATATATTAGGGAAGCTTTGGGGACATTTTATCTGCTAAATAGGTCTTAAAAATATAGCTGTAAAAATATGTCTTAAAGCCTCATACATATGAGGGTCCAAAACTTAATTTAGCATGGGACAACCATGACTTAACAAAATAAACTATTTTAAAATGATATTTTTACATTAAAAATGATTTCAAATAAATTGAAATATTCAAAAATGGTCCTATAAAAATGTTCTTTGTCTGTAAAGCTAACAGAATATGCTTTTGTTTACAAACCTTTTCTCTGATGCCACTGTTTTCTCTCCATATAACGTAATTACTAGACTTACTTTGCAGGGTTGTGTTTTACTTCCTAGTTACTCTTCATTGAACACTTTTTAATGCATTTCATTTTCCTTTTTGGGATTTGGCAAATTATTCTATTAAATGTTTTTTTTTTAATTTTCAGAATGACCCTCAAAGGCCTCTAGTATACCCATTTCTTCACTGTATTGATTTCATGATGCATGAGTAAAGTTGAACCAGCTGTTGCAAACCCATCAAAACACTGTTGCTGTTTGTTTTTTTCCTGGATTTCCACTTTAGTTTTGGTATAATTAACAAAGTATTTCTGCCCATAGAGTTTATTCCAATTGTTAAAGTTTTCATTGTAACAAGCAACTATTTTTTGTATCTATTATTTGTTTCCTGTGGAGTGTTTATTTTCTAAGTTAATAGTTTGGGTGACCTCTTCTAAACAGAGAAGAAAACTAAAACAGTATGGGCCAAAACTGCATTTTACTTTCTTAAAATTGAGTTATGTTCTAATCATAAGAACATATTTTTTCCTCTTCTATAGAAATGAATTTTCAGAAGCAACTAAAGGAAAGCATCTCAAAAGCGAGAATAGCATCAAACATGAATAGATATTATCCTTCAAATTATGACTTAGCAGGATAAATTTGGAAAATGTTAATGTTGAATATTATTAATCCTCCCAAAAAGGAAAACATAAAAATAATCATTTATAATACCATCACTTATTAAAAATAGAGAAAAATTTAGTAACTAGAATTGTTGACATATAAGTAAATTGGTGTTGTTATACACTAGTAAAGTAAATTTATATTTAATATATGCACACATAGAAAAAACACACATATACATATATGTATATACTGTAGATGATTATGTATGCATGTGTATAAATATCTGCACATGTTTAAACTTATAGACATGCATACAATTTAAGTTTTCATTAGTAGTGAATATATACGTAGACATAAATATATATACACATACACACATATTAGTATATAAATTATTTTAAATTCTCACAAAAATGTTATTTAATTATGGTGGATTCTGTGATCTCAGTAATATTCTTCAAATAATTTATTTACAAACTAATAAGACATCCATACATAGATTTATTTTTAAGCTTGTTCAGTGCAGTTCTGTTCATGGTACAGACAAATGAAAACAATGTCCAGTGACAAAGTATTGGTTAAGTAAGGCAAAGGCTATATAGCTACATTATGAACTTATATGAAAATATTATGGGTCATACTTTAAAGGGCATATAACAGTAATAAGTAAAATATTAAAATTATAAAGCAATACATGCTATAGTATAATACTCATATACATTTATGTAACCATCTAAATAATGTGTTCCTCACAATTACCATTTTAATTCAGCTAAGAGCAATAATTTAATTTTTTTTATTTTCTACAGTTTATACTTGAGCATAAATTATTTATACAAATAAAATATAAGAAAAGAAGTGTAAATGCACACACACACACACACACATTAAAAATGACAGGAGAGCTTGATCTGCGGCGGCGCAGTAGATAAAGCGTCAACGTGGAGTTCTAAGGTCACCAGTTAAAAACCCTGGGCTTGCCTGGTCAAGGCGCACACAACGAGCAATCAATGAACAACTGAAGTGAAGCAGCTATGAGCTGATACTTCTCACTACGCCCTCCTCTGTAAAATCAATAAGTAAGCGCTTTAAAAATATGGCAAGATACTTTAATTTTTTTTTGTTTGCACAGCTCTATTGAAAAAATTTTGTGTCTAGTTTGAATGCGTAAACAAGAATTATTTGTAGGAAGGGAAGTTTCTTTGCTTTCTTTCAATAAACAGAACCTACAGTTCTCCAGCAAGGAGAGGAGGTCCTTTTCAAAGGAAATTTTCTCTGGTTGCATATTGATATCGGCTTCTGAGCCTTCATGATTATAGCAGTTAGATTATATAGCAGCTATAATTTTTAAAATAGTGACAATTGTGCCCATTTAAGGTTGAATATGCAAGAAAAAGAAATGCATATCTGTCTTTTCTGGCATTTCATGTAGTAATGCTTTATTATAACAACAATTGCAGCCTAGAGGGTTAAGTGAGTGAGTGGGTAAGAAAAGTGAACTGGTTTGGAGAGAACATGCTACAGTGTTATTCAGAGTTTGGGGGCTTCAGCGGAAAATTATTTAATGCAAAAGCAAGTATGTTGTGTACATTTTGAAGTTGTGTCACTAAATAAAAATACAAATCTGTACATAAATTGTGATATGATTTCAGGACATTCAAGGTGTATGTGACAGTCTGTCTTATTAACTTAGTAGCTTGTACACTTTTAAGAAATGATCAATTTGCCTGTGTGTGCATCTTCAGCATGTCATACCCATACATATATATCTATATATTTTATTCCTAAAAACTTGAAAATTTATTTGCATAAAATAAGGGTATGTCAAAATAACATAGGAGTAAAATGAAAGAGCTCCCAGTAATCAAAGCTGGAATAATTTGAACAATAAATACAGTATTATTTACTCATAACTCAGTGTATTAAATGATCATCCATGAATTCATACTGATATACATAAAATAATAAGTGGGGAGTAGAGACAAATACTCTGTTCAAAATAAACTGAGGAACATTCTTGGAAGTACTTGACCAGTAGTTCTCAAATAGTCTAATTAATAAAAAATATGGAAACTCTGAAAAATTGTCATAGACAAAAAGAGCCTAAAGAGATACAATGTCTAAAATTAATGACAGATCCTGGACAGCAAATGGGTAGTCAATAAAAGCTAAAGAAATCTGAATAATTTGTAAAAATGCGTTAATAATAATAATTGTGTCATTAGTATTAGTAGTGGTTCATTAATTATACAAATGAATCACTTAAATGTAAGCCATCAATAATAAGGGGAATTAGCCACAGCTTATAAAGGGTAGGACTAAGTTATTTTTTTTAATTTTTATTTATTTATTTTATTTATTTTTAGAGAGGAGAGAGAGACAGAGAGAGAGAAGGGGGGAGGAGCTGGAAGCATCAACTCCCATATGTGCCTTGACCAGGCAAGCCCAGGGTTTTGAACCGGCGACCTCAGCATTTCCAGGTTGATACTTTATCCACTGTGCCACCACAGGTCAGGCAGGACTAAGTTATTTTAGTTGTAAGCTCTCACCAATTAGGCTACCCATTCAGGGCCCAGGGAAAAATTTACGTACTACCAAAACTCAAAGGAGAAATATCTATGTCTGTTAAAGATATTGAATTACTAGTTAATAACCTTCCAAAAAAAATCACGAGGACCAGGTTGTTTCACTTGTGTATTCTTTCAGAAAATAAAAGTAGAGGGAATACTTTTATTCAACTCATTTTATGAGGCCATTATTATCCTAACACCAAAACTATAAACATTTCAAGAGAGGAACACAACTGACCATTATCTCTCTTGAGTGAAAATACTCATAAAAACATTAGCAAATTTAATCCAATAAGGTAAAAATAATATTTATAAGTAATTTCAGTGTTTTAAAATCCTCTCTTCATATCTGCCTAAATTTTCGCATGTTTTTTCATATTTTCAATGAAGATGTGAACCTTCCCTGAACTAGTTTGGCTATGAGTCTGTCTCCTGCTACCGTATTGTCAGAAAACTTGGCCTGTTTCCTGCAAATTGGACAGTGATTTGGAATTGTCCATCACCAAAGAACCATCACCAAATCACCATGTCTGACATCTTGAAAATTAGTAGCATGATTTAATTTTTGAAATTGGAGACTGGTTGTTATTTTCTAGTGTTTTGGAATCATGTAAGGCAACAGATGATTATCTCTAGTTTCTCCCCTTTATGGCTTTCTCTTATTTCATGCCCATTACTGACATTGTTGATATGTCTTGAAGATAAGACCTTCAGTATGATGCCATCCCATTTTTATTTCTTTTCTAAGTTTACCCAAAACAGTAATTCAATGTGTTATTCTAGAGGTTTTTTCTTTCCTAGTCTTACTACTAGGTTTATTATTAGCCAGCAGCTTTCCAAAACTGATCTCGGCTTGGGGCAGTGAACACAATAAGGTGTACAGTTGATGTGTTGTAGAATTGGGTACCTGAAACTTATATAATCATTATAACTAGTGTTATCCCGATAAATTCAAAAATTAAATAAGTTAATAAAGTCTGCCATCTTTAATTTTTGTCATTTATCCCTGGTCCTTGAAACTTCTAATATTTCAGAGTTTTAGTGAGCGCATCAAAACGTCCGTATTTGGTCTTTTGAGTTAACCCTTCTTATGAAATATTATTTTCTTAAAATATGTAATCAACATAGAAAGTTGTTCATGCCCTCAAATACTAATACTACTCTCCTATGATTTATCTTATAGATAACCTTAAAACTGAAAACTTAATCCTTAAAGTTTAATTTCATTGTTCAGATTAAAGTGTATCTGGGCTTTTGCTCAATTATTTTTTTCCACTCAAATTTATTTTCTACTCAATTTCTTATTTTTTTTCTTCTCAGAATTATACCACATGAATGTTTGTACATACAACACTACTAACCAATTTAACTTTTTAAAACTTAAATTACATAACATATATATTGGAGAAATTTAAAGAAGCCTCTTGTACAAGACACCTTTTGTGCAATCAGTCTCCTGCTAATAGTTTTCTTCCGTAAAGAGGTTAATTTTTATTTATTTAATGAATCCAGCTTCTAGCACTTGGAACACAAAAAGCCTCATGTTTTTTTTTAGAAAGCGAAGGCCCGCCTGGTCGTGCGACACACTGCTGCCATGCCAACAGGCTAGCAAACATCTATTTTCAAATGACAACAGGCACATCTCTCCTGATTTTGCCCAAAGCTTTTTAAATTCTTTTGACATTCAACCTACAAAGTTACAAGTAGAAAGCAATATAACAATTAAGAATTATATTTCTTCTTAATCTGTCCAGATTTATTCCAAAGAAAATGCACAAACTATTTTTTGTCTTAATATTTATAATAATTTGAAACCCTTTAGTGCTGTATAATTATTCCTGGGAAGTGCAACGTGTGAGCTATTTACAAGAGATGAATGGAACCATGAATTTATAAGTCCATGCTCCATTACACTCACAGTGTATTGCTTCTTAATTTACATCTTGCTTTGGGCCACTCAGAAAATTATTCCGGCAATTTTTAAAGAGCTATTCCAAAATCAGTAGATTCATTTCCTAAGGCTCTTTTTTTTATTTTGTGATTTGAAAACCATTTGGTAGGGAGAAATTTCACCATGCATTTGTCAGATAAATTTCCCACTTATCAAATTTGGCTTATGGCAATAGGGTGGTTTTAGAGGAAGAAGAAAGCATAAAGCCCATGACTTACTTTAATGGGACACGAAAATGTGGAGCTTAGAAGACAAAGAATATAATTACATTTTTACGAGCAATCATGTAAATATATTACAAAAAAATGTTATTTTAAATGGCATAGTCAATTGGAGAAAGAAGAAAAAGTGTCAGAAGCCAGACTAAAAAATTATTTCATCTGACTTCCAGACTGCTCTATCTCACAAGTTGAAAACATTAATTTTATGTGTCTGTCCAAAATGCACCTAATTAATTAAGGATATCATTAACCATGATATTAATAGAATAAAAAAGATTAAAACTTGAGAAGCTAGACAAATGTTGCTTTTCAATAAATAAGTAACTTATTTTAGAAAAAAAATGATTTAATATACCAAATTAGCATTTGTCACTGAAGCCCTCTTTCTAAAGTTAATCATATTTTCTGTAAGAGAAAGGAAGAAATATGGGACTGGTTAATAAAAATGTATATAAAATCAGTCATTAATTTGATCAATATTTATGCCAACAACTGAATGCAAAAATTGAAAAATAACACTAAATAACCTGTTTTTCAGAACTTGGTTGTGGGTTTTCTTTGGGAAAGCTTTTGAAGCTTTGTATGCATCTGACTCACATTATTTGTTTGTTTGTTGTTGTTTTTTTATCTTTTTTTTTATTCATTTTTAGAGAGGAGAGAGAGAGAGAGGGAGAGAGAGAAACAGAGAGAGAGAAAGGGGGAGGAGCTGGAAGCATCAACTCCCATATGTGCCTTGACCAGGCAAGCCCAGGGTTTCAAACCGGCGACCTCAGCATTTCCAGGTCGACGCTTTATCCACTGCGCCACCACAGGTCAGGCGACTTACATTATTTGTAAGCCAAGTAGCTGGAGTAGAAGTGATCATAAGCATATTTTTGGAACTTGAAAATTTTGTTTCGACCTGGCTTTCAAGCATGTTACTTACAATACAGAAGAACAATAGAATGTGTTGTATCGTATCAAAGTGATTAAATACTTTAATAATTACATTGTTTAGATCAGTAGATTGCCAGACTAGAAAATGCCTCTGTATGTCTTAGTGAATGGTTCCCAGATTTCACATGTTCCTTATCCTTTTCTGTAGTTGAGACTTGGAAAGTCTTTTCTGCACTGAGGAGGTTTATAGAGAGAAAGGCTGGAGAAGCAGTTTATGGCCATGTGTATTCTGGAAGCACACAAGATAGTTAAAATGAACTCTTCCTAACCCAGCTGAATAATACTGGTTTAGATTGATTTAACATTTCTGAGAGTCTATTTAACTGTGTTTTCTTAATCCTTCCAAAACAATAATATGAAATATATGTAAAAAGTCTCATGTGTTTTATTTATTCATGAACTTTTGTACACAGAATTCTTTTTTTAACAGAATTTTTGATATTCAATCACTTTTAATTGTAACTTTAGGGAATCACCATTCCTGAACTTAAAAAAAATATATATGTCTTTAAGGTTCATTGTAATTGTGAGTACCTTTACATTTTACTCAGTTTCATGGCATAAATAGTCATTAGATATTGGGAATCACTTCAACATTTATGACCATTTACTACATCCACTTGTCTTCTTCCTTCTTTACCTGTTGTGGACACCAGTCATGGAAAGAAAGTGCTCTCAAAGAAAAGACACAAATTGAGGCTGCGGAAGGATAATTGCAGAAAAGCCAAATGAGATGGCAGGCTCTTAGATCCAGGGATTTGGTCTGGGCCCAGATGTTTATCCTCATTAGGACCCAGGAATGAACAGAACATGCATAGGTGACTAAACTTAATACAAAGATCCAGAATTCAAAAGTAAACTAAACGTTTAGAAAATGTACACTAGGACAGAGCACTAAACGTACCCAAGTTAATCCTTGTGACATCTCATGAGATTTGTAGTACTTTCTCCATTTTAGTGATAAGTTTAGTTAATTTTTTTTTTTTGTATTTTTCTGAAGCTGGAAACGGGGAGAGACAGTCAGACAGACTCCTGCATGCGCCCGACCAGGATCCACCTGGCACGCCCACCAGGGGCCACACTCTGCTCACCAGGGGGCGATGCTCTGCCCCTCTGGGGCGTCACTCTGTTGCAACCAGAGCCACTCTAGCACCTGGGGTAGAGGCCAAGGAGCCATCCCCAGCACCCGTGCCATCTTTGCTCCAATGGAGCCTCACTGTGGGAGGAGAAGAGAGAGACAGAGAGGAAGGAGAGGGGGAGGGGTGGAGAAGCAGATGGGCAATTCTCCTGTGTGCCCTAGCGGGAATAGAACCGGGACTTCTGCACACCAGGCCAATGCTCTACCACTGAACCAACCGGCCAGGGCTAGTTAATTTTTTTAAGTTAGTAACTCTTAGCTGGCACTACACTAAGTTCTGTATGATCCTAAAGGCATGCATGCCAGAGATGTGTAGCTCTCTGTATTAGAACCATTACTTTGCAGCCTAACAAGTTGTACAGTCTTGGGGAACCTACTGATTACTGCCACACAGGCCTGAACACTTATGTGTGTCGGTAATAAATTGATTTTTATGCCTGTAATCAAAGTATATGGATAACCAAATCACAACCAAAGTGGTTGGTGAGTATGAAATAAGAGCGAAGTTTAATAATTGAAATATTTAACCATTTCAAGCTAATGTTGTCCTATAGCAACAATATCACTGATTATTTCCCAAGTAGAGTAGCACAGTTCTCTTAAAGTACTCATGACATCCTGAATGGAAAAAAATTGCATTTATATTAAATTTATGGATATATATGTGTGTGTATGTATCTATAAATAAATATAAATATATACTGATAAAAATGGAATATAGACTCAAAATATAAGGTTCAAGGAAATTTTTTAAGAAAAAATAAAGAAATTTGATCTGGCCAATGAGAAGAAAAACATGTTTTTTTTAATAATTCCTGACAGCCATACACAAAGAAATTGTTATGGAAGCATGGAAATTCCTAGTATTGGGTGATTTGAATCTATCTTCCTGGGACATAAATTAAATGGATAATACAAATATTTAGTTCTTCCCTAGACAAGTCAACTTTACTGTTTGTTTGGTATTCCTTTCATATGAAAATGAATAGATTTTCTTGAACTTAATTATTGTTTTTATCTCAATAATATATTGATAAACATTGATATATTTTGATTATCTTGAAACTTTATTTCATAAAACTTTATAAAGTCTTTGAACTACTTCCATTCTTCATAGAGTAAATTAATTCTTATCATGATCTGCAAGATCTTGAATTATATAGTCATTTAAAAGTATTTTTCAGGCTCATAATCCATAACTCTCCCCAACCATAAAAGGCTTTTGCAGTTCCTTGAAAGTTTTTATATCTTTCCTTCCTCTGTCCTTTGAACACACTGTACTTTTAGTGAAACACTTCTATTCTCACTTGGTTTTTAAGCGAAATCCCATTCATCTTTTAGTCCATACTTTGATTTACTTCTCCATAAAGCTATATTCAGATAGGTCAAGTCTCCTGTCATAATCTATATGAACATCCAAGTGAATCATTTTTGTGAAAAGAATGTTGTTTCATACCTTCAATGACACCAAATATACTGCTCACAAAAATTGGGGATATTTCAAAATGAATATGAAGCGATAAAAAAAAAGCATTTAATTTTCTTTTTATTAAACAAGAACATCAGAAAAGCAAATGACAAGTCAAAGGAAGTTGTTTGATTATGCCAACAAGATGCAAAACCAACTTTTATTTTATTGGT
Source organism: Saccopteryx bilineata (assembly GCF_036850765.1). Taxonomy (NCBI): domain Eukaryota; kingdom Metazoa; phylum Chordata; class Mammalia; order Chiroptera; family Emballonuridae; genus Saccopteryx; species Saccopteryx bilineata. The sequence goes on from NC_089490.1 coordinate 39,715,306, forward strand.
GAAAATGCACTATACAAAAGGCTGAAAGTACTGGAGTATCTGTACATTCCATGATCCCCTAATTTTTATGAGCAATTTACATTATTAATACAAGAATTAATGAATTGCCCTGGCCAATTGGCTCAGCGGTAGAGCATCAGTCCAGCATGTGGAAGTCCTGAGTTCGATTCCCAGCACACAGGAAAAGTGCCCATCTCCTTCTCCCCCTTTTCCCTCTCCTTCTTCTCCCTCCCTCTCTCTCTCTCTCTCTCCCCCTCTCCCTCCTGCATCCAAGGCTCCATTGGTTGGAATAAAGTTGGCCCAGGGGTTGAGGACAGCTCCATGGCCTCTGCCTCAGGTTCTAGAATGGCTCTTGTCACAAAAGGGAGCAATGCCCCAGATGGGCAGAGCATCACCCCCTGATGGGCATACCATGTGGATACCTGTCAGGCATATGTGGGAGTCTGTCTGACTGCCTCCCTGATTCTAATTTCGAAAAAATACAAAAAAAATTTTTTTTCTATGCTTTTATTGAATTCTTAACTCACTTTAGAATAATCTATTTTTTAAAAAAAAGTTAGATAAAGTAACAGGTTAACTTCTGTTCCAAAGGTAACCTTGCCTTTTTCAGATGATTTTTTTATATTGGCACTTTTTCTTTAAATATTGATTTTATCCCATTTATAAGTAAGATATTAACAGAATAGTAAATATACTTCAATATGTAAATATTGGTCCTGCAATTTAGTAGGTTTCAAAATTAATTTTTTTCATCTTTTCATTTTCTCTTTTAGTGAAGATATTTTAAGTCCTTAAACTTTTGGCACATTTTCAATTTTTCCTACTTCCCACAATATTTAGTATTGAAAATTTTCTCCTTAATCATTTTTGCCATTACATTATCTTTATTACACATGGAAAGAAGGATCACTTGGTGTCAGATAAAATCTTCACAACTACTATAAAATAACTACAAATTTTCCTCATTTAAAAAAATGAATAAATTTCTAAAGTGATGACTTCATTTAGCAAGTATTGCAAGAAGAATTGAGTCCAGGGAAACTGTCAATGGGGACTTTTTTATAATTGGTGTTCAAAGGATATGTATATCATGGTGTATGATTTACAGGGTAGTCAATAATCTCTCTCTGTGATTATGATAAGTTAGAATTAATGTGCTTTAAAGCAGAAGACACATTTTGCAGTAGAGACTGCGGACACGTCTTGAGTCTTTTTCTTTTAGATCTTCTCTTAAGAGAGGTTGCTAACATTGGAAAACATAGTGATCAGTAACCAAACACATTATGGTATTAATAACCATTTTTCTTTTTCTGAGTCTATATACTTTCTACTTGGCAATGTCATCCCAATTCGATTTTAATAGCTTACTCTTATAAATAATAAATGTGAAAATTATCAGTGTACACATCATTTCTTGTAAAATTTAATATTTTTTTTTTGCTGTATAGCAGCAATTTGTTTAACTAATATTATGTCTTTTAGTAACAAGTAACCAGTTCATTTTTGTTAATCACAAAAGAAAATGGTTGCTAAATATGTCTGGATTCTCTCATATGTGAAAGGTATGAAGAATATACTGTATTTGAAAAATAAAATCTATTTAACAAGTTTTCTTTTTCTTTGATTTTTTTCTTCTTTTCCAAGTGATTCCTGTATGCACCTCCACAGGGGTCCACCCGGCAACCCCCATCTGGGGTCATGCACACAATGAAGCTATTTTTATTGCCTGAGGTGGAGGCTCCATGGAGCCTTCCTCAATGCCTAGTGCATTGCACTTGAACCAATTGAGCCATGGCTGCGGGAGGAGAAGAGAGAGATAAAAGAGGGAGGGAGGGGTAGAGTAGTAGATGGTCACTTCTCCTGTGTGCCCTGACTGGGAATCAAACCCAAGACTTCCATATGTGAGGCTGACACTCTACCACTGACCTAACCAGCAAGGGCCTTTAAAGATTTTAATAAATGATTTTTTTTAATTTTAGAATAGAATTGGATTATGAGAAGACATTAAGAAAAAATTATTTAAAATATATTTGACGAGATGATGTCAGAGTAATGGCGGGGTAGGAAGCGATACCAATAAATCTCCCCCAAAACTCAACAAGATCTTCAACCAGAAACAGAAAAACCTATACTTGGAGCCTCCAGATGCTTCGCAGTACACCCAAAGGTATGGTTGAGTGAAAAATTGGCTAAATATATAACCAAACCCCGAAGGAAATAGGGAGTAAGAAATGCTCCGCCCTCCTCACTAACCTAAAAAGAGTGGCTTTCTCTGGTAACTGTGAATATAGAAACTGAGGCGGGCAAAGGGGATGAATAGATCCAGGCCGCGGCACAAATGGCTGAATCAGGCTGTGGCACGGAGATCCAAGCCGAGGAAAAACTGATCCTGTGGCAACCCGGGCAATACAAGCTAACACTCGCGCGAAACCCAAAGAAAGAAAGACAAGCAGAGCGGCCATTTTACCCGGTCTCCTGGTCGGCGTGCACGCAGTTAATGGGCGAGAGATTTCTTCCTAGGCCCCGGGAGTGGGTGCCCGTGTTGCCCCACAGAGAGGCAGGATCAGAGGCCTTTCTGTGGGCCGAGGGCAGAGACTCTGGGCAGCCCCAGCGCCCTGGGAAAGCCACTCACGGGAGGGAGTGAGAAATAATTCCAACAGTGGAGATTTTCCGTGCCGGAGGGGGTTTCACTCAGAGGGAAACGTGGCCGGCCTCATATCCTGGTTTGCGCGCGCAGACAGTGAATGAGAGATTCCTACGAGTGCCTCGGCAGTGCGCGCCCGTGTTATTTCACAGAGGGGCAGAGTCAGGGGCCTTTGTGTGGGTCAAAGCGAAATCTCGGGCCGCCCCAGTGCCTTGCAAAAGCCGCGCACGGGGACGGAGGGAGACTCAATTCCAACGCTGCAACTTTTCCCTGCGGTTGGGGGTTTCACTCAGAGCATGAGACTGCTCGCCGGATATCCTGGTCGCAGACAGTGAGTAAGAGTTTCATCCAAGCGCCCCGGAAGTGGGCGCCCGCTTGTGTTACCGGACAGAGTGGCAGAGCCAGAGGTCTTCGAGTGGGCGGAAAGCCCGCCTGATTATGCTAGCAGCTCTGACTGACTGAGCCTTACCCAGAGCCCTGTGCTGAGTGGAAATAGAGTGGGGAGTTGCCAGCTCTTTGAGCCTCTTACTATCCAGGCAGAGGCAGCAGCAACCCATAGCTGGATTATCAGGCTACTAATTGAGGAAGGAAAGACTAGGAGAAAGGCTCCAGGAACACGGACTCTCTCACTGTTGGAGCCTATAAATGCTAATGAGCCTTGACTGCCAACGAGACTAAAGCACAATACATGACATTGCCATAGAGACTTATCAACTGCAAACCTCTACCTGAGCATGCCAAAGGGGCAGAACCCAGGGTACAGAGTCACCGACCAGGAAGAGGGAGAGAAAAGAAAAAGCAAGAAGATAACCTCTCAAAATCAAGAATAATCTGCAGACTTTATAACCTATCCCATTTTATTATATTTGTTCATTTGTTTCTCTTATCTTCATTCTTGATACTTTTTTCCTCCTCCAATTTGGCCTATTAACGCTCTGCCGGTCTTACTCTCTCCTCTCCTTGAACTACACTACCCATAAGTGTTACATCTCCCATTATCTTTTCTCTTCTCTTCCATTCTCTCTATGAGGGTTGCACTCCAAAACCCTTAACTCTCTCTCTCCTCTTGTTTCTTTTTCTTCTTTTAGTGGTTCCCTCTTTTTTTCTCTCTCTCTCTTTCTTTTCTCCCTCTATATTAGTTTCTTCCTTTCTCCTTTACATCTCCTCTCATTCAAACCTCAATAACAAACAAATTATCTTATCTGGGATTCAAACTTATGTTTGTGGCATTTTGGGGGGATTTTACTTCACCTTTTTAACTCACTAGCAGTGCTCCCATCCCTGGCTCTCCATAATATCTAGTTGTTGTTCCACTAAATACAATAGTAATTTTTTAATTTGTCCCCCCATTTTTCTGTTTTCCTCTTATTCCTCTCATCATAACTCTTAGACAACCAACACCTAAAAGCAAATCATTTTATTCTTGACCAAAATTTTTTCCTTATTTGCTTTTTGTGGGTCCATACGCTCTTTTCTTTTCTTTTTTCTTTTTTTTCTTTTTTCTAATTTTTCTTTTTTTTTTTTTTTTTGCCCCTTTATTACTTTTCCCCAATTCAGGCCCTCCATCACAGGCATTGTTTGTTATACTTCACAGTTCACCACAAGATCTTCTCAAGAAAGAGGGGAGAGGAGAGGAGAGGAAAAAAGGAGGGAGGGAATAATTTCCTTTTTTTTAAATTTTTATTTTATTTTATTTTTCTTTATTTGATTATTAATTTTTTTAAAGAAAACAACTCTTTTCGATTTTTTTTATTATTTTTTATTTTTTTAACTTTTTATTCTTTATTAAATCTCATTAATACTATCAACAAAACCACCCTCACATGCCATTAAGGAAGAGAAAATCGAATATCATGGATACAAAAGAAAGAGAGGTAACACAGCTAGATGAAGAAAAATCTATGGAGAAAAAATTTAATATATTGGAAACCTTGGAGCTAAATGACAGAGAATTCAAGATAGAAATCCTAAAAATCCTCCGAGATATACAAGAAAACACAGAAAGGCAATTTAGGGAGCTCAGAAAACAACTCAATGAACACAAAGAATATATGTCCAAGGAAATTGAAACTATAAAAACAAATCAAACACAGATGAAAAACTCAATTCACAAACTGAAAAACAAAGTAACAAGCTTAGCTAATAGAACAGGTCAGATAGAAGAGAGGATTAGTGAAATAGAAGACAAGCAACTTGAGGCGCAAAAGAGAGAAGAAGAAAGAGACTCAAAAATTTAAAAAAATGAGATAGCCCTACAAGAATTATCTGACTCCATCAAAAAGAATAACATAAGAATAATAGGTATATCAGAGGGAGAAGAGAGAGAAAATGGAATGGAGAACATACTCAAACAAATAATAGATGAGAACTTCCCAAGCCTGTGGAAAGAACTAAAGCCTCAAGTTCAAGAAGCAAACAGAACTCCAAGTTTTCTTAACCCCAACAAACCTACTCCAAGGCATATCATAATGAAATTGACACAAACCAACAGCCAGCAAAGAAAAAATTCTCAAGGCAGCCAGGGAAAAGAAGAATACAACATATAAAGGAAGGCCCATTAGATTATCATCAGATTTCTCAGCAGAACTCTACAAGCTAGAAGAGAGTGGACCCCAATATTTAAAGTCCTGAAAGAGAGGAACTTTCAGCCACGAATACTATACCCATCAAAGCTATCCTTCAAATATGAAGGAGAAATAAAAACATTCAAAGATACAGAAAAGATGAGGGAATTTACCATCAGAAAACCCCCACTACAGGAATTACTAAAGGGGGATCTCCAATCAGATACAAAGAACAAAAAAAACAGAGCCACAAGGAAAAGCTCCAAGAAGAACACAATAAAACCAAATTAAAACTGTGACAACAACAAAAAGAAAGAGGGGGTGAAGATGGAGATTAACAGTAGCAAAGGATGATGGAGTGCAAAATTACTCACAAAATAGTTCGCTACAATGAACAGGGTAGGGACCCTTTTCATTAGTCAAAGGTAACCACCATTGAAAAAACCACCACAGAAGCACATGAGATAAAAAAGATAGCAACAGAGGAAAGATGTATGGAATACAACCAAATAAAAACAAAAGATACAAAAACAAAAAAGAAGGATCAAACAAGACACAAAACTAACAGAAAGCAAGATATAAAATGGCAATAGGGAACTCACAAGTATCAATAATTACACTAAATGTAAATGGATTAAACTCACCAATAAAAAGGCACAGAGTAGCAGAATGGATTAAAAAAGAAAATCCAACTCTATGCTGCCTACAGGAAACTTATCTAAGTAACAAGGATAAAAACAAATTCAAAGTGAAAGGCTGGAAAACAAAACTCCAAGCAAATAACATCCCAAAAAAAGCAGGTGTAGCAATACTCATATCAGATAATGCTGACTGTAAGACAGGAAAAGTACTCAGAGACAAAAATGGCCATTTCATAATGGCTAAGGGGACACTGAATCAAGAAGACATAACAATTCTTAATATATATGCACCAAACCAAGGAGCACCAAAATATATAAGACAGCTACTTATTGATCTTAAAACAAAAACTGACAAAAACACAATCATACTTGGAGACCTCAATACACCACTGTCGGCTCTAGATCGGTCATCCAAACAGAGAATCAATAAAGACATAGTGGCCTTAAACAAAACACTAGAGCACCTGGATATGATAGACATCTACAGGACATTACATCCCAAAGTGACTGAGTATACATTTTTCTCCAGTGTACATGTATCATTCTCAAGAATTGACCATATGTTGGGCCACAAAAACAACATCAGCAAATTCAGAAAAATCGAAGTTGTACCAAGCATATTTTCTGATCATAAAGCCTTGAAACTAGCCTGACCTGTGGTGGCGCAGTGGAAAAAGCGTCGACCTGGAATGCTGAGGTCGCCAGTTCGAAACCCTGGGCTTGCCTGGTCGGGGCACGTACGGGAGTTGATGCTTCCTGCTCCTCCCCCTTCTCTCTCTCTCTCTCTCTCTCTCTCTCTCTGTCTCTCCTCTAAAATGAATAAATAAAAATAATTAAAAAAAAAAAGCCTTGAAACTAGAATTCAACTGCAAAAAAGAGGAAAAAAATCCCACAAAAATGTGGAAACTAAACAACATACTTTTAAAAAATGAATGGGTCAAAGAAGAAATAAGTGCAGAGATCAAAAGATATATACAGACTAATGAAAATGACAATACGACATATCAGAATCTATGGGATGCAGCAAAAGCAGTGATAAGAGGGAAGTTCATATCACTTCAGGCATATATGAACAACAAGAGAGAGCCCAAGTGAACCACTTAACTTCACACCTTAAGGAACTAGAAAAAGAAGAACAAAGACAACCCAAAACCAGCTGAAGAAAGGAGATAATAAAAATCAGAGCAGAAATAAATGAATTAGAGAACAGAAACACTATAGAAAAAATTAATAGAACAAGGAGCTGGTTCTTTGAAAAGATCAACAAAATTGACAAACCCTTGGCAAGACTTACCAAGGAAAAAAGAGAAAGATCTCATATAAACACAATCCAAAATGAAAGAGGAGAAATCACCACGGACACCATAGATATACAAAGAATTATTGTAGAATACTATGAAAAACTTTATGCCACTAAATTCAACAACCTAGAAGAAATGGATAAATTCCTAGAAAAATACAATCTTCCTAGACTGAGTCAAGAAGAAGCAGAAAGCCTAAACAGACCTATCAATAGAGAAGAAATAGAAAAAACCATTAAAAACCTCCCCAAAAATAAAAGTCCAGGCCCTGACGGTTATACCAGCGAATTTTATCAAATATTCAAAGACTTGGTTCCTATTCTACTCAAAGTCTTCCAAAAAATTGAAGAAGAAGCAATACTTCCAAACACATTTTATGAGGCCAACATAACCCTCATCCCAAAACCAGGCAAGGATGGCACAAAAAAAGAAAACTACAGACCAATATCTCTAATGAATACAGATGCTAAAATACTAAACAAAATACTAGCAAATCGAATACAACAACATATTAAAAAAATAACACATCATGATCATGTGGGATTCATCCCAGAATCTCAAGGATGGTTCAACATACGTAAAACGGTTAACGTAATATACCATATCAACAAAACAAAGAACAAAAACCACATGATCTTATCAATGGATGCAGAAAAGGCTTTTGATAAAATACAACACAATTTTATGTTTAAGACTCTCAACAAAATGGGTATAGAAGGAAAATATCCCAACATGATAAAGGCCATATATGATAAACCATCAGCTAACATCATATTAAATGGCACAAAACTGAAGGCTTTCCCCCTTAAATCAGGAACAAGACAGGGTTGTCCACTCTCTCCACTCTTATTTAATGTGGTACTAGAGGTTCTAGCCAGAGCAATCAGACAAGACAAAGAAATAAAAGGCATCCATATCGGAAAAGAAGAAGTAAAGGTATCACTTTTTGCAGATGATATGATCCTATACATCGAAAACCCCAAAGAATCCACAAAAAGACTACTAGAAACAATAAGCCAATACAGTAAGGTCGCAGGATACAAAATTAACATACAGAAGTCAATAGCCTTTCTATATGCCAACAATGAAACAACTGAGAAGGAACTCAAAAGAATAATCCCTTTCACGATTGCAACAAAAAAAATAAAATATTTAGGAATAAACATAACAAAGAATGTAAAGGACTTATATAATGAAAACTATAAACCATTGTTAAGGGAAATCGAAAAAGATATAATGAGATGGAAGAATATACCTTGTTCTTGGCTAGGAAGAATAAATATAATCAAGATGGCTATATTACCCAAAGCAATATACAAATGTAATGCAATTCCCATCAAACTTCCAAAGACATTTTTTAAAGAAATGGAGCAAAAAATCATCAGATTTATATGGAACTATAAAAAACCCGAATAGCCAAAGCAATCCTAAAGAAAAAGAATGAAGCTGGGGGCATTACAATACCTGACTTCAAACTATATTATAGGGCCACGACAATCAAAACAGCATGGTATTGGCAGAAAAATAGACACTCAGACCAATGGAACAGAATAGAAAGTCCAGAAATAAAACCACAGATATATAGTCAAATAATTTTTGATAAAGGGGCCAACAACACACAATGGAGAAAAGAAAGCCTCTTCAATAAATGGTGCTGGGAAAACTGGAAAGCCACATGCAAAAGAATGAAACTGGACTACAGTCTCTCCCCCTGTACAAAAATTAACTCAAAATGGATCAAAGATCTAAACATAAGACCTGAAACAATTAAGTACATAGAAGAAGACATAGGTACTCAACTCATGGACCCGGGTTTTAAAGAGCATTTTATGAATTTGACTCCACAGGCAAGAGAAGTGAAGGCAAAAATTAATGAATGGGACTACATCAGACTAAAAAGTTTTTGCTCAGCAAGAGAAACTGATAACAAAATAAACAGAAAGCCAACTAAATAGGAAATGATATTTTCAAACAACAGCTCAGATAAGGGCCTAATATCCAAAATATACAAAGAACTCATAAAACTCAACAACAAACAAACAAACAATCCAATAAAAAAATGGGAAGAGGATATGCATAGACACTTCTCCCAGGAAGAAATACAAATGGCCAACAGATATATGAAAAGATGCTCATCTTCTTTAGCTATTAGAGAAATGCAAATCAAAACGGCAATGAGATACCACCTCACACCTGTTTCATTAGCTGTTATTAGCAAGACAGGTAATAGCAAATGTTGGAGAGGCTGTGGAGAAAAAGGAACCCTCATACACTGTTGGTGGGAATGTAAAGTAGTACAACCATTATGGAAGAAAGTATGGTGGTTCCTCAAAAAACTGAAAATAGAACTACCTTATGACCCAGCAATCCCTCTACTGGGTATATATCCCAAAAACTCAGAAACATTGATACGTAAAGACACATGCAGCCCCGTGTTTATTGCAGCATTGTTCACAGTGGCCAGGGCATGGTAACAACCAAAAAGCCCATCAATAGATGACTGGATAAAGAAGATGTGGCACATATACACTATGGAATACTACTCAGCCATAAGAAATGATGACATTGGAACATTTACAGCAAAATGGTGGGATCTTAATAACATGATACGAAGTGAAATAAGTAAATCAGAAAAAACCAGGAACTGTATTATTCCATACGTAGGTGGGACATAATAGTGAAACTAAGAGACATTGATAAGAGTGTGGTGGTTATGGAGGGGAGGGGGGAATGGGAGAGGGATAGGGGGTGGGGAGGGTCACAAAGGAAACAAGATAGAAGGTGTCAGAGGACAATCTGACTTTGGGTGTTGGGTATGCAACATAATTGAATGACAAGATAACCTGGACTTGTTATCTTTGAATATATGTATTCTGATTTATTGATGTCACCCCATTAAAAAAATAAAATTATTAAAAATATATATATATATATTTGACAATGTTGCCCTTAATATTATATTTGTATATAAATTCAAATAAGTGGGATCTTGTTTTCTTTTTTTCTTGAAAAATATGTTTGATGATTAACTAAAAAAATTAGTTATATTTTTTCAAGATTTTTATAAATCTAATAAAATTTATGTAGTATCAGTATATAAATTTCAGCTTATCTACTTTTTATAGATAAACTAAGGGTAATTTTGCCAGACAGAACCATTAGAAAATAATACATGTTGACACTTTACACAGGTTGATTATAATGATTTATTTCAGTCATTTGAAATAAGTAATGGAAAAAATGAATTATTCAACTTTCAAGCTACATGAAACAGTAAAGATAAATGAAATTAGGCTGGAGTTGGCACAAAAATATGCCAATCTGGAACAAGCTAAATTTGGAAAAACAAACACCAAACATTGAGCAATAATTGATATACATACATAGGAGAGAATGAAGTATTTTTACAATGAAGACTAGAAAATAGACACCATGCAACCCTAGATTTAGTACAGGATTAGTTATCTAAAGGCTTCACATTTTTGTGTGAGATGTAACTGTGCTAACTCCAACTGGGTACCTGGAGAGTGCTCCATCTATTCTTATCAACCCACCTTTGTAATCTGGGCTTTTCTGAAAGATTCCTGGACCCTTGAAACAAAATGATTCCTGGTTAAAATAACCTCATATTAATGAGATACCTAAGAGTGTATTTTTATCCAACCAAAATTGTTTTTTTTTAAATTATACACAGATAACATAAGCTATCTAAATTTGGATCTGTACAATATATAGTGAGGATAATTCTTCTTTAGGTATATTTAGAAACTGGCTCCTTGCTTTAAAATTGTCACTCTAATTGTCAAATTATCAAGCAAAATATTTCTAAGCTTTCAATAATTAATGATTCTTTAAATTAAAATTTCATTAATAAATGTAAATTTTGTTTAAAAAAGTTGAATAATGGGAAATATTTGTATTTTTTCCTCTAACTCTATAAATACTTATAATAAGTTGTATAGCTATAGTAGAAATTTTAGACAAGGTCTGAGTTCTCGTTTATCCTGACTGAAATTCCCTCTTAATCCTTTACAAGTATAGCTGATAGGAGTGGTAACATCACGAGGGCTTTGTTTTGACAGAGCCATTCTCAGACCCAGTTAAAAGTAACCACTGTTCTCCAGGCCTGAGAGGGTTCCATGCATATTCTCCTCCCTACATGACCTCCACAGAGAGAACAATCCTTAAGCTAAAGCAATGCAACCACCTGGGTACCATGAGTCTCTTTCCTGATCATCCTCCTGATACCAGAAACAGAAAACCTGGTCTAAATTGTCCAGAACATAGTTTCAGGACCTACTTGGACATGAGCCTCCTTTCCAGTGTAACCTCTACAGGGTAGACTATGCTTCCAGTTGGTTCAATTCTAAATAGGTTGAGGGGAAAGTTGGCGAAGGAATGATTCCTGTTAGACACTGTGTAAAAAGCTTGAATAGATAGGCTGATGTGTCTATAACTATGAGCACAAAATTTTCCTCATGATCTGAGATTGAATATGACATGCTCAGAGATGAGAATCAGTCAACAGCCATGAGATGGCTCTTCCTGAACTACCACATTTTTGTTCAGAATTCAAAGGGGTATAATAATGTTCCCTCTGAATCTTTCAGGTCATTATAAACATAGAGATGTCAAGTTGGGAGGCTAAAATATAGTCTACTACTTGGTTTATAAGTTTTGGTATGATATATGGTATGTTAACCTCTATCTGTAGTATCACCCTATAAGGCAAACATGTTAAGGAAAGACCAGGGGATTTTGATTCTTCTCCATTGACAGAGGTCATTGAGAGTATACAAATTGACTTGAGAGGCAGACTTAGACAATCAGAGGCTCCTCTGTCCTTGTTTTTCATGTTCCACCCACATTCCCACTCCAGGAGCCATTTCAGGGACTTGGCCTTAAGAAAGTAAGAAGTTGCCCTGGCTGGTTGGCTCAGTGGTGGAGCATCAGCCTGGCGTGCAGAAGTCCCAGGTTTGATTCCTGGCCAGGGCACACAGGAGAGGCGCCCTTCTGCTTCTCCACCCCTCCCCCTCCTTCCTCTCTGTCACTCTCTTCCCCTCCTGCAGCCAAGGCTCCATTGGAGCAAAAGATGGCCCGGGTGCTGGGAATGGCTCCTTGGACTCTGCCCCAGGTGCTAGAGTGGCTCTGGTCGTGACAGAGCGACGCCCCGGATGAGCAGAGCATCGCCCCCTGGTGGGTGTGCCGGGTGGATCCCAGTTGGGCACATGCAGGAGTCTGTCTGACTGCCTCGCCGTTTCTAGCTTCAGAAAAATACAAAAAAAAAAGTTGTTGTGACCAGCTGGACTGAATATGTGACTAAACCTAGGTCACTATATAAATATTTAAGATTCCTGTGGATGTGCAGGAAGATGTACTCATCTTGCCTCTGCCCAAGCCAAACCTCATATGCAAGTTCGCTTTCTTATTAAACTTGCCACCAACCAGTCAGGAGTGGTTTTCTTGCCTTCCATGTGTGAGGCCCAATTTGTGAACCAACATTCTTCCATAATAATTTTTTAATAGGCACATTTAATGGATTGGATTATTGAAAATTTTTTGCCCCGTCCAGTTGGCTCAACAGTAGAGCATTGGCCTGGCCTGTGGATGTCCCAGGTTTGATTCCCAGTCAAGGCACATAGGAAAAGCAACCATCTGCTTTTCACCCCTCTGCTTCTTCACCCCTGCCCCTCTGCTTTCTCTCTGTCTCTCCCACTCTCCCTCTCCCTCTCTCCCCCTGTCCCAGTAGAGCCTGAGCTCTACCTCGATCAGGTGTCCCTGATTCAACTTCCCCAAACAGTGGGACACTCCTCCTTATCAGCAAGGCTGGCAGCCTCTTTGAGACTACTCTTGATTTGGCTATGAGGATTCTACTTATCAGTGCCAAGACCAACTGCCACCAGAGAAAAGACACGACTGACAGACTGACACACAAGTTAGTTGCAAGAATCACACAGGCAGTTTATTATTTACAAATCCTTTTGGCGTGCCCGAGTACAGTTTAAGGGGGCCCATTAGCGTGCTCCTCTCGGCTGTCTTTGGTCAGAGTGATGTGGAGACAGTCCACGTTCAACATTGGAATCTGGACCAGCTACAGCAGCAGGACGGCCCCTTAACTTTAGTACGTTTTCTGACCTACTCCTTCTAAAGATGTCAATCTACAAAATTATCATCTCAAACCACCTTCTAACAGGTGTCAATCTATAGGATTATCACCTCAAACTACCTTTTTGGGAGTTCCTAGTAGGGAACCCTTTTTATGTTAATCTACTGAAATGTTACATCAAACCACTTTTAAGGTGTTCCTAGGGAAGCTTCTTGTTTATGTTAATTTACAGAGTTATGACATCAAGTCACTTCTTATCTTTGTATCACACACACACTAACGGGCCCTGCTTGAAAGTCAGAGTCTGTTTATCATATCTGCACACACTATATTAATTCCTATCCAGATGGCCTAATTTTATTTTTCTTTATTGATTTTAATATATCTAAATTTCTTTTATATATCAATATCTTCCATATTTTTTCTATATTTTTATATATTTATATACTATATATACTATAACCTTATATTACTGCAACATTCCCACCTGCAGCCATGACTCGGATGGAGCAAGTTGGCCCCGGCCACTGAGGATGGCTACATGGCCTTTCCTCAGGCACTAAAATAGTTTAAATGTTGAGCATTAATAGTTTAAACTAGAGGGGCAGAGCATCGCTTGCTAGGGGGCTTGCCAGGTGGATCCCAGTCAGGTGCATGTGGGAGTCTATCTTTCTGCCTCTCTGCTTTTCATTTAAGGGGAAAATAAAGGAATATTGTAAAATTTTAATACTATTTCAAATATAATGTGAATCTAGCTTCCAAAGAAACTGGCACTATTTTGTTACTGTAATTCTGGATTATTAAATGGATAATCAATTAATTCTAGTCCAAATTGTATATATTATACCGGCTCACATTGTTTCTATCCCTGGTATCATGTGAGATCTGCTTTTGGCTTAGGACTCTGCTCTTGAGGAGTTCTTGTTGTTTGGAATTACACTCATTCAAATAAGAGTTCTTAGATACCTTATGTCCAGCAGTTGATTGTTCTGAAACATGATATTTCCCCTAATACTTTGCAATATGTTAGCGGGGTGCTGCTGCAGCCCTCTCTCCTGTACTCCAGTGACGTGCACATCCATGGGTGGGTCATGAACCATGGTATTGGGGACACCCAGGGAAAATGTTGCTCACAGCATCCCCTCCACATTCTAATCAGACTTGAACCCTGGACACGGACCTATGACTACATGATTTTCGTAGAATGTATTCTCTCTGGTTCAGTCAGTATTTCCTTTTTACTGATCAGAATTTTTGTTTGTGTGCTTTGCAACCTAAGGAGACAGGATACCTTCATTTCTTTTCTGAGGAAAAATTTGATTCCCTGTTTTGAGTTTAAGCTTAAAACAGTTCCCTTATAGTGTAGCTCTGTAATTTTTTTTCTTTATAACACTGTTAATGTTCCTCCATGAACAGTAACTAGGGACAACATTCTTATGTTATTTAATGGCTAATTCACTTTGTATAAATGTTTGCATATAGAAAAGCTACAAATAGAAGATATATAGTTTGACTAAAAATTTTTATCTCTTTAATATTAAATTATATGCAAAAACTTCAAAGTAATCTTTAGAAGAAAAAGTTCTAAAATAATTTTAAAAGTATTTTCCTAATTTATAAAAGTAAATGATATAATTTAGATTTAATTAATTGAAAATACTTGTAAATATGCATCATCTCGGTAAAGGGACAATAAATGTTGATGAAAGAAACCTTGACTTGGAGTGGTAATGCATTGTGCAGTATTTACATGATATAGAATTGCACACCTGCAACTTGTATGGTTTTATTGATAAATATCATTGCAATACATAATAATGATAATAATAATAAAAGATCAGTTTTTCTCTCAACATTGGTTAAATTTTCATGGTCTTTGGGTCCAGGCCTATGTTTAATATGAAATTCTTTTTCAGGGCCTGACCTGTGGTGGCGCAGTGGCTAGAGTGTTGTCCTGGAGGTGCTGAGGTCGCCGGTTCGAAACCCTGAGCTTGCCTGGTCAAGGCACATATGGGAGTTGATGCTTCCAGCTCCTCCCCCCTTCTCTCTCTCTTTCTCTCTGTCTCTCTATCTCTCCTCTCTAAAGTGAATAAATAAATAAATTAATTAAAAAAAATTCTTTTTCAAACATACTTTTATCAGCTTCCTTGTACGAAACTTTAGGGAAAAAATAAAGAGTGTATATACTTATGCATCACCTGGATTCGAGTCTTATCTCTCTGATCCTCCATGTACTGCTGATCTCACGGGGTTCTGAGTTGGAGCTGAAGTATTGTCTGCCTACCTCTCTCACTAACTGCCTGTGTGACTAATGGAAGTCATTTTTCTTCTTCATAAAAATGAGCATTTTATAAATGAGCTATAATCCTAAATTAAAAATCTAAAACCTTCTATGAAGTCATAC
This sequence comes from Saccopteryx bilineata, assembly GCF_036850765.1. Taxonomy (NCBI): domain Eukaryota; kingdom Metazoa; phylum Chordata; class Mammalia; order Chiroptera; family Emballonuridae; genus Saccopteryx; species Saccopteryx bilineata. The sequence continues at coordinate 39,730,966 of NC_089490.1, forward strand.
TTCTGAAAGAATCAAATTTAAGACTTAAGCTTTCTTTTGTTTTCATGAGATAATTTTGAGACTGTTGGTGAATGCAGATGACTATTATTTTAAACTGTTTTTTTTTTTAGGGGACATATATACAAGGCACATGGTCATTCATTGCAAATGAATTTAATAACCTACCCAGTGACTGCCATTTTTAATTCCTAAGAGGTTTTTAAGTGAAAATAATAGCTTACGCTCTGTGCCTGTTATAAAGGCTTTCCCACATACCTGAGCTGACATACCCAGCACTTAAGAAAAGATTGTTTTGTAACCTATGGAGGACACCAGAACATGTCACCCAAAATATGTCTCTTTGAAATATTTAAATTATTTAGAACTGAAGGCAATTAAGAAGCAGCAGACTCAGAAAAAGCTCCCCATTTTCAGCCTAAGCAGAATATAAATTCTTCTTTTATTGGAGACAGACTATGATTAGGCCAAGGATGGCACCAGAGGAATCGGCAAGAAAATCGAAGTCTATTTTCTTCTTGTGTATTTGCCTCCCCATGCCTTGCCACCCTTGGAAGCCCAGAACTATTTTATCTGTCATTTCTCTACAAGTGTATTGTTCTTGGTTGAAGATTCTATACAAGCTACAGTTCTAAGCAGGCACTTCGAGTTATTATTTTTTTTTTCTGTTGAGGTTTCTCCTAGATGCTATTCCTTGCACACATTAATAAACATTTTACTATTCTCTTGTTAATCTGCCTTTCTGTTAGAGTCCTAGTTGAAAACCTAATATGGGTACATGTAAAGTTTTGCTTCTCCTCCATGTACATGTCCATTAAAATACTAGATGTTTTTCTTAAACATTATTTTGTAGCTACTAACATTCCATTATGACAATTATTTTGAGTTTATTATGAACAATTAAAACCCTTTAAAAAATTGTCCTTTTTTTTATCCAATTTAATTCTGAGATCTAGATGCTATGGACAGGCATCTCACTAGTTTAATAGAGACTTTGCATTTTCTTATAGTTGATATGTAGTATATATCTCTAAATATTAACTGAGAAAGTAATATAAAAGATGCAGTGAGACCCATTTGTCATGGAGTGAGAAGTGATGTTTCAAAAGAAACCTAATGCCATTTGAAGGACACATTTTAATACACAAAGGCCAGAGAATAGAAAACATTATGCTTTCAAATTCCCAGAATATGCTTTCTGAAGTTTAGTGTGTTACTTCTCTTGTTGCTCATGCCACTGTGAAGCTATGCATATCTTTGGTTATAATGAGAGTAGAAATAATAATGGTGCAAACTACTGTAATTTTTAAGCTGCCTTTGATTGCACTATGGCCATTCTTTCAAATAGAAATTTCATAGATTTATCTCATCCACTACCTATTGCAAGTGTGGGCTTCCTTATCTTTCCTTTTGATGTTTCCCATTAATGTATTGTTCCTATTCATTCTTTTAGCTTCTTTTATTTTATTCAGTTTAAATACATACTTAAAAGTACAGCTATTTAGGTTTGAAACAAATTCTTAGTTATTTCCTGATTGAAAATTCTTTTCCATTAAGGGAAATAATAGACAGTGATTCAATTTTACTGAATAGATACAGTTCTTGCACTTGCTGTAAGAATAGCAATAGCTACTGATCTTTTATTTTTCTCATATATGATTATGTTTCCCTTGGAACCAATTTGTAAAGACCAGTAGAATAGAGGTGTAGATACTTCAAAACATGTTTTCACCAACTTGCATTCCCTTATCACTGTGTTGTAGTCTTTAACATTATTTCATTCAATTACTTACTCTTTATATAAAAAAACAACAACTCCATATACAGGAGGTCCTCTGGTTACGACAATCTCCACATACGATGTTTAGAGTTTATGATGCTCACTCCCATAAAAACTTGAAAAAATGAAGACTTGAGTGTTTTGGCTTATACCATTAGCATTGTACTTACAAACTACATGGCCGAACTAGTTTGGTTGTAAGAGATAGAAGAATATGCAGTACAGTGTACAGTATACTATGTTTATATCTTTTTTCTGTGGCTTAGTTGTGTTTCTCTGTTCTAGATTATGATTTTACAACTGTGTTAGGATAGGTATGTGACTAGGGTAGAGTGTGTTTTGACTTACACCAAAATTCTGGTTATGTCACTGTCATAGAAATGGAACTGTGTCTTCATTCAAGGACCCGTTGTATTCCATTATGTAAACATGCCAATTTATCAATTTGTTTTTTCAGTAAGGGACAGTTATGTTGTTTCCTCATCGTACCAACAATACTTCTATGAACACCTGTGTTGGTATTACAGTTTAGTTCTGACAGAAAAAGCTTAATGATCATCATCCCCATCCTAACATCCAAGTAAAAGCTGAGCAAACTAAAAATCAATGACTTTTCCTGGACCTCTCAGAGAACTGAGGTACAGGACTATTAGGCAGATAAAGTTATATTTTGCTCACTCTGTTAATGAAGATCACTCCCCATGTGGGGTAGCTTCTTGCTTGGGAAGGGGCTTGGTTATGCTAATGTGTGTTGGGGGAGGGTTTTCATGATGAAAAATTTTAAGTGGAGCTAGGAGGCCATTTTGGAGAGATCACGTTGTTCCAGGGGAGAGAGAGAGGCCACATGGAAGAGAGGAGGCAGCCAAGATGGAGGCAAAGAGGTGGGAGCCTTTGATTCTAGGAAAACTCGGATGAGTCAGAGGCTTTGGGAGCCCTGAATAGAAAGTGCAGTGTTTCCCACTGTGTGTTTTTACTCACTTGCCAAGTGTAAGTCTAGAATAAAGGAAAATGGACCACCAGCGCTTGGCTCCACACTTTCATTATCATCTGTCTGGATCAAATGCGAACCTGCGAGAGCCAGGCAGCTGTGATGGTGGCCATGGATACTGGCTTTACAAGGACGAACTGCCACCCTGCAATTTAAGAAGAGAGACAAGTCCAGATAGTCACAACTTAGGTTTGCTCCCCAGGATCAGATGCTGGTAGAACATAAATGGGTATAAATATTTAAATGGCAATTTTGATGAATTTCTGGAGACTAATTGTGGGCTAACTTGAAAGTAAAAAAAAAAACTGTTGAGGTTAAAGTTTGAAGAAGGCTTTAAACTCTGATGTTTTAACCTTTTGGAATCCACCTCTGTATTTCTGATGGAGAGCCAACACAATCCCCTCAGGGCTCTGGCAGGGGAAGGGAAGAACAATCATTTTTAAACACGTGCAGAGCACACTCCATAACAAATCCCACTCTCCAGGATAAAAGAGTTTGTCTTCTTTGGGGGAAGGATATTTTTCTGATTTCAGGTCTGGCTAGCCTTCCTGTCTCCAGAAAAAACTCTGGTGGAGTTCATAGCCCAGGAGTGCAAACCCCTCACATTTTACCACCCCATCAGCAAAGTTCCTTTATAATTGTAGAATACAGCTGAAAGTTTAAAGGTGCAAACTCTTTCTGAAGAGCAATTCTTAGGGAAACAACAGATTAGATGGAAGATAAGAAAGACACTGAAGGAATTGGAAGCTCTATCACCTACAGTTATAGCAGATATTGAACACAGTATCCAGATTAAGATAAAAGCTCAAACTAAAGGCTTATGTATGTCAGTTACTATTAGCTAATTTGTCATGTCTGGCTTTAAACAAAAAATTCCAAGACAGGCTAAGAAAAAATAAAAAACACAATCCAAATAGTCAAATTGCCCATTGGAACCAGACCTGAGAATGACACAAATTTTGGAATTATTTCACAACACTTTAAAAGTAACTATAATTAATATTATTGTTCTTATGGAAAATGTAGGCAATATATAATAACAGATGGACAATGTAAACAAACAAATTATAAGAAAAAATCAGAAGTATATGCTAAAAATTAAAAACACTGTAACAAATGAAGAATATCTTTGATTGGCTGGCTCTTCACTAGATTAGAAATGATAGAAGTGATGTATCAATGTTGGTTGTAAAGCCAGAAGTCAGAGCTAGGGCCATTATCACAGCAGCCCGGCCCATGCAGGTTTGCATTGGATTCAGACAGTCGGTAATGAAACAACGGAGGCAAAAACTGATGGGCTGTCATTTTTTTTTTTTTTTTTTTTTTTCATTTTTCTGAAGCTGGAAACAGGGAGAGACAGTCAGACAGACTCCCACATGTGCCCAACCGGGATCCACCCGGCACGCCCACCAGGGGCGACGCTCTGCCCACCAGGGGGCGACGCTCTGCCCATCCTGGGTGTCGCCATGTTGAGAGCAGAGCCACTCCAGCGCCTGAGGCAGAGGCCACAGAGCCATCCCCAGCGCCCGGGTCATCTCTGCTCCAATGGAGCCTTGGCTGCGGGAGGGGAAGAGAGAGACAGAGAGGAAGGCACAGTGAAGGGGTGGAGAAGCAAATGGGCGCTTCTCCTGTGTGCCCTGGCCGGGAATCGAACCCAGGTCCTCCGCACGCTAGGCCGACGCTGTACCGCTGAGCCAACCGGCCAGGGCCTGGGCTGTCATCTTTAATTCTAGCTTGCACCTGGCAGGCAAGTAAAAATACATACTGGGCTCCAAAACCCACTCACATTCAGTGCTCACAAAGCTATTGACTTATCTGAGTTTCCTAGAATCAAAGGTTTCTAGCTCACCAGCCTTATTCTCCTCAGTTCCCCATCTCCTTCCTTATCCCAGATACAAACTCGACACAAACTGGCATCTCACTCAGTACTCTGCCATCTTGGCTGCTTCTCCTGGCCTCCTCCACATGGCCTCCTTCTGCTCTCCTCTCTGCTCTCTCCTCTAATGATAATCTCAGGAACCAAGAGAGCAAGCTCTCATTCTGCCCCCATTTTATAGTGTAGAAATCCAAACCTTTAATCCAATATACAAAACAGGGAAGTCTCTAATACAAAGACACTTCTCTGAGGCATGATTGGATTGTACCGCCCCACATCAAAACAGGTAGGAAAGGCCTAATTCCAAAACTGTCGGGAGCCAATCCACTAATGCTGGCTAACTAGGTCACAGCAGGAGAAGATCCACAACTGCTAATTGACAAAGTCACAGCAAAAGAAGATTGATGGCTACTGGTTGATAGAGTCAGCACAGTGAAGACCAACGGCTGCGGGTTGACAAAGTCACCGCAAAGGAAAGGCACAAGGATACTTCCCCCTTTAATCTTTTGAATTAATCTGGCCTTATATTCCCCCCTTTTCCGGGTGTGTGCTATTATTTATGGCACAGGGATAATAATACCGTGCTTTCCCTGTAGATTTGTAGTAATTTCTTTGGAAATGAGACAGAAGGTGTAAGTTCCACAGAAAAGCCTGTAAGCCCCTTGAACTGGGCTCATAAACATAAGAGGCTGGCCATGATATCCCTCATAAAGGGTTAAGTTTGTAGGAGAATTTCTTCTTATTAATCATGTTAGAAAGAATAAAGTTAGAACTTAACTAGTGTATGAATATGGTAAATGAATAAAGTTTAACTAGACATTAGAATCTTAGGTAAAGTGTAGTGGAGTGGCCTGTTGCGTGGCCTTGGATGGGAGTGCAGCTGGCAAGTAAAGAATGTTTTGTTAAAAGACTTGTTTTGTCACTGAAGGCAGTTGCTGGGTTTTTCTCAGTAAAACATTCTCATGAGATTTTTGTATTTTCCAAGAATAAGGAGAGGAATGTGGTGGGATTCATAGCAGCAATAGCAATTAATGCCTTCTGATATTATGTTGCTACTAGCTATCTTGCAGGTGCACTCTATGTATCTTTAAGTAAAAGTTACTCTTAATGCTATGTTAGTTTCTTAAATAGCAAGCCTTTTGTAGTCTTGTGAAAAAAGAATTAGGACACTACATGAACTCAAGGCTATTTGCCTGAGGAAGCGGTGGTCCTTTGCTAGTCCTTGATGATTTCGTCTGCTATCTCTCTCTGCGCCCTTGACTCACAACAACAGTAAAATAGAGTTATTAATTAGTACTAATCTTTTAGAAGTTTGTACCGATATTGTTATTACTATTCAAGTTATTGTATAACTGTACTTTGAATGACTTACCACCTGATTTGTAGCTTATAGATATGAATTAACTGTTATCTAGAAATATGTAACCATAGTGAAACTAAAACAATGATGTATTCAAAATACCATGTGATTGTAACTTAGTGTGTGTGCATAAAAAGTAAAGTTAGACCAGCCATTGGCAGAGATGCCTGGCAGTAAATGCTAACCAGAGAATAAAGAGAAAGAAAAGAATTCGGCTCTCTCACTCGATTCGTGCCTACACCATCTCTTCCTGTGGGACCCCTGGATTCCCCCCCCCCCCGGGGCTGGACCCCAGCACAAAACCAAGCCCCAGGCTACAAGGATTCTACTTGCCCACAGAGACACACCTTAATATCACCTGGGCAATGGCCTCCTCATGGGCAGCACCATCTTTAACAAAGTGAGCATAATATATTTTATCTGCCCAACATTGGTCAAATAAATTAGTAAAATGTGATTTTTATGTTTGCTCACTTCTAGTTTGCTTCCAAGGCTGGGTAACACCATGTATATGTGGTCTGTGAAATTGCAAATTACCTTCCTGCTTGGAAAGGGTTATTGTTTTGCTAATGTTTGCTGAAGGAAGAAGCTGTGTTTATGCAGAGAGAATGCAGAGTGCTGAAGAAGAAGCCAGTTTTGCAGAAAAAGAAGGAGTACAGATGGGAAACCAGAGCTGAGGGGCTACGGGAGCCCTACTGAGGCTTGTGGGGGCTATTGATTGTAGGAGGAACTGGAGAAGATTATCCTGGTTGTGAAACTGGAGAATGCATCAGGGCTTTGCAAGAGTTGAATCTGTTTGCTCATTGGCTGGTGCAAGACTTTAATAAAGGAATGACCTACCATTTTTTGGCTCCACTGTTTCTTTACCGTTTTCCTGAAACCAATGAGAACCTACATGTGAATGGCTGTGACAGCTGCGACTACTGACCATACAATCAATAAACTTGAGAGTGAAATATAATTGTCCCATATTAAAATGCAAAGAGAGAAAAATAAATGAAAAATAAACAGTATCCATAAACTGTGGGACAACTTCAAAAAGTGTTGCAGACATGTAATTAAAATGTCCAAAGGAAAAGAGAAATATTAGAACAGAAGAAATATTTGAAGCTATACTGGCTAAGAATTTTTTTTTTTTTTTTTACAGGGACAGAGAGAGAGTCAGAGAGAGCATCAATCATCATCAGTTTTTTGTTGCGACACCTTAGTTGTTCATTGATTGCTTTCTCATATATGTCTTGACTGTGGGCCTTCAGCAGACTGAATAACCCCTTACTCAAGCCAGCGACCTTGGGTCCAAGATGGTGAGCTTTTTACTCAAGCCAGATAGATGAGCTTGAGCTCAGGTTGGTAACCTCGGGGTCTTGAACCTGGGTCCTTCCACATCCCAGTCCGACACTCTATCCACTGCGCCACTGCCTGGTCACGCAGAATATTTCAAGTTGATGACAGATATTAAATGTAAAGCCAGTAGCCACAGACACTATCACAGCTGCCTGGCTTGTGCCAGTTTGCATTTGATTCAGACAGACGGTAATGAAAGAACAAAGCCAAGAACTGGTAGGCCATGATCTTCAATCTTAGCTTGCACCTGTTAGGTGAGAAATACACTCAGTGGGAAAACACTTCCCTTTCCATTCAGGGCTTCCAATGCCACTGACTTATCTGAGTTTCCTGGAATCAATGGTTCCTACGTCACCAGCCCTATTCACCTCTGTTCCTCATCTCCTTCTCTCTGTACAAGCTGGCTTCTCCTTCAGCACTCCACCATCTTAGCTGCTTCTCCTCTCCTCCACGTGGCCTTTCTCTGCTCTCTCCTCTAATACTAATCTCAGAAACTGAGGCAGAGCAAGCTCCCAGTGTGCCCCATTTTATAGTGTAGAAATCAAAACCTTTTTTTCCAATATACAAACAAGGAAGTCTCTGATACAAAGTCACTTATCTGAGGCATAAATGGGATTACTTATAAGAGTGCACCACCCCCTATCATGCAACAGTCAAGGGTGTGGGGAAAAGCTTAGTCTTAAAACTAAGCCTTAGGCTATAAGGACCCTGCCTGCTTACAGCCTGTCCCCCACACCCAATGCAGACTGTAAGCGAGCAACATATATATCATATTTAAAAAATTATTTGACCAACAGTAAACCATAGATCTAGAAAGCTAAATGGACAACAAGGAGTAGGAAATAGATAATTTTGATAAAGAGTATAATATACTTTATACAGATCCATCAAATAATTTTTTGTCACTGAAAAGGAACCAGGATCAAGATGTGTCTGTCCCACATGATCTGAAATGTGTAGGTTTTGACTTCATGCAGAAAAGATTTCACAAAAGGAGTCCAAGTGATTTTGAGAGTACATTTGCTAAAGCTGGAGACAGTGTAGTAAAGGAAAGGCTTAAGAAAAATTTGGCAAGATTTTAACAAGTATGAATTTAGGAATCACTGTTTTGGCCTTTTGGAAAGAGAGTCAGAGTCAGAAGAAGTGAGCCAGCTGGGCTGTGTGAACTCAGAAAACCAATTACAGATGCAAAAGGAAGGCCCTTGGAGACATATTTAGAGGGGTAGCCCGGGATGAGCTGACACTCGTGCTACTCCAATGATTGCAAGTCTCATTGGGACCCTTAGAGCTTAGGAGAAAGAGAGCAAAGATACACACCTGAGAAACAAAGTAGGGAAAGGTGTGGGTAAGTGTATGGCTATCACAGCAGCCTGGCCCATGCAGGTTCACATTGGATTCGGACAGTCGGTAAAGAAATAATGGAGCCAAAAACTGGTGGGCCATTATCTTTTTTTTTAGAATTTTTTTAAATTTATTCATTTTAGAGAGAAGAGGGAGAGAGAAAGAGAGAGAGAAGAGAGACAGAGAGAAAAGGGGGGGAGGAGGAGCTGGAAGTATCAACTCCCATATATGCTTTGACCAGGCAAGCCCAGGGTTTCACACCAGCGACCTCAGCATTTCCAGGTCAGCGCTTTATCCACTGTGCCACCACAGGTCAGGCCAGGCCATTATCTTTAATCCTAGCTTGCACCCAGCGGGCAAGTAAAAACAGACACTGGGCTCCAAATCCCACTTACATTCAGTGCTCACAAAGCTACTGACTTATCCGAGTTTCCTAGAATCAAAGGTTTCTAGCTCACCAGACTTTATTCACCTCTGTTTCCCATCTCCTTCCTTCTCCCTGCACAAACTCTGCACAAACTGGCTTCTCACTCAACATTCTGCCATCTTGGCTGCTTCTCCTGGTCTCCTCCACATGGCCTCTCTCTGCTCTCCTCTCTGCTCTCTCCTCTAAATGATAATCTCAGGAACAAAGAGAGCAAGCTCCCGTTCTGCCCCTATTTTATAGTGTAGAAATCCAAACCTTTAATCCAATATACAAAATAGGGAAGTCTCTAATACAAAGTCACTTTCTGAGGCATGATAGGATTGTACCACCCCACATCAAAAAGGGTGGGAAAAGCTTAATCCCAAAACCAAGCCCCAGGCTACAAGGATCCTGCCTGCCCACAGCCAGCCCCCAACACACATTAATATCACCTGGGCAACAGTTTTCACGTGGGCAGCGCCATCTTTGACAAAGTGAGCATAATATATTTTATCTGCTCAACAGTATGCTAGAGCATGCATTGAGTTCTTTGTCTTAATGGTTTTCATCTGTTTTCTATAGCTGGGAATTTTAAGGGAGCTCTCAGAGAAGAATCACAATAAAATATTCATCAGCATTCCAGATGTATCCTATAAGATGTTGGTTTGTCATAATATGTTTAGTGAGGGGTCAGGGTCATTGTCTGGTCAGTTTTACCTTCAAAGAATGTCATTGAAGGCCCTGGACATTTTTCTCAGTTGGTTAAGAATATCATCCCAAAGCAACAAGGTTGCAGGTTTGATTCCCACTCAGTGCACACGCTAGAAGCAACCAAAAATACACAACTCAGCGGAACAACAAATGCCTCCTTCCCCTTCCCCTTCTATCCCTACTTCCCTCTGTCTTTCTAAAAATCAATAAAAATTAAATCCTGCTGGGTAGTTGGGTTGGTTGGAGCATCATCTCAGAGTACAGAGGTTGCCAGTTTGATTCCCTGGTCAAGGCACATACAGGAACAACTCTATGTTACTGTCTCTCCATGCCTCTCTCCAAAAACAAACAAACAAACAAAAAACATCAAAAAACAATGTCACTGAAGAGTGACCAGGACTGAGGTGTGGATGCCCCAGCAAGGTCTGTGATGTGTAAACACTTCACTCCTAATTGTCCTTGGTTAGGGAAGATAAGACTTTGTGAATTATTATCTGGCTCTAAATTGCTCGGTCATTTAACTAGCTGTCTCAGTTTCCCTATTCTACTTGCAAAGAATTTTCCTAGCTTCTTGTTATCTTGCCTCTTTATGATGGCATCAAATGGGAGATGGAAAAATCTTGATTTTTAGTTAGATCAACTGAATATGAACTGGAGTAGTGATAGGAATGCTTTTTGATATTGAGGTAATTTCTAATTTGAAATAATTATAGGAATTCTTATTTATTCAACTAATATGAAGACAATACTTTAGAATGACACTAGTAGAAAACGTGTAAATGTGTAATACAGTTTTTTGCTTAGTGGTTTTCAACTGTAACTAATTTTATGTATTGAGAGCAAATGGAAACTTGTAAAAATATGTCAAGTGGCATATAGTTTTATTTGTTCTTTTGTCAACATGATTTTTCAGTTTTAATTATTACAGCTGTTTAAAAAAACTAATAAAAATAGAACTGAATCATCAATTAGGCCGTATTTCTTAGGTGTACACTTTTTAATCATAGTGGCATTGCAAACAACAAAAGGAAGAATAAATTACTCTCAGTGCCAACAGAAAGCCAGGTAAAATAATCTTCTAATATTACCTATGGAAAATATTATATTTTGAACATGTTACATTTGTTTTTTATGCTGTAAAATCACAATAAATAAAAAACTCCTATGAAACTCTTTTTTGGGATGGCTAACTTCCTCCTCCTTTAGAATTTGATGTCAACTGATCTCTAATAATTCTGTGTGATCCAGGAACACACAGAATTATTCCATGCTTTAGATGAAAACTTTATTCACACCCAAGTGAATCTTTTTTTAAAAAAAACTTCTTTATTCCGGGACACATTAGGGAAAAGCTGACTTAGTGTATGTTCTCAAAATTCTTGGTACTGTGTTAATAACCATGTGTTGGTCAAATAAGTTTGTAAACATGATATATATGTTTGCTCGCTTGTGACTTATAATGGGTGTGGGGGACAGGCTATAAGCAGGCCAGGTTGTTGTAGCCTGAGGTTTGGTTTTGGGACTAAGCTTTTCCCCACACCCTTGACTGATTGTATGATCTGGGTGGTGCACTCTCATGAGGAATCCAATTATGCCTTGGATAAGTGACTTTGTATCGGAGACTTCCTTGTTTGTATATTGGATTAAGGGATTTTGGTTTTCTACACTATAAAGTGGGACAGACCAGGAGCTCAGACACACAGTTCCTGCTATCACCATTGCAGGGGCTCCCCTGATCCCTTGCCCTTCATGGGAAGAGCTGGTTTTCTGCTTTTCCCTTGTCTTCTTTTGTGGTTTGCCTGTCTTGGTGAGACACCAATAAATAGGATGGCCCCCCATCCTCTGACTCCGCCATTTCTTTATCGTCTACCCGAATCCAATGGGAACCTGCATGTGAATGGTCACGATGACGGCTCCTGGCCTTACAACTGGCGTAGTTTCCGGCAGGATTCAGAGATTGGTATGGAGCCACCATCCTTGATGGGTGGGATAGAGTACTGGTTGCTGCTCTGGCTCCCCATGGCTGTCCTTTTAGGGGCCATGGGCTACATGTTTTTTACTCAAGAGGAAACTGCCCGAGGTCAAAAGCTTCAGCATGAATTACAAACAGAACGGCAGAAAAGGCTGGAACTGGAGCGAGCACTGGAGAAGGAATTACGGGTTCGAGAGTTGCAATTTACCTTGGAAGCTGAATGTCTCCACTGGGAGTTGTTGGAGAAACAACTGCGGATTCAAGAGCTCGAGTCTCAGCTTCTGGCCAAAAGCCAGCAGCCACAGGAGCCTAAACGGTCACCAAAGGAGCAGCAGCATCCGTGCCGGTTGATTGGCTTTGAGTCAGCGGGAGCAGGCGCTTGTGACTCCTCTTCTGAGGATGAGAAGGCTCAGGCTGAAGCTGCCATACGCACACTGAGAGCCCGACCAGTTGTCGCCAAGAAGGTAAAAACCCAGCAACAAAGAGTCCCTCAGGGGCAGCCACAGCCTCCTGCCCAGGTAATGGAACACTCTGTGGTCCGGCCCTATACCCAGGCAGAGCTGATGGAGTTGGGGGCACAATTTAGGCAGAAACCTACTGAATCCCTGGTAGCCTGGTTACTACGATTATGGGATATAGGGGTGGATGGCATCATGCTCTCCGGAACAGAGATGGAGAAATTGGCCGCCATTACCACACACTCTTCCTTGAGGCAGCGTCTTCAGAACTGCCATGGCAACCCAGGAGACCATACCCTATTAGAATGGGTGATGGCTGCCATTCGTATGGTCTGGCAGAATGATGGAGAACTGCCCGGGGCAATGAGTCAGTGGCAGTGCTACAGTGAGTTAGTAAAGGTCCTTCGAGAACTAGGTATGAAGAATGCTGTTTTCAACCCTGGGTCTCGTGGGCCAGACGAAGAAGTGTTTACGGCCAAAATGAGGGAATTTGTCCTTGCTAGCGCCCCATCAGCCCTTTTTGGGTCACTTGTGGCTATCTTGGGCCCCTATGTGGGGCAGCCCATCAATGCAGTTACACAGATGGTAGCAGATTTGGGAGAGCTGGAGGCCGCTCGGGATCATAAAGCAGTGAGGGCTGCTGCCTATGTTTCCCCCCCAACTAACAAGGGAAACGGGCCTGTAAAGGTTACCCGAACGCAGATGTGGGTAGACTTGATTGCGGCTGGAGCAGATAAGGGGAAGTTGGATGGCCAGTCTAATAAAATTCTTTTGGAGCTTTGGCGGCAGCTTAAACCAGAACAGAAGTTCCAGCCACTGAGACGAAAGGCCCCAGCAGCTACCAATAAAACTTTTGGTGCGCGCACAGCTCGGTTACAAGATTATATGATAGAGACAGCTGAGGGAGAGGGGAACTCCCAAGACCCATTGTACCAGTTTGAATAGGAAAAAGGCCAAGGGACCCGTCTAACAGAGATGGGCGGGGACCGGAGGCCACATGTGGAACTGGCTATCCACTGGTCCCCTTCCAACATACAACAGGTGTTGGCCTTGGTGGATACAGGTGCAGAATGTTCCCTTCTCTATGGAAACCCAGAGCGGTTTGCTGGGACCCCAGTGGCCATTGACGGTTATGGGGGCCAAACTGTTCAAGTGAAGCCAATAACTATTCCATTGGGGATAGGGAGACTGCCTCCTAAGCCATATAAGGTGTATGTATCTCCTATTCCTGAATATATTTTGGGGGGTAGATGTCTTGCAAGGACTGTGGTTGGAAACTACAGCTGGGGAGTTCCGGCTGCGGATCAGGGTTGTGAAGGCAGTATTGCGGGGACATGCATCACATTCCCCTTTGCAATTACCCATCCCTCGGCGTGTGACTAACACCAAGCAGTACCGCCTGCCAGGTGGTTATGAAGAAGTCACAGGGACAATCTTTGAACTAGAAAAGGTGGGGATCATCCGGCCAGCACACAGTCCTTACAACTCCCCAGTATGGCCTGTGCGCAAAGCGGATGGAACCTGGAGAATGACAATAGATTACAGGGAACTTAATAAAGTTGTTCCCCCTTTGCACGCTGCTGTTCCCTCGATAGCTAACATGATGGATCGGCTAAGCCATGAGTTGGGGACATACCACTTTGTGGCAGACTTGGCCAATGCTTTTTTCTCTATTGATATAGCCGCAGAGAGTCAAGACCAATTTGCCTTCAGTTGGGAAGGGAGACAATGGACCTTTACAGTGTTACCCCAGGGCTATTTGCATAGCCCCACCTTATGCCATGGGCTGGTGGCTGCTGACCTGGCTAAATGGAAACAGCCAGAGGTAGTCCGCATGTACCATTATATTGATGATATTATGCTAACTAGTGATTCTCTTTCAGAATTGGAGCAAGCAGTCCCTACCCTGCTATCCCATTTGAAAGCATGTGGCTGGGCAGTTAACGAGAACAAATTACAAGGACCTAGGTTATCTGTTAAATTCTTGGGAGTTGTCTGGTCGGGTAAGACAAAAGTTATCCCTGACGCAGTTATAGATAAGATTCAAGCATACCCCGTGCCCACTACGGTAAAACAGTTACAGGAATTCTTAGGTTTGTTGGGGTATTGGCGAGCATTTATACCGCATTTGGCTCAGTTACTACGCCCCTTGTACAACCTTATTCGAAAGGGGGTTCGCTGGGATTGGACTGAGCAGGCGCAAGGTTCATTTGCAGCTGCTAAGAGAGCTGTCAAGGTGGCACAGGCCTTGAATGTGTTTGATCCTGCCAGGCCCTGTGAGCTGGATGTTCATGTAACCTCGGAGGGGTTTGGATGGGGCTTGTGGCAGCGGACAGAGCGCCTACGGCAACCTATTGGATTTTGGTCCCAATTGTGGAAAGGTGCTGAAGTTCGTTACTCATTAGTAGAGAAGCAGCTGGCAGCTGTGTATGCTGCCCTCCTGGCAACTGAGAGTATTACAACCACAACACCAGTTACAGTCAAAACAACATACCCTATAGCTGGATGGGTGAGAGATTGGGCAACTAAACCACGTAGTGGTATGGCCCAAATGTCTACCCTGGCCAAGTGGGGTGCCTATCTGCAACAATGCTGTGCTCTTAGCACCAGCCCATTGAGGGCAGAACTGCAGGAGGTCTTGGGTCCAGTCACCTATGCGACCTTAGAGTCAGGTGCAACTGGGGCTCAGGAGGCAGAACCTGAGGTCAGTCCTTACCAGGAGGGGCGGGTGCCCATCCCCGAAGATGCCTGGTATACTGATGGTTCCAGCAGGGGCCAACCTGCCAAATGGACGGCTATCGCCTTCCATCCGGCCACTGAGACTATTTGGATGGACACGGGTACAGGCCAAAGCAGCCAATGGGCAGAATTAAGAGCTGTTTGGCTAGTTGCCCATAATGAACCTTCACCTCTGGTGATCTGTACTGACAGTTGGGCTATCTATCGTGGACTGACCCTTTGGATTGCTACTTGGCACATTAACCAGTGGATGGTAATGCACCGTCCATTATGGGGTCAGGCCATGTGGCAGGACTTATGGGAAATAGGACACCAGAAGCAGGTGACAGTATATCATGTCACAGGGCATGCCCCTCTAGCCCATCCTGGGAATGATGAGGCAGATATGTTGGCAAGGGTGCGATGGTTGGAGACTGCACCTGCAGGTGATGTGGCACAGTGGCTCCACCAGCGCCTGCTCCATGCAGGACAGAAAACTATGTGGGCTATGGTTAAGGCTTGGAACTTGCCTGTGTCCTATGCAGAGGTACTTGCAGCCTGTGAGCAATGTGCAGTATGTTCCAAGGAACACCCTCGGAGACCACTGGTGTCACCTGGACAGATCCAGAGGGGTCATGTCCCACTGACACGATGGCAGATAGACATCATTGGACCCTTACCAAAGTCAGAAGGGTACCAGTATGCAGTCACTTGTGTAGATACTGCCACCGGGCTGCTTGCTGCTTACCCCGCTCGTAACCCTGACCAGAGGACAGTCATACAGGCTCTGGACCGCCTGAGTGCTGCATACGGGCGACCGCTGGTCCTTGAAAGTGACAATGGTACCCACTTCACTGGTTCAACGGTGAGGCAATGGGCTCAAAAGCTGGGGGTGGACTGGAAGTACCATGTTCCCTACCACCCCCAGGCTGCTGGTATCATTGAGCGTTATAATGGACTCTTAAAGCAGGGACTGCGACAGAAGGGGGGCACCGGCTCTCTTACTGGATGGACACGCCGCATATGGACAGTACTCCGGATTTTGAATGAGCGACCTCGACGGGGAAGCCCAGCTCCAGTAGAGGCCCTCCTGCATCGGACAGCTGCCCCTATTCAGTTGCAGATACGCACTAAGGACATTTTACTCAAGCCAGGTTTTGGACAGCAGGGCAACGTGCTCTTGCCTGCTCCAACAGCCCTTCTTAAAGGACAACGGCTTCCATGGACTTGGCCCTGGACTGTACAGGCCCCCCATCTGAGATGGGTGGCCTTGTTGGCACCATGGGGAAAGGGGTTAGAGGTGGACCTCCAGTTAACTCCTTGGGCAACCAGCACCTGGCCACTTAAGGTAGAAGTGTATTATCCCTTGAGTGCTCAAGGGGACAGCATTTTGAAGGGCACCTTTGTAATTTCTTTATGGCCAATAATGAGTTCCCCTATTTTACTACACATAGAACCAGCAGATGCTGGTGTATTGGCCAATAAGGTTTGGTACGCCCGCTGAGGGCGGCCTCTGGTGCCAGCTACAGTGCTGTCTGCAGATAAAACTCTGGCCTGTATTCTGCCAGAGGGAAAAGATTTGCCTCTCTTGGTGCCACTGACAGCTCTCTCATTTCACCCATAGTTTTTGATCTGTTAATCCTATTGCTGTAGTTGATACTATTTCTGTTTATGCAATGTATCCTACTCTTTGTTCAGTGACCATCATGGAAGATGCCTGTGGTTTAGATTGTAAAGCGAGCAAAAGGGGTGGAATGTTGGTCAAATAAGTTTGTAAACATGATATATATGTTTGCTCGCTTGTGACTTATAATGGGTGTGGGGGACAGGCTATAAGCAGGCCAGGTTGTTGTAGCCTGAGGTTTGGTTTTGGGACTAAGCTTTTCCCCACACCCTTGACTGATTGTATGATCTGGGTGGTGCACTCTCATGAGGAATCCAATTATGCCTTGGATAAGTGACTTTGTATCGGAGACTTCCTTGTTTGTATATTGGATTAAGGGATTTTGGTTTTCTACACTATAAAGTGGGACAGACCAGGAGCTCAGACACACAGTTCCTGCTATCACAATTGCAGGGGCTCCCCTGATCCCTTGCCCTTCATGGGAAGAGCTGGTTTTCTGCTTTTCCCTTGTCTTCTTTTGTGGTTTGCCTGTCTTGGTGAGACACCAATAAATAGGATGGCCCCCCATCCTCTGACTCCGCCATTTCTTTATCGTCTACCCGAATCCAATGGGAACCTGCATGTGAATGGTCACGATGACGGCTCCTGGCCTTACACCATGGTAACACATTGGAAAAAAAAAGATGCAACCCTTTTTCTTGTGAGGACAACATTTGAGTAATTATCTATTTTCTTTTCCTTTATGTTTAAGGTTTTGTTTTTTTTTCTCAGTAAAACAAATGTCAGAAGAAATTTCTACTAGTTGCTATAAGGGACACTAAAATGAATGAAATATTATGAATGTCTAAAGTACTCCCTGGCCATTTTCCCCACCTAAAATTTTAGACTCTGAATATTTTTCCTCTAAGATATCTTGTCTTTGATCTTGGAATGGAATGGAATATTTCTGACACTAGACAATTTAAAATCATCTATGATCAACCAAAAGAGCCTCTGCTGCCTATTTAGTGGATTCTGCTCAATGTATTTAGAAGAGTTGATGCTACTAATCAGAATAATACATCATTCTGTCACATGTAAATAGGCGAGTGAGGAGGAGACACTATTTGACAGTGCATATTGTCTGCACAACTGAATTTTAATTTTTTTCTGACTTAATTTTTATGCATCAATTTTTCAGGTTCTAAAACTGACACTGATACCACAAAGAAGAGAGAAGTGAAATGGTTGTGGAAGTATATAATCAATAAGTAATGAACAGTAATTATTTATTGGACAGTAAATCAATAGAGCAGCTTGTGCCCATTTTCATATTGTCACACACATACCAGATAACTAGGCATAATCAATAGAAAGCTAATTCCTGAAGCCACAAAGAAATGACTGATTTCATAAATATGTATGTGCTCAATAAATCAAGTTGGCATAAATTCATTCTGAACAACTTAGAACGTTCAGAAGGAGTTTATGTCCTATACTGTCTAGTTGTCCACAGTCTATTTGTAAAGATTTTAAAAAGCAAGAAAAAAAATTTTATTTTGTACTAAATTTAATTATCCTAGAATCAACATAAACATGTGACATATATGTAAAATTATAACATATACTTAATTATATATAATATATAATTATAAATCATAAAATTATAATTATATATAATGTATATCAAATTATAAAGATTTTGTACTGAATTATAAAAACAATCAGTTGACAAGTCTGTATGTTTGGAACTATTAAAGGAAGGTCCTCAGACAGAAAATGAAAATTAAAATTAAAATCTTTAGGCAAAACTAATAGGATAATATAATTTCTTCTTTTTTTGATTTTTTAATTGAAAAAAATTATGTTTGTGACAAGATTAAAATTTATTTTGAGGTTTGTAATATATGTAAAAGTTTATAACAGAGTGTAAGGCCAGTGGACTCCTCCATGGCCATGCAGGCTGTCCTTGGATTTGGGCAGATGGTAGAGGAACAGTGGAGAGAGAAAATGGTGGGCTATTTCATTTTTTAAAGTCTTGTAAAGGCAGATGAAGAAGCAGGCAGGGAAGACGGCTTCTCTTTCTCCTGTCTCAGGCCCCCAACAGCCTCAACACTCCCCAGCTAAACAGCCCTGGCAGATAGAACCCTGACTAGGTCTACAATTCCACACCCTGGTCTCATTCTCAGGACTCACCCTCTGAACTCCTCCCAGCTCTCTCTCTCTCTCTGCATTTCAGCAAAAACCAGTGGGAGGAGGGGGCGACATCCCTTCTCCTGCTAACAAGAGCAAAGAATAGTAGCCCCTCCCAAGCAGGAAAGCAATCCACAATTTGCAATCTGCTGCCCTGAGGGCAAGCACCCGCAGCCTTCCATAGACTAAACCAGTGGTAGTCAACCTGGTCCCTACTGCCCACTAGTATGCATTCCAGCTTTCATGGTGGGCGGTAGCAGAGTAACAAAGTATAAATAAAAAGATAGATTTAACTATAGTAAGTTGTTTTATAAATATTTATTCTGCCAAATTTAGCAAAATTCCAACATAAAGTACTTGGTAAGTAATTATTATTATATGCTTTAACTTGCTATAACTCTGCTTTATAAATTGTATAAAGTAAAGTTACTTCCCTGCTTTATAAATCACCATTACTGTTGAACTGGTGGGTAGTTAGAAAATTTTACTACTAACAGAGATACAAAAGTGGGCTGTAGGTATAAAAAGGTTGACTAACCCTGGACTAAACTCACAGGGCATTGCCCCAATATAAGCAAGCAAACTTAAAAAAAATATATCTATTTCCCAACACAGAGATATATATAACAGAAGTATACTGTTTTAAGTTTCTTATATAATAAGCAAAGTGATAGACATATGATAGATAAAATGATATGTTAATTTAAATTAGAGTCTATTAAGTTAATGTATATTGCAATTCCTGGAAATTCTATGGGAGAAAAAGTAAAACATATAGTTGCATTTATATAGAAAGAACAAAAATAAATTCTGATGTTAATTGATTGATTTGGAAAATTTTTCAAAATAGTCAGGAAAAGAGAAATAAAAATAAGTAGAATACATGCTATTATCCTAATTTTATGGATAAGAATATCTATACCAAGGAAAGTGAAGAAATTTTCCCAAGATTATATAGCTGTTTAATGGAAGCTTTATGATTCTAACACAAACTTGATTGAAATCAATTATGCTCAATTCCTTAATGGTATTGAATATATATTTATTTTTTTCCCCATTGATTTGAGACATAGAGAGAAAGGTAGAGAAAAAGAAAGTGAGAAGTATCACCTTGTCATTCCACTCAGTATTGGTTGCTTCTTGATGTGTGACTGGGGATAAAACCCACAACCTTGGCACATTGGAATTATGCTCTATCCACCAAGTGACCTGGCCAGGGCCTTTTTATTTTATTATAATTTTTTTTTATTTTTTCATTTATTTGGGAGAGAGATAGTTACTGAATAAATATTTTATTGACAATCATTACTAAAAGATAACAAAGTTTTGACTAGGGTATGTATTTGAATATAAATATTTCTGTTGAAAATATTATTAGGTTAAATTTTGAAATGAACTTGATCTAGGTAATAAAGGATTGTGCTTTTCTTTTTATTCCTGTATTCTTCCTACTCCATGATTTTAATTTAAAAAGCAGTCACTTAAAAAGTGAAATGTCATTATAAGAAATAGAGGTAATAAAAAATAACCAAGTGTAAAGCCAGTAGCTGTGGCCACCATCACAGCCTCCTGGCCCATGCAGGTTTGTATTTGATTTGGACAGATGATAATAAATCAACAGAGCCAAGAACTGGTGGGCCATTAGCTTTAATCCTAGCTTGCAACCGGCGGGCAAGAAATATACACAGTGGGAAAACACTTCCCTTTCCATCAGGGCTCCCAAAGCCACTGACTTAATTCAAGTTTCCTAGAATCAAAGGTTTCCACCTCACCAGCCTTATTTACCTCTGTTCCCCATCTCCTTCTCTCTACACAAACTGCACAAACTGGCTTCTCCTTCAGCACTCCGCCATCTTAGCTGCTTCTCCTCTCCTCCACATGGCCTTTCTCTGCTCTCCTCCAGCATGGGCTCTTCTGCTCTATTTTATAGTGTAGAAATCAAAATCTTTAATCCAATATACAAATAAAGAAGTCTCTGATACAAAGTCACTTATCTGAGGCATAATGGGACTCCTCATGAGAATGCACCACCCCACATCTTGCAATCAGTCAAGGGCAGGCATGGCCAACAGTGTTTGCCCTGGGCCAGATTAGAAAGAAAAATTTTTTCACAGGCCAGATGAAATATTAAAATTAAAACATGTTAAATACAAAAACAATTCATTTGAGTAAACAAAATTTTATTATGTAATTTGTTTATGAATAAATGTGAGTGAAAAAAATTTAATATATAATATAATTTTAATAAAAATATATTTTAATAAAAATATAATTACATAGCATATAAATATCCAAACTGTATCATAATTGAAACAATATTTAATTAATAAGAATGAGCTTGAAGGGGTTATATCGCAAATAAAACAATTATTTTGTTTTATAAACAGCCTGGACATGTTTCCAGTTATCAACTGCAGCTACTGTCTATGATACAATCCCACTTGATTTAGCACACTTGACCAAAAAAATAACAAGTTGTTTGACCTTGGGTGCACACTGGCAAACTCTGCCGAAAAGAATGTGTGTTTCACTTCATTGCCAAATGTCAGACAGTTTATATGGAGTACAGACGAGTACAAAAGTTGTAAATCTTTATAATAGAATTTTTTTAAAAAATGAAGTATCGCAAATCCATTCGACCAATTATTGGAAGATAACCCTAGATTAGTCACATGCGGAATTCTTTTTCGTGTATCACTATCTTCTTAAATATCTCAATTTCCAATAATCAAAGACGCTTCTACTTCTGAGTAGCTGAGATATTAAAGTACCGGAGAATATTAAAAATTTAATCGCGGGCTGCATAAACTCATTATGCAACCTGCGGGCCATATGTTGGCCATGCCTGGTCAAGGGTGTGGGGAAAAGCTTAGCTTTGAAAAGATCTTAGTATTAAAAGGGTGGGATTAAGCTATAATGACCTTGCCTGCTTACAGCCTGTCCCTCACACCCAATGCAAATTATCTGATATAAGCAGGCAAACATATATATCAGATTTACAAACTTATTGTAAACATAGTGTTGAACACTATGTGTTCAACAGTTGCATTTTAAATATAAAGAAACTAATAATTTAAAAGTATAAGGATGAAAAAAGATGTAGTGGTTACACTAGTTATAGGAAAGATTATAATATGGATATATTCATAACAAAATATACTTTGAGACAAATAGTATCACTAGAGATGAAGCATATTTCAGAATTATAAAAGTATAAAATTTACCAAAAGATATTTCTAAAAGTAGATGCACCTAATAGAACTACAGAACCATGAAACAAAATCTGACAAAATAAGAAAATGAATAGGCAAAATTTATAAAAATGTATTGAAGAATTTAGCATTACTTTTTAGCAATAAATAGAAATTGGTAAAAAAAAAAAAGGAAGATGGGAGGGGCATTTTTATATACATAATAGAATAATTGTTATTATAATAATCTTCCTACCAACAGCAAATATAAAAATGAGCAGAATAAATGTATAAAGTTTTTAGTCCTAGGAAATAGGCATGGCAGCTCCTGATAGAAGACAAACTCACAAGATGTACCCTATGATCACCCCAGCCTGGGAACAATCTCCCAAAGCTCATTCTTTTGAGCTAAAAAAGCTGAGATGAGAATTTGGGACTGCTGAAGCATTTGAAACCCGGAAGGCAGAGTGATTAAAAAAGCAGATTAAAGCAAAATGTTTGTGTAGAAGTTCTGTACAAATTCTTGGTGGAGGGTTAGACTTGTGTATGTGCAGGGCAAGACAATATGATATTAATAAAAGAGCAGCTGCTAAGACACTGTGAGCAGAAAAATAAGACTAGTGGGCAAAATTTCTGAGAAATCATTAGTACTGACCTAGCCAGGAAAAGGAAATATACTTCAAAGCCCTGGTTATTTACCTGAGATACTAAAAATATCATACTTAGGAATGATGATTACCCTAGAGAAAGGACTTTTCTAGACACATTCTTATGAAACTTATAACCAAGCATCAGTAAGATTTACAGGGGAGATAACATTTTTGTAGGTTGGGAATAACCAAGTTAGATGAGTTTAGTAAACTCATGGAAATTTCTGCATATCTTCCCAAACTAAGCACTAAACCTAGTCTACATGAGTTCAAGGAGGTCAGGGTGATTAGGCAATAATTGACCTACTTGCTAGAACAAACATCAACATTTCTCGGTAAAAAATAACAAAATGCAAAACTTCTAAAATACAGAGGTGGGCAGAGTAGGTTTCCATTTGTGAGACTGAAACACAGAATTTTCTTGTGTTATTATTTTTAATTGTATTGTCTCCCATATGAAAAACTGTAAATGTCCTTTTGCCTATACCTGTTTGTCACCCAGTATGTTCAGCATTCAATGAAAAACATAATTGTTAGACATGCAAAACAACAGTAAAATATTATCTTAAGTCAGGAGAGAAATCAGTCAATGTAAAGTGATGTCAAAAGACTCAGTAAATTGGATTAATCAAACAAAAACTTTAAAGTAGCTATTATAAATATATTTAAAGGTAAATATATTGCCTGGCCTGTGGTGGCACAGTGGATAAAGCGTTGACCTGGAACGCTGAGGTCGCCAGTTCAAATCCCTAGGCTTACCTGGTCAAAGCACATATGGGAGTTGATGCTTCCTGCTCCTCCCCCCCCTTCTCTTTGTCTCTCTCTCTCTCTCTGCCTCCTCTAAAATGAATAAATAAATTTTTAAAAAAATTAAAAAATAAATAAATAAAGGTAAATATCAATAGATATGTCGATGAGTAAAATACAGATATTTTTAGCAAAAAGAAAAAAAAATTTAGGAACTATAAAATAAGTGAAGTGAAAAAGTTCTCTAATATATGTTTATAGAAAGACTTGTCAATGGTAGCACAGTTGGAATAGGTGAGTTAAATTATGCTATATGTTTATTACATTTGTAATGTAGGAAATAGGGGAAAAGTGAGAGCAGGAAAAGGGAATTCTGAAATGTGATGTAGTAGTGCACCCTGGAAAGTGAGAATTTCTATGTATGAAGTCAGATGTGAGCAGTAAGGTATTGTGTCAAGTGTGAAGTTTAGAATGGCATAGAATTAATATTACATAAACTTTAATAAGATAGGAGTGCCTATATTGAAAGAGGTGAAATTTATTAGCCGAAAGAGAAAATAAATAAAATAGAAAAAAATTTAATGTGTAATTCATTGAATTAAATGTAGATAGAAAAAAAGCAAGAAATAGAATAAAAGAGCTTGGACAATAGAAAATAAATAACAAGAAAATAGATGTAAATTATATTAATAATTATATTCACTCTAAATGGAGTAAACACTCTAATTAGAAAAATATAGATTGTTAAGCCAGATAAGAAAGCAAGACCTAAACAGCTTAAGAAAGTTGTATGACTACATCAATGTCAAAGTAGACTACTTCCAAAAAGTTTTATGACATATAAAAAGAAACATGTCATAATGGTAAAAGAGAGAATTCACCAGGAAAAAGTAAAAAACGCAATTAGTGTGCCAATAATAAAGTTTCAAAAGACATGAAGAAAATCCTTAGGGAAAAATAAAGAAAATTAGACAAATCCACCATCACTGGAGGCACTACTCCAGGGTTCGGAAACTTTTTTGGCTGAGAGAGCCATGAACACCACATATTTTAAAATGTAATTCTTTGAGAGCCATACAATGACCTATGTACTTTACGCATTATCCAATAAAAATTTGGTGTTGTCTGGAGGACAGCTGTGATTGGCTCCAGCCACCAGCAATCATGAACATGAGTGGTAGGAAATGAATGAATTGTAATACATGAGAATGCTTTATATTTTTAACGTTATTATTTTTTTATTAAAGATTTGTCTGCGAGCCAGATGCAGTCATCAAAAGAGCCACATCTGGCTCGTGAGCCATAGGTTCCCGACCCCTGCACTACTCTCTCAGTAATAAGAAAAATGTAGGTTTTCCACTCTGCAAAACTGGCTATATCTTTCTCACATTTTGTCACTCTGACACTCTTCTGCCTCCCTCTTTCACATTCAAGGATCCTTGAAATTACATTAGTCCAGGATAATTCTAGATAATTTCCCTGTTAACAGCAGCTGACTGTTGGAGTTAATTCCATATGCAAACTTACTTCCTCCTTGCCATGTCACACAACATATTCACAGGTTCTGAGGGTTATCATGTAGATATCTTGAGTGGCCACTATTCTGCAGACCATAAAATTATACCTCAACAAAATATAAAAAAAGAGAAAATTAATTTTTAAAAAGAGCAGCATAAATAGTTTCTATCTATTTAACCTAGACATTTAAGTATATTTTTTAAATGTTCAACAGCTATATTTTTAATATAAATTTGCTTCACTTTAACTTTTTCTATTTTATAGCTATTTATATATCTACTCACTAGGCACCTTTTATTCAAGGCCTGTCTTGACATGAAACAGAGTCAGATACCTAGTTTTACTTTGGTTTAACAGGTGTCTGAGATTTTACCAGAAAAAGCCCATGTTGATTTCATGTGGAAGCCTAGATGTTTTTGCATTTCATACCTGAGTTCTTGAACTGATATCCCATGTGATGATAGCCTGTCAAAAGAGCTCAGATTGAAATGGATGTGTTTTTTTTTGGTCAAAGCTTCTTGACTGAAATGTACTTTTCCTCAAAGCCAACTATTGTTTCCCTTGGCAATAAAGTTTCTGAGGCAGATACCAATGTGACCTATTTATTTAAGGCAAATGGCTATGTCTCTGTTATTTTATTCCTAGATAAAATGGCTAATTCTGTATTTTCAGGTTTGGAGACACAGTGGAATTGGTTGACATTTAGGAAGAAATGACCTTCCCTATTAACATCTAGGTGCCATTCCCCAAGAGTGTGATCTCTCCTTCATCTTCCAGTGGCTGCTAGAATAGTGCTTTCTTAGAAGTCTCTTTTGTGGAGTGTTTCAATTAAATGAAGTGTTCAAAGAAAAAACTCTTACACACAGACAACAGTATGGTCGTTACAAGAGGGAAAGGGGATAAAAGAGGTAGAAGATGGTGAAGAGGGATAAATGGTGGTGAAAAGGAGACTTGTGGTGGTGAACACACAATAAAATAAACAGATGATATATTATAGAATTGTACACCAGAAACCTATATAATTTTACTTATTGAATAAACTAAATTTACCCCATTGTATGTTCTTGCCTCATTTGTTAAATACTGACTGGCTATAAAGGTGTGGGTTTATTTCTGGGCACTCTATTCTTTTCCATTGATCTATATGTCTGTTTTTATTCCAGTACTGTGTTATTTTGATTACTATGGCTTTGTAGTATAGTTTGGTATCAGGTAGTGTGAATCTGACAACTTTATTTTTCTTTCTTAAGGTTGCCGTTACTCTTCAGGTCTTTTTGTGGTTCCATATACATTTTTGGAGTATTTGTTCTAGTTCTGTGAAATATTCCATTGGTATCTTGATAGGAATTGCATTGAAACAATATATTGCTTTGGGTTATACAGACATTTTAATGATGTTAATTATTTTTTATCCAAGAACATTGTATATATTTCCACTTACTTTATTTCTTTTTCTTGTCTGATTGATGTGGCTAGATCTTTAAGCACTATGTTGAATAGTAGTGGTGAAAGCAGATATCCCTGGCTTGTTCATGACTTAGGGAAATGCTTTTTGTTTTTGCACATTAAGTATGATGTTGGCTGTGAGTGGTCATATTTAGTTTTTATTACATTGAGGTATGTTCCCTCTATTCCCACTTTTCTGAGAGTTTTTATTATAAATGGATGTTGGATATTTTCAAATGTGTTTTCTGCATCTATTGATATGAACATGTAGTTTTATTATTCATTTTATTTATGTGGTATATAACATTAATTGACTTATGGATATTGTACTAAGCTTATACCCCTGGAATAAACCCACTTGATCATGATATTTGATCTTTTTAATATATTGCTATATCCAGTTTGCTAATATTTTGTTGAGGATGTTAGTATCTTTGTTCATTAGGGTTATTGGTCTATAATTTTCTTTCTTGTGTCCTCATCTGGTTTTGGAAGTAGGATAATGCTGGCCTCAGAAAATAAGTCTAGGACTTCTTCCTCTGGAAATTTTTGAAAAAGTTTGAGAAAAATAGGTGTTAATTCTTTGAATGATTGGTAGAATTTACCTGTGAAGCTACCCAGTCCAGGATTTTTGTATGTGGAGAGTTTCTTGATTAATGCTTCAATTTTATTAGTTGTAATCTGTCTATTTAGATTATCTGATTCTTCTTGATTCAGTTTTGGAAATTTATATATTTTTAGAAATTTATTCATTTTGTTCGCATTGTCTAATCTGTTGGTTATTGTTTTTCGTAATACTTGGTTACAACCCTTTTTATTTCTTTGGTGTCAGTTGTCACTTCTATTCCATTTCAGATTTTATTTGGGTTTTCTCTTATTAATTATTTTTGTTGTTGATGATTCTGTTTGAAAGATTGTTAATCTTGTTTAGTTTTTCAAAGAGCCAGCTCTTGATTTCATTGATCTTTTTTTATTGTTTATTAATTTTTTATTTTATTTGTTTCTGCTCTGATCTTTATTATTTCCTTCTACTCATTTTGAACTTTGTGTATTGTTCTTTACACTTAAGTTCTTTTAAGTGTAAAGTTAGATTGTTTATTTGAGATTTTTCTTGTTCTTTGAGGTAGACCTGTAATGCTATGAATTTCCGTTTTAGGATTGCTTTCACTGTGTCCCATAAATATCAGATTGCTGTGTTCTCATTTTTCTTTTTCAAGGTATCCTTTGATTTTTTTCTTGATCTCTTTTTTAACCCATTTATTTTTTAGTTACATGTTATTCAGTCTGCATGTGTATTATGTGCTTTTTTTTTTCTTGTGATTGATCTCTAGCTTCATGTCATGAGGATGAGAGAAGATTCTTGATGTGATTTCAATCTTCTTAAACTTATTGAGACTTATTTTGTTTTCTAAGATGTGATCTATCCTAGAAAATGTACCATAAACACTTGAAAAATATATATTCTTCTGCTTTGGGGTAAAATGTTCTGTAGATAGCAAGTAAATCCAGTTGATCTATTTTGTCATTTAAGGCTGCTATTTCTTTGTTGATTTTCTGTCCGGAAGATCTATCCATTAATGTTAGTGGGGTGTTAAAATCCCCTACTATTAATGTATTGATGTCTATCACTCTTTTCTGTCCATCAAGATTTGATTTATATAATTTGGTACTCTTTTGTTGAGTGAATAAATGTTTTTTAAGAATTATATTCTCCTGTTGAATTGCTCCCCTTGTCATTATATGGTGTCCTTCTTTGTCTCTTCCGATAGCTTGGGTTTTAAAGTCTATTTTGTTAAATATAATTAATGCTACCCATTTTTATTTTTTTATTTCTATTTACATGAAATATCTTTTATCATTTCTTTACTTTTAGTCTGTGTATATCTTTCATAGGTGTTTCTCTTGTAACAGCATATTTATGAGTCTTGCTTTCTTACCATTGAGCTACCCTATACCTTTTTATTAGACCATTTAAGCCATGTATATTTAAAGTAATTATTGATAGGTATGTTTTTATTGTTATTTTATTTGTTTGTCTTTAGTGAAGGAGAGAAAGAGATAGAGAGAGGCACAGATATACAGGAAGGGAGAGAGATGAGAAGCATCAACTCATAGTTGTGGCACTTTTGTTGTTCATTGATTGCTTTCTTATACATACCCTAACCATGGGGCTCGAGTTAAACTGGTGATGCCTTGTTCAAGTCAGCACCATAGGGTCATGTCTATGATCCTATATTCAAGCCGGCAACCCTGAAATCAAACTGGTGAGCCTATACTCAAACCGGCTACCTTGGCATTTTGAACGTGGGTCCTTAGCATCCCAGGTTGACACTTCATCCAACGCTCCACTGCCTGGTCATGCATTATTTTATTCTTTTAACTATGTTCCTCTTTTATCCTCCTCTTCCTCCTCCTCTTCCTCTTCTTTTTCTCTTCCTTCTCCTTCTTAAACAAACCCTTTAGGATTTATTGTAATACTGGTTTGGTGGTAACAAACTCTGTTAGCTTTATCTTGTCTGGGAAGCTCTTAATATCTCCTTTAATTTTAATTTTTTTAAATTTTATTTATTCATTTTTAGAGAGGAGAGAGAGAGCATGAGAGAGAGACAGAGAGGGAGAGAGAGGAAAGAGAGACAGAGAGAGAAGGGGAGAGGAGCTGGAAGCATCAACTCCCATATGTGCCTTGACCAGGCAAGCCCAGGGTTTCAAACCAGCAACCTCAGCATTTCCAGGTCCACGCTTTATCCACTGTGTCACCACAGGTTAGGCTAATTTTAAATGATAGCCTTGCTGAGTAAAATAGTCTTACTACTAGATCCTTGCTTTTCATTACTTTGAATATTTCATATCAATCCCTTCTTACCTGAAATGATTCTGTTAATAAGACAGCTGACAGTCTTATGGTGGTTTTCTTGTAAGTAACTGCTTTTCTCTTGCTGTTTTTAAGATCCTCTCTCTTTTTAATGTATGCCTTATTTTAGAATCTAATCATCTCACTCTAGTTTATAATGGTAATATTTGTTTAAACTTCACTCTAAGATCCAGATATTCTTTTTCAAAGCCAGTGTGTATTTCTTTTAAATTACCAAATTGATATCACAACCCATTTAATAAACTTCAATAGCACTTTAAGTATTGCACTGAGAAAAAAGCAAACACAAAGTAAAACAAAACTAAACAAATCTTTCCAATGTGACTTTGTTATTCATGTGAGAATTTTCCAATCTGCTCCTAGGTATTTAAAACAATTTTTGTTAAATGCTCTATGGATGAAGACAAATTAAGGCATGACATTAATTATGCTTGTTGCTGTAAGAGCTGTCTCAATATTTCAGTAGCTCTAATATAAAACATTACTTCCTCCTAGTATTATTTCCAAAATATATTTTTCTGATGAGAAGTAGAAAGCACATTTATAAAGAGTGATGTAAAGATGCAGGAAACTCCACCATCTTCAGCAAATGATATCCAAGTAACTCAGAAAGTCAAAATCCAGTGATATACAAAAGGAGGTAATGGAGGATAGTGTGATGGCCATTTAAAAAAAGAAAAAACATATAATTGCTATTTTTTTAGGTCTCAGACAACTTTAAAAAATTGGCAAGGTGAGGTCTAACTATAGGCCCACCCAGAAAATAAAGGTTTAGCCATCAAGTAGTAGCTTCTGATTATGCTGTGATAGGGTTTTATACCCAATTTCCTTTTTCTCAGGTCTGCCACTATGATAGAGGCTATTGTGGCTAAATATAAGCTCTCCCAAAATGCATGACTATTTGGTCTAATTATCATCATGAATCATAACCAAAATCTCCTGGACTTATTTTTCCTTCTTTTTATGTTAGATATTTATATGATATGATAGCTCAATCTCTCCCAGTGACCTGACAAATCTTGAGTATAAGGGCAAAAGAATCACAGGTGTGTAGTGCCTGCTGTCATGCACAGTTGAACCAGTAAATCCCTACCTCTAGACTTTTTTTTTTTTTTTCAGAGACAGAGTGAGAGTCAGAGAGAGGGATAGACAGTAACGGAGAGGGATGAGAAGCATCAACCATTAGTTTTTCATTGCAACACCATCGTTGCTCATTGATTGCTTTCTCATATGTGCCTTGATGGTGGGCCTTCAGCAGACCGAGTAAACCCCTGCTCTAGCCAGCAACCTTGGGTCCAAGCTGGTGAGCTTTGCTCAAATCAGATGAGCCCACGCTCAAGCTGGCACCCCGGGGTCTCGAATCTGGTTCTTCCGCATCCCAGTCCGACACTCTATCCACCGCACGACTGCCTGGTCAGGCCCTACCTCTAGACTTATGTCAATAAATTAAATTTCTCTAGGACAGTCTTGTCAGGTATTCTATAACTTGCAACTAAAATATTTTTAACATATATTACAATCTAGGTTCTTGTAATTTAACATTTATTTTGTTTTTAAAATACATGATTCTGTCTGTTAATGTTCCATGTATATTCTTTATTCATATTTAAAGAGGAAATAGTAATGGATAGAATATATATATTTCCTTATACATTTGTAAAATATATATTTGCTTGTTATGAACTATAAGAAGTGTATTAATTTCATGATTTATTTTTATTGCATTCTTTAAATTCTGCAATTATTAATTTGGAAAAACAATGAATAAACTTGAAGAAATTTAATATTAATGTAAAAGAGGGTATTTTCTTAAAATATTTCCTCTATTAATTTAAAAATTTTATTTGTAAGAAATGGTTTATATTTGGTGAATTTTAAAAATCCACTTTCCGGCCTGACCTGTGGTGGCGCAGTGGGATAAAGCGTCGACCTGGAACACTGAGGTTGCCGGTTCGAAACCTTGGGCTTGCCTGGTCAAGGCACATATGGGAGTTGATGCTTCCTGCTCCTCCCCCTTCTCTCTCTCTCTCTCTCTCACACACACACACACACACTCTATCCCCTCTCTCTAAAAATCAATAAATAAAATATTTAAAAAAAAAAATCCACTTTCCCCAAAAGTTGATATATATTGCTACTTATGTATTGGTAGAGGGAAATATTTTTTTATTATTTTTGAACATGTACTATACAGGATGGAACAAAAATAGGTTTATGGTTCATATGGAAAAATGTACAATAATTAATAAATAATAATACAGGAATAAACTCTGTGTTTTGTGTACTCAGAACTATAAACTTACTTTTTCTCCACTGGGTAGTGATACTAAGCAATGTCAAAAAACACAAGTTAATTAAGAAATTCAGACTAAGTTTCCTTTGATTCCTTTTATCCCAGCCACCAGTTCATTTTTTCCAAAGCAAAGTGTAATACCTGCTTCCTATACATTTCTGTTAAGAATCTATGCATATGCAAACATGTGCTTATTACAAATTTATGTTAATCTCTTTTATTTTGGCCATTTTGTATTTTAATCTGAATTATCATTTTATTGATATAAGATATGTGTCAAGGTATTAATTCAAAGATTTTTCAAGCTTGCTATAGCCATTTTAATTTGCAAAATAATTAATTTTAGGCTTATTATTCACTTTAGCCAAACTGTATCACTGTTATAAATCTCATAATTGAACATAATATTTATATTTATTTCTATAATCCCTGTATGTTTAGTAGTGGACCAATAGCTTTGGATATGATTACTTTTACTGTCCTTGTTTATAACTAATATAACTGCAGACTTTAATCAGGATAGAGAAAGCCATATTTTGTAGTAGATTGCTGTAGGCGATCTAGGGATTGAACTACTTCCTAACTGAAGAGCCTTCAAATAATCATTTTTATTTTAGCCACCAGCCCTATATTTGTAATTTCAAAGACACATTGATCACAGTTCCTGATTCTTTCTAGGATTCTTCAGTGCAAATCAGGTATTTCCTCTTCTTTTGCTTACTGTTGGTTTAGGTTTCAGCTGTCTCAGAGCTGATTCCAATTACCTTTTGTTTTTCTACTTTCTAACTGACATATTTTGTCAATAATGTTATATGCCATGTAATCTCTTTCCCTGTAGTTTTATGTATTAAAAATACCTTTTTCACAATAACTAGAGTGATATTTTTGTCTTTTTTCTTTTTTTTATCTTAGAGGTGGGGAGGCAAGACAAATTCCTGTATGTGCCCAGACTGGGATCCACCTAGCAAGCCCACTAGAGGGCAATGCTCTGCCCATCTGGGGTATTGCTCCTTTGCTCACAACTGAGCCATTTTAGAGCCTGAGACAAAGGCCATGGAGCCATCATCAGTACCTTGAGACAATACACTTAAACCACATGAGCCATGGCTGAGGGGTGGAGAAGCAGATGGTCATTTCTCCTGTGTGCTCTGCTCTGGAATCAAACCCAAGACTTTCACACACCAGGCTGATGCTTTACCACTGAGCCTACTGGCCAAGGCCTATAGTGAGATTTCTTTATGACACAAAATTAATTATCTACCTTCTTAAACTAGAATCCGAAATTATTTTTACAAGTATTTTTTTCTTTCTTCGGTATGTAGAAAGATGTAGGATGATATAGTACTTTGTCATATAACAAGGTCTTCATATTTTTACTTTTTTGGTGTTTTAAATAATTTTCAATAGGTTGAAACTAAAATATTATATCCTAACAGAGTTATGGGCTTAGTCTTTTGTTATATGAATATGTCTTATTTATAATTATGTGTTAAATAAACAAAAAAGCAGGATATTCTTTAGTTTTACTTAAACTGATCATGACAAAATGAAAATAGATCTAACAGCCAAAATACAAGATATAAAATTTATTTTTAATGCATTCAGCAAAGTGAAAGAGAAAAGAAAATAATTGAAAGATGTAAAGTAGAGAGATGACGTCAGAGTAATGGCGGGGTAGGAAGCGATACCGATAAATATCCCCCAAAACTCAACAAGATCTTCAACCAGAAACAGAAAAACCTATACTTGGAGCCTCCAGATGCTTCACAATACACACAAAGGTATGGTCAAGTGAAAAATTGGCTAAATATATAACCAAACCCCGAAGGAAATAGGGAGTAAGATATGCTCAGCCTTCCTCACTAACCTAAACAGGGCGGCTTTCTCTGGTAACTGTGAATATAGAAACTGAGGCGGGCAAAGGGGTGAATAGATCCAGGCCGTGGCACAAATGGCCGAACCAGGCTGTGGCATGGAGATCCAAGCCGAGGAAAAACTGATCCTGTGGCAACCTGGGCAATACAAGCTAACACTCGTGCCAAACCCAAACAAAGAAAGACAAGTGGGGCAGCCATTTTACCCGATTTCCTGGTCAGCATGCGCAGTTAGTAGGCGAGAGATTTCTTCCTAAGCCCCGGGAGTGGGTGCCCGTGTTATCCCACAGAGAGGCACAGTCAGAGGCCTTTCTGTGGGCCGAAAGCAGAGTCTCTGGGCAGCCACAGCACCCTGGGAAAGCCGCGCACAGGAGGGAGCGAGAACTAATTCCAACGGTGGAAATTTTCCGTGCTGGTGGGGGTTTCAATCAGAGGGAAACACGGCCAGCCTCATATCCTGGTCTGCGCGCACAGATAGTGAGCGAGAGATTCCTCCGAATGCCTCGGCAGTGTGCACCCGTGTTATCGCACAGAGGGGCAGAGTCAGGGGCCTTTGTGTGGGCCAAAGCGGAATCTCAGGCCGCCCCAGCGCCTTGCAAAAGCCACACACGGGGACGGACCGAGAGCCAATTCTAACACTGCAACTTTTCCATGCGGTTGGGGGTTTCACTCAGAGCGTGAGACTGCTGACCGGATATCCTGGTCTGCGCGCGCAAATAGTGAGCGAGAGTTTCCTCCAAGCACACCAGAAGTGGGCGCCCGCCTGTGTTACCGGACAGAGTGGCAGAGCCAGAGGTCTTTGAGTGGGCGGAAACCCCGCCTGATTATGCTAGCAGCTCTGACTGACTGAGCCTTACCCAGAGCCCTGTGCTGAGTGGAAATAGAGTGGGGAGTTGCCAGCTCTTTGAGCCTCTTACTATCCAGGCAGAGGCAGCAGCAACCCATAGCTGGATTATCAGGCTACTAATTGAGGAAGGAAAGACTAGGAGAAAGGCTCCAGGAACACGGACTCTCTCACTGGCGGAGCCTATAAATGCTAATGAGCCTCGACTGCCAACGAGACTAAAGCACAATACATGACATTGCCATAGAGACTTATCAACTGCAAACCTCTACCTGAGCATGCCAAAGGGGCAGAACCTGGGGTACAGAGTCATCGACCAGGAAGAGGGAGAAAAAAGAAAAAGCAAGAAGATAACCTCTCAAAATCAAGAATAATCTGCAGACTTTATAACCTATCCCATTTTAATATATTTGTTCGTTTGTTTCTCTTATCTTCATTCTTGATATTTTTTTCCCTCCTACAATTTGGCCTATTAACTCTCTGCCGGTCTTACTCTCCCCTCTCCTTGAACTACATTACCCATAAGTGTTACATCTCCCATTATCTTTTCTCTCCTCTTCCTTTCTCTCTATGAGGGTTGCACTCCAAAACCCTTAACTCTCTCTCTCTCTCTCTCTTCTTTTTTCTTTTTTCTTCTTTTAGTGGTTCCCTCTTTTTTCTCTCTCTCTTTCTTTTCTTCCTCTATATTAGTTTCTTCCTTTCTCCTTTACATCTTCTCTCATTCAAACCTCAATAACAAACAAATTATCTTATCTGGGACTCAAACTTATGTTTGTGGCATTTTGGTGGGTTTTTACTTCATCTTTTTAACTCACTAGCAGTGCTCCCATCCCTAGCTCTCCATTTTATCTAGTTCTTGTTCCACTAAATACAATAGTAATTTTTTCATTTGTCCCCCCATTTTTCTGTTTTCCTCTTATTCCTCTCATCATAACTCTTAGACAACCAACACCAAAAAGCAAATCATTTTATTCTTGACCAAAATTTTTTCCTTATTTGCTTTTTGTGGGTCCATAACCCCTTCTTTTTTCTTTTTTCTTCTTTTTTCTTCTTTTTTTTTGCCCCTTTATTACTTTTTCCCAATTCAGGCCCTCCATTACAGCCATTGTTTGTTATAATTCACAGTTCACCACAAGATTTTCTCAAGAAAGAGGGGAGAGGAGAGGAGAGGAAAAAAGGAGGGGGGGAATAATTTTCTTTTTTTTAAATTTTTATTTTATTTTATTTTGCTTTATTTCATTATTAATTATTTTTTAAAAAAACAACACTTTGATTTTTTATTTTTTTTAACTTTTTATTCTTTATTAAATCTCATTAATACTATCAACAAAACCACCCTCACATGCCATTAAGGAAGAGAAAATCGAATATCATGGATACAAAAGAAAGACAGGTAACACAGCAAGATGAAGAAAAATCTATGGAGAAAAAATTTAATATATTGGAAACCTTGGAGCTAAATGACAGAGAATTCAAGATAGAAATCCTAAAAATCCTCCGAGATATACAAGAAAACACAGAAAGGCAATTTAGGGAGCTCAGAAAACAACTCAATGAACACAAAGAATATATGTCCAAGGAAATTGAAACTATAAAAACAAATCAAACACAGATGAAAAACTCAATTCACGAGCTGAAAAATGAAGTAACAAGCTTAGCTAATAGAACAGGTCAGATAGAAGAGAGGATTAGTGAAATAGAAGACAAGCAACTTGAGGTGCAACAGAGAGAAGAAGAAAGAGACTCAAAAATTAAAAAAAATGAGATAGCCCTACAAAAATTATCTGACTCCATCAAAAAGAATAACATAAGAATAATAGGTATATCAGAGGGAGAAGAGAGAGAAAATGGAATGGAGAACATACTCAAACAAATAATAGATGAGAACTTCCCAAGCCTGTGGAAAGAACTAAAGCCTCAAGTTCAAGAAGCAAACAGAACTCCGAGTTTTCTTAACCCCAACAAACCTACTCCAAGGCATATCATAATGAAATTGACACAAACCAACAGCAAAGAAAAAATTCTCAAGGAAGCCAGGAAAAAGAAGAATACAACATATAAAGGAAGGCCCATTAGATTATCATCAGATTTCTCAGCAGAAACTCTACAAGCTAGAAGAGAGTGGACCCCAATATTTAAAGTCCTGAAAGAGAGGAACTTTCAGCCATGAATATTATACCCATCAAAGCTATCCTTCAAATATGAAGGAGAAATAAAAACATTCACAGATAAAGAAAAGATGAGGGAATTTATCATCAGAAAACCCCCACTCCAGGAATTACTAAAGGGGGTTCTCCAATCAGATACAAAGAAAAAAAAAAAAAACAGAGCCACAAGTAAAAGCTCCAAGAAGAACACAATAAAACCAAATTTAAACTGTGACAACAACAAAAGAAAGAGGGGGAGAAGATGGTGATTAACAGTAGCAAAGGACAATGGAGTGCAAAAGTACTCACAAAATAGTTCGCTACAATGAACAGGGTAGGGACCCTTTTCATTACTTAAAGGTAACTACCATTGAAAGAACCACCACAGGAGCACATGAGATAAAAAAGATAGCAACAGAGGAAAGATGTATGGAATAGAACCAAATAAAAACAAAAGATAGAAAAACGAAAGAGAAGGATCAAACAAGACACAAAACTAACAGAAAACAAGATATAAAATGGCAATAGGGAACTTACAAGTGTCAATAATTACACTAAATGTAAACGGATTAAACTCACCAATAAAAAGGCACAGAGTAGCAGAATGGATTAAAAAAGAAAATCCAACTGTATGCTGCCTACAGGAAACTCATCTAAGTAACAAAGATAAAAACAAATTCAAAATGAAAGGCTAGAAAACAATACTCCAAGCAAATAACATCCAAAAAAAAGCAGGTGTACCAATACTCATATCTGATAATGCTGACTGCAAGACAGGAAAAGTACTCAGAGACAAAAATGGCCATTTCATAATGGCTAAGGGGACACTGAATCAAGAAGACATAACAATTCTTAATATATATGCACCAAACCAAGGAGCACCAAAATATATAAGACAGCTACTTATTGATCTTAAAACAAAAACTGACAAAAATACAATCATACTTGGAGACCTCAATACACCGCTGACGGCTCTAGATCGGTCATCCAAACAGAGAATCAACAAAGACATAGTGGCCTTAAACAAAACACTAGAGCACCTGGATATGATAGACATCTACAGGACATTTCATCCCAAAGTGACTGAGTATACATTTTTCTCCAGTGTACATGGATCATTCTCAAGAATTGACCATATTGGGCCACAAAAACAACATCAGCAAATTCAGAAAAATCGAAGTTGTACCAAGCATATTTTCTGATCATAAAGCCTTGAAACTAGAATTCAACTGCAAGAAAAGGGAAAAAATTCCACAAAAATGTGGAAACTAAACAACATACTTTTAAAAACTGAATGGGTCAAAGAAGAAATAAGTGCAGAGATCAAAAGATATATACAGACTAATGAAAATGACAATACGACATATCAGGATCTATGTGATGCAGCAAAAGCAGTGATAAGAGGGAAATTCATATCACTTCAGGCATAGATGAATAAACAAGAGAGAGCCCAAGTGAACCACTTAACTTCCCACCTTAAGAAACTGGAAAAAGAAGAACAAAGAAAACCCAAAACCAGCTGAAGAAAGGAGATAATAAAAATCAGAGCAGAAATAAATGAATTAGAGAACAGAAACACTATAGAAAAAATTAATAGAACAAGGAGCTGGTTCTTTGAAAAGATCAACAAAATTGACAAACCCTTGGCAAGACTTACCAAGGAAAAAAGAGAAAGATCTCATATAAACAAAATCCAAAATGAAAGAGGAGAAATCACCACGGACACCATAGATATACAAAGAATTATTGTAGAATACTATGAAAAACTTTATGCCACTAAATTCAACAACCTAGAAGAAATGGATAAATTCCTAGAACAATACAACCTTCCTAGACTGAGTCAAGAAGAAGCAGAAAGCCTAAACAGAACTATCAGTAGAGAAGAAATAGAAAAAACCATTAAAAACCTCCCCAAAAATAAAATTCCAGGCCCTGACGACTATACCAGCGAATTTTATCAAACATTCAAAGAAGACTTGGTTCCTATTCTACTCAAAGTCTTCCAAAAAATTGAAGAAGAAGCAATACTTCCAAACACATTTTATGAGGCCAACATAATCCTCATACCCAAACCAGGCAAGGATGGCACAAAAAAAGAAAACTACAGACCAATATCTCTAATGAATACAGATGCTAAAATACTAAACAAAATACTAGCAAATCGAATACAACAACATATTAAAAAAATAATACATCATGATCAAGTGGGATTCATCCCAGAATCTCAAGGATGGTTCAACATACGTAAAATGGTTAACGTAATACACCATATCAACAAAACAAAGAACAAAAACCACATGATCTTACCAATAGACGCAGAAAAGGCTTTCGATAAAATACAACACAATTTTATGTTTAAGACTCTCAACAAAATGAGTATAGAAGGAAAATATCTCAACATGATAAAGGCCATATATGATAAACCATCAGCTAACATCATATTAAATGGCACTAAACTGAAAACTTTCCCCCTTAAATCAGGAACAAGACAGGGTTGTCCACTCTCTCCACTCTTCTTTAATGTGGTACTAGAGGTTCTAGCCAGAGCAATCAGACAAGACAAAGAAATAAAAGGCATCCATATCGGAAAAGAAGAAGTGAAGGTATCACTTTTTGCAGATGATATGATCCTATACATCGAAAACCCCAAAGAATCCACAAAAAGACTACTAGAAACGATAAGCCAATACAGTAAGGTCGCAGGATACAAAATTAACATACAGAAGTCAATAGCCTTTCTATATGCCAACAATGAAACAATTGAGAATGAACTCAAAAGAATAATCCCCTTCACGAATGCAACAAAAAAAAAAATAAAATACTTAGGAATAAACATAACAAAGACTGTAAAGGACTTATATAATGAAAACTGTAAACCATTGTTAAGGAAAATCGAAAAAGATATAATGAGATGGAAGAATATACCTTGTTCTTGGCTAGGAAGAATAAATATAATCAAGATGGCTATATTACCCAAAGCAATATACAAATTTAATGCAATTCCCATCAAACTTCCAATGACGTTTTTTAAAGAAATGGAGCAAAAAATCATCAGATTTATATGGAACTATAAAAAACCCGAATAGCCAAAGCAATCCTAAAGAAAAAGAATGAAGCTGGGGGCATTACAATACCTGACTTCAAACTATATTATAGGGCCACGACAATCAAAACAGCATGGTATTTTCAGAAAAATTGGCACTCCGACCAATGGAACAGAATAGAAAGTTCAGAAATAAAACCACATATATATAGTCAAATAATTTTTGATAAAGGGGCCAACAACACACAATGGAGAAAAGAAAGCCTCTTCAATAAATGGTGCTCGGAAAACTGGAAAGCCACATGCAAAAGAATAAAATCGGACTACAGTTTGTCCCCCTGTACAAAAGTTAACTCAAAATGGATCAAAGATCTAAACATAAGACCTGAAACAATTAAGTACATAGAAGAAGACATAGGTACTCAACTCATGGACCTGGGTTTTAAAGAGCATTTTATGAATTTGACTCCACAGGCAAGAGAAGTGAAGGCAAAAATTAATGAATGGAACTACATCAGACTAAGAAGTTTTTGCTCAGCAAGAGAAACTGATAACAAAATAAACAGAAAGCTAACTAAATGGGAAATGATATTTTTAAACAACAGCTCAGATAAGGGCCTAATATCCAAAATTTACAAAGAACTCATAAAACTCAACAACAAACAAACAAACAATCCAATAAAAAAATGGGAAGAGGATATGAACAGACACTTCTCCCAGGAAGAAGTACAAATGGCCAACAGATATATGAAAAGATGCTCATCTTCTTTAGCTATTAGAGAAATGCAAATCAAAACGGCAATGAGATACCACCTCACACCTGTTCGATTAGCTATTATTATCAAGACAGGTAATAGCAAATGTTGGAGAGGCTGTGGAGAAAAAGGAACCCTCATACACTGTTGGTGGGAATATAAAATAGTACAACCATTATGGAAGAAAGTATGGTGGTTCCTCAAAAAACTGAAAATAGAACTACCTTATGACCCAGCAATCCCTCTACTGGGTATATATCCCCAAAACTCAGAAACATTGATACGTAAAGACACATGCAGCCCCATGTTTATTGCAGCATTGTTCACAGTTGCCAGGACATGGAAACAGCCAAAAAGCCCATCAATAGATGACTGGATAAAGAAGATGGGGCACATATACACTATGGAATACTACTCAGCCATAAGAAATGATGACATCGGATCATTTACAGCAAAATGGTGGGATCTTGATAACATGATACGAAGCGAAATAAGTAAATCAGAAAAAACAGGAACTGCATTATTCCATACGTA
Organism: Saccopteryx bilineata; assembly: GCF_036850765.1. Lineage (NCBI taxonomy): Eukaryota > Metazoa > Chordata > Mammalia > Chiroptera > Emballonuridae > Saccopteryx > Saccopteryx bilineata. The sequence goes on from NC_089490.1 coordinate 39,771,627, forward strand.
GGTGGGACATAAAAGTGAAACTAAGAGACATTGATAAGAGTGTGGTGGTTACGGGGAGGAGGGGGGAATGGGAGAGGGAAAGGCGGATGGGGAGGGGCACAAAGAAAACAAGATAGAAGGTGACAGAGGACAATCTGACTTTGGGTGATGGGTATGCAACATAATTGAACGACAAGATAACCTGGATTTGTTATCTTTGAATATATGTATCCTTACTTATTGATGTCACCCCATTAAAAACATAAAATTAAAAAAAAAGAGAGAGATGACGTCAGAGTAATGGCGGGGTAGGAAGCGATACCGATAAATCTCCCCCAAAACTCAACAAGATCTTCAACCAGAAACAGAAAAACCTATACTTGAAGCTTCCAGATGCTTCGCAATACACCCAAAGGTATGATTGAGTGAAAAATTGGCTAAATATATAACCAAACCCCGAAGGAAAAAGGGAGTAAGCCAGGAAATACTAAAGGGGGTTCTCCAATCAGATACAAAGAACAAAAAAAAACAGAGCCACAAGTAAAAGCTCCAAGAAGAACACAATAAAACCAAATTTAAACTGTGACAACAACAAAAAGAAAGAGGGGGAGAAGACGGAGATTAACAGTAGCAAAGGACGATGGAGTGCAAAAGTACTCACAAAATAGTTCGCTACAATGAACAGGGTAGGGACCCTTTTCATTACTCAAAGGTAACCACCATTGAAAAAACCACCACAGAAGCACATGAGATAAAAAAGATAGCAACAGAGGAAAGATGTATGGAATACAACCAAATAAAAACAAAAGATAGTAAAACGAAAGAGAAAGATCAAACAATACACGAAACTAACAGAAAGCAAGATATAAAATGGCAATAGGGAACTCACAAGTATCAATAATTACACTAAATGTAAACGGATTAAACTCACCAATAAAAAGGCACAGAGTAGCAGAATGGATTAAAAAAGAAAATCCAACTGTATGCTGCCTACAGGAAACTCATCTAAGTAACAAGGATAAAAACAAATTCAAAGTGAAAGGCTGGAAAACAATACTCCAAGCAAATAACATCCAAAAAGAAGCAGGTGTAGCAATACTCATATCGGATAATGCTGACTACAAGACAGGAAAAGTACTCAGAGACAAAAATGGCCATTTCATAATGGCTAAGGGGACACTGAATCAAGAAGACATAACAATTCTTAATATATATGCACCAAACCAAGGAGCACCAAAATATATAAGACAGCTACTTATTGATCTTAAAACAAAAACTGACAAAAATACAATCATACTTGGAGACCTCAATACACCGCTGACGGCTCTAGATCGGTCATCCAAACAGAGAATCAACAAAGACATAGTGGCCTTAAACAAAACACTAGAGCACCTGGATATGATAGACATCTACAGGACATTTCATCCCAAAGTGACTGAGTATACATTTTTCTCCAGTGTACATGGCTCATTCTCAAGAATTGACCATATGTTGGGCCACAAAAACAACATCAGCAAATTCAGAAAAATTGAAGTTGTACCAAGCATATTTTCTGATCATAAAGCCTTGAAACTAGAATTCAACTGCAAAAAAGAGGAACAAAATCCCACAAAAATGTGGAAACTAAACAACATACTTTTAAAAAATGAATGGGTCAAAGAAGAAATAAGTGCAGAGATCAAAAGATATATACAGACTAATGAAAATGACAATACGACATATCAGAATCTATGGGATGCAGCAAAAGCAGTGATAAGAGGGAAGTTCATATCGCTTCAGGCATATATGAACAAACAAGAGAGAGCCCACGTGAACCACTTAACTGCCCACCTTAAGGAACTAGAAAAAGAAGAACAAAGACAACCCAAAACCAGCCGAAGAAAGGAAATAATAAAAATCAGAGCAGAAATAAATGAATTAGAGAACAGAAAAACTATAGAAAAAATTAATAGAACAAGGAGCTGGTTCTTTGAAAAGATCAACAAAATTGACAAACCCTTGGCAAGACTTACCAAGGAAAAAAGAGAAAGAACTCATATAAACAAAATCCAAAATGAAAGAGGAGAAATCACCACGGACACTGTAGATATACAAAGAATTATTGTAGAATACTATGAAAAACTTTATGCCACTAAATTCAACAACCTAGAAGAAATGGATAAATTCCTAGAAAAATACAACCTTCCTAGACTGAGTCAAGAAGAAGCAGAAAGCCTAAACAGACCTATCAGTAGAGAAGAAATAGAAAAAACCATTAAAAACCTCCCCAAAAATAAAAGTCCAGGCCCTGACGACTATACCAGCGAATTTTATCAAACATTCAAAGAAGACTTGGTTCCTATTCTACTCAAAGTCTTCCAAAAAATTGAAAAAGAAGCAATACTTCCAAACACATTTTATGAGGCCAACATAACCCTCATCCCAAAACCAGGCAAGGATGGCACAAAAAAAGAAAACTACAGACCAATATCTCTAATGAATACAGATGCTAAAATACTAAACAAAATACTAGCAAATCGAATACAACAACATATTAAAAAAATAATACATCATGATCAAGTGGGATTCATCCCAGAATCTCAAGGATGGTTCAACATACGTAAAACGGTTAACGTAATACACCATATCAACAAAACAAAGAACAAAAACCACATGATCTTATCAATAGATGCAGAAAAGGCTTTCGATAAAATACAACACAATTTTATGTTTAAGACTCTCAACAAAATGGGTATAGAAGGAAAATATCTCAACATGATAAAGGCCATATATGATAAACCATCAGCTAACATCATATTAAATGGCACTAAACTGAAGGCTTTCCCCTTTAAATCAGGAACAAGACAGGGTTGTCCACTCTCTCCACTCTTATTTAATGTGGTACTAGAGGTTCTCGCCACAGCAATCAGACAAGACAAAGAAATAAAAGGCATCCATATCGGAAAAGAAGAAGTAAAGGTATCACTTTTTGCAGATGATATGATCCTATACATCGAAAACCCCAAAGAATCCACAAAAAGACTACTAGAAACAATAAGCCAATACAGTAAGGTCGCAGGATACAAAATTAACATACAGAAGTCAATAGCCTTTCTATATGCCAACAATGAAACAACTGAGAAGGAACTCAAAAGAATAATCCCCTTCACGATTGCAACAAAAAAAATAAAATACTTAGGAATAAACATAACAAAGAATGTAAAGGACTTATATAATGAAAACTATAAACCATTGTTAAGGGAAATTGAAAAAGATATAATGAGATGGAAGAATATACCTTGTTCTTGGCTAGGAAGAATAAATATAATCAAGATGGCTATATTACCCAAAGCAATATACAAATTTAATGCAATTCCCATCAAACTTCCAATGACGTTTTTTAAAGAAATAGAGCAAAAAATCATCAGATTTATATGGAACTATAAAAAAACCCGAATAGCCAAAGCAATCCTAAAGAAAAAGAATGAAGCTGGGGGCATAACAATACCTGACTTCAAACTCTATTATAGGGCCACGACAATCAAAACAGCATGGTATTGGCAGAAAAATAGACACTCAGACCAATGGAACAGAATAGAAAGTCCAGAAATAAAACCACATATATATAGTCAAATAATTTTTGATAAAGGGGCCAACAACACACAATGGAGAAACGAAAGCCTCTTCAATAAATGGTGCTGGGAAAACTGGAAAGCCACATGCAAAAGAATGAAACTGGACTACAGTCTCTCTCCCTGTACAAAAATTAACTCAAAATGGATCAAAGATCTAAACATAAGACCTGAAACAATTAAGTACATAGAAGAAGACATAGGTACTCAACTCATGGACCTGGGTTTTAAAGAGCATTTTATGAATTTGACTCCAATGGCAAGAGAAGTGAAGGCAAAAATTAATGAATGGGACTACATCAGACTAAGAAGTTTTTGCTCAGCAAGAGAAACTGATAACAAAATAAACAGAAAGCCAACTAAATGGGAAATGATATTTTCAAACAACAGCTCAGATAAGGGCCTAATATCCAAAATATACAAAGAACTCATAAAACTCAACAACAAACAAACAAACAATCCAATAAAAAAATGGGAAGAGGATATGAATAGACACTTCTCCCAGGAAGAAATACAAATGGCCAACAGATATATGAAAAGATGCTCATCTTCTTTAGCTATTAGAGAAATGCAAATCAAAACGGCAATGAGATACCACCTCACACCTGTTCGATTAGCTGTTATTAGCAAGTCAGGTAATAGCAAATATTGGAGAGGCTGTGGAGAAAAAGGAACCCTTATACACTGTTGGTGGGAATGTAAAGTAGTACAACCATTATGGAAGAAAGTATGGTGGTTCCTCAAAAAACTGAAAATAGAACTACCTTATGACCCAGCAATCCCTCTACTGGGTATATATCCCCAAAACTCAGAAACATTGATACGTAAAGACACATGCAGCCCCATGTTTATTGCAGCATTGTTCACAGTGGCCAGGACATGGAAACAACCAAAAAGCCCATCAATAGATGACTGGATAAAGAAGATGTGGCACATATACACTATGGAATACTACTCAGCCATAAGAAATGATGACATCGGAACATTTACAGCAAAATGGTGGGATCTTGATAACATGATACGAAGCGAAATAAGTAAATCAGAAAAAACAGGAACTGTATTATTCCATACGTAGGTGGGACATAATAGTGAAACTAAGAGACATTGACAAGAGTGTGGTGGTTACGGGGGTAGGGGGGAATGGGAGAGGGATAGGGGGTGGGGAGGGGCACAAAGAAAACAAGATAGAAGGTGACAGAGGACAATCTGACTTTGGGTGGTGGGTATGCAACATAATTGAACGACAATTTAACCTGGACTTGTTATCTTTGAATATATGTATCCTGATTTATTGATGTCACCCCATTAAAAAAATAAAATTATATTAAAAAAAAAAAAAAGACACACACACACACACAAAAGAAAGATGTAAAGTATTTGTTTTGAATTAAGAATTGGACTAAAATATCTGAAACTTTACCTAAATCTAGATTTTTATGAGCACAAAATACTTCTTCCTCCTATTCAAAGAAAAATCTTACAATTGTTGATTATCTAGTTAAGCCAGAGATTTAACTGGTTTGTATATTTGAAATACAGGGAATTCAAACAAACAAAAGCATGTGTCTGTCAAATGATTTCAACTACACTAAAACATTGTTTTCTAATATCCTATTTTGGATAGTGAGTACTGAAGAAATGGCCTCGCTATAACTCTTCAACATGAAACTAAATGAAAGTACTGATGTCTATCAAGATAACTAAGGCTTGTTGAATCCTATTTAAGGAACAATAAAAACTGATAACTTTGAAATGGTTGCTGACTTTTTGGTCAAAGAAAAGCTGAACTGGAAGAAAATCCTTAGTTTTCTACTCACATGTGAGACTATTTTGATTCTTCACAATGAATGGATTTTTATGTATTTTGTGAAGAGAAAAATACCACATATCGTGTGATTTGTTTCTGCATGATTTGCATTGGTGTCCAACACTATTATGTGATTCTGAATTTGTTTTACAGCTTCCATGAAATTGAATTTATATGAGATAAATCTTGAATTATAAACCTTTCAAATGAACTTGTAAAAAGTAAGGAGAAGAATACAAATCTATTAAACTATATGATATTCACTGGTTTAATTGACCATGTCATGAAAGAACTTATTCCAACCCAGCTGAAATTTCACTCTTTAAAAATGAAAAATGGCTAATTTCAGAATAGTTTAGGACAAAGAAGAAGTTCATATCATGGTTTCTTGGTGAAGTTCTATGGATGGTATGTGTGAATTAAATCTTTCGATATTCAAAGCTCTCCAAGTAACCAGTTAGGATACTGCTTTGATGAAGCTGACCATCTATATTCAAGTTTCTTGAGAAAGACAACTATGCAACTTCTCCTGTTTAGTTTATCTAAAGAGAGAAATCAGTGGAAACCTTGAAGGAAATTGTTGAAGGTTGCATTTGCTCAGATGACCTTAAAATTAAAACATGAATTTGTAATCTTTTCCTAGGTGACATAGACAGCAAATCAATGATACAGAACTTGCCAAAAATGACCTCACTAACTTAAGGACGAAAGAAATGATGCTTCATGAATTTCACTCAATGAGACAATTTCGTTCTCTCTGGGAATATTGTTGTTCCTTTACCTACTTATCCTCATTTGTCAAAGTGAGCTATGGGAGTTTGGATCCCTTTACTATATACTTGTTCGATTTATATTTTTAACACTAATTACCATAAAATGAAGAGCAAAAAATTGGCATCAAATATGACATTTTGCCTTATAACAAAACACTAAATAATTTAAACCTCTTTTTAAGGGAATGAAATATAACATTTTAATTGAAATATATAAAAAGAAATAAATATGATTTTTCAATTTATGTTCCAAATTTTTCTTGTCATTGGAAGTAGAGGGTAATTAATAGGTTGCTTCAACATTCTCAAGATCTTCCCTGAATGTTTCTTCTAATATCTAACTGTAAATAAAAATTAGTACTATAAGAATCTGCTTTGTTGAATTTCTCCCAAGTGGAATTTGGCCATTTTATCAAAAACCCGATGTGGTTATATAACTGGAAAAACTTATTTTACTCTTCAACTCACTAACCAGTGTTGTTATTTTTTTTAAAAATTGCTGTTTCTTTTCTTTTTAGGTTTTAATTTAAAAATAGTAAGATTTTCTTGATCATTATGCTTTATAGTGTTCATATATCTTGCAGAATCCTACTTATTTTCTCATATGATAACATTTCAGTCATCCTCCTTCATTCTCTAATGACTTTGGCAACTGCTTCACATCATAGATTAGACTATTTCTTTTATATTTATGAATGAACCATCCAAAATCCTGTTGTCACACTTGCTTTGCAATGGCCTTATCATTCATTTTTCTAACCAATTTCTTTGACCATATCATGAGCTTTATAATTAAACCAAACTTTTCTACCTTTGAATTACAATTATATATATATCCTAATTTCTGGCCATTTATATACCTCCAATTTTCTTATAATCTAGTACTTGGAATATATGCAATATAATTTTGTTAAATTGAATTAAATAAATTTTTAAAATATCAACTGAACAAGCATACTTCATTATAAACTATAGTACAAAATAGTTTAATTCATGAAAATAATTTTTGATGTAAAATTAAAATAGCTTATGTTTTTTTGCATGAGTTCAATATAAGTTTCAAAGAATTCTGTAATCCAGAAAATTTAAAGAATTACAGTCATTATGTATATGTGTATATATCTATAAGTATATATGTGTTTATGTATATACATGAATAGGTACATAACATACAGACTCATATGCCATTATTTATGAATTTGTGGATATTTTTCTCCATGAAAGCAAAAGGGATATTAACCATTTACTTAATGTGTTCTCTCCTCCAAGTTTTTTTTTTTTTCTGTATTTTTCTAAAGCCGGAAACGGGGAGAAACAGTCAGACAGACTCCTGCATGCGCCCGACCGGGATCCACCCGGCATGCCCACCAGGGGGAGACGCTCTGTCCACCAGGGGGGATGCTCTGCCCATCCGGGCCTCGCTCTGTCCGGACCAGAGCCACTCTAGCGCCTGGGGCAGAGGCTGAGGAGCCATCCCCAGCGCCCGGGCCATCTTTGCTCCAGTGGAGTCTTGGCTACGGGAGGGGAAGAGAGAGACAGAGAGGAAGGAGAAGGGGAGGGGTGGAGAAGCAGATGGGTGCTTCTCCTGTGTGCCCCGGCCGAGAATTGAACCCGGGACCTCTGCACACCAGGCCGAAGCTCTACCACTGAGCCAACCGGCCAGGGCCTCTCCTCCAAGTTTTTTGATACCCAAAATAGGAAAAGGGATGCTTTATATATCCTTACATCTAACATATCTACATTCATAACAAATTCTGTAAATGGCATGTACTCAATAAAACCCTGACCATTGGTTTTAGAACTGAAGATGCTAAGTATTATTAGAATAAGAAATGACTTTAGTTAATATACAGTTATTCTAACCACAGAAGCCTGACTGAAAATGACAGTGGATAACAAAAAAAGGAGAAAATGAAAAAAGAAAAAGAAGGAGGGAGGGAGGGAAGGGAGGAAACAAGGAAGGAAGGAAGGGAGGGAGGGAGGAAGGAAGGGAGGGAGGTAGGGAGGGAGGAAAGAAGGAAGGAAGGAAAGAAGGAAGGACAGAAGGAAGGAAGAAAATGAGGGAGGGAAGTAGAGAGGGTGAGAAGGGAGAAGGAAGGCTAGCTAACTAGAGAGAGTGAAAATAAAGATAAGCAGAAAAGTGAGAAAATTGTCATAGTTAATACTGAACAGAAAAATTACATCTGTCAAACTTCATGAAAAGTAATGTGTATTCTGAAAAAAGATAAACAAATTAAAATCCATATAAACTAGGCTACAGAAAATTCTGGCAGTTTTCATATTGAATGGAAACATTTTTGCTGTGGGGTGTGACCTGTGAACTATCTGATGCTTAGCCTCTACCAGTAGGTATCATTAACAACCTCCTCCTACCAAAGTGATAAACAAAAACAATTAAATATTTCCAAATATCACCTTGGAGGCAAAATCACCCTGGTTGAGACCTATTAATTTAAAGAAAGGAACAATAGAGGATCACACACTTTTGGGGGAGTCAAACTTATTCTATTCTTGTAAACAAGAAGAGAAATTTTCATTCTCCTTAATTTTAACATGTTGTGTAGTGTCAGTAACACTTATAAGGCATAAATCAGAGGACACAGTAAAAAGATATATCACTGGCAATTAGAAAACTAACAAGCAAAAACAACGTTAAAAGAAAAAAAAATTTCTCTGTAGGAGGGTGAAGGTATGACTAATGGAAAAAAAAAATCAACTATATACCAGTGGTACAGTGTGCCCCCTGAACAGTAGAGGTATATTTTATTAATTTCTTTTTAAAATATTCCATTTGAGTTGCCTTTTTTTCAAGCAAAAATATTCTACCATTTTTTATAGTTTTGAAATGTAAAGATTTATGGATGACATTACACAGCAAGCCCTACAATTTGCATTACAATATATGATTGAGAATCATTGTATAACTTCACTCCTGCTGTTTTGTATTGATTTTACACTATGTGTTTCATTAGAACACCTTTGAAAACGTTTTATAGATTTGGTAATTTTAATAATTGCTCAGGATTGTGACTCTATAAGTGACTAAAATACATACTTCAGGAAAGTAATGCTAGTCAGTGATTTAGCCATATTGACAGCTGAAATTTGAAGACTCAGTATAGCTTTAATGATTCATACTGATTAGGACCACTCTCTGAGATGAACAATTCAGATGGATTTTTGGTTTAAATGTATATTGATTTCCTTAGTTCTCTCCCTACTCATTATGGAATATGTATTCCATGAAAGTTGGTAAAATCGCTTTTACTCTTCAACTTTATCTATGACAATTGCAACATAGCTACAGTCCTGTGAGTGAATGGAAACACACAGATAATTTAGATTCTTTTATTATTATTATTATTATTATTATTATTATTTATTTTTCTGAAGTGAGAAGCAGGAAGGCAGAGAAACAAACTCTTGCATTTGCCCGACCAGGATCTACCCAACAAGCCCACTAGGGGGCAATGCTCTGCCCCTCTGGGGCATTGCTCTTTTGCAACCAGAGCCATTCCAATGCCTGAGGTGGAAGCCACGGAGCCGTCCTCAGCACGCAGGCCAACTTTGCTCCAATGGAGCCTTGGCTGCATGAAAAGAGAGAGAGAGAGAGATAGAAAGGAGAGGGGGAAGGGTGGAGAAGCAGATGGGTGCTTCTCCTGTGTGTCCTAGCTGGGACTCGAACCCTGGACTTCTACACACTGGGCCGATGCTCTACCACTGAGTTAACAGGCCAGGGATGAAAAATTGAGATTTTTGAATGTATAATAAAGCAGAATCCTAGGGTAAAAGCTCACATACTTCCTTTAGACATTGTACTCCCCCTTTTACAGAAGCTCCAAAGAATAAACCTGAGTATCAGGGTTTCAGGGAGGCATCATTTTTTCCACACAATTTAAACAGACATAAAAATGTTTGCCTTAATTAGCTGGTTGTTTCCTATTCTCTATGACTCACTACTCATTCTGTTTTATATTTATAGAGAGTCCCACTCTGATGTGAAAACACGTGTAGTAATTATCACTTCATAAGGAAATATTATTACCGTGAGGTGATATAACCACTTTGTGGACTGGCAGTGTTCAATCTAAATATTACAGCTTTAGTAGTTTACATTTCACCTGTTCCAAGCTGGTTGAGTAAGAGCTTTGGATCTTATACTGTACAAGTCCATCCTTTAAGCAGTATTGACCATGTATTCATTTTATATGCTGAATTGCCCACCAGCCACGTGACCTCTTTAGTTCAAGAAGATCACTTAATTTGGCCATGTTTAGGACATAGTAATTTAAGAGAATAGAGGTGTTATTTATTTATTTTTATTGTTTTCTCCTGTATTACTTTCTGGAGCTCAGGCTTTTGGTAAGTAACTGATAGAAAGGAAAGTTGCTCTGATTTTTGCCCAGAAACTGAAAGCTGCGTTAAAAAAGAGGTCCTGGGAAGGCTGAAGTCAGTGGCCTTCTTGAACCATCTTCACAAAGAATAGCAGAATAAGAAAATAGAAAGGCCTTCAAAATAATAAAAATACAAAAGAAGAAAGACTCCAAATCCCTAATGACCCTGGAGCCTTACTTCATCATGAACTGCCTATCTTTCAGGTGTGGAAAGAATGAAACTTTTATTTTTGCTATTGCTGTTTTGTTGTTAGACTCAAAGAATGTTGTTCTATAGAGTAAAAGGGCAAAAATACAGTAAAAAAGAGTGCAAACCTGTGGTAAGACATTCTCTTCCTGAAAACTACTCTGTACATTAATAAGTGCTTTATAACTTAGCCTTAATAAGTAAAAGAAGTATAAACAAACAGTGTACTTGACTAACTAAAACTTGTAATAGCATTTCATAGTACAGGGTGGAGCAAATGTAGGCTTACAGATGTGTACATAAAATACAGAACTTTTTACTTATTAATTATTGTGTTATTTTTCATAAACAACTATAAACTAGTTTTGGCCCACCCTGTATATTGTTCAAAGTCAGATTAAGAGACGATAAAGCTAACCTTTTTATTATGGATTAGCTCATGTTAACCGAGCTGCTGGGAAAAGCATGCACATTCCCATCCCCAATTAATAATTTTTATATAGTGGATTCTATTTTTTTTTTTTTTTGCTAATTTTTTTTAAATATTCTTTTTTGTTTTTTGTTTTTTAAATTTTTTATTTATTCATTTTAGAGAGGAGAGAGAGAGAGAGGGAGAGAGAGAGAGACAGAGAGAGAAGGTGGGGAGGAGCTGGAAGCATCAACTCCCATATGTGCCTTGGCCAGGCAAGCCCAGGGTTTTGACCCAGCAGACAGCTAACTTTATATTTTATAGGAGCTAAAAATTTCTGACTTTAGAGAAACATAGCCTTGATAAAGTTGCACCTAATATTTACCAAATACAGCTGTTAACACACCATATAAAAACATCAAGATTTAAATTAATGGTTCCTTCACTGTTTTATTCACAATGAAAAATAAATTTAGTAACTAAGAAGTCATTCTCTTGATTTCCAATATCCTATTCACATATCCCCAAAATCACACTTCAAAATAATTTAAATGTCCACTTTTGAAACAGAAAAGACAAGAAAAATTCACATTCCTGTTTTGTTTTCTCTCACACAACTCCAGAAAATAATCAAATATATAGTAAGAATCTTGTATGGCTTTATTTTCTCACTATTTTATGTTTATGTGCAAATAATAGTGTGTTAAAATCTACAAGTACATTTGTATATTTTGTATATTTCTCTGAATTTCTAACACTTTCTGTTTAATATACTTTAATACTCTGTTATTTGGCTCATAAAATTTTATGACTATGATATTTTCATTGTAGATAGTGTCTTGTATCAATATAATATGACATTCTCTGTCCCATTGAATGTGTTTTGCCTTAATTATACCTTGCCTTAAATTTATATTGCAACATTTGTTTCCTATTACATTTTTGCCCATTCTTATGCCTTCAAACTTCCTTCATCAATTTGCTTTAGAAACATTTTTAGGATACATCAATTACCTTGTATTTATTATCATTATTATTTTTATTAATCATTTTGATACTAATTATTTTTGCATTTTATTTGGGGATAAATCACTGACTTATATTATTATAACTGATGCAATAAAGATTTACATATTTTTGTTTTGTTTATCTGCTGTGTAGATATTTACATTTCCTGTAATTGTTTTAGTTTTTGCTTATAAATAATTGATACACTAGCTCACAAAAAATGAACACTCTGTTGTAATTTTATAAGCTTTATTTTCATTAGTATTTATGTGCCTAGTATATTTTCTCATACATTTATTTACTATTAACCTTTTCATGCCCTGACAGAGCTTGGAAGAGTTACACATCCACATTTTTAACCTAATTTTACAGTCTCCATCATTTAACTACAAAAAATAGTTTATAACATTGCTTGTAACTACTAACATATTTTAATTTATTTCTACCATTATAATTTGTGCTTTCTATTTACCTAGTTTTTATATGCTTCAGTTGTCCTACTTTATTGTTTTATTTAGATTGTGTATGTTTTTTCACCTTTTCCTCTTATTTAAATAATTATTCTTAATTTTTTTTGGGAATACTCTTAAAATTTTGTTAAAATGACTGACTTTAAAGAATTTAATTGTAACAAATATATTTACCCTATTCTCTATGAGAAAATCTTTGGAAGCTTGAAATCTGGTCATTTCATATAAATTCATACTAATTGTAATCTAATTTTTAAATCAACTTCTTTTTAACATTCAGATTATGAGGTTAAGCAATTAGAATTTTTCTAGATTATCCTATACATTTGTCACTCATATCTGTCAACAGTTCTTTGAAAATTATTTTCTTTTTTCCTAAACTAAAGGTCTATTTTGTTATTAATAGACGCTGTGTTTTTACTTGTCTAAATAAAGTAGCATTAAAATTGTCCTATGGTTAAATCATAATTTAGCTGAGTATGAAGGTTATTTGACTGTTATTTTTATAGTACTCTGAAGATACTATAACACTGTTTTCCCCTTATGATTGAGAAAGCTTTTCATTTTTTATTGTAATTTGTATTGTATTTACTAAACTGTTTCCCCATGGCTGCTTCATTTTTATACTCAAATATGCTTTTTTTAAAGAAAAACTCAATATTATTATTCATTGATTAAAAACCAGAATCACTAATCAATTTTTAGCTGTTTGGTTTAAGTTTGGATGATTATGGACTCATTGTCATTACCATGCCAAAGAAATATGTTAAATAGTTACATGACAATTTCATTAACATTGTATTGAGAGAAAAAGATGAACCAGAAGCAATATACATATATATATACATATATACTATATACATATACAATATATATATATAATTTTTGTATATAATTATACAATATATATAATTTTCTTTATATAAAATTCTAGAATAATATAAGCTGATTTATCATTACAGAAATGAGAAACTGTTGTCTCTGTGGATATATGAATGGACTAGAAAAAAGCACAATGAATGTGTTTTGCATAATGACCACATTTACTATGCATCTTGGTTATATAGTATATACCAGTGGTTTTCAAACTTTTACACTTGGAGACTGGTGAAAATTGAAGAATTATTTTGGAGACCATTAAGGCAGAAATCACCCTGAACATAAGTGAATTAAACTAAGAACATTGAGTCTCTAATCTTCATACAACATCAGGATAATTAACTCTTTCATAACTGATACAAAATTTCTGACAGACCAGTCTCTGGACTTGTAGGTGAAAAACACTGGTACATACAAATCTGAAATTGAGCATGTAAGACCTATGTATTTTATTGTACTTAGATTTATACTTCTTACAGTATTTATATCATACTTCTAAACAAACAAATAAATCAATAAAATGAAAAACAATCAGACTAGGAGAAAATATTTGCAATATATGTATAGCAAATCTTGTATACAGATTATATAAAAATATATACAAGCCAATAAATGAGAGACATTCTATAAACTATATGCACAAGACTCAAAGAGATACTTCACAGAAGAAGATATAAAAATTTACTTGATAAATCATTAGTCATCTGGTAAAGGCACATTAAAACTTCAAAGAAATACATTTTCTACCCACTAAAATGGCCACAATTAGTCTAACAACACAGATAATTATCCAGGATGCAACTGAAATTTATATTCATTGTTGCAGAACTGTGGCATTGTACAACTTTGAATGCATGTAATCTTTTTCCGGCTATTAGACTTCTACATATTTACCAAGAAAAATGAAAATTCATGTCTATCACAGATTGACAAATGAATGTTTATAGTAACTTTATTCATAATTACTCCAGTCTGGAAAACATTCAAATGTCCACCAATAAAATAAAAGATAACTAGTTGTTTAATATCTATACAATGAAATATTAGTAATAAAAGGAAAATTCTGATATAGTCAAAGACATATTTTGAACCTCCATGTTATCATGTCAAGCAAAAGTAGGCAGCCCAAAGAGAGTACTTACTAAAAGATTTCACTTATATAAAATTGAAAACCAGGTAAAATATCCATTGTGATTGAAAGCATATCAGTGGTGGCATGTTGAGGGAGGTTGGGAGGGTTGACTGGAAAGAAACACAAGGCAAAATTTTGGATGATAGTAAAATCTCTATCTTATTTGGGGTAATAACTGCAAAGCTTATGCATGTTTTAAATAAAATCCAATGTTACCCTCAAAATATTTGCTTTTCATCATTTAATTTTAATTTACTAAAAAAATTTATATGGAACAAGATGTTTTAATATTCTATAAGACTACTATTTATAATCACTTTATTATAAAAATAATAACTGTTTTGTAAATAACACATATTTAGTTTCTTTGGTGAAACTATTTTTCTAAAAATAGAGTGAAAGAAAACACTAATAAATGTAAATATTTGCTATTTGTTCACATTACCTACTTAATAATATTTATGTACTGAATATATTGGTATACATATGTAAAAAGCTAAATTTAACAATTTATTTTTTAGGTATTTTAATGAAAACTAAAATTTACTTGGTAAATGTCATTTTATTAGAAATTCTTGAGTTAGTTATGCTAGTCTAGTGATCTAGATAGTGTTTTTTTCCACCAATTTAAGTAAAATGTATTTAAAAATCAATATTTTGGTATTTGTATTTTGATAATACTAGTTAGTGTTGTCTTATAGAGAGTTATTTTTTCCAGAATTACATAAAATAATAATATTAAAAATTATCTTGCAACATAATACAGTTGAGACTTCAAAATAATGCGATATAAGAACTTCAAAATGAGAATGTATCACTTTGCTAAATTAAGCAAATCATGGTTGCTTAGACAAAAATCACTCTTGCTATCAAGATATTTATTGCCTACTGGTTAGTTTTAAGTTATCAGACATGTTGGATCAATGCATTTTGGTAATTTATGGAGTTTTGAGTTGATTTCCGATAGTACCTGGCATTGTTGTAACCCTCTGCTAAGTTTTGTTTCACTGACTCCAGAAGGACAAAGAATTTGCTGGAGACACACAATCCATTCTCATACATCTTATCTGTTAATAGATGTTTTAAAGATTTCAAAATATATTCCAAATTAGCACCTATAGTAGGTGATTTTTTTCTCTTCAAAGATTTAGTAAAGAAACTTTCAGAACAAATTATTCAATTCATTCTTTAATTTCTAGTAATCTTCCAACTCAGTTAAGCAAGAATATTTCTGAATATTTTTATTTGAAAATAAAGATAAAATAAATGATTACTCTACTTTTAATTAAAAGAATATGAACATTGCTGATTAACTTACACATATATGATATATAGTTTAATACATCAATTTACTCATATAAATGAGCAATAATAAATCTTAGCATTTAACATTATAAAAATACTACTCATTATTAATTTTAAGATATGTTAATAAAAAAGACTTGGTAATAAAATGAAGTCTATTGTATATCATTCTGTAACAATGTAGTAGCTTGATTATAGATTACATGCTTAACCCTTAGAAATGATCATCTGTCATTTTTCAATTTGGAAAAAATGGTCTCCAAATCATTAGCATTCTTGGCACTATGTTTGTTGCAACATTAAAGGAAATTCATAGGAGCTGATTTTCAGAAAAACATGGAGTATAAACAAAAGCCTAATGTCAATAGATAATGAGATATGTATATTGTGTTGGGAACCAAAAACAAAAATAGGTTAACTTAGTGTGCATATAGTAAACAGTTTCAGTTAGTTATGAGTTAGTATGTATACATCTGCATACATCTATGTATATGAGTTCCATATTTGTGTGTGTACCCTGAAAGTAAGACTGTGTTTATTCACCCAAACTACAAAAAATGTTATATAGTGTTTCAAAAATATAAAAACCAGAGCTCTATAATGGCAGAGCAAGCTTTTAAATTAAAACAAAATGATGTGCTAAAGTAACTTTTATAAGTGCTACTGATCCCATTTTCCAAAGCATATTTGCTAATCAAGATGCTTTAGGATGAGCACCAGAATGGAAGTATACCTGTCAATAGTGAACTTCTATACTTAGAAGTTTATTGCATTATTTGTTGTGTTTCACACAAACCCACTCTCTGCTCCTTGCATTTATTTTAAAAGTTAAAGAAAAAAAAGAAAGTGTCATGAGTACATTAACAAAAATTTCTGTAATAAATAATTTTTAAATAGGTTTAATGATTAACCATGTCCCCCATCCCTCCCCTCTGTGTATATCTGAAAATAAGCAATGCCCATTTTGTGTGGCAATATATGTATGCTGAGCACATTTTTCAAAGCAATATTGACATAGATTGAACGCATAGTAAAGTCTCTCAATTTGATGGGATTTCTAGTGGAAGAGTGGGCAGGATTTTCACACACCAAAGCCAATATAAATAGAACAAGGAAGTTTTAGTGTCACAAAAGCATCTAAATTTGTCAAGATGAGAATATAATGATTAAATCATTTACTTTTAAAACACTTTTTTAGCATTGACAAATATCAAATCAAAGAGAAATCTTCTTAATTTTTTTAATATTCTGATGGTAGGATAGAGAATCAGATTTTTGAAACTTTAGTTACTTTTAAACTTTATCCCTTCGTTGTTGTTTTTTTGTTTTGTTTTGTTTTTTGAGTCATAGTAATTGTTCAAATATATAACCAGTATAGGTTTTCATTTTATTTATCCAGAATTACCTTTGGCATCTTACTATTTTTGCCAGAACAACTCCCAATACCAAAATATTAAATGCAGCCAAAATACCAATGGGGATGTTTACATTTTTGAGTAGCCTTCAGCTGGTAACAATGTCTTGATTCTCATTGCACTTGATCCTTGATAAAGCAAGAAGTGCTGGTGAATGTTTTTCTGAAGCACAGGAGAGTGCATGAAGTGCTGACTACTGTGTATGAAAATAAAAAAGTAAAACTGCACATAAAGATAAACCTAAAAATGTGATAAAGAAAGCAAAATGCTGAGGAAAGTACATCAGTGGTTTGGCATTTATTTTCTGTAGTGATGTAAGATATCCTGCACTCAAAATGTAGGGGAAGTGATTTTGAATGGTCTTGATAGAAGAATGCTAAAAATTATAACCTAGTAAAGAATGTTTATTATTGGCCCTGGACCGTTGGCTCACTGGTAGAGCATTGGCCCTGTGTGTGGATGTGCTGGTTTGATTCCTGGTCAGGGTACACAGGAGGAGCGTTTATCTGCTTCTTCACCCTTACCCTTCACCTTTTTCTCTGTCTCTCTCTTCCCCTCCCGCAGCCAAGGCTCCATTGGAATAAAGTTGGCCCAGGCACTGAGGATGGCTCCATGGCCTCTGCCTCAGGTGCTAGAATGGCTCTGGTTGCAACGGAGCAGCACCCCACATAGGCAGAGCATCGCCCCATAGTGAGCATGTTGGGTGAATCCCTGTCGGGTGCATGCAGGAGTCTTTCTCTCTGCCTCCCTGCTTCTCACATCAGAAAAATACACACACACACACACACACACACACACACACACACACACACACAAGAATGCTTGTTATTCAAAATTCTAGTTATTCCAGTTTTCTTATTATAAGATACTAATGTATTCAAGCTCTATGATATTTAATCACATGATATATATAAATATATTATATATATGTACATATATAAATTAAAATGATAGAAGAATAAGCTGATTCAAATTTTTAACATTTAATTCTATTTCAGGAAGCAAGATGCATTTAAAGAAAGAACATTAGAGTTTACTTTAAATTTAAGGTTGTATCATTTAATTTAAACTTGTGTTATATGATACCATTCAAGCTGTTATTAGATAATAGGTTTTTATATTTTGAGTTGTCTGCCAAGATTCTCTTTTTTTTTTTTTTTTTTTTTTTTTTGTGACAGATACCAAGAGAGTCAGAGAGGGACAGATAGGGACAGACAGGAAGGGAGAGAGATGAGAAGTGTCTGTCAGTTCTTCATTGCAGCACCTTAGTTGTTCACTGATTGCTTTCTCATATATGCCTTGACAGGGGGTGGGAGGAACAGCAGACCCAGTGACCCCTTGCTTTTGCTCAAGCCAGCAACCTTGGGCTTAAGCTGGTGAGCCTTGCTCAAACCAGATGATCCCGTGCTCAAGCTGGCAACCTCGAAGACTCGAACCTGGGTCCTCCGTGTCCCTGTCCGATGCTCTATTCACTATGCCACCACCTGGTCAGGCCAACATTCTTCTTCTTATTTCTTTCTTTAGCACTGACTATGTCTGCTGTTTCAAATGCTATTCATCATCTCAGCAAACTCTTAGCTGCTAATACATTTTCTTAACATCTGTATTTGTAAATAAAGGTATTTTTCTCTTATTATTTGAGTTATGACCTCCAAGAGAAATGACTTTAGTGCATTAATCATTCAGAGGGCTTCTTGGTAAATCAGAAGGCAACTCATCATAAATATTTCTGAGCTCTTCAATGGCTTCTGACCACTTAGAATTCTCAAAAGCAGATGAAATGTAATGTTTCTCCTTAATTCCAATGGGAAACCTAAGGATATTGAAATCAGGAAAAAATAGAGGAGTACAGAAATAACTGCGTTGGAGTTTTCTAATTAATGAGGAAAGGGTAAAGATCATTACCAAGGTGCACAATTTCAGATAATATTTTAACAATATTATTGGATATTTTTAAATATTGCATCATTGAATGTTGCTAGGGCACCAAATCATTGCTCTGAAAATTGATTTAAAAGGGGGGAAAGTACTAATTGCTTATCCTGGATTTCCACATGCAGTATCTTTTAAGGTCTAAAAGTGATGAGACTGTGGGATGAGGTCAGAATAATGGCAATATGAGAGATACTCCTGATCTCTCCCCTTTAAATTTCAACAAATTGAACAACTAAAACTCAGCAAAGGAACCCCAACTGGGCTTGCAGGTGCACCTGAAAGATCCATGCAACCAATGGACTAAGGTGAGATGGAGTGAAAAGGAGAGTGGAAGATAAAATGCATTCGAGGTCAGCTCTGGGGAGAAGACAAAACCAGACTGGGTTTTATTTTTTTCTGCCAGACTACAGGGAGGAGGGAAGCTCAGGCTGTTTGGATTTTGTCTGAGGGATATGGAGAGGGAAACCCAGAGTGACTGGATCTCTTTCTGCCAGGAGGAGCAGTGAGATAGAGGTTCATAGGGGGAGATAAGCCAAGATGGCCAGAGCATGGGGTCACAGCCAGTATTTCTGTAGTTTGCCTTTAGGCTGCAATCAGCAGGGACAGAGAAAACTAAAGTTTGGCCCCCAGTATTCCAGGCTCTGCCTCCATCATCTCCTGGTATGGAAAGTGGCAGAGACAGACACCAGAGCCAGCTCTCCAGAGCCACTCTATCCCTAACAGAAGTGCTCTGCTTCTGGTCTCTGGGTTTGTTGAGACATGGAGAGGAGCACCTGGAAGCCTGAGCTCACCATTGTTAGAGCCATAAAGACAGAAAGCCGAAGCCACACAGCTCTCTCAATACACCTCACTCATCAAAGTGAATGTGGTCCTACCAATATGATTGTGACAGAAACAACTCAATGGAAAATAGCCCAGGAAATTCACAGAGCTGAAACATGTAATACAGTGACACCTACTGGAAGAAACCTCTCATAACTAAAAGTTATTTTTTCTTTGTAACCTTTATTATTTCCTTTTTTTCTTATTCTTTTTATTTCTCTTTCACTCTTTTGAATTTTATTTTTTTATTTTTTATTGATTTAATTTGTTGTGTTTACATAGTTACAAGCGTTCCACTCAATATATCTTCCTCTCCCCCCCCCATGTTCTCCTTGATACACCGCCTTCCCCCATTTCCTCCATGATTTACTATCCTGCCCTCTATCTCTCTGTTATGTGTATATACTTTCACTAATGTCTTTCCTTTCTTTGATCCCCTACTCTCATCCCCTTTCCCTCTGACCACTTTTCCTCTGGATTCTTTCATCCCTCTCTGCCTCTCTTCCATTCTTCAGTTCACGTTGTTCATTAGATTCCTCAAATGAGTGAGATTATATGATAATTTTCTTTCTCTGCTTGGCTTATTTAAGTTAGCATAATAGACTCCAGGATCATTCATGTTGTCACAAAGGGTAAGATTTCCTTTTTCATAGCCATGTAGTATTCCATTGTGTATATGTCCACAGCTTTTTAATCCACTCATCTACTGATGAACACTTGGGCTGTTTCCAGATCTTGGCTATTATAAACAATGCTGCAATAAACATGGGGGTATATATCCTCTTTTGAATCAGTGATTTGGTATTCTTAGGATATATTCCTAAAAGTTGGATAGCTGGGTCAAAAGGCAGTTCCATTTTTAATTTAATGAGGAAATTCCATACTGTTTCTATAATGGCTGCACCAGTCTGTATTACCACCAGCAATACAAGAGGGTTCCCTTTTCTTCACACCCTCACCAGCACTTGTTATGTGTTGTTTTGTTAATGAGGCCATCTGACATGTATGAGGTGATATTTCATTGTGGTTTTAATTTGCATTTCTCTAATGATTAGTGATGTTGAACATTTTTTCATATGCCCATTGGCCATCTGTATGTCCTTTTTGGAGAATTGTCTATTCAGTTCTTTTGCCTAATTTTTGATTGGATTGTTTACTTTCCTGGTGTTGAGTTTTACAAGTTTTTTTATAGATTTTGGTTATTAATCCCTTATCAGATGTGTTGGTGAATATGTTCTCCCACTGTGTGTTTTCTCTTTTTATGTTGTTTATGGTGTCTTTTGTTGTGCAAAAGCTTTTTAGTTTAATGTAGTCCCATTTGTTTATCCTGTCCTTTATTTCACTTGCCTGTGGAGATAAATCAGCAAATATATTGCTATGAGAGATTTTGGAGAGCTTACTGCCTATGTATTCTTCTAAGGTGATCATGGTTTCATGACTTACATTCAAATCCTTTATCCATTTTGAGTTTCTTTTTGTGAATGGTATAAGTTATTGTTCTAGTTTCATTTTTTTGCATGTATTTTTCCAATTTTCCCAATACCATTTGTTAAAGAGACTCTCTTTACTCCATTGTATGCTCTTACCTCCCTTGTCAAATATCAATTGGCCATAAAGGTATGGATTTATTTCTGAGTCCTCTGTTCTGTTCCATTGATCTGTATGCCTGCTCTTATGCCAGTGCCAAGCTGTTTTGAGTACAGTGGCCTTGTAGTATAACTTGATATCAGGAAGTGTGATACCCCTTCTTTATTTTTCTTTTTCAAGATTGCTGACGCTATTCATGTTCTTTTTTGGTTACATATATATTTTTGGAATATTTGTTCTATATCTTTGAAGTATGACATTGGTATTTTAATAGGAATTGCATTGAATTTACAGATTACTTTGGGTAGTATAGATATTTTAATGATGTTTATTCTTTCTATCCATGAACTCGGTATATGTTTCCACTTGTTTATATCTTCCTTGATTTATTTTATCAATGTTTTATAATTTTCCAAGTAAAAGTCTTTAACCTCCTTGCTTAAATTTACTCCTAGGTACTTTATTTTTTTTGGTGCAATAGTGAAGGGGACTGTTTTCTTAATTTCTCTTTCAGACAGTTCATAGTTGGTGTATATAAATGGCACTGATTTCTGAATATTGATTTTATATACTTCCACCTTGCTGAATTCATTTATCAGGTCCAGTAGTTTTTTGACTGAAACTTTAGGGATTTCTATGTGGGGTATCACGTCATCAGCAAATAATGATAGTTTACTTCTTCTTTTCCAATTTGGATGCCTTTTATTTATTCTTCTTGTCTGATTGCTGTAGCTAGGACTTCCAGAACTATGTTGAATAAGAGTGGTGAAAGGGGGCACCCTTGCCTTGTTCCTGTTCTTAAGGGGATTCCCTTTAATTTTTGTTCATTGAATATGATGTTGGCTGTGGGATTGTCATAGATGGCTTTTATCATGTTGAAGTATGTTCCCTATATTCCTACTTTGCTGAGAGTATTTATCTCAGCAAATGGGTGCTGAATTTTATCAAATGCTTTCTCTGCATCTATTCATATTATCATGTGGTTTTTCTCTGTCCTTTTATGTGATAAATCATGTTGATTGATTTGCGAATATTATACCAGCTTTGCCTCCCCAGAATAAATCCCACTTGATCGTGATGTATAATTCTTTTCATGTATTGCTGGATCCAATATGCTAATATTTTGTTGAGAATTTTAGCATCTAAGTTCATCAGGGATATTGGCCTATAGTTTTCTTTCTTTGTAATATCTTTGCCTGGTTTTAGAATAAGTATTCTGTTCACCTCATAAAAAGAATTTGGAAGGTTATTCTTCTCTTGAATTTTTTGAAATAGCTCAGAAAAATAAGAGTTAGTTCTTATTTGACTATTTGGTAATATTTGCCTGTGAAGCCATCAGGCCCAGGACTTTTTGTTTGATGGAATTTTTTTGGTAACTATTTCAATCTCATTTGTTGTAATCGGTCTGTTTAGGTTTTCTGATTCTTCCAGTTTGAGTTTTGAATGATTATATCTTTCAAGGAATTTATCCATTTCATCTAGGTTTTCAATTTTTTGGCATATAGTTCTTTGTAGTATTTTCTTACAATTCTTTGAATTTCTGCTGTGTCAGTTGTTATTTCTCCACTCTTATTTCTAACTTTATTTATTTGAGCCCTCTCTCTTTTTCTTTGTGAGTCTGGTTAAAAGTTCATCAATTTTGTTTAGCTTTTCAAAGAACCAGCTCTTGGTTTCATTATCTTCTGTATTATTTTTATTCCTTTTTGCTTCAATGTCATTTATTTCCGCTCTGATCTTTATTTAATTTCTTTCCTTCTACTTCCTCTGGGCTTTACTTGCTCTTCTTTTTCTAATTGATTTAGGTGTGAGGTTAAGTTGTTAATTTGAGCTTTTTCTTGTTTTTTAAGGTATGCCTGTAATGCTATGAACTTCTCTCTCAGAACTGCTTTTTCTATGTCCCATAAATTTTGGGTTATTGTATGTTCATTTTTGTTTATTTCAAGGGAGTATTTTTATTTCTTCCTTGATCTCCTTGTTAACCCATTCATTATTTAATAGCATGCTATTTAGACTTCAGGTGTTTAAATGTTTTTCAGTTTTTCTATTGTAATTGATTTGTAGTTTAACGTCATTTTATGAGAGAAGATGCTTGATATAATTTCAATCTTTTTAAATTTATTGAGACTTATCTTGTGTCCTAATATGTGGTCTATCCTAGAAAATTTACTATGAGCACTTGAAAAGAATTTTCATTTTGCTGTTCTGAAGTGAAAGGTTCTGAAGATATTTATTAAATCCAGTAGATCTAGTGTGTCATTAAGGCCACTGTTTCTTTGTTAATTTTCTGTCTGGAATTGATGTTAGTAGAATATTAAAATCACCTACTATTATAGTATTGCTGTTGATCTTGCCATTTTTGTCCATCAAAGTCTTCTTTATATATTTAGGTGCTCCTATATTAGATACATATATATTTATAATAGTTATATCTTCCTGTTGACTATTCCTTTTATCATTATGTAGTGACCTCCTTTATCTCTTACTATAGCCTTTATTTTAAAGTTTACTTTGTCAGATATTAGTATTGCTATCCCAGCTTTTTTTTTTCCATTTGTGTGAAATATTTTTTTCCATACCTTTACTCTCAGTCTCTGTGTATCTTTTGTTCTGAGGTGGGTCTCTTGTAGACAGCATATGGATAGGTCTTGTTTTCTTATCTATGTAGCTATGCTATGTCTTTTGATTGGAGCATTTAATCCATTTACATTTAAGGTTATTATTGATATGTAGTTGTTTATTGCTATTTTATTCTTTAAATCTATAATCCTCTTTTTCTTGATTTCTTTTTTCCTTTGCTCTTTTTACAGCAAGCCCCTTAACATTTCTTGTAGTACTAGTTTGGTTCTAATAAATTCCTTGAGTGTTTTTTTGTCGGGGAAGCTTTTTATTTCTCCTTCAATTTTAAATGATAATCTTGCTGGATATAAAAGTCTTGGTTGTAGGCTCTTGTTTTGCATTACTTTAAATATTTCTTGCCATTCCCTTCTGGCCTCAAGTGTTTCTGTTGAAAAACTGATGTCATACTTATGGGGCTCCTCTATACATAATTAATTTATTTTCTCTTGCAGCTTTTAGTATTTTTTAGTTATTTCTTAACTTGGTATTTTAATTATGATGTGTTTTGATGTAGGCCTCATTGGGTTCCTCTTTTCTGGGACTCTCTGTGCTTCTTGAACTTGTGTGACTTTTTTCTTCATCAATTTAGGAAAGTTTTCAGCTATAATTTTTTTCATACAGGTTCTCTATCACTTGTTCTTTCTCTTCTTCAGGAAATTCAATGATGTGGATGTTATTTCTCTTCATATTATCACAGAGTTCTCTGATAATTTCCTCAGAATTTTTGTGCCTTTTTTATTTTTGCTGCTCTGTTTCTGTGTTTTCATTTATCTTGTCCTCTAAGTTGCTGATTTGATTCTCTGCTTCATTCAGCCTGTTGTTAATTTCTTCTAGTGTAGTCTTCATTCCTGATAATGTAATTGTCATTTCTGATTGATTCTTTTTTTATCATTTCAATGTCCTTTTTGATGCTTGCTATTTCTTTATTTTTGTGCTCATTATGTCCATCCATTGTATCTCTAAGATCATTAAGCATTCTATATCATTTTAAACTCTGCATCTGGTAATTTGGTTACTTCCATCTCATTCAGTTCTTTTTCTGTTATTTCTGTTGTTGATTCATTTGGATTATATTTCTCTGTCTTCACATTTTTTCTCTGTATGGTTTGTAAGCTTGCCAGGGTAGGGCAGCTGAGGTTGGTACAGGGAATGTGACCCTCCTCAGCCTCTTCTGGTTGCTCAGATTTTAATTCTCCCTAACAAGGTAAGTGAATAAAAGTCTTAATTTCCCTGCTGTTTGTTTGTGGAACCCATCAGGGAACTTCTATGATTAGGATGGGGGTAGTGGGCTTCTCTTGCTCTTTGGCCCCAGTTGAAACTCTATCCAGGCCTTTTTTTCTGTATGGTAAGTCCTCAGGAATGCAGTGGAATGACCAGAAGGCATGGTCTGCCCAGCTACTTTCCATGGGCAGGGGGCATTATCCAAATCAGAAGGGGGTTGTATAGCTCAGATCTCCCTGGAAATCTGAGTCACTGCCTCTCCTCTTTACTTCCTCCTTTCTGAATGGCCTTTCATGCTGATTGGAGCTGGAGAGATTTCTGGAGGTAGATCAATTGGCCTTATGCTAGGCTTGTACTGAACAGAGTGCCTCTCCCCTTGCATATAGCCACCTCAGTATTAGGGAATGACTCAGCATAGGTATTATTCTCCAGTCACTGTTTGTGTACCTGTGCTTCAATCTCCCTACTATCCTCATGCAAGACTAGTCCTGTCAGCTCTCTTCATCCCCAGATCCCCAGGTAAGTGGCTGTAAGATTTTCTGCACTGGCCCTTTAACACTGCATCTACTTCACAAGCTGTTTCCCATAGATGGAAATCCTGCTCTTTTCCCAACTCAGTGCTCTCAGGTTGTTTCTTCTAGTTTCTGGGTCTCTATGCTGGGGCTCTAGTCATGGGGCTGAGGACCCCCATCTCAGGGTCCCTTTCCCTGCAATGAGAATCCCTCTGGACCCTCAGCCACCCCTCGCTCTTGGGATTGGGGGAGCCCCCACTTCATCCCCACACTTTCTGCCAGTCTCAGGGTGGTTTCTTCCATGCTCCTTGGTTTTTGAGTCCAGTTCTTTTAGTCCAAAGTTGGTTTTTCATGATGATTTTTCTTATATTAATTTGTAATCCAGTTTGGTCCTAGGAGGTGGCAGTTTGTATGTCTGCCTACTCTGCTGCCATCTTGGAATCTCCTGAAATTCATTTTCCTTAATTTTTTATATGTTTTACGCTTATTTTGGGGGTGTTTTGTTTTTTGTTTTTTTTTTAATTTTTAATCTTATTTCTTTACTTGGCATGATTTCTCAAAATTTTAAATTTTTTATTGTCTTTAAAAATTTATATATATATTGGTTAGGGTTCTTAATAATAAAAAACCAATCAAATGCCATGGCTACACAAGACAGAAATATAATTGAGAGAGAAAAGAAAAAAAAACTCTAAAAAGTAAAATCTCAATCATATGGAAACCTTGAAGTAAAATGATAGAGAATTCAAAATTGAAGTTCTGAAAATACTCAGTGAGATGTGAAAAGACACTAATAGGCAATTTAATGAGCTCAGATAACAAAATAAATACTCACCAAGAACATTGAAACTTTAAAAACAGATGAATAAAATAATACATGAATTAAAAACTGAGGAAGCAAGTTTGGCTAATAGAATAGGTGAGATGGAGGAAAGAATCAATGACATCAAAGCCAGGCAAGTAGAGAAGGAGAGAAAGACTTACAAGTAAAAAAAAAAAAACTGAGAAAGCTTTACAAGAATTGTCATACTCCTTAAGAAAAAGCAATATAAGAATAATGGGGGAAGATCAGAAGAAGAAAAGAGAAAGAAAAAAATGGAGAACCTATTTAAATAAATAATTAATGAGAAGTTCCCAAGCCTATGAAAAGAATTAGAGGCTCAAAACTAAGAAGCAAAAGAATGCTGAGCTATTTCAACCAAACAGACTAACTCCAAAGCACATCATTAAAAAAAGTGTCAAAATCAATGAAAAAGAAAGAATCATCAAGTTAGCTAGGGAAAAGAGAACATAACATATAAAGAAAAGCCCATTGTTATTATCAGACTTCTCTGAAGAAACTCTACAAGCCAGAAGAGTGTACTCAAACATTCAAAGTACTGAAAGAGAGGAATTACCAAGAATACTATATTCATTAATGTTATCCTTCAAATATGAAGGAGAAATAAAAACTTTTACAGACATACAGAAGATGACAAAATTTATCACCAGAAAATACCCACTGCAGGATATACTCAAAAAGTTATTGGACCAGACAAAGAACAAAACAATCAATAATATAAGTAAAAGCTCCAACAAGGTCAAAATAAAAACAAGGATAATCTGTGACAAGAATTATATAAAAGGGGAGAGAATAAAGATTTGTAGTAACAAAGGAGGATGGAGTGCAGGAGCACTCATAAGACAAAGCACTCTTGTACATATGAACATTTTTTTCTTTTTTTTTTAATAATTTTATTTTTAATGGGGTGACATCAATAAATCAGGATACATATATTCAAAGATAACAAGTCCAGGTTATCTTGTCGTTCACTTATGTTGCATACTTATCACCCAAAGTCAGATTGTCCTCTGTCACCTTCTATCTAGTATTCTTGGTGCCCCTCCCTCTCCCCTTTCCCTCTCCCTCTCCCCCTTCCCCCCTCCCCCCGTAACCACCACACTTTTATCAATGTCTCTTAGTTTCACTTTTATGTCCCACCTACGTATGGAATAATGCAGTTCCTGGTTTTTTCTGATTTACTTATTTCACTTCGTATAATGTTATCAAGATCCCACCATTTTGCTGTAAATGATCTGATGTCATCATTTCTTATGGCTGAGTAGTATTCCATAGGGTTTATGTGCCACATTTTCTTTATCCAGTCATCTATTGAAGAGCTTTTTGGCTGTTTCCATGTCCTGGCCACTGTGAACAATGCTGCAATGAACATGGGGCTGCATGTGTCTTTACGTATCAATGTTTCTGAGTTTTTGGGATATATACCCAGTAGAGGGATTGCTGGGTCATAAGGTAATTCTATTTTCAGTTTTTGAGGAACCACCATACTTTCTTTCATAATGGTTGTACTACTTTACATTCCCACCAACAGTGTATGAGGGTTCCTTTTTCTCCACAGCCTCTCCAACATTTGTTATTACCTGTCTTGTTAATAGTAGCTAATCGAACAGGTGTGAGGTGGTATCTCATTGCAGTTTTGATTTGCATTTCTCTAATAACTAATGAAGATGAGCATCCTTTCATATATCTATTGGCCATTTGTATTTCTCCCTGAAAGAAGTGTCTGTTCATGTCCTCTTCCCATTTTTTTATTGGATTGTTTGTTTGTTTGTTGTTGAGTTTTATGAGTTCTTTGTAAATTTTGGATATTAGGCCCTTATCTGAGCTGTTGTTTGAAAATATCATTTCCCATTTAGTTGGCTTTCTGTTTATTTTGTTATCAGTTTCTCTTGCTGAGCAAAAACTTTTTAGTCTGATGTAGTCCCATTCATTAATTTTTGCCTTCACTTCTCTTGTCATTGGAGTCAGATTCATAAAATGCTCTTTAAAACCCAGGTCCATGAGTATAGTACCTATGCCTTCTTCTATGCACTTAATTGTTTCAGGTCTTATGTTTAGATCTTTGATCCATTTTGAGTTAATTTTAGTACAGTGGGACAGACTGTTGTCCAGTGTCATTCTTTTGCATGTGGCTTTCCAGTTTTCCCAGCACCATTTATTGAAGAGGCTTTCTTTTCTCCATTGTGTGTTGTTGGCCCTTTTATCAAAAATTATTTGACTATATATATGTGGTTGTATTTCTGGGTTTTCTATTCTGTTCCATTGGTCTGAGTGTCTATTTTTCTGCCAATGCCATGTTGTTTTGATTGCCATGGCCCTATAATATAGTATTGTAATGGCCCCAGCTTCATTCTTTTTCTTTAGGATTGCTTTGGCTATTTGGGGTTTTTTATAGTTCCATATAAATCTGATGATTTTTTGCTCCATTTCTTTAAAAAATGTCTTTGGAATTTTGATGGGAATTGCAATAAATTTGTATATTGCTTTGGGTAATATGGCCATCTTGATTATATTTATTCTTTCTAACCAAGAACAAGGTATATTCTTCCATCTACTTATATCTTTTTCGATTTCCCTTAACAATGGTTTATAGTTTTTATTATATAAGTCCTTTACATTATTTGCTATGTTTATTTCTAAGTATTTTATTTTTTTTTTGTTGCAATCGTGAAGGGGATTGTTCTTTTGAGTTTGTTCTCAGTTGTTTCATTGTTGGCATATAGAAAGGCTATTGACTTCTGTATGTTAATTTTGTATCCTGCAACCTTACTTTATTGGCTTATTGTTTCTAGTAGTCTTTTTGTGGATTCTTTGGGGTTTTAGATGTATAAGATCAAATCATCTGCAAAAAGTGATACCTTTACTTCTTCTTTTCCAATATGGATGCCTTTTATTTCTTTGTCTTGTCTGATAGCTCTGGCTAGAACCTCTTGTACCACATTAAAGAAGAGTGGAGAGAGTGGACAACCCTGTCTTGTTCCTGATTTAAGGGGGAAAGCTTTCAGTTTAGTGCCATTTAATATGATGTTAGCTGATGGTTTATCATATATGGCCTTTATCATGTTGAGATAGTTTCCTTCTGTACCCATTTTGTTGAGAGTCTTAAACATAAAATTGTGTTGTATTTTATCAAAAGCCTTTTCTGCGTCTATTGATAAGATCATGTGCTTTTTGTTCTTTGTTTTGTTGATATGGTGTATTACGTTAACTGTTTTACGTATGTTGAACCATCCTTGATATTCTAGGATGAATCCCACTTGATCATGATGTATTATCTTTTTAATATGTTGTTGTATTCGATTTGCTAGTATTTTGTTTAGTATTTTAGCATCTGTATTCATTAGAGATATTGGTCTGTAGTTTTCTTTTTTTTGTGCAGTCCTTGCCTGGTTTTGGTATGAGGGTTATGATGGCCTCATAAAATGTGTTTGGAAATATTGCTTCTTCTTCAATTTTTTGGAAGACTTTGAGTAGAATAGGAACCAAGTCTTCTTTGAATGTTTGATAAAATTTGCTGGTATAGCCTTCAGGGCCTGGACTTTTATTTTTGGGGAGGTTTTTAATGGTTTTTTCTATTTCTTCTCTATTGATAGGTCTGTTTAGGCTTTCTGCTTCTTCTTGACTCAGTCTAGGAAGGTTGTATTGTTCTAGGAATTTATTCATTTCTTCTAGGTTGTTGAATTTAGTGGCATAAAGTTTTTCATAGTATTCTACAATAATTCTTTGTATATCTACTGTGTCTGTAGTGATTTCTCCTCTTTCCTTTTGGATTTTGTTTATATGAGTTCTTTCTCTTTTTTCCTTGGTAAGTCTTGCCAAGGGCTTGTCAATTTTCTTGATCTTTTCAAAGAACCAGCTTCTTGTTCTATTAATTTTTTTCTATAGTTTTTCTGTTCTCTATTTCATTTATTTCTGCTCTGATTTTTGTTATCTCCTTTCTTTGGCTGGTTTTGGGTTGTCTTTGTTCTTTTTCTACTTCCTTAAGGTGTGAAGTTAAGTGGTTTACTTGGGCTCTCTCTTGTTTGTTCATATATGCCTGAAGTGATATGAATTTCCCTCTTATCACTGCTTTTGCTGCATCCCATAGATTCTGATATGTCGTATTGTCATTTTCATTAGTCTGTATCTATCTTTTGATCTCTGCACTTATTTCTTCTTTGACCCATTCATTTTTTAAAAGTATGTTGTTTAGTTTCCACATTTTTGTGGAATTTTTTTCCTCTTTTTTGCAGTTGAATTCTAGTTTCAGGGCTTTATGATCAGAAAGTATGCTTGGTACAACTTCGATTTTTCTGAATTTGCTGATGTTGTTTTTGTGGCCCAATATGGTCAATTTTTGAGAATAATCCATGTACACTGGAGAAAAATGTATACTCAGTCACTTTGGGATGAAATGTCCTGTAGATGTCTATCATATCCAGGTGTTCTAGTGTTTTGTTTAAGGCCACTATGTCTTTGTTGATTCTCTGTTTGGATGACCGATCTAGAGCCGTCAGTGGTGTATTGAGGTCTCCAAGTATGATTGTATTTTTGTCAGTTTTTGTTTCAAGGTCAATAAGTAGCTGTCTTATATATTTTGGTGCTCCTTGGTTTGGTGCATATATATTAAGAATTGTTATGTCTTCTTGATTCAGTGTCCCCTTAGCCATTATGAAATGGCCATTTTTGTCTCTGAGTACTTTTCCTGTCTTGTAGTCAGCATTATCCGATATGAGTATTGCTACGCCTGCTTTTTTTTGGATGTTATTTGCTTGGATTATTGTTTTCCAGCCTTTCACTTTGAATTTGTTTTTATCCTTGTTACTTAGATGAGTTTCTTGTAGGCAGCATACAGTTGGATTTTCTTTTTTAATCCATTCTGCTACTCTGTGCCTTTTTATTGGTGAGTTTAATCCATTTACACTTAGTGTAATTATTGATACTTGTGAGTTCCTTATTGCCATTTTATATATTACTTTCTGTTAGTTTTGTGTCTTCTTTGTTCCTTCTCTTTCATTTTTCTATCTCTTGTTTTTATTTGGTTGTTTTCCATACATCTTTCCTCTGTTGCTATCTTTTTTATCTCATGTGCTTCTGTGATGGTTTTTTCAATGGTGGTTACCTTTAAGTAATGAAAAGGGTTCCTACCCTGTTCATTGTAGTGCACTATTTTGTGAATACTTTTGCACTCCATCGTCCTTTGCTACTGTTAATCTCCATCCTCTCCTCCCCCCCTTTCTTTTTGTTGTTGTCACAGTTTAAATTTGGTTTTATTGTGTTCTTCTTGGAGCTTTTACTTGTGGCTTTGTTTTTTTTGTTCTTTGTATCTGATTGAAGAACCCCCTTTAGTAATTCCTGGAGTGGGGATTTTCTGATGATAAATTCCCTCATCTTTTCTTTATCTGTGAATGTTTTTATTTCTCTTTCATATTTAAAGTGTAGCTTTGATGTGTATAGTATTTGTGGCTGAAAGTTTCTCTCTTTCAGGACTATAAATATTGTGGTTCACTCTGTTCTATCTTGTAGAGTTTCTGCTGAGAAATCTGATGATAATCTAATGGGCCTTCCTTTATATGTTGTATTCTTCTTTTCCCTGGCTGCCTTAAGAATTTTTTCTTTGCCATTGGTTTGTGCCAATTTTATTATGATATGCCTTGGAGTAGGTTTGTTGGGGTTAAGAAAACTCGGAGTTCTGTTTGCTTCTTGAACTTGAGGCTTTAGTTCTTTCCACAGGCTTGGGAAGTTCTCATCTATTATTTGTTTGAGTATGTTCTCCATTCCATTTTCTCTCTCTTCTCCCTCTGATATACCTATTATTCTTATGTTATTCTTTTTGATGGAGTCAGATAATTCTTGTAGGGCTATCTCATTTTTTTTAAATTTTTGAGTCTCTTTCTTCTCTCTGTTGTGCCTCAAGTTGCTTGTCTTCTATTTCACTAATCCTCTCTTCTATCTGGGCTATTCTATTAGCTAAGCTTGTTACCTCATTTTTCAGCTCGTGAATTGAGTTTTTCATCTCTGTTTGATTTGTTTTTATAGTTTCAATTTACTTGGAAATATATTTTTTGTGTTCATTGAGTTGTTTTCTGAGCTCCCTAAATTGCCTTTCTGTGTTTTCTTGTATATCTCGGAGGATTTTTAGGATTTCTATCTTGAATTCTCTGTCATTTAGCTCCAAGGTTTCCAATATATTAAATTTTTTCTCCATAGATTTTTCTTCATCTAGCTGTGTTATCTCTCTTTCTTTTGTATCCATGATATTCGATTTTCTCTTCCTTAATGGCATCTGAGGGTGGTTTTGTTGATAGTATTAATGAGATTTAATAAAGAATAAAAAGTTAAAAAAAATAAAAAATCGAAAAGAGTTTTCTTTTAAATTAATAATGAAATAAAAAAAATAAATAAAAATTAAAAAAAAAGAAAATTATTCCCCCCCTCCTTTTTTTCTCTCCTCTCCTTTCCCCTCTTTCTTGAGAAAATCTTGTGGTGAACTGTGAATTATATTGTACTAAATAGAACAAACAATGCCTGTAATGGGGGGGCCTGAATTGGGGAGAAGTAATAAAGGGGCAAAAAAAAAAAAGAAAAAAAAAGGGCGTATGGACCCACAAAAAGCAAATAAGAATAAAAATTGGGTCAAGAATAAAATGATTTGCTTTTAGGTCTTGGTTGACTAAGAGTTATGATGAGAGGAATAAGTGGGAAACAGGAAAATGGGGGGACAAATTAAAAAAATTACTATTGTATTTAGTGGAAGAAGAACTAGATAAAATGGAGAGCCAGGGATGGGAGCACTGCTAGTGTGTTAAAAAGGTGAAGTGAAAACCACCCAAAATGCCACAAACATAAGTTTGAGTCCCAGATAAGATATTGTTCGTTATTGAGGTTTGAATGAGAGGAGACGTAAAGGAGAAAGGAAGAAACAAATATAGAGGGAGAAAAGAAAGAGAGAGAGAGAAAAAAAAGAGGTAACCACTAAAAGAAGAAAAAAGAAAAAAGAGAGAGAGAGAGATTTAAGGGTTTTGGAGTGCAACCCTCATAGAGAGAAAGGAAGAGGAAAGAAAAGATAATGGGAGATGTAACACTTATGGGTAATGTAGTTCAAGGAGAGGAAAAAGTAAGACTGGCAGAGAGTTAAATAACCAAAGTGGAGGAGGAATAAAAAATATCAAGAATGAAGATAAGAAAAACAAACGAACAAATATATTAAAATGGGATAGCCTATAAAGTCTGCGTATTATTCTTGATTTTGAGAGGTTATCTTCTTGCTTTTTCTTTTCTCTCCCTCTTCCTGGTTGGTGACTCTGTACCTCGGGTTATGCCCCTTTGGCACGCTCAGGTAGAGCTTTGCAGTTGATAAGTCTCTATGGCGATGCCATGTATTGTGCTTCAGTCTCGTTGGCAGTCAAGGCTCATTAGCATTTATAGGCTCCGCCAGTGAGAGAGTCTGTGTTCCTGGAGCCTTTCTCCTAGTCTTTCCTTCCTCAATTAGTAGCCTGATAATCCAGCTATGGGGTTGCTGCTGCCTCCTCTGACTGGATAGTAAGAGGCTCAAATAGCTGGCAACTCCCCACTCTATTCCCACTCAGCACAGGCTCTGGGTAAGTCTCAGTCAGAGCTGCTAGCATAATCAGGCGGGGCTTCCACCTACTCAAAGACCTCTGGCTCTGCCACTCTGTGGGATAACATGGCCGCGCACTGCTGAGGCACTTGGAGGAATCTCTTGCCCATTATCTGCGCGTGCAGATCAGGATATCAGGCCAGCAGTCTCACACTCTCAGTGAAACCCCCACCCGCACGGAAAAGTTCCAGTGTTGAAATTGGGTCTCGCTCTGTGCCTGGGCGTGGGTTTTTCAAGGCGCTGGGGCGGCCTGAGATTCCGCTTTTTGGCCCACACAAAGGCCCCTGACTCTGCCCCTCTGTGGGATAACACAGGCGGGCACTGCCGAGGCACTCGGAGGAATTTCTCGCTCACTATCTGCGCACGCAGACCAGGATACCAGGCCAGCCGCTTCACCTTCTGATTGAAACCCCCACCCACACGGAAAAGTTCCAGCGTTGGAATTGGCTCTCGCTCCGTCCCCGTGCGCAGCTTTCCCAAGGCGCTGGGGCAGCCCGGAGATTCCGCTTTTGGCCCACACAGAGGCCTCTGACTCTGCCCCTCTGTAGGGTAACACGGGTGCCCACTCCTGAGGTGCTGGGAGGAATCTCTTGCTCACTCTCTGTGCACGCCGACCAGGATATCAGGCCAGCCGCCTCATCCTCTGAGTGAATCCCCTCCTGCACGGAAAAGTTCCAGCGTTGGAATTAGTTCTCGCTCCTTCTCCGTGTGCGGTTTTCCCAGGGCGCTGGGATGGCCCAGAGATTTCGCTTCCGGCCCACACAAAGGCCTCTGACTGCCTTTCTGTGGGACAACATGGGCGCACACTCCCAGGGCTTTGGAAGGAATCTCTCGCCCACTATCTGCGCACGCCAACCAGGAGATCAGGGAAAATGGCTGCCCCGCTTGTCTTTCTTTGTCTGGGTTTGGCACGAGTGTTAGCTTGTATTGCCCGGGTTGCCACAGGAAAAATTTTTCCTCGGCTTGGATCTCTATGCCACAGCCTGGTTCGGCCGTTTGTGCCGCGGCCTGTATCTATTCACTCCCTTTGTCTGCCTCAGTTTCTATATTCTCAGTTCCCAGTGAAAGCCACCCTGTTTAGGTTAGTGAGGAAGGCGGAGCATTTCTTACTCCCTATTTCCTTCGGGGTTTGATTATATATTTAGCCAATTTTTCACTTGACCATACCTTCGGGTGTATTGCGGAACATCTGGAGCCTCCAAGGATAGGTTTTTCTGTTTCTGGTTGAAGATCTTGTTGAGTTTTGGGGGAGATTTATCGGTATCGCTTCCTACTGCGCCATTACTCTGACATCATCTCTCATTTGTTTCTTAATAACCTAATGGTAACTACCCATAAAAAAGCCACTACTGAAATGCACATCTTAAAAAAAGAAGATAAAGGGGAAAGAAGTATGGAATACCACCAAACACAATTTACAGAAATATAAATAAATAAAACAAGACAGAGAGCTACCAAAAAAACAAAACATGAGATGGTAACGGAAATTCTAAAATGTCAGTAATTACCCTAAATGTAAATAAATTAAATTCACAGAATTGCAGATTGTATCAAAAAGCAAAACCCAACCATCCAACCATGTGTTGCCTTCAAGAGATGCATCTAAGCTTTAATGACAAAAATAGACTCAAAGTGAAAGGTTGGAAAACAGTTCTTCAAGCAAATGATGTCCAAAGAAAAGCAGGTGTAGCCATATTCATATCTGACAAGATTGATTTTAAGACAACAAAGGTAACCAAAGACAAAGATGGAGATTTTATAATGATAAAGGGGATATTGTATCAAAAAGACATGACACTTCTTAATATATATGTACTGAATCATGGAGCACCAAAATATATAAGACATCTACCAATTGACCTAAAAATAGATATGGACAAAAACTCAATCATACTTTAAGGTTTCAACACACCATTGATGGCTTTAGGTAGATTATCTAAACAGAAAATCAATAAAGAATTTTCTGTTTTAAGTGACTTATGGGACTAAATGTACATAATAGAAATTTACAAGACATTACATCCCAAACCATCAGATTTAAATTTCTTCTCTAGTGTGCATGGAACATTCTTAAGGATAGACTATATATTTTGTCACAAATACTAACATCATCAAATTCAGAAAGATTGAAATTATACCCAGCATATTTTCTGACCATAAGGCTTTGAAATTAAAATTCAACTGAAAAAAGAAAAAACTCAAACACACAATGATTTAGTACTTATACTTCTCTAAGATTTCCAAAAAACAGAAGAAGAAGTACTACTTTCTAACACATTTTATGAGGCCAACATAACCCTGAAACTAAAACCTGGAAAGGACAGCACAATAAAAGAAAACTACAGGCCAATATCTCTAATAAAGAACAGATGCAAAAATCCTAAATAAAATACTAGCAAATTGAATATAACAAAACATTAAAAAAATAATACATTACAATCAATTGAAATTCATTCCAAGAGCACAAGGATAGTTCAAAATAAATAAATTGATCAATATAGTATACCACATGAACAAAACAAAGAGCAAAAATTATGATTCTATCAATAGATGCAGAAAAGCCATTTAATATGATACAACATCCTTTTATGTATAAAAAAGTCAATAAAATCAGAATAGAAGAAAAGCACCTTGACATAGTAAAGGCCACATATGACAAATCATCAGCTGATATAATACTGAATGGTGAGAAAATGAAGGCTTTTTCTCTAAATTCAGGAACAAGACAAGGCTTCCCACTCTCTCCACTCTTATTCAACTTGATTCTGGAAGTTTTAGTCAGAGCAATCAAGCAAAAGAAAAAAGCAAAAGGCATCCATGTTGGGAAAGAAGAAGTAAAGGTATTACATTTTGCAGATGACATAATACTGTATATAGAAAACCCCAAGGACTCCACCAAAAAATTATTAGAAATAATAAACAAATACAGTACAGTCACAGAATATAAAATCAATATACAAAAGTCTATTGCTTTTCTCTATGCCAATGATGAAACTTCAGAAAATTAACTCAAAAACAATTTCTTTTACAATTGCAACAATAAAAGTAAAATACCTAGGAATAAACTTAACAAAAGATGTGAAGGACCTGTATACTGAAAACTACAAAACATTATGCAAAGAAATAGAAAAAGACACAATAAAAATGGGAAAATATTTCATGTTCATGGATTGGAAAAATCAACATAGTTAAAATGACCATATTACCCGAAGCAATATACACATTTAAGGCAACCCTCATCAAAATCCCAATGTCATTTCTTTAAAGAAGTAGAACAAAAAATCTCCAGGTTTGTATGGAACCATAGAAGAAACAGGATAGTCAAAGCAATTCTGAGGAAAAAGAATGAAATCAGAGGTATCAAACTACCTGACTCCAAATTATACTATAGAGCCACGATAATCAAAACAGCATGGTATTAGCAAAAAACAACAACAAAACAGAACAAAAAAACCATACTGACAAATGAAACAAAATTGAGAGCCCCAAAATAAAACAACATATATATGGACAAATCATTTTTGACAAAGGAACCAAAACACACAAAGGAGGAAAGAAAATCTCTTCAATAAATGGTACTGGGAAAATTGGAAAACTACATGCAAGATACTGAAACTTAACTACGGTTTGTCCCCTTGCACAAAATTTAGTACAAAATGGATCAGAGACCTAAATATAAGATCTGAAATTATAAATTACATAGAAGAAAACACAGGTACTAAACTCATTGATCTTGGCCGTAGAGAACAATTTATGAATTTGACCCCAAAGGCAAAAGAAGTAAAGGCAAAAGTAAATGAATGGGACTATATCAGTCTAAATAGCTTCTGCAAAACAAAAGAAACTGACAACAAAACAAATAGCCAACTAAATGGGAGGTGATATTTGCAAACAACAGGTCCTATAAGGGGTTAATATCCAAATATAATATAAAGAACTCACAAAGCTCAGCAACAAACAAGCAAACAGTTCAATTAAAAAATGGGGAGAGGACCTAAAGAGACACTTCTCCCAAGAAAACCTACAAATGGCCAACAGATACAAGAAAAAATGCCCATCTTCACTACATATTTGAGAAATGTAAATCAAAACTTCACTGAGTCCTCATACTTGTTTGATTGGCATTATCCACAAGACAGATAATAACAATTGTTGGAGACGCTGTGGAGAAAAAGGAACCTTCATTCACTGCTGGTGGGAATGCAAATTAGTACAACAATTATGGAAGAAAGTATGATGGTTCTTCAAAACATTAAGAATAGAATTACCATGTGACCTAACAATCCGTCTACTGGTATCTACCCCTAAAACTTGAAAACATTGGTATGGAAAGACACATGCTCCTCTTTGTTCATCCAAGCATTATTCTCAGTGGCCAAGACATGGAAACTGCCAAAGTGTCCCCTAGTAGAGGACTGGATAAAAAAGATATGGTACCTTTTATACAATGGAATACTACTCAGCCATAAGAAATGATGATATAGTAGCATTTACAACAACCTGGATGGATCTTGAGAACATTATACTGAGTAAAATAAGTAAATCAGAAAAAGCTAAGAACTGTATGATTTTATACATAGATGAGATATAAAACTGACACTCATAGACAGAGATAAAAGTGAAGTGGTTACCAGGGAGAGTGGAGCATAGGGGAGGGAGATTGAGGGATGGAGTGGGCAAAAGGGTGAAAAGAAGGACAGACATAAAGGGACAGAAAATGATTTGACTTTGGGTGATTTGTATACAACCTATTTAACAGTTCAAATGTTATAGAAATGTTTATCTAAAATCTATGTACATTTATTGATCATCACCCTGTTAAAGTTAATTCTCTAAATCAAATTTAAAAAATAAAATTGATGAGGAAGTATTTTATTTCATAAAATAATTGTGTTGAAGAGAAATAGAAAAATAATATTCAAATATCACCATTCTCTATACCTCAAATAAATAATGAACACAGGAAACAATCATTACTATGTGAAAAAATTTTAACATGGAAAATTGATACAATTTTATAATGGGTGAATGATCCATTAGTATCAGATAGTCACTGGTCATTCTATTAAGAGTGGAGGAAATAGACATTATGTACCTTTAAGTATAATGCTTTAAGAAGTAGAAAATAACATTGAATTGAATCTGAGCCTCTCGATATAGTTTATAAGGAATGCATAAGGCAGAGAAATAATTAAACAGTATAAGAATGCAATCAAATAAAATTATGTAAAAACTTTTAGAGAGTATATGATTGGGTTTCTTATTCATATAAACAAACACAAAGTGGGCAGTGGGTTAATGGTTATAGATGAAAGAGAATTAAGAAACATGTATCAATTCTAAAAATATGCTTCTAGTATAATCAAGGTGATTTAAAAAACAATAGTGTATATTTAGAAAATATTTCTAATTTTGTTAAGTGTATTGCATAGTGATTATAAAAAAATTAACTTCTTTGGTTAGGGTTGCATTTATTCTGAGAGAAGAAGAAGAGGGGAAAAGATACACAGAGGGTAAGAAAATACATGGGATGGATGGGACAAGATTAGCAAAATAATAGTTATTGAGGCTTGCTAAAGTGTACCTGAAAAATCATTATACTGCCTGACCAGGCAGTGGTGCAGTGGATAGAGTGTTGGACTGGGATGGGAAAGACCCAGATTCGAGACCAAGAGGTCACCAGCTTGAGCGCGGGCTCATCTGGTTTGAGCAAAAGCTTACCAGCTTGGACCCAAGGTCGCTGGCTCGAGCAAGGGGTTACTCAGTCTGCTGAAGGCCCGTGCTCAAGGTACATATGAGAAAGCAATCAATGAACAACTAAAGTGTCGCAACAAAAAACTGATGATTGATGCTTCTCATCTCTTTTTGTTCCTGTCTGTCCCTATCTATTCCTCTCTCTGACTCTCTCTCTGTCTCTGTAAAAAAAAATAATAATAATAATTATACTATTCTCTCTATTGCATGAATATTTAAAATTTTTCCATTTAAAAATTCACTACTGAAAAAATTATGTGATAATAGTTTCTAAACATTTCAGAAATAAAATTAATTTCAAATTTAATATTTTTCAATATTATATGTAATAGAGGAGCACTTTTATCAAAATGTCTACTCATACCATATTTTTTACAGTAACATTTTTATAAATGACAGTTTTGATTTTTATATAAAAATGTATATAAACTTGATAAATATGATAACAGTCTCTAAAGTATCCCTTTTTCAATTGTCCCACACTTGAGGTTGGTAAAGTTAGGTTTAGGATTACAATTAGGGACACTTTAAACTTATTGCAGATTCAGAATTTTACCTCCACGTGGCAACTCAGAATTTACAACAGAATTGTACTTCTAAATTTACATGAAATCCAATTTCCAAATTTACATAAAATGTGTTTGAACAGGGATTGAGATTTTGACATCCAAGGATTTATTTTTGGGTGGTTTTATTTGGGAGTGAAACAATAAATACTTTTGAAGAAGACAGTAATTTTCCCCTTCATTCCATATCAACATGTAAACAGATATAAACAGTAAATAAATCTGACCATTTCATTAACTTCTTTAGAATATCTAGACAAAGCAATCATATAGATAATTGATTAAGGATAATTATAGAGTAATATCTCCCAAACTGCCAAATAAAGATACTTGACAAAATTGAAATACATGTGAAGGTGCCTC
Source organism: Saccopteryx bilineata (assembly GCF_036850765.1). Taxonomy (NCBI): domain Eukaryota; kingdom Metazoa; phylum Chordata; class Mammalia; order Chiroptera; family Emballonuridae; genus Saccopteryx; species Saccopteryx bilineata. The sequence continues at coordinate 39,812,813 of NC_089490.1, forward strand.
AATAATATTTTTATCATATTTTTGGAAGCTTGAATTATAATATGTAAGAAAACAAATGACTCGAATGAACTTTTTCCCCAGCTAATTAGTACGGTGAATGAATTAGCTCCATGAATATCTCATATGTACACTTTCTTCCTATAGTCCTAGCAGTAACCTCCCCACTTTTACTGGCCAACTCTCTGGAGTCAGTCATCTAATAACTCATCTTGCACTGTGCACCTGGAGAGAATTTGGGCCTTTTCCCAGGCCTTGTTTGACTGTGGGGTGGCTTCCAAACAACAAAATCGAGACAAAAATATGCTGCAGCAGAATCAATGAGGCTAAGGGCTAATAATTTACGCATATGTCAAATTATGTACATTCATATCTTTATTCACAGTCTATGATACAAACTACTCCAAAATCCCTCACATTTTTAAAAACATACATTTTGTTCTAGTATTTTCTATTCCTGTTTCTATCAGCAAGTCACTACTTCAACTTTTTAACTTCATCTATCTTCCAAGGCCTCTCTCTCAGTGTTCAAGTTAGGACAGACTAGGTTTTGCTATGGTAAATAATAAACTCACAATGGCTTCATGTAGTAGAAGAGTTCTCTCTATTCCCTGATAGACCATGTGCCTGCTAAAAGCTAACAAGAGAGTGCTTATTGTAGTGACTGCGGTACACAGGCTAATGGAGTAGTGACCATCTCCAATACTTCCTATCATCATACAGAAAAAGAAAGGTCTTGCCTCGGAGAGCCTTCCATTGGACATTAAAACCTTTGGCTGGAAGTGACACATTATATAGTCTTGAGTATATGAAAAACAGATTTTATTCTTGTATTATTATTTATTAATTGTTGCACAATTTTCCATGTGAATAACTATAAACCTACTTTTGCCCCACCCTCTATAACATTGGTCAGAACTAGTCAGAGTATAATGCTACCAAGTATCCTAAGCGGGGGAGAATCTGACTATTTGATAACAATCATTAATAATCCCCACACCTATATCTACACAACACACAAGGATGTAGACACACATCCATGTGTGAATAGGTGTTTGTGTTGTGCTGCATATTACAAATGTCAATATTTACATTACTTTTGTATCCTCCGAAAATCATCTTGTTAATTAACAATATCTTATAAAATCTCTTTGTGAACAAAAGGTAATGTTATTTATTACAAATTTATATGACTGCATTACTTTTATTAGCATTAGCTAACATCATATAAAATAAAATTATTTCATGAGAAAGTAAGTAACCATAATGATATTGAGTGGTAAGGGGTTTTGTCCACTTAAAAAATCATTTACTGATGCCTGACCAGGCGGTGGCACAGTGGATAAAGCTTCGGATTGGGATGCAGAGGACTCAGTTTGAGACCCCAAGGTTGCCAACTTGAGCACCGGCTCATCTGGTTTGAGCAAAGCTCACCAGGTTGGACCCAAGGTTGCTGGTGCAAGCAAGGGGTTACTAGGTCTGCTGTAGCCCCACAGTCAAGGCACATATGAGAAAGCAATCAATGAACAACTAAGGTGTCACAACAAAAAACTAATGATTGATGCTTCGCATCTCTCTCTGTTCCTCTCTGTCTATCCCTTTCTCTGACTCTCTCTCTGTCTCTGTAAAAAAAAAAAAAATCATTTACTGACTGGAGTAATATATTCAAGTATTATGTACCCTGGGATGAATGTTGAGATCAAACTGTGCAGGGTATTACATTTTTTTTCAAAAGCCTTATGTATCGTTTCAGAGTCTATGTAACAAGGGTTTTGATTAGTGTGGGTGATTATATAATTACAATTTAAAGTAATTGCTAATTGACATTCACTCTGTACAAAAGGCTGTAGGATCTCCATTGGCAGTTTGGGTAGCCTTAAATCAGCTTCAGAGTCTCTTTTGTTGTGACTGCTTTAAATATAAGGCTCCTGTGTGCAGGTAGACAGAGCTTTCAAACTGTGATTGTTTCAATGTGGATAAACCTATCATAATAAAACCTCTTTCAAGCCTAAGGATCTTAAATAGGACCAGAATCACAGAGATTTATTGTCTACTTTAATAAAACTTAATTGAACTATTTGGGAACCCCCAAAGAATCAGAAAAATGACAGACATAATTTTACTTTAAAACTCAGAAACTAAGACACATGGCATATTTCTATGTCAAAATAAGAAGACTTGCTTTACAATATTACAAATAATCTTTTGGGTCTGGACCTGTCTTTGTTGTAAGTTACTGTGCACGGCAGTGAGGAAAATTGGGGAAGGCAGAAGAACGTATGTTTATCCTAATCTTAGTGCTTGATATCTTTGTTATTTGGGTCAAATCATTCCTCTCAGTTGCTCATCCATTGCACTCACAAAAGAAGTTTTGTCAACAGAGATACGTCATGAAGCACGTCCTTCAAGGAAGACCTCCTTGTCTTGACTACTGGGCTTACAGATTGCAAACAACTTTCACTTGGTCTTCAGGAATTGCCTCACTTTGGAGTCATGTTCTTAGAGTCACCTTCCTGTGAGCCACTCACAAACACAGACAGACAAAGAGATAGAGATTTTAACTGGTGAGCTTTTCACAGGATTAGCTGAGGCTGTTATGGGGTTGGCACAGCACTGTGACCACTCTCTATGCCCCCAGAATTACTCCCTGTAAGCATCTTGTACTGCAACCTTTCCACCGAGACTTCTGCTCAGTGAACTTAACCTGCAGCAGACACAAAGGTCACACAACATAACCTGGTTTAGATTGTTGACACAGTAAGCCCTACAGAGGTAGGCAGCATTCTGATAGACCATCTTTCAAGGTGGTCTTTTAACTTTTCCTGGTTGAACAAAAATAAGTCATGTTTCAATTCCTTCCAAATAATTTAATGGTATTTGTAAAGCCTTGAGGTCCATCATATTTTGGGAAAAAAATTACTTTCCATGTTTATTTTGAATTTTTTTCTATTTTAAATGAATATAACACTCTTTATCAGTGAAGAGGATGATTTTATTTCATTATTAAATTGGAAGGATGGACTCATGACTATTTGTAGTCTTCTTATTATCAGTGTGTTTCATCACACATGGTACATACATTTACCACATGCCACATACATACACCACACGTATTTTGTAAGAAGAATTTTCTCTAATAGTTAAAAGGAATATAAGTATATAAAAATGTAGCACAATTGTTATTTTATAATTAAAAAATAATAAATGACCCAAGAACTGAGCCCCGGTGAAATATAACCTGATGTTTGCCTCTAAGATATGGCATGAATAAACACATTTTAACTGTGAGGAATAAATAATCACTTAACAACTACAAGTAGAAACAATCCAATTTTTTTTACCTTAAGAATGAAATCAGAGGCTATGTCCATATACAATTTTATACTAACACTTACTTTTTCCCTCTGTATGTGAGGTCTTCTGGGAACCATATTTCTGAAAGTGCAGAAGGTTCCACATTTGTCTTTCTTAAGTTATTTCTCCCTAGATTCACTACTCCATGTTGACAAGTAGGAGAGATTTTTTTTTCTAGGAGGTTCAGTTTTCTTACTAACACAGAATTCCCATAGACTCAGTGATGTCTTAGGCAAGCTGCCACCTGAATGTTAATATTTTGCTGAAGTGAAATAGTCAAAAATTTATGCTCAGACACACCTGAACCAGAAACCTAACTTTGCTACTATTCTATAAACCTCTACTACCTTATCTAGATTGGGGAAATTAAATGTCTATCTCTCAGAACTGTTATCTTGATTAATGACAGACATACAAAGCATCTACTTTTGGGTGCAAAACAAGTTTTCAAATGACATTGCTTCACTAGATGTCATTTTGTTAAAATGTTGATGAGATGCCATAAGAACTCAACTCTTGTTTATATCAATTAGCCTATGTAAAATTGGCTTCCTTATACGTTGTTCCACTTAAAGTTACAGAACCTCTGAACCACCTTATGTGAATACTTTCTGTACTAGAAAAATTCTATTTCCTTTTCTGCACTAGTTCTTCTTTGTGTCTGGTATGGTTTACCAGTCTTGAAATGCTGAATTAATTCTGCTGTGAATACTTTTTATCCACATTGCCTATGAAAATCTTTTCTTCTCCCTTCTCCTGTTCTCTTCCTCCATGATCCTGGAGGAAATTTGAAAATAGTAGAGAAGTGAGAAGTTATGTGACTGCTTACTAACAATTACTTTGTGGACAATTCCCGCTGGGGGAGAGGACGACGGAGACGCAAAGACTCGACTCTGGGGACCAGATTTAGTGATGCAGATCCACTTTATTCAGGAAGTAAACTAGCTTATATACATGTGTTCAGCCAATAGGTTGTTACAGTGTGTTCTTTATAGCCAATGGTTGAAAATATCAGGGAGCTGCATGGTTGATGCTAAGTCACTTCCTTATAGCGGGCAAGCTTCCTTCCTGGGTATGCCCAGGAGGCTTCTGGGAGCTGGAGTATTCTCACAGCATTGCATCAGCCACAGCTTCTAGGAATGTGCTCTGTGCTCCACCCACATTATAATGAACATGTCGAGAACTTAATGACATATAACAAAAAAATTATTGATTATGTCCAGGGATTCAGAGGTCCAAAATTCAGTGAGGGTACAGTGATAGAGATGTTTATCTTTGATTTAGTTAACTTAGATGTGGTTACTCATGTTTCTGTGAGTAAAAGAGGCAAATTATCTGCCCCGCATATATTCAACATACAGTGATGGTCAGGATAATATGTGTAATATATACCCTAATCCTACTTCAAAAAACTGGAGCAAGGAAGCAGGCATTCAATCCTTGGCAATTCTGAAATGCAGCTGGACACATGTTGCCAATACCTTGATTATGACCCAATCCCTGGCAATGATTCTCCATGGCTCTAAATTGACTTCTATATTCATGGTTCTTTTCACTGATTCAGACTTCTGTTTTCATTCCAAGTATCTCCTGGTTGGAATTAGATACTTACTGGAGTGCATTCTGTGTGCAGAAGTTTAGAAATTAGAAAAAAAAAATTTACTTAGACTTCTCTCTATCCTTTTGCATTAAAGCTGACATTATTCCTTTAAAAAACCTTAGTTTTTACTTATTGGTTTATATTGTACTTTATTAGATGGAATTCACACCCAAAAATATCTTGAAGATAAACCTTTTCTATCTTGTAGCCCAGTAAGAAAATAATGGGACAACGCTTTAAGAATTTAGAAACGCTGTTGTCTAGCCAAGTAGGTCAAGAAGGAACACCTTTAGAGTCTTAGTTGCCTTTTTGTTGAACTGAGAAATCTTTTGAGATTTTCTCTAAATCTTTCTGAGGTCTTCCAGACATGCTCTGGCTTCTCAGAGGCCATGTTTTACTAGCAGTACTCTGGATTTATTTGATATTTGTCCTAAGGTCATTTATTATTTTGAAAATGTTTCCTTAGCTGAAAAGACTGCCTTACCACTACATATTTTCTCAAAATGCTAACTGAACCTGAAAAGTTTACTTTTTTAATTATCTATATCCTCCCAAATTTTATCACGAGCAGTAAGAAGACACCAGTAAGTCTTCATAGCTAAATCACTGATTTTACAGATCATTGGTGCGTTCTCTATTTCCACATTACCATCGATGACAGTGCTATCAAACTTTCCACCACTGCATAAGAAAGATTGCTGTAATCTCAACTTCCTATGACTTTTTTTTTCAGTTTTTTCTTCAAACTTTCTCTTTGTTGATGCCCATTAGATTTCTGGCCACTGCAGATCCCTAAAGCAGCACCACGTGTTTTAGGTTTAGTCATGGCAGCATCTCAATCGTAGCCCCAAATTCTGTGTCACTTTTCTATTGTTGCAAAATAAGCTAGAATCTTCACTCTTTCTCTGTGGAGTCACAATCAGGTGGAGGAGAGAACTATCCACATTTAGGAGATGTTGGTGGCTGTGCAAACTGTCCCCGTAAAGATACCAGGAGACTGAGATGCCAAGTCCCTTTAATGGGTCCAGCTCCCAGGCAACAGCATTATTACAGAAATACTAGGCGAAGAGAATGGAAGGGGGAAAACTTCCAAAGCAATGAACAGTTAAAAATGAAATACCCTCAGTTGGCCTAAGCCTCTCATTTCTGTGTAACAATGTTCCACTTCTCTACCATGGGTTCAGTTTTAGGTTGATTTCTATGGAAAACTTTAAGCTGCCTAAATCTTTAATTAATTCTGTCTCTTGATACTTGTTTCCACAAATCAGACAAATGTAAGTTATTGTTATTATGACTTACATTATTTCCCAGGAAAGGACATTGAAAAATCCTCTAAATCTTAAGTCCCCTGGAGAAATAACATTTTTGAATCTAGCAGAATAAAGTAATCAGAAAAATATACTTAATAGTATTGTTTACAGAGGAGAAGAATATTAAACTGAAGAAAAATTAAGTAAAAAACATAGAATTATTGATATTACATCTGATAGAGAAATTAAATAATATGCACATTAAGAAAAAACACTTGAACCTGACCTGTGGTGGCACAGTGGATAAGGTATTAACCTGGAATGTGGAGGTCATTGGTTCGAAATCCCGGGCTTACCCGGTCAAGGCATATATGAGAAGCAATTACGAGGTGATGCTTCCCGCTCCTCCCCAGCCACTTTCTCTTTCTTCTGTCTCTTTCTAAAATACATTAATAAAATCTAAATAAAAAAAGAAATAAATAAAAACACTTCAATATTTTATCCAGAGCCTATTAAAGATTTTAAAGACTAGATTAAAACATAGTTGAAATGAAACACGAATTCAGTGGTTAAAGACTAAATATCTTCAAAGGAAGTAGAAGCTGTAAGTGAAGAAAGTACAGGATGGGAAGTGATGGGTATTAGTAAGCTGGAAAAGCAAAATTAAATGAAGAATTTTGCTTTTATTTTCATTTGATTGGGGATTAACTCTGAAAGACTGAAGGTCAAATGGGACACAGTCTCAGGGGAGATTAGAAGAATATACATATATGATGATCACCTTGTCCTTGGTTGGTGATATTTAAGTCAGGATACCATAATTTAAAGGAATAACTTGTATTTTTTCAAAGAAACAAACAGATACCAAATTTCAGTGTGGTTTCAGGTCATTTGAGTGCAATCCTGTTTTATCACACTTATAATTAGAATTTTATCCCTTAAGAGGACTTTCCTTGTAAGATTCTTATAAAGGCTTGGTAAATGTAGTAATAAATACATAAAATACATATTTATGGTATATCATAAGTCATTACAACTACAGGGAAAATTAGTACACATAGCAAAGACTTATATTTCATTGTTTGCTAATTGTAGTAATGTTCAATGAGCTTTCACTAAACTTGATCCTCATGCAATAAAATACTTCTCTTCAAGTTGTCACTAGGACACCCAGATGGTAGTACCCAACAGGATATTGGAAATGCAGAAATAGGAAGGGAGTGATTTAGTCTGGAGATGTAGATTTGAAAGATATTTTCATAAAGTTGAAAGCTGAAACACTGAGCAGATGTTGTTGCCACAGAATATAAAAGAGAACAGTTTGGCAAAAATTGAGAATGCTTATTTTTTTCTAAAGCATGAGAATAAGAGAGTTTGTACTGTAGATATAAAACAGAGAAAATGACTGATATAAAATGTGATTTATTTTTATAATTTTTTTTCTTTTTACAGAGACAAAAAGAGAGTCAGAGAGATGGATAGACAGGAACAGACAGACAGGAATGGAGAGATGAGAGACATCAATCATTAGTTTTTCGTTGCACATTGCAACACCTTAGTTGTTCATTGATTCCTTTCTCATATGTGCCTTGACCGTGGGCCTTCAGCAGACTGAGTAACCCCTTGCTCAAGGCAGCGATCTTGGGTCCAAGCTGATGAGCTTTATTCAAACCAGATGAGCCCGCACTCAAGCTGGTGACCTCGGGGTCTTGAACCTAGGTTCTCGGCATCCCAGTCCGAAGCTCTATCCACTACACCACCATCTAGTCAGGCTATTTTTTTAAAATTTAAGACTTAGAAAACTATATATGATATATTAAAAACAGTGTGCAACCAACCCTGTAGTCATATCATTCTAGCTTATTATTCACATGTCTATTTTATAGTATTTACATAGCTGACACTAGAATTTTTTTTTCTTTTACAGAGACAGAAGGAGAGTCAGAGAGAGGGATAAATAGGGACAGACAGACAGGAATGGAGAGAGATGAGAAGCATCAATCATCAGTTTTTTTGTTGTGACACTTTAGTTGTTCATTGATTGCTTTCTCATATGTGCCTTGGCTGAGGGGCTACAGCAGACCGAGTAACCCCTTGTTCTAGGCAAGCGACCTTGGGTTCAAGCTGGTGAGCTTTTTTTATTTTTTTATTTTTTCCTTAAACCAGATGAACCCAAATTCAAGCTGGCGACCTTGAACCTGAGTCCTCCACATCCCAATCTGACTCTCTATCCACTGCGCCACCACCTGGTCAGGTTAGGAATTTTTTTATGTTTAGTTTATTGAAAAGATATTCTGCTCTCTGTTTTCCTTGTATTTCTTTAAAAATGTTCTTTATATACTAGGATTCACCCTGGTTATATGTGTATATGATTTATTCATTTTTGATGCTGGATACTCATTACAGTCTAAAATAAAATATCTCTTTACCAATAGAATTTGGATTCTTTTCTGTAATTTTGCTAATATAGACTATGTTTCATGAACATTTGTCACAGGTGTTACTCAAATAGCTCCCCAAAGTGGTTGTACCAATAATCATCTCAGCCAACAGTGTTTGAGATCCTATTATTTCTTATTGTGCCTGACAATGTTGACAGAAATTATATATTTCTTACCAATTTGATGGATATGATTTTAATTTTCTGTGATGTTTGAGTAATTTCCAAAATATTCATTAGCATTTGTTTTTATCTTTCAATGAATGATATTTGGTTTGTTCACTTTTATTTACTTCTTTACATATACTTTTTTTTTTTAAAGATTATATTTATTCATTATAGAGAGGGAGAGAGAGAGAGAGAGGGAGAGAATGGGGGAGGAGCAGAAAGCATCAACTCCCATATGTGCCTTGACCAGGCAAGCCCAGGGTTTTGAACCAGCAACCTCAGTGTTTCCAGGTTGACGCTTTATCCACTGCGCCACCACAGGTCAGGCCTTTACATATACTTTTGGAAGAACTTTATGTACTCAGTTGTTTAAATAAACTAAATTAGTATATGATTGAGGAGATTATCTTAGTTTCAATGTGATTAAAGATATAAATCTTTTTTATGAATTCACACTTGCATCCTCGTGTATTTTTAAAATATTATTTTAGAGCAATTTTAGATTCACAATAAAATTGAGAGGAAAGTACAGAAATATCCCACAAACCTCATGCCCTTAGATATAAATAACCTCTCCCATTATCAACATGCTGCCACATTTATTTCAATCTGAAAACCTATATTCACACATTCCATACAGTTTACATTTGGGTTCACTCTGGTATTGTACATTCTATAGGCTTGGGAAATGTCACAACTATCCATCATTGTTGTATCATTTGCTATAATTTTACTGTCTGAAAAATTTTAAGTGCTGCCCATATCTATCCCTTCCTCTCACCTAATCCTAGCAATGACTGACCTTTTTATTGTCACCATAGATTTGCCTTTTCCAGGTTATCATATAGTTGGAATCATACAATATGCAGCTTTTCAAATTGGCTTCTGTTATTCAGTATTAGGCATTTGTGTTTCTTCTATGTCTTTTGTTTGTTTATTTGGTAGCTCATTTCTTTTTAGCACTGAATAATATTCCACTGTCTGTATCTACCACAGTTTATTTATATAGCCACTTTCTGAAGGACATAATGGTGCTTCCAAGTTTTGGCAATTATAAATAAAGCCTCTATAAATGTTTTTGTGCAAATGTTTTATAGACATAAGTTGTACATTCTTCTTTTTTTTTTTTTTTTTTTTTTTTTTGCAAACACCAAGGGGAGTGATTTCTGGATCATATTGTAAAAGTATGTTTACTTTTATAAAAACATGTCAAACTGATTTCCAAAGTGGCTATACCATTTTGTGTTCCCACAAGCAAAGAATAAGAGTCATGCTGCTCCATTTGCTCAACAGCATTTGATGTAGTCAGTGTTTTGGATTTTGGCCATTTGAATAGGTTTTTAGTGGTATCTTGTCTTTTCCTGTTGTATATTTTCTTGCCTCTTTTGTCATAAATTAATTGACTACACATGCATGGGTTTATTTCTGAGTTCTCTATTCTGTTTTATTGGTCAGTGTGTCTGTCTTTATGTGTATACTATACTGTGTTAATTACTATAAATTTGTAATATATTTTAAAATCTGCAAGCATGATGCCTCCAGCTTTGTTTTTCTTTCTCAAGATTATTTTTGCTAGTTAAGTTTTTTGTGGTTCTTTACTAGTCTTAGGATTGTTCCATATCTGTAAAAAATACCATTAGAATTTTGATAGGTATTGCATTGAATCTATAGGTTGCTTTGAGTAATATGAATATTTTAATAATAGTAATTGGTTTAGTCCATGAGCTCAAAATATCTTTCGCTTTATTTGTATCTTCTTCAGTTTTTTTCATCAATGTCTTAAAGTGCTCAGTATACAGGTTTTTCACATTTTTGGTTAATTTATTCTTAGTTATTTAACTTTATTGATGCAGTTGAAAATGGATTTATCTTATTTTTTATTGATTGATTTTAAAAAGACAGAAAAGAAGGGGGAGAGAGAGAGAGAGAGAGAGAGAGAGAGAGAGAGAGAGAGATTAGTTGTGTATTCATAAGCTGCTTTCCATATGCACCCTGACCAGGATTGAACCTACAACCTTGGTGTTTGAGTATGACACTATGACTGAACTAACTGGTCAGAGCTGGGCTTGGTTTCTTTTTTTGTTTATTTACTTATTTTTTATTTTCCAAGTGAGAGAAAGGGAGATAGAGAGACAGACTATTGGCATGTGCCCCTAACGGGATCCACCCAGCAACCCCCATCTGGAGCCAATGCTCTGCCCATCTGGAGCCATGCTAGTAAACTAGCTATTTTTATCACCTGAGGTGGAGGCTCCACAGAGCCATCCTCGGCACCTGGGCGTGATGTACTTGAATCATTTGAGCCACCACTGTAGGAGGAGAGAAGAGAGAGAGAGAGAAGGGAGAGGGGTGGAGAAACAGGCAGTTGCTTTTCCTGTGTGCCCTGAAGGGAATTGATCCTGGGACTTCCACATGCCAGGCCAATGCTCTACCACTGAGCAAACTAGCCAGAGCTTGGGGTTGTTTTCTTAATTTCTCTTTCTGATAACTCATTGTTAACATATAAAAATACAATGTGGGTTTTTTGTTGTTGTTATTGTTTTTGTGACAGAGGGACAAACAGGAAGGGAGAGAGATGTTTTTATTGCGGCACATTAGTTGTTCATTGATTGCTTTTTCTTATGTGCCTTGACTGAAGGAGGGCAGAGTGAATAACCTCTTGCTCAAGACAGTGACCTTGGGTTGAAGCTGGTGAGCTGTGCTCAAACCAGATGAGCCTGCATTCTAGCCAGCGACCTTGGGGTTTCGAAACTGGGTCCTCTGCGTTCCAGTCCGACACTCTATCCACTGTACCACCACCTGGTCAGGAGCAAAATGTTCTTTCTATTGATATTCTACCTTTCAATTTTACTAAAGTTATTAGTTATAATAGTTTTTGTGGGTTCTTTAGTGTTATCTATATATAAAATCTTGCAGTCTTCAAACAGTGACAGTTTTACTATTTCCTTTCCAATTTGGGTACCTTCTTCCCCTTTTTAATTGTTTTGGCTAGAATTTGCAATATTATGTTGAATAAAAGTGTTTCAAAGTAAGCATCCTTGTTTTGTTTCTATTCTTCAAGGAAAAGTTCTCAACTTTCATTAAATATTATGTTAGCTGTGGGCTTATTATACATGGGCTTTATTATGTTGAGGTATATTCTGGCTATACCCATTTTGTTGAGTATTTTTGGTTGGTTTATTTTCTTTATATTTTTAAAGGGTAAAAGATATTTTTATTAAAATTTTAAATTTATTGTGTTAACATGGATTCAAGTGTCCTACTCAATATAACATCCCATTTGTCCCCTCCTCCTTTTGTTGAGTTTCTACTATAAATGAATGTTGAATTTTGTCAAATGCATTTTCTACATCTATTGAGATGGTCATATAATTTTTATCTTTTTAAAATTTTTTATTTATTGATTTTAGTGAGAGAAGGGAAGAGAGAGAGAGAGAGAGAGAGAGAGAGAGAGAGAGAGAGAGAGGCTGTCCCTGTAGATGTCCTGACCAGGTATTGAACTGTCTGGGCAGGGTCTATCTTTGTTTTCATAATGTGGTATATCACATCTGTTAATTTGAGGTTGTTCTTGCATCCCTGGAATAAATTTCCTTTGATCATGCTGAATAATTCTTTTAATATATTGTTGAATTCAGTTTGCTAATATTTTACTGAGGATTTTTACATCTATGTTCATCAGGGATATAGCCTTGTAATTGTGTGTGTGTGATGTCATTGCCTGCTTGTGGCAGTAGGATAATACTTGCCTTGTAAATTAAGTTTGGAAGCAGGTCCTCCTCTTCAATACTTTGGAAGAGTTTGAGAAGAATAGGTTTAAAATCTTTGAATGTTTAGTAGAATTCACTAGTGAAGTCACTTGGTCCTGGATATTTGTTTGTTGAGAGTTTTTATTTACTAATTATATTTTCTCACTAGTCACTTGTTCAGATTATCTATTTCTTTGTGATTCAGTCTTACAAGGCTGTATGTTTCTAGAAATGTATCCTCTTCTCTAGATTGTCTAATTGGTTGTTCATAGTAGTCTCTTACATTTCTTTGTATTCCATGGTTTCAGTTGTAACCTTTCTTTCTTCATTTCTAATTTTATTTATTTGACCATTTCTCTTTTCTTTTTAATGAATTTAGCTATTTTTTTCAATTTTGTTTATCTTTTCAAAGAAACAGTTCTTAGTTTCATTGATATTTTTTGCTGTTTTTTATTTTATTCTATTTTCTACTCCATTTTAGTATTTTAATTTACTTGAAAAGTTATTTTCAACATTGTCTTACCTTGGCGGTATGTGTGTATTTCATCTGACCATTTATAAGAACAAAATATTTCTGTCTCTTGTAATCCTAACTTTTGTCGCTTTTCTTTTCTTTTTGTTTTTATTAATTTTAATGGGGCGACATTAATCAATCAGGGTACGTAGGTTCAGAGAAAACATCTTCAGGTCATTTTGACATTTGATTATGTTGCATTCCCGTCACCCAAAGTCATATAGTCTTCTCTCACCTTCTATCCGGTTTTCTTTGTGCCCCTCCTCTCCCCCCACTCCCTTCCTTCCCCTCCCCACCCCCAGTAACCACCACACTCCTGTCTATGTCCCTGAGTCTCATTTTTATGACCCACCTATGTATGGAATCATATAGTTCTTAGTTTTTTTTCTGATTTACTTATTACACTCAGTATAATGTTATCAAGGCCCATCCATGTTGTTGTAAATGATCTGATGTCATCATTTCTTATGGCTGAGTAGTATTCCATAGTATATATGTACCACAACTTCTTTATCCAGTCATTTATTGAAGAGCTTTCTGGTTGTTTTCATGTCTTAAACACTGTGAACAATGCTACAATGAACATGGGGCTGCATGTGTCTTTACGTACCAGTGTTTTTGAGTTAAGGGGCTATATTCCCAATAGAGGGATTGCTGGGTCATATGCTAGTTCTTTTTAATTTTTTGAGGAACCACCATATTTTCTTCCATAGTGGTTGTACTACTTAACATTCTCACCAACAGTGGATGAAGGTTCCTTTTTCTCCACAGCCTCTTCAACACTTGTTATTACCTGTCTTGTTGATAATAGCTAATCTAATAGGTATGAGGTGGTATCTCATTGTAGTTTTAATTTGCATTTCTCTATTAGCTAATGAAGATGAGCATCTCTTTATATATCTGTTGGTCATTTGTATTTCTTTCTGGGAGCAGTGTCTGTTCATGTCCTCTTCCCATTTTTTTATTGGATTGTTTGCTTGTTTGTTGTTGAGTTTTATGAGTTCTTTGTATATTTTGGATATTAGGCCCTTATCTGTGCTGTTGTTTGAAAATATCATTTCCCATTTAGTTGGCTGTCTGTTTTCTTGTCAATTTCCTTTGCTATGCAAAAGCTTCTCAGTCTGATGTGGTCCCATTCATTTATCTTTGCCTTCACTTCCCATGCCTCTGGAGTCAAATTCATAAAGTGCTCTTTGTAACCAAGGTCCATGAGTTTAGTACTTATGTTTTCTTCTATGTAATTTATTGTTTCAGGTCTTATATTTAGGTCTTTGATCCATTTTGAATTAACTTTAGTACAAAGGGACAAATTGTAGTTGAGTTTTATTCTTTTGTATGTGGTTTTCCAGTTTTCCCAGCACCATTTATTGAAGAGTCTTTCTTTTCTCCATTGTGTGTTGTTGGCCCCTTTATCAAAAATTATTTGACCATATACATGTGGTTTTATTTTGGGGCTTTCTGTTCTATTGGTCTGAGTGTCTATTTTTCTGCCAATACCATGCTGTTTTGATTGTTGTGGCTCTATAATATAATTTGAAGTCAGGTATTGTAATGCCCCCAGCTTTGTTCTTTTTCTTTAGGATTGCTCTGGCTATTCAGGGGTTTTTATAGTTCCATATAAACCTTATGATTTTTGTTTCATTTCTTTAAAAAATGACATTGAAATTTAATGGGAATTGCATTAAATTTGTATATTGCTTTGGATAATATTGTCATTTTGACTATATTTATTCTTCTTATTCAAGAACAAGGAATATTTTTCCATTTCATATCTTTTTCGATTTCCCTTAACAATGCTTTGTAGTTTTCATTATATAGGTCTTTTACATTCTTTGTTATGTTTATTCCTATATACTTTTTTGTTTGTTTGTTTCAACCATGAAGGGGATTGTTTTTTTGAGCTCGTTTTTTTATGTTTCATTGTTGGCATATAGGAAGGCAATGGACTTTTGTATATTAATTTTGTATCCTGCAACCTTACTGTATTGGTTTATTGTTTCTAGTAGTCTTTTTGTGGAGTCTTTGGGATTTCTGATGTATAGTATTATATCATCTGCAAAAAGTGAAACTTTTACTTCTTATTTTCTAATTTGAATGCCTTTTATTTTTTTCTCTTGTCTGATTGCTCTGGCTAGAACTTCCAACACTACGTTGAATAAAAGTAGAGAGAGTGGACAATCTTGTCTTGTTTCTGATTTTAGGGGAAAATTCCTCAGTTTTATGCCATTAATAAGATGTTATCTGATGGTTTATCATAGATGGCCTTTACTATGTTGAGATAATTTTCTTCTATACCCATTTTGTTAAGTGTTTTAAACATAAAATGATGTTGTATTTTATTGAATGCCTTTTCTGCACCTATTGATAAGATCATATGGTTTTTCTTCTTTGTTTTGTTGATATGGTGTATTACATTAATCATTTTACATATGTTGAACCATCCTTGTGATTCTGGGATGAATTCCACTGGATTATGGTGAATTATTTTTTTAATGTATTGTATTTCATTTGCTAGTATTTTGTTTAGTATTTTAGCATCTGTGTTCATTAGACATATTGGTGTATAGTTTGTGTTTGTGTGTGCGTGTGTGTGTGTGTGTGTTGTCCTTGCCAGGTTTGGGTATGAGGGTTATGTTGGCCTCATAAAATATGTTTGTCAGTATTGTTTCTTCTTCAATTTTTTGGAAGACTTTGAGTAGAATAGGAACCAAGTCTTCTTTGAATGTTTGATAGAGTTTACTAGTATATTCATCTGGCCCTGGATTTTTATTTTTGGGGAGGATTTTAATAGTTGTTTCTATTTCCTCCTGCTTATGGGTCTGTTTAGTCTTTCTGCTTCTTCATGACTCAGTCTAGGAAGATTGTATTGTTCTAGAATTTATCCATTTCTTCTATATTGTTAAATTTGGTGGCATATAGTTTTTCATAGTATTCTACAATAATTTTTTGTATATCTATGATATCTGTGGTGATTTCTCTTTCATTTTCAATTTTGTTTATATGAGTCTTTTCTCTTTTTTCTTGGTGAGTCTTGCCAAGGGTTTGTCAATTTTGTTGATCTTTTCAAAAAACCAGCTCCTTGTTTTATTAATTTTTTTTATAGTTTTTCTCTTTTCTGTTTTGTATATTTCTGCTCTGATTTTTATTATTTCCTGTCTTTGGCTTGTTTTGGTTGACTTTGTTCTTCTTTTTCTAGTTCCTTAAGGTGTGAAGTTAAGTGGTTTACTTGAACTCTCTCTTGTTTGTTCATATATGTCTGTAGTGATCTGAACTTCCCTCTTATTACTGCTTTTGCTGCATTCCAGAGATTCTGATATGTTGTATTGTTATTTTCATTTTCCTGTATGTACCTTTTGATCTCTGTGTTTATTTCTTCATTGACCCACTCATTTTTTAAAATTATGTTGTTAGTTTCCAAATTTTGGGGTTTACCTCTTTTTTGCAGTTGAATTTTAGTTTCAAGTCTTTATGATCAGAAAATATGCTTGCTATAATTTCAATCTTTATGAATTTGTTGATGTTATTTTTGTGGCCCAACATATGCTCTATTCTTGAGAATGTTCCATGTACACTAGAGAAAAATGTATACTCTGGGACTTTGGATTGAAATGTCCTGTAGATGTCTATCATATCTAATTGTTCTAGTGTTTCATTTAAGGCCGATATTTCTTTATTGATATTCTGTTTGGATAAATTATCCAGAGCTGTCAACGGTGTATTGAAATCTCCAAGTATGATTGTATTTTCGTTGATTTTTGTATTTAAGTCAGTCAGTAGCTGTCTTATATATTTTGGTGCTCCTTGGTTCGGTGCATATATATTAAGAAGTGTTATGTTTTTCTTCATTCAATGTCCCCTTTATCATTATGAAATGACTGTTTTTGACTCTGATTACCTTTGCTGTCTTGTAGTCAGCATTGTTAGATATGAGTATTGCTACACCTGCTTTTTTTTGGATGTTCTTTGCTTGTAGTATTGTTTTCAACCTTTCACTCTAAATTTGTTTTAATCCTTGTAGCTTAGTTGTGTTTCTTGTAGGCAGCATACTGTTCAATTTTCTTTTTTAATCCATTCTGCTACTCTGTGTCTTTTTATTGGTGAGTTTAGTCCATTTACATTTAGTGTAATTATTGACATTTGAGGGTTTCTTATTGCCCTTTTATATATTGCTTTCTGATAGTTTTGTATCTTTTTTGGTTCTTCTCTTTTGTTTTTCTATTATTTGTTTTTGTTTGGTTGTAATCCATACTTCTTTTCTCTATTACTTTCTTTTTTCAAGCCATGTGCTTCTGTGTTGTTGTTTTTTCATAGATAGTTACCATTAAGTAATGGAAAGCATACACATCATGTTCATTGTAGTACATTATCTCATGAGTGCTTCTGCATGCCATCCTTCTTTGCTACTGTTAATCTTTGTCCTCTCCCATTTTTGTTTCTTTGTCACAGATTTATCTTGTTTTTATTGTGCTCTTGATGGAGCTTTTACTTGCAGTATTGTTTTCTTTTGTTCTTTGTCTCTGGTTGCAAACCTCTTTTAGTATTTCCTGAAATGGGGGTTTTCTAATGATAAATTCCATCATCTTTTCTGTATCAGTGAATGTTTTTATTTCTCCTTTATATTTGAAGAATAGCTTTGATGGGTATAGTATTCTTGGCTGGAAGTTCCTCTCTTTTAGAACTTTAAATATTGGGGTCCACTCTCTTCTAGCGTATAAAGTTTCTGCTGAGATATCTGTTGATAATCTAATGGGCTTCCTTTATATGTTGTATTCTTCTTTTTCCTGGCTGCCTTAAGAATTTTTTCTTTCCTGTTGGTTTGTGCCTATTTCATTATGATGTGCTTTGGAGTATGTTTGTTAGGGTTAAGATAATTCGGTGTTCTGTTTGCTTCTTGAATTTGAGGCTTTAGTTCTTTCCACAGGCTTGGGAAGTTCTCGTCTATTATTTGTTTATGTTCTCCATTCCATTTTCTCTCTATTTTCCTTCTGATATACCCACTATTCTTATGTTGCTCTTTCTGATGGAGTCAGACAATTCCTGTAGGGATATCTCATTTTTTTTTAAATTTGTAAGTCTCTCTCCTCTTCTCTTTGTAGTACCTCTAGTTGCCTGTCTTCTATGTCACTAATTCTCTCCTCTATCTGGCCTGTTCTATTGGGTAAGCTTGTTACCTCATTTTTCAGTTCATGAATTGAGTTTTTCATCTCTGTTTGATTCGTTTTCATAATTTCAATTTCATTGGTGAAGTATTCTTTCTGTTCATTGAATTGTTTTATGAGCTCCTTAAATTGCCTTTCTGTGCTTTCTTGTATATCTCTGAGTATTTTTAGGACTTCAATTTTAAATTCTCTGTCATTTAACTCCAAGGTTTCTAAGCTATTGAATATTTTTCTATAGATTTTTTTCTCATCTATCTGAGCTACATATCTGTCTTTTGTATCCATAATATTTTATTTCTTTTTCTTTAATTGTATTTGAGAGTGGTATTATTAATGACACTATTAACAGTTGATAAAAATTCTTTTTTTGAGAAAATGCAGTGAAAAACTAAAAATTTTATTGTGTTACGTGGAACAAAAATACATAGAATGAATAGCCTGGGTTGGGGGAGAATGACAAGCAAAAAATGGGGCAAGAATCCACAAAATACCACAGGAATAAATTTGAATCAAGAATAAAATTATTTGTTTATAAATGTTGGTCAAATGAGAGAAATAGTGTAACAAGAAAGAAAAGAAAAGAAAAATAGAAAAAAGAAAAAATACAGTGAAAATGAAAATTCTATTGTATCAAGTCACATAAAAACTGTACAATGGAGAGCCCGAGTTAGGGCAAATGCTAAAGAGATAAAAAGCAAAGTAAAAAGAACACAAAATGCTACAAAGAAAAAATTTGAATCCAGAATAAAATATTTTGTGAGTAAGATTCAAATGATAGAAAAAGTAAAAGAGAAAAGAAAAAAGAAAAAGAGAAAAAAATTTTTGTTAAGAGTTTTGGAATGTAACACTCATAGAAAAAAGAAGAATGGAAAATGTAGCACCTGTGGTTAATAATGTTCAAAATGAAAAGAATAAAATGGAAAGAGTATAAAATGACCAAGGTGGAAGAAAAAGAAAGATGAAAAATACAAGAAAAAAAATGAAACGAGTTATACAGACTGTGGATTTTTCCTGGTTTTGAGAAGTTAGCATCTTCCTTTTTCTTTCTTCTCTTTTTGGCCAGTGGTGCTGTACCCCAGGTTCTGCCCCTGTGGCACTCTTAGTCAGAGATTTGCTGTTATATCTTTATGGTGATGACATAAACTAGGCTTCAGTCCCATTGGTAGGCAGGGCTTGTTAGTGTTTACTGGCTCTGACAATGGGAGAGTCCATTTTTCCAGAGACTATCCCCAAATCTCTCCTTCCTGAACCAGCAGCTTGGGACCTAGCTGTGAAGTTGCCCCAGCAACTGCCTGGAGAGCAAGAGGCTCTAAGAGCTGCCAAATCTCCCCTCTATCCCCACTCAATGCAGTGTTCTGGATAAGTCTTTGCTAGCCAGAGCTGCCAGTGTAATCAGGCAGGGCTAGGAGCCAATTGCCTTTTAGGTGTCTTTATGACCATCGGGCATGTCTAATATGCCGCAGCACTCCACAGGTCTGCTTTCCAAGGATCCACTCGCACACTGCTCTTGCTCACCAACACAGATACCGGGAGTAAACAAGGCAACTGCTTGCACCCCTCTGCCGGGGTCTGCTGCTGGAGTTAGCTCCACATGGGCTGAGCCGTGGTGGGCACACTCTCTCCTTGGTTTGAACATCTCTGCCCTAGCCCAGCTTTTTCTGTGCCCCCAGCCTGGCTTTCTCTCAGTTCCTAGTGAAAGCAGCCCTTGCTCAGGTCAGTGAGGAAAGTGGAATACTCCATTCTCCATCTTATTTCCTTCAGAGTAGGTTAAATATCAGCTACCTTTTCACCCAGCCATACCTTTGTTTGATGTATGTGTACTTCATATGCTCCTGAGATTGTTTTTCTGTCTCAGTTCAAGTTATTGAATTTGTTGAAGTTTCAGGGAGAGGTATCGGGAGCACTCCTCATGGTGCCATTTCTTTGATGTCACTCTTTTGCTGGTTTTTAAATCTCTATTCTATTTATTTGTATTTTGATCTTTATTTTTTCTATCCTTATAATTTTGAACATTATTTGTTCTTTTTTTCCTATTTCTTGTAGTTATAATGTTATATTTTTATTTAAAAATTTTCTTGTTTCTTGAAGTGATTTTGTATCACTATAAACTTACCATTTAGAACTTTTCTGTTTTGGAGTTTTTGTTTTCTACTGTTTCTCTTCCCTACCCCACTTCGGATTTTTATCTATCTGCTAATATTTCTCATCTGTTTTTAGAGCACTTGTTATATTGACTATAGTTGTTTTAAATTCTTGGTCTGATAATCTCAGCATTCCTCTTGTGTCTGGTTCTGGTGCATATTCAGTCTTTAAAATTTTTTTGTTCTTGTTGTTTTATTCCTTTAAGTATGCCTTGCAATATTTTTAGTAGCCAAATATTATATTCAAGGTAAAAGGAATTGCTGTAAACAGAACTTTAATAATGTGGTGGTGAGCTATGTAGGGAAAGGAAGCATTCTCTAGTCTTCTGATTAGTTTTAGTCTTTTAGAGAGCCTCTTAATAATAATTCACAACTTTTTCTCAGTTCCTTTTTCTCCCTTTAGGTGGGATAAGATGACTAGAGTGGGTTAGAGTTTGTTATATCTTTTCTCCCATTCAGAAAACTAAAACTTATTGTTTTGTATTTCTCTTTCTTTAATTCACTTAGGCTCTGATAAATCCCAAACAGGTTAGGATCTGGCTAACTAGTTTCTTCTGAGTGCAGACCTTGTTAAGAACAATTCTTTGATGTGTTTCAGAAATGATTTCCTTTCTCCTTTATTATTAGCTGCATTTGATGTTTCTCATTACTGCTATGAATAACTGGCCAAGCTTCTGGAGATAAAAACCTATAAAAGCATGGGGCACCGCTGTGATCAGCCACTCCATACCCCTGGAATTTTTAATTCTCAGATTGGTCCAGATTTAGTCAAGAGCAATTCATCAATTATAATTTAGGTTTTCCTATTCTGTCACTGGTTCCTGGAGAGGTTTTTGCTCTGGTGTATTGTGATTCTCTCTCTATTATTCTTTCAAGTTTGGGTGGCAGAAGTTTACCTTGTGATATCATTTCTGCTATGACTCTAAGAGGAGTTATTGGTTATTGGGTTTAGTTGGCATATAACTTGTTAAGACAGAGTGGCAGCTTCCAAACTTTTCGATTTGAGTGAAAAACTAAAGTTGTCTCACACACACACACACACACACACAATCTTTGGCATAAATGTATTTCTCTATATTTATTTCTAAAATATTTAAAGATTTGATTTCACATCTCACTTTTTATCTACTTTTTAATCTCAAAAACCTTTTTATGTACAAATAAGGGTTTGATATTACATTTATTCCTACATGGTTGAGCAATTTCTGTATTAGCTCTCCATCTAGTCACCATGCTTTAGTGATATTCATAAAATATTACCTCTGATATAGACATGTGCATCTTCTACAACGAAACTAATGTATAAACACACACACACACATACAAAAGCTACTGTAAAATAAATCACTTGTACCCATTTCTCATCATTTACTTTGGAAAAGTTTTGAGTTAGGAGAATGCTTTTATCATTGTAGGCAAAATCATTCACTTTAGATAGAATAATAACGATGATAGTTCAAAAGTTAAGGCAAGAATTAGAGGCGGCTTTAACGCTGGGTGCACTGGGCATGCACCTTTGGCTTCAACTTCTGAAGGGCCCTGCAAAACCCCAACTTTGCACTTTTTTCTATAGTAAGGGGCCCAATATTTTCTATAGTAAGGGGCCCAATATTTTCTTCTGTGCCCCAGGCCTCAACTGACCTTAATCCACCTCTGGAAAGAATATTGTAAATTCTGAAACCTCCTGAATCAAGCCTTTACAAAGATATTCATTATAATTTCCTTCTCTCATTTCTCCCCATTTTTCTTCCATTTTTTTTCTTCCCACATTTTTTTGTTTGTTTGTTTCAGGTAATTTCTTGGTTATCAGACAAATTCACAGGCAAATAGAAACATATACATTTCTTCCAAATCAAAGATTTTAATAACTAGATTTTTACAACTTAATAATTATTTTCAGTTCTGTCTGAATTTTCTGTGAGCATATTTGAAAATTAATTTTAATCTTTTGGCAAGTTTCCATGTTTATTTGAGATATTTGTAAAATCAAGTAAGAATGTATGCTACTCACCTACTGATAAACCTCCTAATTATTTTAAATATTTTACCATTCTAATTTTAAATATTGTACCACTCCAAAGGATATAAATGGTCACCCTTAAAATACACATCTTTATAAAGCAGACTGAATATATATTTTTAATTAGTCAACATTTGAGGTCATTATTGATGTGCATTTTTATTATGAAGCAGGTGTTGGCACTCTGTGGGCTACAGGCCAAATGTCATCCCTTGCAGGGAATAGTCAGTTATGGCCATTCATTTACATGTTGTCAAACTCAGTTTTCATCCTACAACTGCAGGGTTGAGTAATATCAACAGCCTCTATTTCACTCACAAAGTCAAAAATAATTATACTCTGTTCCTTTACAGAAATAGTTGCTAACACCTACAGCCTAATGAAAGCAGGTGACACTGCTGGGTACATATTTGACTTAGACCAATTTTGAAAAATTTGTAAACATGGACTATGGTTTCACATATAAAAATGTCTTTATCAAATTTTAAATACCTAAATATAGATATTAACAAATATTTGTAGTATAAACAGACTCACGATAGATAATGATATTAAGTATCAAAGGGGATGTTGAGGGGTCACAGGGGTGAGGGGATGTATTCAGTAGGACACTTGAATTTATGTAAACACAATAAATTAAAATCAATAAAAAAGAAAAAAAAAGAAAGAAACATGTTCTGAACGGTCTTGGCTATTTATATGCAAATGTAGCTTCAGGTCCTAACTATGTTTACTATTCTGACCCCAGCTTTAGTCAGACAGGTCAGCTGAGTGTCCCATTTTCTTGGGAGTGGCCCAGGTCCCTGGCTTTCTCCTCTTACAGTTTTGTCCACTCACCCTTTGGATGTGGACAGGACAGAGGCTTCTGTTTCCACTCTGGTTTGCTTCACTGTCTCATGTAGCTTTCAGTCTTTTCCAATATCTCAATAACTGATTCCTCAGAACACATTTGTTTTAAGAAAAATCTTTCCAGTGTATTATATTTTGAAAATTACGCCTTTGATATAGTTTGGAAAAAAATGTTAAAAATTATTTTGAATTAATATACATGTGGTTGAGATATTGGCCATGACATTCTAATAGGACTTTTTTCTCTTGTCACTGCCCTGTAGCTAACAGGTCTACTGTTAGTCTTACTGACATTTTTTAAAAATCCATTTTTCATTTACAGTTTATATTTAATATTATTTTGTATTAGTTTCAGGTATGCGGCATAGTTGCTAGACAATCATATAATTTAAAATCATATACTTTCCCCTGATATTTCAAGTACCTACCTGACACCATACAGTTATTACAATCTTATTAACTATGCTATACTTTATATTCTATTGACTTTTTTTTCTGTGAGAGAGTCAGAGAGAGACAGAGAGAGGGACAGATAGGGACTAAGACATAGGAAGGGAGAGAGAAGAGAAACAAAAATTTTTGTTGCGGCTCCTTAGTTGTTCATTGATTGCTTTCTCATATGTACCTTAACCAGAGGGCTACAGCAGACCAAGTGACCCCTTGCTTAAGCCAGTGACCTTGGGCTCAAGCTGGTGAGCCTTGCTCAAACCAGATGAGCCTGTGTGCTCAAGCTGGCAACTTCAGGGTTTCGAACCTGGGTCGTGCACATCCCAGTTTGGTGCTCTATCCACGGCACCACCACCTGGTCAGGCTATTTTTTGGTGGGGGACATAGAGAGAGAAAAAGAGAGAAACAGATAGGGACAGATAGAAAAGGAGAGATGCTAAGCATCAATTCTTCATTGCAGCACCTTAGGTGTTCATTGATTGCTTTCTCATATGTTCCTTGACCAGGGGCTACAGCAGACCGTGTGACCCCTTGCTCAAACCAGTGAATTTCAGCTCAAGCTGATGAGCCTTGCTCAAACCAGATAAGCCTGCGCTCAAGTTGGTGACTTCTGGGTCTCAAACCTGTGTCCTCTGAGTCCAAGTCTGATGCTCTATCTACTGTCCCACCACCTGGTCAGGCTCCATTGAGTATTTTTTTTGTTTTGTTTTGTTTTTTTATTTTTAAAAATTTAATTTACTAAAGAAGGCTATATTTTTCTTTTTTTGTTTGTTTGTACTTTTCTGAAGTTGGAAACGGGGAGGCAGTCAGACAGACACCCACATGCGCCTGACTGGGATCCACCTGGCACGCCCACCAGGGGGTGATGCTCTGCCCATCTGGGTCGTTGCTCTGTTGCAACCAGAGCCATTGTAGCGCCTGAGGCAGAGGCCACAGAGCCATCATCAGCGCCCGGGCCAACTTTGCTCCAATGGAGCCTTGGCTGAGGGAGGGGAAGAGAGAGACAGAGAGGAAGGAGAGGGGGAGGGGTGGAGAGGCAGATGGGCTCTTCTCCTGTGTGCCCTGGCCAGGAATCAAACCCAGGCCTCCTGTATGCCACTCTGACAGTCTACCACTGAGCCAACCAGCCAGGGCCCATTGAGTATTTTGTAACTAACAATTTGTACTTCTTATTCCTTTATTAACATTTTTTAATGTAATTTTGTCATGTGTTGCTTTTGAGATCTTTGTGTTTCTTCAATGGTCTACAGATTTACTACAATTGTTATTATTGAGTTTCTTTTTATTAATGCTAATTGAGAGAATTAATGCTTTCTGTATCTAAACATCAATGTCATTAATCAAATATGCAAAGTCCATTTAATCACATTTATTTATTCACATTCTGCACCCCAGCAAAGGCAGAGAACTAAAATAATTATACAGCTTAGGTTGCTAGTTATTATTCCCTCTGGTTCATGCAAAGCCTCCCCTCGTTTTCCCTATCCCCTTTAATCTACATTTCTAACTCACCTTCCCCTCTCTCTATAAAAAAATTAATATGTATAATTTTTTTGTATATTTTGTGGATACTTTCTGTGTCTGGCATCTTTATTTATATAAATGATTTATTATTTTGTGTTTTCATTAGTCATTCTGTTTTCTATTACTCTGATGTATGAGTCAGCTAAAATATTTCTTTCCATTGCTTTATAGTATTCTATGCTATGTTTTATTTATATACCACATTGTACTTAATATGATCTTCCTGTAATTGCCTTTAATTAATAGTTATTACAAATATTTTCCATTAAATAGCCAAAACCTAGTCTCCTTATGAACATTGGGAGACTTTTTAATAATAATGTATACCTAGAGTGAAATTTTTGCCTGATTGCTCTCCAGAGTGTCATATCAGGAAGCACTGCCGCCAACATTACATGAACCTTTATATGTCCTGTGCCTGTACAAAAGCTTGGCATTATCAGGTTTTTGAATATTTGCAAGGGCAAAAGATGTTGAGAGTTATTTTATTGTTGCTTCAATTTTTATTTTTAAATTAATAAGCCCGGGATATTCTTCTTATCTTTATAAATTTTTGTGGTTTTCTTTTTGATAATTTCTAACATAATATTTGTCTCGTGAGGGTACTCCCTTGTTCTTGTTGATATATTAATTTTTATTAATATATATGACTGGGAAAATTATTGCTTAAATATGAAACTTATCTTTATGGTTTAGGCACTGGCATTTAGATAGAGGGCAGACTCAAATATTATCATATTTTCAAGAACTTAAATACTTTGACTTTAAAACTCTTAGAACATATATATGTATATATGTATATATATATAATATTTTAGATGTATATATTTTCCAAAAAATGCATGTATTTTCCAAAACATAGTTAGAAAAGATTGTTTGACAACTGTAGTGTATAAGTAGATTGTTCTGTTTTTGTTTTTCTTGAATTTTAATATATCTTGGGGTTTTTTATTTTTGTATTTTTCTGAAGTTGGAAATGGGGAGGCAGTCAGACTCCCGCATGCGCCTGACCAGGATCCACCCGACACGCCCACCAGGGGCGATGCTCTGCCCATCTGGGGTGCCGCTCTGCCACAACCAGGACCATTCTAGCCCCTGAGGCAGAAGCCATAGAGCCATCCCCAGTTCCCCGGGCCAACTTTGCTCCAGTGGAGCCTTGGCTGAGGGAGGGGAAGAGAGAGACAGAGAGGAAGGAGAGGGGGAGGGGTGGAGAAGCAGATGGGTGCCTCTCCTGTGTGCCCTGGCCAGGAATCGAACCCAGGACTCCCACACACCAGGCCGATGCTCTACCACTGAGTCAACTGGCCAGGGCCAATATCTCTGGTTTTGATAGAGCTATTACTATCTCATAATATGGATGGAGGAATTTTGATTTTTAAGGAAGTATTATGATTATAATTGTCCTTAGCTAATGTTGTGATGGTAATTATCATTTTATATGTATATAAAAATAGAACCTGTAGGAAATTTTTAAAAATTATATGCACATACATGCACACACACACCCATGCACACATAAAATATTCAATCATTATTTTATTTCCTTTTTACCTTTTAAAAATTTCTGAAGGTTGAGTAATATCTTTAAATTATAAAAAAAAATGAAACTGCTATAAGTGGTACTGATTTGAAAATGAGAATATGATGACAAATTCAGCCACTATTTGTACTAAGGTATGTTAAAAACTTATTCTGAGGAATATAATATAATTTAGATAACATATGAATATATTTTAAAACTGGTTTGTTTTTATTTTAAAATGTTTTACATATTACATTGGTATTTTCAAATTATATTTTATCTATTTAGAACTATTTTAAATCCTATACAACTCTGTAGACAATTTTTTTTTACTCTTTTTTAGAGAGGAGAGGGAGAGAGAGGAGAGACAGAGAGAGAGAAGGGGGGGAGGAGCTGGAAGTATTAACTCCCATATGTGCCTTGACCAGGCAAGCCCAGGGTTTCGAACCGGCAACCTCAGCATTTCCAGGTTGACGCTTTATCCACTGCGCCACCACAGGTCAGGCGACAATTTCTTATATAGATGAATAGGATGAACAAATGTCTCTCTGAAAATGATTACACACATTGGCAAAGATAATGTCCTCATAATTATTATTCTTGGAAGAAAGCAACATCTTAGGATAACTTGTGCATTATTAAAAATGTAAAATATAGTTTATATATTTCAAATTTCATTAGTTTTAAGATAGCATTCATCTACTATGAAACTTAGTTTTTTTCTACTCAGTCTTCATAGTTTTTAGTATTAACTGTGAAAAACAATTCTGAGATAATCATTCTGTAGTAATTGTCAAATGTCATGTCTCTATGGCAGTGGTTCTCAACCTTTCTAATGCCGTGACCCCGCAATACAGTTCCTCATGTTGCGGTGACCCCAACCAAAAAATAATTTTGGTGGCTACTTCATAACTGTAATTTTGCTACAGTTATGATTCAGAATGTAAATACGTGATATGCATTATGTATTTTCCGATGGCTTTCGGCGACCCCACTGGGGTCGCAACCCACAGGTTGAAAACCACTTCTCTATGGTATGTATTTCTTTTAAGGCAGATTTTATGTGTAATTGTTTTGTTCTTCAGCCTGAAGAAAATTTGAGAGAGGATACTGTATTATCTTTCAAAAATTGAGTAATTAATATAACATGGAGAAGGTAAGAGAACAATATAGGCTATGGTTAAGATATGGGATTTGGATGATACTGAACTTCACTTAAGGCAACTAGCTGGGCTCTATTATTCTTTTTTATAGCATTGAATTTTCCAAGTATAGTCAAATAAATATTCTCATATTTATTCAAAAGAAAAATATAAAATTAGAGAAATAATAACATTAAAATTATTAATTAATTTACTGTTATGTATTGGTGAGCATTTTTGAGAGCTGGCCATAATTAAATTTAAAATAAAATTTCAAATATATCTAATTTTTTTGTAAGATGTACTAAGAAAAGGAGATGCTATTTCTCTTATAAATTCTTCAAATATTTTATTACTTTAAACAGCACCGGCATGATCATTAAAAAATTATAAATAATTAGAAGAGTAAAAAAATGCTTTTGTAAAAACATGGAAAACCAAAAAATATTTTCATATAAAATCCATAATGTAAAATTTGCTCATCAGGTGTTCATATCAACTAAATAATTGTGTAATATGCATACTCATTAACAATATAATTGTTCTGTTTAATTATAAGCATGAAGAAATAAAATGTTTAATTTTAATTCCTACCAGTTACTTACTGAGAAAACTTGGGTAAATAAATAAACTTGTCTAAACATCTAGGATTATAAATGAAGGGGAAACATGATCAACTGGCAGTTTTTACATTCCATCAAAAACTTAAGGCTAAGTCTTAACTTAAATCTGTGTCTTAGAACCAGTTCAGTCAGGAAGCAGAGAGTGGCAGGAGGAGAAGTGAGAGAAAGGGGGACAAACAGAAAGTGGAGAGACAGAGAAAGGGAGAGGGGAGGGAGACCGTGAATAAGAGTAAAGAAAGAATTTAAAATATTCTGTATGGTTTCTATTTATCATATATATTATTTTAGATTTTAATATGTACTTCATCTCAGTACTTTAGCATATTGCTCTGAAGGAAGAAGAAGTTTGTGACCTATGGATTATCCATAGATTATTTCTTTTTCTGTACTTTCAGAAACATTCTCTTGCATTTTTCTATTAATCAGACAGTGACAAACACATCTATATATAATAAAAACTGACCAAGACATTAAAATAAAAATACAGTTACTGGCACTGCAAATTGTTCTAAAGTATGTGACTTTATTAATCTAAATTTTCATTGATTACAAGGGAGAAAAATGCACTCTTACATATCCCAAAGTTGTTTTAATTGACATTATTATTATTATAAATATTAGATTGTTAAATCGGTAGGACTATTAAATATCTTTGATCTAACAAAGCTATTATCTTTTACTAGTCTAATGATATAGACTTGTCATTTGTCTGTACAGTTCAAGAAGATAAATGTTGATAAAAATTGTGTATAAATGAAACCACTATTATAACATGTAATGTGGTATCACAAAAAGTATATTTGCTCCAAACACCTCTATACTTGTGTGCTGTGACATAGAAATCCCTCAGCATCATTTTAATATTTACAGCTTTATATTTTGCATGCCTGATTGCATTGATAAGTAGATAACTAATTTTACCACATTTAAAGCCTTCTAGAAGTCATAGGCACAAAGTATTATTATTTGAAATATTAGACTCATGAATTCTGGAAGAGAAATATACAATATTGTTTTATAATAGAACTTATTTGATATTTCTTATGCATCTTCTAATTCAGTAGTCATATAGCTTTTAGTTGAAGATTTTGATTTTATGTGGGACGAATATTCAAAGGAACAATTTCTAAATATACCCAATGACATAATCTAAAATGTTATTCATTACTCATATTGTAATGATCTTTAAGTAAATATTGAACTGCTTATTCTGCCTTCCATTTGGCTTATATTAATTTATCCTCAGATCATTTTATAAGAATCATCATAACATTTTAATCTTATTGCTAGTGATTTTTTTTTAAATTAATCTGGAGTTTTGCCAAAAGAAGCAAATGGACAAGCAATAGGAGAATACTGTCAACACTGTGTCTCAACAGAGAGACTAATACCTTTGAGCCAATGCCAGCTATGCTGCCATAACAGCAGTTGGAATTATGATGGATGAGAATGAATAAAACTTAGTGATAGATCTGCTTTAAAGGTCACTTTGGATCTGTAACATGCACTTATATCTCAGAACATTTAAATTATTGTCTGAAGGTAAAAACAATACCATTCATCTCTCCTCTAAAAAATGCTTTGATTCTTTATGTTCAACTCAACTGAGTAAAATTGGTAATCAAAATGAGATGCTTTATTTTAAGTTAGTTACTTGTAACATTTTATAATTATTAAAGACTGATATTTACAGCAGTGCTTTGCAATATTCTAATGATAGTAGATAAATAATGATTTGTATTTTTGTCTTCTTTCAATCATTAGCTAGGTCACATTTTATGACTATAGTATAAAACCTTATTAAATCAAGTTTTTGCCTATAAATGCCTCTAAAAATTAAACAAAATTTTAATGACAGTATATTATATATATTTATTTTTAATCTAAATATAATTTAGTATTGTAATTAGGAATCCAGGTGGTTATTCATTAACTAATACTTAAAATAATTTTGTAATATATCCATTGAATATGCCCAAGCTTTTTAAGCACACATACACACTGAAGTGCATTACAATTCAATGATACTATCATCTAAAAATATAGAGAAAGGACTTTAAAGAAGTTAAAATGCTACATAAGGAAATATTTATGTAATACAAAGGAAAAAAGTAGAGGAACAGAAAACAGATGAAACATATGGAAAACCAAAAGAAAAATAGTAATTCAACTAAAATGCACCCATTGCTAGATCTCAGCCATCCTAGTGATGTAAAATGATATCTCATGGGGATTTCATTTTTATTTTCCTTTAAGTAATATTGTCACACGACTCTCCAGGTACTTACTGGTGATTTGCATGTCTTCCTTGAGGAAATTTTGATTCAGACACTTTGCCCACTTTTAAAATTTATTTATTATGGAGTTGTAAGTCTTCTTTATATAGTCTAGATAGTTCCGTTATCAAATATATTATTTGCAAATATTTTCTGCCCTTCTGTGAGTTGTTTTTTTACTTCCTTAAGGTGTCTTTTGAAGAACAAAATTTTATTTTTTTATATTTAATCTTATTGTTTTATTTTGTTTCTTATGCTTCTGATGTCATAGCTAAGAATTTTTTGCCAAATACAAGGTCATGAAGAATTTTATTTAGAACTAAAAGTCAAATAATAATAAATGTTGGCAAAGATATGGAAAAATTAGAATCCTCATGGACCACTAGTGGGGTTTTATAGTGGTTCAGTCACTTTGAAAAACAGGTAATTCTCAATCTACTAAACAATATTTTCCATATGACCCATAAAAACCATTCCTATATATACATTCAAGAAAATAAAAACATTGTTATACAAAAATATGTACACAAATACTTTTAACAACATTATGCATAATTGACAAATGGTAGAAATACCTCCAATATTCATGAACTAATGAATGGATAACAAATTATAGCATGTCAACATAATGGTATACTTTAACCATAAAAGGAATGAAGCGATAATATATGTTACAACATGGATTAACCTTGAAAACATTATGTTAAATAAAAAAGAGTTAGTTACATAAGGCCACATATTATATGATTCCATTCATAGTAAATATCTAGAATTTAATTTTTTTTTTTTTTTGTGAGGGAGAGAGAGTGAGAGACAGACAGACAGGAAGGGAGAGAGATGAGAAGCATCAATTCTTTGTTGCAGTTTAATTGTTCATTGTTACTCATATGTGCATGGACTGGGGACCTCCAGCTTAGCCAGTGACCCCCTTGTTCAAGCCAGTGACCACTGGGTTCAAGCCAGCAACCATTGGGCTTAATCCAGCAACCATATGGTCATGGTTATGATCCCATGCTCACCCCACGCAAAAGCTGGAGACTTCAGAATTTCAAACCTGGGTCCTTGGCATCCCCAGCCAATGCTCTAACCACTGTGAAACCACCTGGATAGGCCAAAATTCTATATAAACACTAAATTAGTGGTTCCTTAGGGCTGTAGAGTAGGGTGGGATAATAAGAAAATTATAATTACTGGTTATAGTATTTTTTAAGATAATGAAAAGTTGGCTAAGGTACTGGTTGCACATGTCTGTAAATATAGTAAAAATGATTGAATTTTATATTTAAATAGGTCAATTTTATGACATTTAAGTTATATCTCAATACTGTAGTTTCCCTTTATTTGTTTAGCTTTCTGTGGTTTTAGTTACCTAGAGTCAACTGAAGTCTGAACATATTAAATAGAAAATTTCAGAAATAAGCAATTTATAACTTTTAAATGTGCCCTGTTCTGAGTAGTGTGATGAAATCTCACACCTTCCTACTCTGTCCAGCCTGAAATCATCCCTTTGTTCAGCATATCCACTCTGTACAAGCTACCCACATATTATTCATGTAGTAACATTTCCAGTCATCATGTCTACTGTCTTGTATCACAAGACAGTAATGTTCAAGTAATACTTATTTTATTTAATAGTGGCCACAAAGCACAAGAGTAGTGATTCTGGCAATTGAAATGTGCCAACGACAAGCCATGAAGCACTTCCTTTAAGTAAAAATGTTAAAGATCTTGACTTAATAAGTAAAGGAAAAAATTTTAGTCAGAGGCTGCTAAGATCTAAGATTGTAGTAAGAACAAATCTATTTATGAAATTGTGAAAAAGAAAATAAAATCATGCTAGTTTTTCTGTCACACCTCAAACTGTAAAAGTTATAGGACAGTGCATAATAAATGCTTAGTTAATATGGAAAAGTCATTAAATTTACGAGTGGAAGACAGGAACTAATGTGTGTGTGTGTGTGTAATATGTATGTATATGGTTTGATACTCTCTATGGTTTCAGACATTCAGGACTGTTCTTAGAACATATTGCTTGTGAATAAGGTTGTAAAAAAAAGAAATGCTTTAATTTTGCCACACTGAAGCAAATAATGGCTATATATTCCCTGTACGAAAGCACATAAGAGAATTAATTTGATGTGAGGAAGGCGGTTGGTGTTCTCCTGCATGTCCAGACATATTTTCAAAGAATGGAGTTGGGTTTTTCAGGAAGAGGAAAGAGAAAAGTTACTCAGAATGTAAATGTACCAGAAAGTAGGATTTGGGATTTATTAGTTTCTTATGATGCAAACAGCTTCCTATTACATCTTAGTATATTTACAATTTTTATTCAAAAGTATTTTTTGGAATGAGTGTTACTTTCAGCCAGAAAGATGAGCTTTAAGAAATGACATGGAGCCCTGGCAGGTTGGCTCAGTGGTAGAGCGTCAATCTGGTGTGCAGAAGTCCCGGGTTTGATTCCTGGCCAGGGCACACAGGAGAAGAGCCCATCTGCTTCTCCACCCCTACCCCCTCCTTCCTCTCTGTCTCTCTCTTCCCCTCCTGCTTCCAAGGCTCCATTGGAGCAAAGATGACCCGGGCGCTAGGATGGCTCCATGACCTTTGCCTCAGGCACTAGACTGGCTCTGGTCACAACAGAGCGATGCCCCGGATGGGCAGAGCATCACCCTCTGGTGGACATGCCAGGTGGATCCCGGTCAGATGCATGCGGAAGTCTGTCTGACTGCCTCCCTGTTTCCAGCTTAAGAAAAATACAAAAAAAATAAAAATAAAATAAAAAAAAAAGAAATGACATGGAAATAAGTAACTTGTTCATGTGGGTTTTCAGTTCAGAGTAGAACAAAACACCTGATTGATGACTTTGTGCTTATTTTTATTTTTTTTTCTTTTTCAATGTATCTATGAGATAATAAATGCTAATTGAACCTATTGTGGTAATAATTTTATAACATAGTAAGAAATCATTATGCCAGTCACCTTAAACTTATACAGTAATAATGTTGGTCCATTAAAGCTCACTAAAAATTGAAAAAAATTTTACTATGCTATAAAATATTTAATACTATTTTATCTGTTATACCTGTAAGAGTTTCCCTTCCATGAATGGGTGTGCAATTTAAACTACATTCTAATTAATGTAAAAAAAATTCATTAAGTCTTTATTGTGTCAGAAAAGGAGTCAATAAAAACTCATACATTTAAATTAAATTAACTGTGTGCTGCTCTGGCTGGATACCTAGGTTGATTAGAGTGTCAGCCTACAGCACAGAGGTTGCCGTTCTACTCCGGTCAGGGCACATATAGGAACATATCAATGTTCTTCTCTCTCTCTCTCTCTCTCTCTCTCTCTTTCTCTCTGCCTCTCCAGCTAAAATCAACCAATAAAAAGAAAATTTAAAAAATCAACTGTGTTCTGTGAAAAATGTCTATTCAAAATCTCTTACAAGATGTGGGAAGGCTTATCCTTTCTTGATTTACTACCTCATAACTTGCATCCTGTTTAAAGAAATTTGTATTTTATTCTTCATTGTCTTCTGATTATTACTACATAGCCTAGGCATCATAGAAAATAGTGGGATGCTATTGCTTTCATTTTATGAAACTTTCATTATCTGAGAGCATATTTCTTAGTGTACATACACACACAGACACATTCACCCCTCTTACCCATACACTTACAACTATACACCTAGAAATAGAAAAAGAAATAATAGTGTGTGTTCTAAAAATTCAACTTTGGCTTATTATGATTTTTCTGTTTCTTCTTTATTAATTTATAAAGGTATGTTCTTTTATCTTTTTATTAGTTACCTTAGAGATTAGAACATCCATTTGTATATTTATTATTTTTTAACAAAACATTTTTACATCTTTAATAATATTGGAATCTTAGAACATTATATATATATTAAAATCTTCCTCCTTTTTGTGTTTCTTGGTCATGTATGTTAGTTTCACAAATATTTTAAATAGCACACAACATAAAGTTAAAGAAAACTATACTACCCTCAAATGAATTAAAATTAAATTGGTTTTAAAATTAAGTACATTGGCCTTGCCCTTGATAAAAATATATTTTTCTTTTTAAATTTTCCCTAAAGTGTACTTGTAGTGATTTTGTGTTCTCCTCAATTGAAAGGCCTAATAACTACAAAGGGATTCTGTAACATTTGAATGGTAAACTGGAGCATTTAATAGAGATGCTTAAAAATGAGAAGAAATAAAGAGGGCTACTAACAGGCATCAGCTTGTTTATGACATCAGTAGTATTATCACTACTACTACCAGGAGTTGT
Organism: Saccopteryx bilineata; assembly: GCF_036850765.1. Lineage (NCBI taxonomy): Eukaryota > Metazoa > Chordata > Mammalia > Chiroptera > Emballonuridae > Saccopteryx > Saccopteryx bilineata. The sequence continues at coordinate 39,847,879 of NC_089490.1, forward strand.
CTATTAGGTTTTTACCTCAGTGATGTAGTATCACATACTCCCTCTTAGTTGTGACAATCAAAAATCTCCATATATTTCCAAATATACCCTATATGGGCAAAAGTCACTCCCAACTGAGAGCCATTGTTCTATACTAAGAAAAAGGTCAGAACAAAGAAAAACAGCAAATATATGATATATTATGACTTCTTATAATCTTTTTATTTTATTTTGGAACTATTCAAACATATTCAAAGTGGGAAGAACAGTGTCAGTGGCCATGCATCCAATACCCAATTTCCAATTATGAACATGTGGCCCATCTTGTTTCATCTATGTCTTCTTTTGCTAGTTCAGTTTTCTTCTCTGAATTACCAGAAAGACAGATTCCATACACCACATCAATTCATTCACAGAGATCTCAGAGAATCCTGCAAAATAGGGTCTCACTCAGTCCCCTTTTCAACATAATCACAATGTCATATTTTTAACTAAGTTTCCTCAAAAAGCAAAGCCTGGTATAAAGTCTAATGGATAGGTTCTTTGTTTGGGAAGCTATTCTGATGTGTAGACGAGTAAGTGACAGGAAATATCAATGTATAAAGAAGCCAATACAAGACTGCTTGTATCTCAATCGTGTGGTACCTTCTGAAAGGTGAGGAAAATGATTTTAAAGATTGATATTTCAGCAAGCCAAAAAGAATTATTTATCCATTGGTTTCCCTTGACTATTGTGAAGAGAGACACCATTGGCCTTAACACTCCACTACAAAATCCACTACTGATGGGTTATGTATATATTTTCATACACTGCAATGTCAGAAAAACCTTAGAAAAGAAAAAAAACTGGTATGCTATATTGCTCTGGGGCTGGTTACTGCCAGGTTATCTTCATACCCAGCTTTTCAATACTTGTATGAGACTGTTCACCACATCAGTAGATGGAGTGAGAAATGTGAGATTTGCAAATGGTGCACAAGAAATGTGTAAAACAAAAATAAAAGCATTTATTTCAAATTTCTAAAATAACACATAAAAAGAAACAAAACACATATGAAATATCCAGTCTTTCCCAGATTTTATAGGAAAATTAATTAATTAGCTGTCTATCCATTTATTTATATTAGAGTAGACTGTTTGACTCGAGATCTAAACAAAGTCTAAAATTGATGGGTATATCTCTTAAGTCTCTTTAAATCTATAACTTTTTTTTTGTTGACCAAACTGAGAATTCTATCCTGCAGAATTTTTTATACCATGGACTTTGCTGATGGCATCCCATTGGCATTATTTAACATTGACATTATTTGCCTCCTGTTTTTGCTATAAACTGGCAGGCAATCTTGAGGCTTGATCAGATTCATACTGACTTTTAAGGGAGAATAAAAGCGATGCTTTGTATCTCCTATCCCATTACACTAGGAGGCGTGTCATGGTGGCATATTTATTTTTGTGTTCTTTTGTGTGTGTGTGTGTGTGTGTGTGTGTGTATGTGTGTATGTGGGTGTATTCCTAGGATTGATCTGTCAGTTCAAGTGTGTCTAGACTAGAATATGTATTATGATGTTCCTCTAAGACTACTTATTTATTGGTTTTAGTGTCTGCAGCAACGGCAAAGAAAATGCTTGATTATTTTTCTTTTTTCTTTTAACAGCTTTCAGAATATTGAGAAGGTGCCTAGAAATCCTCCGAATGGTAATATTTTAAGACTTTATTTTCAGAAAGCTTAAAATTCACAATAAAATTGAGAGAAAGGTACAGAGAGCATGCATATACTCCTTGACCCACATGTGCATAGACTCCCCATTATCATGATCAACTGATTACTATCATATAATTTATTTTTATATATTTTTATTTCATTGTTTTACTAAAAGTGAATCTGCATTGATGTATCACCAAAAATCCATTACCCATAGATTACCTTAAGGTTCACTCTTGATATTGTACATTTTATGGGTTTGGGAAAATATGTACTGACAAATATCCATTATTACAATATTATACAGAACAGGTTTTTTTTATTTTATTCATTTTAGAGAGGGGAGAGAAAGTGAGTGAGAAAGAGTGAGCGAGAGAGAGGTAGGGAGGAGCAGGTAGCATCAACTCTCATATGTGCCTTGACCAGGCAAGTTCAGGGTTTTGATCTAGTGACTGCAGGATTCCTGGTCAATGCTTTATCCACTGAGCCACCACAGGTAATACCAGAACAGTTTCATTGACTTAAAATTTCTCTGTGCTCTGCTTATTGATCGCTGCCCCACCCCACCCCTGGAAATGGCTGATCTTTCATTTGTCTTCATATTTTTACCTTTTCCAGAAAATTAAACAGTGAAATTTATACACAGCCTTTTCAGCACAGCTTCTTTTACTTAGTAATATGCATTTAAGTTTCCTCCATGTATATTTATGGCTGGACAGCTCATTTCTTTTAATACTGACTAATATTTTATTGTTTAGTTATACCACAATTTATTTATACATTCTCACTATCTGAAGAACTTATTGGTTCCTTTCAAATGTTAGCAATTATATAATGCTGCTTTAAACATGCATGTGTTGGTTTTTTTGCATGGACATAAGTTTTCAACTCCTTTGAGTAAATAAATATCATGTACTATTGCTGGATTATGCATTATGAGTATGTTAAGTTTTTTTAATTTGCCAAACTCTCCTCTAATGTGGATATACCACCATGGCCAGATGGCTCTGTTAGAGCATTTTCCTATAATACAGAGGTTGCTGGTTCGATCCCCAGTCAGGGCACATACAGGAACAGGTCAATGTTCCTGTCTTTCTTCTGCTCCCTTCCTTCTTATCTCTTAGAAATCAATAATAAAAAGATTGAATTAAAAGGGGGGGTATAGCATTTTGCATTCCCACCAGATCTATGTAAGTTCTTATTGCTCCACATCCTCTCCAGCACTAGGTATTGTCAGTGCTTTGGATTTTGGCCAAATAAGGTTGTGTCTTATTATTTTAATTTTAATTTATTTGATGACATTGGATGTGGAACATGTTTTCATACACTTATTCATCATCTGTATAGGTTCTTTGGCGAGATGTCTGTTTGGATCTTTCGCTCCTATTTTAATTAGGTTGTTTTTTTATTGCTGAATTTTTAAGAGTTCTTTATATATTTTGAAAAACTATGCTTTGTTAGATGTGACTTGTAAATATTTTCTCCAAGTTCGGTGGCTTTCATTTGTATTCTTTTGATATTGTCCTTTGCAGAGTAGAAGTTTATTATGTTAATAAAGTCCAGTTTATTAATTATTTATTTCAGGGATTACGGTACATATTCAATGGCGTATCTAAAAAGTCATTATCATATCCAACGTCATCCTAGAATTTCTTCTATGTGATCTTCTCAAAGTCTTATTGGTTTGCATTTTACATTTAGATCTATGACCCCTTTTGAATTAAGTTTTGTAAAGGCTGTGAAGTCTGTGTCTAGAATAATTTTTTTTACATGTGAATGCTGTTGTTCCAACCCCATCTGCTGAAGAATTTATCTTGTTCCTTTTGTCCTTTTTCAAAGGTCAGTTGACTATAGTTATTGGACCTATTTTGGGCTCTCTATCCAGCGACCATGGGGTCATGTTTATGATCCCATACTCAAGCCAGTGACCCCACCCTCCTGCTGGTGAGCCCCTGCTCAAGCCAGCAACCTTGGGATTTTGAACCTGGGTCCTCTGCATTACAGTCTGATGCTCTATTCCAATGATCATTTTGTTTGTTAGTTTATTTTGTTCATTAAATTTCACATATAATAAAATCATATAATATTTGTCTTTTTCTGACTGGTTTATTTCACTTAGTATAATCTCCAGGTCTATCCATGCTGTTACAAAAGGTATAATTTCCTTCTTCTTTGTGGCCGAATAGTATTCCACTGTGTAAATATGCCACAGCATTTTAACCCACCCATCAACTGGACCACCTTCCTACACCATACACAAATAAACTAAAAATATATTAAAGAATTAACTGTTATTCTCAAAACCATAAAAATTCTAGAAGAAAACATAGGCAGTAAAATCTCAGACACTCCTTGTATCAATATTTTTTCTGATATCTTAACTCAAGGAAGAAAAAAATGATTTTTTGGTCTATTGTTTTGACAACATCACACTGACTTGATTATTATAGTTTAATAATAGGTCTTGAATTCAAGAAATCTCAGTCTCTTAAAGTTTGTTTTCCTCCTTTAATATTATGTTGGCCTATTCTGTTTCTTGTTTGTTTGTTTGTTTTGCCTCTTCATATAAACTATAGATTCAATTTGTCAATATCCATGAAATAATTTGCTGGGATTTTTATTGAGATTGCATAGCATCTATATACCAATTTGAGCCTGGCCTGTGGTGGTGCAGTAGATAGAGTGTCGACTTAGAATACTGAAGATGGCTGTTCAAAACCCTGGGCTTGCCCAGTCAAGGCTCATATGTGAAACAATCAATGAACAAATAAAAAGAGCAACTATGAGTTGATACTTCTCATTCCTCCCCCTATCTCTCTCTGTAAAGTCAATTAATAAAAATTTTTTTTTAAACTGTATCTAAATTCCAATTTGAGAATGGTCATTCTTGTCTTACATCAGATATTACTGAAAAAGCCTAGAGATTCTCACCACTAAATATGATGTTAGTGCCTGCCCAGGCAGTGGTGCAGTGGATAGAGCATCAGACTGGGATGCAGAGGACTCAGGTTTGAAATCCCAAGGTCACTGGCTTGAGTGTGGGCTCATCTGGTTTCAGCACAGCTCACCAGCTTGAACCCAAGGTCGTTGGCTTGAGCAAGGTGTCACTCAGTCTACTGGAGGCCCCCGGTCAAATCACAAATGAGAAAGCACTCAATGAACAACTAAGATGCTACAAAGAAGAACTGATGCTTCTCATCTCTCTCCCTTCCTGTCTGTCTCTATCTCCTTGAGCTATAGATTTTTTTGAAGACACTTTTAATCAAGTTGAGAAACTTCCCCTGTATTTGTAGTTTACTTAGAATTTTTACAGTGAAAGTGTGTTAAATTTTGTCAAATGTTTAATCCATATATGTTGATATAATTATGTGATTTTTAAAAAATCTATTGATGTGGTAGATTCCATGAACTGAATATTACATTATTTTTAATTCTACATGTAGAGCTAACTTTGTACAACTGAGATATCAAATGCTTATTCTTACTATTATTCTTTCCAATGTATTACATAGGGCTTTGTTGTTTTGTTTGTGGGGTTGTTTGTTTTTTGTTTGCTTTGCTTTAACAATCAGACTTCATTTTTGGCTAGGGGAACCAATTCAGTTTACCACCTGTAAATTGTTACTATAATCTCATTAGTCCTTTTACATTTTTTAAAATTCATTTTAGAGAGGGGCAGATATATTTTATCAATATATCTATTCTTTTTAAAAATATTTACACCACAGACTTGGAATCTTTCATTTTCTCTAAGGACTTGTGGCTCTTTTTGTTTGTTTGTAAAATATACGTTTAAGAATTGTTCATCATTGTAGTGCTGGTTCTAGGCATTTTCAGTGACAGAATATGCTTTTAAAATATAATTTAGAGTTCATCATTAATTAATACTGACATTTTTTTATTTTAATTTTTTTAAGTGAGAGGAGGGGAGATAGACTCCTGCATGCACCCCAACCAGGATCCACCCGGCAACCTCATCTGGAGCTGATGCTCAAATCAACTTAGCTTTCCTAGTGCCTGAGGCTAATACTCAGACCAACCAAGTCACTAGCTATGAAAGGGGAAGAGGGCGAGAAGGGGGAGATGGAGGGGAAGGGAAGCAGATGGTCATATTTCATGTGTACCCTGATCAGGAATCAAACCTGGCTGTTCCGCACGCCAGGCCGATGCCCTATCCACTGAGTCAACTAGCCAGGGCTCAATTTTAATTTAATATTAAATGTTTTAATAACCTTCCTTGGTTTATATTTATATCTTTGTCCTTCAGTTTTTAAAAAGTTCACAATTTCCTATTTGCTGTAACTTTAGTATGCATATTTTATTAAAATGAAAATACTAAATGATCACTATCAATGTTACTAAATTCAGTTAAGATTTGTTGATGTTCTTTTTGTCCCTTGTATAACAATCTAGTAATTTGAAAATTACTCTGTTTTAAAATCTCTTTTGTTCTTTTTTTTGTGACAGAGATAGAGAGACAGAGAGAGGGACTGATAGGGACAGAAGGCAGGAAGGGACAGAGATGATAAGCATCAATTCTTCGTTGCTTCTCCTTACTCACCTTAGTTGTTCATTGATTGCATTCTCATATGTGCCTTGACCAGGTAGTTACAGCAGAGTGAGTGACCCCTTGCTCAAGCCAGTGCCATTGGGCTTCAAGTCAACAACGTTGGGCTCAAGCCAGCAACCTTAGGGGTTTGAACCTGGGTCCTCTGCATTCCAGTCTGATGCTCTATCCATTGTGCAACTGACTGGTCAGGCTGTTTTAAAATCTCTTGAAATAATTTTATTTTGATTTCTATATATATGAATTACCACTCTTTTAAAAACTTCTATTATACAATTTAAAGGTTTCAAAATCAAATTTGAAAAAGAAGATACTTTCGGAGATATTTAGCTTCTGTTTCTGTTCTTATCGCTTTGTTACCCACCTCATACACACTATAGCTAAGTATTTTTTATTGGGTTTTAAGTTTGTCTTTCACATTTTAATGCATAATATATCTCCTCTATTCTTAGATAAAAGGTAACATGCTATATGCATGTGGCATTATATTTTATTAATGTAAGACTTATCCTGAGTATCAACATATAGCAGTCTTTTCCTTTACATTTACAAACTACAAAGTACCCAATTATGTAAATGTTACAGAGCTTTCTACAAGTTTCTTATTGATGGTCATGTGAGTTATTTCTAGTCTTTTATTGTAAGAAGCAAGGTAGTAAATAAATGTGGGAATGTATTTGTTTTTTGTTGTTGTTATCTTATTCAAAGATTTATTACAATAGATGGGATTTTTGCATCAAAGGCAAATTTATCTATAATTTTCTTAGATATTTGAAAACTTATCTTCCATAAGTGGTCAATTTCTTTATCTTCTATATCAAAATATGAGTGTGCCTATATCAAAATCTTAAGATTACAGTAATAAAATAATGTCAAAATTTTAGATTTTTGTCAGATGATGAGAATTTGTATAACATTATAGTTTTAATTTTAATTTTTTTTTTTATAAAGAGTTTGAGGCACTTTTCGTATGTTTAGGATCCATTTGCATTTGCTCTTGTGAACTATTCTTTTATATGGCTTTCCCATATTTCTATAGTTTGACTTGATTGTTCTCAGGGTTTATAACTTAGGCATACATATATAAACACTTTTTGTATGCATATATATGCATATTATGTTTTAGTGTTTAATTATAATCAGTGTTATATTTAATAAAATTACAGAGGTTACCAGTTAACAGCTTTAAGAAAAATATTTTTATTATTATTTTCTCATGTCATTTCTTAATAAAATTCAGGTAGATTAAAATATCTATCTCTTCAAAACATGAATAGCACTATTGAAAATATAGATATTAGCTATTACTATGAGCAAGACATTTATACATTTTCAATTAAAAAAAAATGTGTTCTTCAAGATCCTAGCAAGTTAGCACATTCAGTAATGCATTGTCCAGAAATACCAAGGTTGTGGGCCTATCCCTAGTCAAGGCACATACAGGAAATAACTTATGAATGCACAACTAAGTGGAACAAAAATGAATGCTTCTCTTTATCTCTCCCCCTTTCTTCCTCTGTCTCTCTAAAATAAAAGAATAATAGTAATAATAATAAATAAATGATTGACCAGCCTTAAAAAATATGTGTTCCTAAGGTAAAAGAAAGATTTGACTCCACATAAACTAAATTTATATAAAATTAAAGAAGACAATTAACTATAAAAAATTGTTGTATCATAAAAGGAAGACAGACCTCTAATATTTTTACTACTTAATGAGCTTTTTAAAATAAATTTAAAATAAAAATACAGTGGTCAAAATTAAAAAAAAATATGACTGGGGAAGTCATTAAAATAAATTTACATGGTTAGTAAATAATAAGAACGTACCATTATTGTTAATAAAATAATAAAAATTATGTAAATAAGATAACTTGTTACAGTTATAAAATTTGCACAGTTGGCCCTGGCCGGTTGGCTCAGCGGTAGAGCGTCGGCCTAGCGTGCGGAGGACCCGGGTTCGATTCCCGGCCAGGGCACATAGGAGAAGCGCTCATTTGCTTCTCCACCCCTCTGCCGTGCCTTCCTCTCTGTCTCTCTCTTCCCCTCCCGCAGCCAAGGCTCCATTGGAGCAAAATATGGCCCGGGTGCTGGGGATGGCTCTGTGGCCTCTGCCCCAGGCGCTAGAGTGGCTCTGGTCGCAATATGGCGACACCCAGGAGGGTCGCAACATGGCGACGCCCAGAATGGGCAGAGCATCGCCCCCTGGTGGGCAGAGCGTCGCCCCCTGGTGGGCGTGCCGGGTGGATCCCGGTTGGGCGCATGCGGGAGTCTGACTGTCTCTCCCTGTTTCCAGCTTCAGAAAAGATGAAAAAAAAAAAATTTGCACAGTTGTAAAAATAATAATAGCTACTCTTGCTGTAGGTATAAAGAAAATTCATGTTTTACACTACTGACTTGAATGCTGATTTATTCACTCTTTCTGGAGGGGAATTTGGCCATTTATACATTAATTTTTTGAAAGATATGTATTATCATTAAGCCATTTTAAGTTTAGGCATTTATGCTAATAATACTAAAATATATATAGTTTTATACAAAATTATAAAAATATTAAAAGATGATGTAAACATACAATAATGGGAGTACCACTGTAATGGGGTAGGTAGAGCATGTCCAATGGCAATTCAATGGAAACTTCTTCCAATATGCTACATAAAAACCTCGCTTCTTGCCTGACCAGGCGGTGGCGCAGTGGATAGAGCGTCGGACTGGGATGCGGAAGTACCCAGGTTCGAGACTCCGAGGTCGCGCGCGGGCTCATCTGGCTTGAGCAAAGAGCTCGCCAGCTTGGACCCAAGGTCGCTGGCTCCAGCAAGGGGTTACTCGGTCTGCTGAAGGCCCACGGTCAAGGCACATGTGAGAAAGCAATCAATGAACAACTAAGAAGTCGCAATGCGCAACGAGAAACTAATGATTGATGCTTCTCATCTCTCTCTGTTCCTGTCTGTCTGTCCCTGTCTATCTCTGCCTCTGTAAAAAAAAAAAAAAAAAAACCTCGCTTCTTAATTTCCTCTCTAAACTGCTCGTGAAAATATTATAGAAACGTTCATTAGAAAAGTCATACTGGGCCACATTTTTTTTATCCAGTCATCTATTGAAGGGCTTTTTGGTTGTTTCCATGAAATACTACTCAGCCATAAGAAATGATGACATCGGATCATTTAAGGCAAAAAGGTTGGATCTTGATAACATTATACGGAGTGAAATAAGTAAATCAGAAAAAACAAGAACTGCGTGATTCCATATATAGGTGGGACATAAAAATGAGACTAAGAAACATGGACAAGAGTGTGGTGGTTAACGGGGGTGGGGGGAGGAGAGGGAGGGAGAGGAGAAAGGGGAAGGGGAGGGGCACAAAGAAAACTAGATAGAAGGTGATGGAGGATAATCTGACTTTGGTTGATGGGTATGCAACATAATTGAATGACAAGATAACCTGGACATGTTTTCTTTGAACATATGTACCCTGATTTATTGATGTCACCCCATTAAAATTAATTAAAATTTATAAAAAAAAAGAGTCATACTGGGAGTTCAGGTCAGAGAAATGATGCCATGAGGAGCACTCCTGATACCTCTCCCCAAAATTTCAACAAGTTCTACAACCAGAGACAGAAAAATCTATTCCTGGAGTGCCTGGAAGTCCCACACACTGAACAAGAAGGTATGATTGGGCAAAAAGTTGGCTAAATATATAATGAACGCTGAAGGAAATAAGACAGAGAATGGAACATTCCACTTTCCTCACTAACCTGAACAAGGGCTACTTTCACCTGGAACTGAGAGAGAATGGGGGCTGGGGGCATGGAGGGAGATGGGCTGGGGCACAGACATTCAAGCCGAGGAAAGAGTGTGCCTGCAGCAACTCAGCTCACAACAAGCTAACACCGGCGCCAAACCCTAGTAAAGGCAGGCAAACAGCGGCTGCCATTACCCACCCCCCTCCGATATCCTGGTCAGCAAGCATGAACAGTGTGCAAGAGGTTCCTCCTAGGGCCACGGGAGTGGGCGCCTGTGTTCCCAGACAAAAGGGCAGGGTCAGAGGCTTCTGTGTGGGATGCAACCAGAGTCTTGATGTGGTCCCTGCTCCCCCCACCCCCCCACCCCCACGTGACAACCCGGGGGAAGTGCATGGAAGCGAACTTCCCTACACCCGGACTTCTCCGGGTGGGTGGGGCGCCTCACCCAGCCATTCAGGCTAACATCCCAGGGAAGAAAAAATACGGAAGAGCTAGGGGTAGGGGTGCACATGCAGCTTGCAGTCTGTCTCTGGAGCAGATCTGCGGAACCAGTCACTGAAATTAACTTAACCCACAGTCTGCTCACTGCCCAACTGGTTTACGCAGCTCTAGTTGACAAGATCTCTCTCAGATCAGCGATCTAAGACAATAGACATGATATATTTTAGTGCCTCTTGTTCTGCACATAGGGGCGGGGGCAACTTCCTGTCAGCTGATACAGGGTGAAACACATTCCTATGGAACAGACCTCAGAGAACACTGCAGAAGTTAGGCTAGACTAGGTTTTTTAACAAGGAAGAAGCCTGCAGAAAGCAATCCCATGGAATGCTAAGGCAAATTTAACTAGATATACCTGGGGAACTGAACAGAGGTCAACACGCCCCCCCCCTACCTGCTTAAGCTGGTGGCTCTGATTGGCAGAGTTTTCATACTCAGAGCTGTGCACTAAAAAGAGGGACTTGGCAGCTTTTAAGTCTTCCTGTTCTGCAGGAAGGCATCTGCGACTAGGGCATCTTCTTCCCAGCTAATACAGGTTACAAAGTTCAAAAAGCCTGGGGAAAGTGGTCCCACAGAGTGCTGAGGCATATGGGACATGCCTAGAGGCTCACAGAAAGACACCTTGAAAACAATTGGCTCCCAGCCCTGCCTGAGTACACTGGCGGCTCTGACTGACAGAACCTTACTCAGAACCCTGCACTGAATGGGGATAGAGTAGGGATCTGCCAGCTCTTTGAGCCTCTAAATCTCCAGGCATTGGCAGTGGCAACCTCATAGCTGGATCATCAGGCTACTAATTCAGGAAGGAGAGACTAGGAAAGAGGTTAGTAGATTAAGAGGAGAAAAGTAAATTAGGAAGTTTGCACACAACTCCTCCCTCAAAATCAGGATTATAATATATATATATATATATATATATATATATATATATATATATATGCATAGGATACCCAGATAACAGTATGTGCCACAAAATAATTTAGTTTACAGAATTTTCTGTAATATCTTTGTGAGACAAATATTCATGCTTCATTGCGCATTTAAGCGAAAAGCTGTAGGTTTTAAATCATTATTTTTTGAATTAGAATACATGAAGTTGAAATAAAACAAATTATTTAGAATGTTATTAATATACTCTACAACCATTCTCCAAGAATTCTCACACTATTTAAAGATTACAAGCATAAATCGTTAGACTGTACAATCCTATGTTACTGGATTTATTTCATAACTTGAGATCAATAATAACACACTGATGTTAAAACTCCAATGGAAATAACAGCCACTTTAAACCCTCCATATTTTTTAGTTATTTTTCCTAATAGCATTTATAGTCAGACCACTTTAACTATAGTAGCAAGCATCAATTCTCCATTTTAACAGCAAATTACCACTGAAAAGAAACAATAGGTTCAAAAGATGTATACCTGAAACCTATGTGTTCCTATGGACCAATGTCACCCCATTATTGGTTAATGTCACCCAGTTAAATTTAATTTTCTAAATAATAAAAAAAAGATTAAACCAAAAAATTTTTTTATATAAATAAATTTTTATTTTAATGGGGTGACATCAATAAATCAGGGTACATACATTCAAAGAAAACATTTCCAGGTTATCTTGTCATTTAGTTATGTTGCATACCCATCACCCAAAGAGAGATCATCCTCCGCAAAAATTTTAATTCAATAATATGGATAACATGTTCAGAAATGCCTACGAAAATCACTTGTTCTACCTCCCTCTTCCTCAGACTGTTTCTTTCTTTCTTTTTTTCTTTCTTTCTTTCTTTCTTTCTTTCTTTCTTTCTTTCTTTCTTTCTTTCTTTCTTTTTTTTTTGTATTTTTCTGAAGTTGGAAACAGGGAGGCAAACAGACTCCTGCATGTGCCCTACCGGGATCCACCCAGCATGCCCATCTGGGGTGTTGCTCTGTTGCAACCAGGACCATTCCAGCACCTGAGGCAGAGGCCATGGAGCCATCCTCAGTGCCTGAGCCAACTTTGCTCCAATGGAGCCTTGGCTGCGGGAGGGGAAGAGAGAGACAGAGAGGAAGGAGAGGGGGAGGGGTGGAGAAGCAGACGGGTGCTTCTCCTGTGTGCCCTGGCCGGGAATCAAACCTGGGACTCCTGCACGCGAGGTCGACAGTCTACCACTGAGCCAACTGGCCAGGGACAGACTGTTTCTAATTGGATATTATACATGCCTATAACTGAACTAAATGTATTATAAAAGTTAAACAGAGCCCTGGACCTTTGGCTCAGTGGTTGAGCATTGCCTGGTGTGTGGATGCCCTGGGTTAGATTGCTGGTCAGGGAACACCATAGAAGTACCCTTCTACTTCTCAAACCCCTCACCATCCCCCTCCCCTTCTCACTTCTCTCTCTCTCTTTCTCTCTCTTCCCCTCCTTCAGCCATGATTCAATTGGAGTGAATTTGCACAGGGTGCTGAGGACGGCTCCATAGCCTCCACCTCAGGCGCTAAAAGGAGCTCGGTTGCATGGTAACAGAGCAACATCCCAGATGGGTAGAACATTGTCCCCTAGTAGGCTTTCCAGGTGGATCCTGATGGGGCACATGCAGGAGTCTCTTTGCCTTCCTTCCTCTCACTGAATAAAATAAATAAATAAATGTTAAACAATAAAAAAGAAGCTATGTAAAATAAAGCTATTTTCAGAGTATTCTTTTGATGGTAATAAACAGGTATTCAAACCTTAATTTCTTAAATTATAGGATATTTTTCTATAATATATATAATAATAGTAGTCAGCATTTAAAAGAATTTGACCTCTTATAGTACCTGAAATGTATAATTTATAAAGTAACTATGTAAAAAATTAACTAGCAAGTGTTCACCATGTTTAAGTAGCTTAAGAAAAAATGTAGAAAATAATTGGTTCATTAAAAATGATTCAAGTACCTTTTGTTAAAATTATATTGTCATGTATTTACAAATTATGAAATCTAAAACAGGCACATTACTGGGAAAAAAAAACTAAATTTCATGTATATAAAAACTTGATTCATTTAAAAAATATATTTATGGCCTTTGGGATTATATGGCTGCCTATTTATTACCAATCTTGAGAATTTTGACCAAGTTTGTTTTAAATAAAATAATATCAGTATCTCATCATACCATGATTTCTAAAAATCTTTTTAAATGTGCTTTTCTTCCAGTAACTGCCAATGTGACATTTGCTTTTTTCTAAAAAATAATTTTGATATAAATGTACTGTTTAATGTTTATTAATTTGTGAAGAAAAATTTTATTATGCTTCCTCTCTTAGATATACTATTCTGAATTGTATTCCATTAGTATTCATTTGTCAATAGGATGTTGTTTTAAATTGGGAATACCTCAAACATTTTCTAAGAGGACATGTCTTCCTTGAAGTAGACATGTAATAAATTCTTTGTGATTGCCATAAGAATCTTTCTGGGACACCAGTTTAGTTCTGAATAGTTCTGTGACTTTTTAAATTGATATTTTAATGTTCTTTTGACACTAAGAAGTCCAGTAAAAAATATAAAAACCACATATATATATCACATGCAAATTTCAATTAAATATTTTTTCAAATTAATATAGGAATGCTTTAGGTATAATCATACATATTGTAAAGCCAGGAGCCAGGGCCAGGGCCACTATCACAGCAGCCTCCCGGCCCATGCAGGTTCGCATTGGATTCGGACAGTCGGCAAAGAAACAGCGGAGCCAAAAACTGGTGGGCCATAGTCTTTAATTCTAGCTTGCACCCGGCAGGCAAGTAAAAACACATACTGGGCTCCAAAACCCAGTCACATTCAGTGCTCACAAAGCCACTGACTTATCCGAGTTTCCTAGAATCAAAGGTTTCTAGCTCACCAGACTTATTCACCTCTGTTCCCCATCTCCTTCCTTATCCCAAATACAAACTCTACACAAACTGGCATCTCACTCAGCACTCCACCATCTTGGCTGCTTCTCCTGGCCTCCTCCACGTGGCCTTTCTCTGCTCTCCTCTGCCTTCTCTTCTAATGATAATCTCAGGAACCAAGAGTGCAAGCTCCTGCTCCTTCCCTATTTTATAGTGTAGAAATCCAAACTCTTAATCCAATATACAAAATAGGGAAGTCTCTAATACAAAGTCACTTCTCTGAGGCATGATTGGATTGCACCACCCCACATCAAAAAAGGGTGGGAAAGGCTTAATCCCAAAACCAAGCCCCAGGCTACAAGGATTCTCAACACACATTAATATCACCTGGGCGACGGCCTCACGTGGGCAGCGCCTATTTTTAACAAAGTGAGCATAATACATTTTATCTGCCCAACACATATGCATATGTTTATAGATTTGCCATTGTTATTGAATGTTTAAAGCCATAAAATGACATATTTATATTTATGAAAAGTTTTTTAAAGAAATCATAATGTAGAATGAAAATGGGAAGTTTTCCTACCTACTCAAAAACAAAATGGAGTAAATCAGGATCTTATACTGTCTTTAAGTTCAAAAATGTATCCCCTTTGAAATTTGACTTTCATTACTGTCATTGTTTTTCAGTACAAAAGAGTAAATAGTCCCTGACTTGTTCAATACCATTTGGTGAATGGTCGTATAATATTGACAAAAGACATGAATGTGAAAAATATTTCTGCCCTAATTTATGACATTCCCATTTTATAAAGTAAAATTTACAGTTGTTTTTAAAATAAGGGGGGAAATCCTTTATTTCAATTGCTTTTACAGAGATAAGCTTCCTGTAAATTATCCTTGAGTATCAATGATTATGATAATGTGTACTATAAGTATTGAATAAAAATCCAATATACATGTGCATGCATAGCAAAGTAGATAAGATATAAATGCTGATAAAACATTTCTCAGTCTTAAATCCTGGCTCCACTGTTTAGCTGTGTGACCTAAAAGAGTTTAGCTGACCCTTTTGTGTCTTTGATCTTTTAGTTTTTGTTTTTGTTTTTTATAGAGACAGAGAGAAAGTCAGAGAGAGGGATAGATAGGGACAGACAGACAGGAACGGAGAGAGATAAGAGAAAATCATCAGTTTTTGTTGTGACACCTTAGTTGTTCATTGATTGCTTTCTCATATGTGCCTTGACCATGGGTCTTCAGCAGACGGAGTAACCCCTGGCTTGAGACAGTGACCTTGGGCTCAAGTTGGTGAGCTTTGCTCAAACCAGATGAGCCTGCACCCAAGCTGGTGACTTCGGGGTCTCAAACCTGGGTCCTCCGCATCCCAGTCTGACGCGCTATCCACTGTGCCACCACCTGGTCAGGCTGTGTCTTTGATCTCTTATCAATAAAATTGGGATATTAAATGGGCTTTCCTTATAGGATTTTTCATATATATATATATGAAAAGACCTGGGGAAGAGACAGATTCACTACTTTTACTCTTTATAATAAAAATATACTATATAAATTTATAACTTTATCTTCTAGATTACCCTGGCATAAAATGCCATAAGGTTATATATGTAATAAGTTATTGCATATTTGGGTGGAATGCACAGCTTATAGGTGTTTGCTATCACACCATAGCTTCACTTGCCATTTTCTGCCTTTCAATCATTATTGCATACATATAATAAACTCTTCATTCTCCAATAGAGTACTCTCAGAAATTCTCTCTCTCTCTTTTTTTTTTTTTTACAAATTATATACATTAGTTTTTTCTTTTAAAACTAAAAAAGAAAATCAATGTAAATATTTGTGTACTTCATCTGTTCCTACTCTCATTCCACAAAAATCTACCATACCGAGTAATCTTCAAAAATCCCCAGTTCAAAACGTTTAAGTTAAAGTTCTCTAGATCTTAAAAATCTTTCCAATGACATCCATGGCTTTCCAATTTTCTATTGTTTTCTTTTTGTTGTTGTTGTTTTTTCCTACCTATCATGTCAGTGATTTTTCTCAAACTTCAGCTGTTTCAGATTCACCTACAAATCTTATAAAAGCACACGTCTGGATCCCTTTCCAGAAGTTCTGATTCAATAGATCTAGGATAAAGCCTAAAAATTTATATTTCTAAGATGTTCCCAGATAATACTTATGATCTGGAGATGACCTTTTGGAAACCACTGCTTTAAAAACCTTGAGTTTTTAAACTCAAATTTTTGAACTCTTTCCTCCCAATTTCCATATGTAGCACTCCTTTTGTTCTAAGCTACTTAAACAAAATTTTAAAATTCATTTGTATATGTGATTTATATCTCTACTTATATTTTTAGTATTGCGGTTACAAGGATAACAATACATAAATATAAATATCTTTTATCATTATGGCTATAGAGGGTATCAACACAAATTAGCCAAGTAATTTCTATTCCTACTAGTGGTGGTAATTATTGGGTTATTTAAAAATATTTTGTAGGCAAATATAAATCCTCAGGATTGTTTTGTGCTTATTAATATCTTAAACTATTTTTCAAATGACTATAAAAATGTTTCCTAGTACATTTTATTTATTTCTAAAGCAATGATACTTTTATGAGAATTTAATAATTTTTATTCTTTTCTGCATTATATTATAAAATTGATGCTTTTAATAAGTCTTTGATATGTACAATGTCCTAATAGCTGTAAAGTTCTGTGAGGCCTTTAAAGCTTTCTGCACGTTATAAGTTCTTCTTTTAAGCAAGGGTTAATGAAAGTAGATAGAAAAAAATTATTTTAGTTTACATTAACTTTCTGAGGTCATTTGTCTAAGAAAACACAAATTTTGAAAATTGACTCCTCTATTATAAAATACTATATAGTATGTAAAGCCAGGAGCCGTCATCGTGACCATTCACATGCAGGTTCCCATTGGATTCGGGCAGACGATAAAGAAATGGCGGAGTCAGAGGATGGGGGGCCATCCTATTTATTGGTGTCTCACCAAGACAGGCAAACCACAAAAGAAGACAAGGGAAAAGCAGAAAACCAGCTCTTCCCATGAAGGGCAAGGGATCAGGGGAGCCCCTGCAATTGTGATAGCAGGAACTGTGTGTCTGAGCTCCTGGTCTGTCCCACTTTATAGTGTAGAAAACCAAAATCCCTTAATCCAATATACAAACAAGGAAGTCTCCGATACAAAGTCACTTATCCAAGACATAATTGGATTTCTCATGATAGTGCACCACCCAGATCATACAATCAGTCAAGGGTGTGGGGAAAAGCTTAGTCCCAAAACCAAACCTCAGGCTACAACAACCTGGCCTGCTTATAGCCTGTCCCCCACACCCATTATAAGTCACAAGCGAGCAAACATATATATCATGTTTACAAACTTATTTGACCAACAATAGTGCTTGAGAATTTAATTAATGAAAGGATGTAGGATGTAAAAACTGTCTTAAATAAATTAATGTAGTCTATCAGATGGGATTAAAAAAAGGGGGGGAGGCTTTTTGAAGATGGCAGCGGAGTAGGCGGATGCACAGACGCCCAGCTCTCAACACCAAACTGGAATACAAATCAATTTAGGAAAAATCAGCATGAAAAACCAACACTGAACTGCAAGAACAGCTCTCAAAAACCAAGGAGCAAAGAGGAAGCCACAATAATCCTGGTAAGGAATGCCTGAATCTCCTCTGCTTACAGGAACGGAAGGGGGGGTTGAGGCTGAGAGCCCAGAGAGGATTTCACAGAGGAAAAAGAGCAGAAACTACTGCTCACAGCCACTTACCTGGCGACCAGGGAGCAAGGTGGGTTGAAAAGACCAGCTTATCTCCCAAGTGGAAAGGACAAGGAGAGGGACAGACTGTGAGGGGCTAAGGTATGCAAGAAACGAAATAAAAAAGCTGACTCATTTGTGCTGGAGGTGGCTATAGCTGGGGGAGGGATTGAACCTTTCACAAAACAGAGCTGAAGTGCTTCCGGATCAGAGATCTCCGGACATCTATCCAGCTCCAATCAGCGCAACAAGACACAGGTGAAAACAAGAAGTGGGGAGGAGGGGCAGTAACTCAGGTCTCCATGGAGATCTGAGATACACCTCCCCCTACTGAAGCTGAGAAAAAACCCTGCCCCCAGTGAGATTAGTTGGTGGAAGAGACCTTCAGCGTCTCAGGTTACACCCACAGCATTCCTGGTTACAGTTTCAAGGAAGCCCCCTGCTGAGATCAGTTAACAAGACTATCACCTGTTAAGAAAACAAACAAATCAAGACTTCAAAGCTGCCCAAATCTGAAAGTGGATTACAAATAATAGCTGATACCAACCCAAGAAGACCTAGAAATAACACAACTGAAAACTGGAGGCAGACAACACCAAGCCTAGACTCAACTAACTCTACAAATAAAACACCATTATGAGAAGACAAAGGAGTGCAACCCAAATGAAACCACAAGAGACACCTTTGAGAGATGAGCTGAGTGATATGGAAATAATCAAACTTCCAGATGCAGAGGTCAAAATAATGATTGTAAGGATGCTTAGGGATCTTAGAACAACAATGGAGGGGCAGTATGAAAACCTAAATAAATAGCAAGTATAAAAAAGGATATTGAAATATTAAAAAAGAATCAGTCAGAGATGACAAATACAATATCAGAAATGAAGACCACAATGGAAGGAATTAAAAACAGGATGGATACAGCTGAGGATCGAATCAGCGAGTTGGAGGACAACTGGAATGAAGGCATGAAAGCAGAGAAGAAAAGAGACTCAAAAAGTCAGAGGAAACACTTAGAGAGCTCTGTGACAACATAAAGAGAAATAACATCTGCATCATTGGGGTTCCTGAAGAAGAAGAAAAAGAACAAGGGATAGAGATTTTGTTCAATCATATCATAACTGAAAACTTCCCTAAATTAATGCAAGAGAAACTCTCACAAGTCCAAGAAGCACAGAGAACTCCATTAAAGAGAAACCCAAAGAAACCTACACCAAGACACACCATAATTAAAATACCAAAGCTAAGCGATAAAGAGAAAATATTAAAAGCTGCAAGAGAAAAAAAAGTTATCACCTACAAAGGAGCCCCCATAAGGATGACACCCGACTTCTCAACAGAAACACTTGAGGCCAGAAGGGAATGGCAAGAAATATTCAAAGTAATGCAAAACAAGAACCTACAACCAAGACTACTTTATCCAGCAAGGCTATCGTTTAAAATCGAAGGAGAAATAAAAAGCTTCCCAGACAAAAAACAACTCAAGGAATTCATTACAATCAAACCAACACTGCAAGAAATGTTAAGGGACCTGTTGTAAACAGATCAAAGTTGGAAAATAATATAGCAAAAAAAGGAATACACCTTTAAAGAAGAAAATGGCAATAAACAACTACATATCAATAATAACCTTAAATGTAAATGGATTAAATGATCCAATCAAAAGACATAGGGTAGCTGCGTGGATAAGAAACCAGGACCCATACATATGTTGTCTACAAGAGACACACCTTAGAACAAAAGACACACATAGATTGAAGGTAAAAGGGTGGAAAAAAACATTTCATGCAAACGGAAATGAAAAAAAAGCTGGGGTAGCAATACTTATATCAGACAAATTGAACTTTAAAACAAAGGATATAGTAAGAGATAAAGAAGGCCACTACATAATGATAAAGGGAGTAATCCAATAGGAAGATATAACTATTATAAATATCTATGCACCTAATATAGGAGCACCCAAATATATAAAACAGACTTTGATGGATTTAAAGGGCGAGATCAACAGCAATACTATAATAGTAGGGGATTTCAATACCCCACTAACATCACTAGATAGATCCTCAAGAAAGAAAATTAACAAAGAAACAGCAGACTTATTGGAAACACTAGATCAACTCGATTTAATAGATATCTTCAGATCCTTTCACCCTAAAGCAGCAGAATATACATTCTTTTCAAGTGCTCATGGTACATTCTCTAGGATAGACCACAAGTTAGGGCACAAAAGTGCTCTCACAAATTTAAGAAAACTGAAATCATATCAAGCACTTTCTCCGATCACAACGGCATGAAACTAGAAATGAATCACAGCAGAAAAGCTCAAAAATTCTCAAACACATGGAAACTAAATAGCAGGGTGTTAAATAATGAATGGATTAAGAATGAGATCAAAGAAGAAATAAAAAAATTCCTAAAAACGAATGACAATGAGCATACAACAACTCAAAATTTATGGGACACAGCAAAAGCAGTGCTGAGAGGGAAGTTCATAGCACTACAGGCACACTTTCAGAAGCTAGAAAAAGCTCAAATAAACAACTTAACCCTGCATCTAAAAGAATTAGAAAAAGAACAGCAAGTAAAGCCCAAATGTAGTAGAAGGAAGGAAATAATAAAGATCAGAGCAGAAATAAATGACATAGAGGCTAAAGAAACAATACAGAGGATCAATGAAACTAGGAGCTGGTTCTTTGAAAAGGTAAACAAGATTGATGAACCTTTAAGTAGACTCACCAAGAAAAAGAGAGAGAGGACTCAAATAAATAAAATTAGAAACGAGAGAGGAGAAATAACAACTGACACAACAGAAACACAAAATATTGTAAGAAAATACTATGAAGAACTGTATGCCAAAAAACTAGACATCCTAGATGAAATGGACAAATTCCTTGAAACATACAATCTTCCAAAAATCAATCTGGAAGAATCAGAAAACCTAAACAGACTGATTACACCAAATGAGATCGAAACAGTTATCAAAAAACTCCCAACAAAGAAAAGTCCAGGGCCCGATGGTTTCACAACAGAATTCTACCAAATATTCAAAGAAGAACTAACTCCTATCCTTCTCAAACTATTTCAAAAAATTCAAGAGGAAGGAAGACTTCCAAGCTCCTTTTATGAGGCGAGCATAATTCTGATTCCAAAACCAGGCAAAGACAACACAAAGAAAGAAAATTATAGGTCAATATCTCTGATGAATATAGATGCTAAAATCCTCAACAAAATATTAGCAAACCGGATCCAACAATATATGGAAAAAATCATACACCACGATCAAGTGGGATTTATTCTGGGGAGGCAAGGCTGGTACAATATTCATAAATCAATCAATGTGATTCATCACATAAACAAAAAGGAGAAAAACCATATGATAATTTCAATAGATGCAGAAAAAGCATTTGATAAAATCCAGCACCCATTCATGATCAAAACTCTCAGCAAAGTGGGAATACAGGGAACATACCTCAACATGATAAAAGCCATCTATGAGAAACCCACAGCCAACATCATACTCAATGGGCAAAAATTAAAAGCAATACCCTTAAGATCAGGAACAAGGCAGGGGTGCCCCCTTTCACCACTCTTATTTAACATAGTCCTGGAAGTCCTAGCCACAGCAATCAGACAAGAAGAAGAAATAAAAGGCATTCAAGTTGGAAAAGAAGAAGTAAAACTATCATTATTTGCAGATGATATGATATTGTATATAGAAAACCCTAAAGTCTCAGTCAAAAAACTACTGGACCTGATAAATGAATTCAGCAAAGTGGCAGGATATAAAATCAATACTCAGAAATCAGAAGCATTTTTATACACCAACAATGAACAGTCAGAAAGAGAAATTAAGGAAACAATCCCCTTCACAATTACAACCAAAAAAATAAAGTACCTAGGAGTAAACTTAACCAAGGAGACTAAAGACTTGTACTCGGAAAATTACAAAACATTGATAAAAGAAATCAAGGAAGATACAAACAAGTGGAAGCATATACCGTGCTCATGGTTAGGAAGAATAAACATCATTAAAATGTCTATATTACCCAAAGCAATCTATAAATTCAATGCAATACCAATTAAAATACCAATGACATACTTCAAAGATATAGAACACATATTCCAAAAATTTATATGGAACCAAAAGAGGACACAAATAGCCTCAGCAATCTTAAAAAAGAAGAATAAAGTGGGAGGTATCACACTTCCTGATATCAAGTTATACTACAAGGCCGTTGTACTCAAACAGCCTGGTACTGGCATAAGAACAGGCATATAGATCAATGGAACAGAACAGAGAACCCAGAAATAAACCCACAGTTCTATGGACAACTGATATTTGACAAAGGAGGTAAGGAAATACAATGGAGTAAAGACAGCCTCTTTAACAAATGGTGTTGGGAAAATTGGACAGCTACCTGCAAAAAAATAAAACTAGATCACCAGCTTACACCACTCACAATAATAAACTCAAAATGGATAAAAGACTTAAATGTAGGCCGTGAAACCATAAGCATCTTAGAAGAAAACATAGGCAGTAAGCTCTCGGACATCTCTCGGAGCAATATATTTGCTGATTTATCTCCATGGGGAAGTGAAATAAAAGACAGGATAAACAAATGGGACTATATCAAACTAAAAAGTTTTTGCACAGCTAAAGACAACAAGAACAGAATAAAAAGACAAACTACACAATGGGAGAACATATTTGACAATACGTCTAATAAGGGGTTAATAACCAAAATTTATAAAGAACTTGTAAAACTCAACACCAGGAAGACCAACAACCCAATCCAAAAATGGGCAAAAGAGATGAATAGACACTTCTCCAAAGAGGACATACAGATGGCCAATAGGCATATGAAAAATGCTCAACATCACTAATTGTTAGAGAAATGCAAATTAAAACCACAATGAGATATCAGCTCACACCAGTCAGAATGGCGCTTATCAACAAAACAACACAGAATAAGTGCTGGCGAGGATGTGGAGAAAAGGGAACCCTCCTGCACTGCTGGTGGGAATGCAGACTGGTGCAGCCACTGTGGAAAACAGTATGGAGATTCCTCAAAAATCTGAAAATCGAACTGCTTTTTGACCCAGCTATCCCACTTTTAGGAATATACCCCAAGGACACCATAGAACGGCTCGAAAAGGAGAAATGCATCCGCATGTTTGTGGCAGCATTGTTCACAATAGCGAAGATCTGGAAACAGCCCAAGTGTCCGTCAGAGGACGAGTGGATTAAAAAGCTTTGGTACATATATACTATGGAATACTACTCAGCCATAAGAAATGATGACATCAGATCATTTACAATAACATGGATGGACCTTGACAACATTATACGGAGTGAAATAAGTAAATCAGAAAAAAAAAAACTAAGATGAATCCATACATAGAACGGACATAAAAATGAGACTCAGAAACATGAACAAGAATGTGATGGCAACCGGGGTGGGGGGTTGGGGGAGGGGGATGGGGGTGAAGAAGGAGAGAGGGGTTAGGGGAGGGGAGGGGCACAAAGAAAACCAGATAGAAGGTGACAGAAGACAATTTAACTTTGCGGGAGGGGTATACAGCACAATCAAATTTCAAAATAATCTAGAGATATTTTCTCTCAACATATGTACCCTGATTTATCAGTGTCACTGCATTAAATTTAATAAAAAAATATGTTAAAAAAAAGGGGGGGACAGAAACATCGTCTTCCTTTTGTCACTAACTCAATGTATGAACTTGGAGAAGTCAATTAATTTAGATGCCCAGATTAATTTTCAAAAATGGGAAGGAGGGTAGTATTCATACTAAGTTGATAATACCAATTAAATCTCAAGGTCTTTAGAGAACAGTTATAAGATAGCTTTATATTTTAGAAAGTTAATCCCCATCATGGATGTACCTTGACAACATTATACAGAGTGAAATAAGTAAATCAGAAAAAGCTAAGAACTGTATGATTCCATTCATAGGTTGGACACAACATTGAGACTCATGGACATAAATAGGAGTGCAGTGGTGGGAGAGAGAGGGGGAGGGAGAAGGGGGCTAAAAAACAGAGTGAGGTAAGTGGAGGGACATAAAGAGGGACAAATGTAAGTGACAGAGGATGATCCGACTTTCAATGATGGGTATACAACATGATCGATTGTCCAAATGATGTGGAGATATTTGCCTAAAGTCTATGTACTCTAGTTGAACAATGTCACCCTGTTAAATTTGTCTAAATAAAAATAAAGAATCCACTAATAATATTTTTCTTATACATAGTTAGAATGTGAGAAAATATATTTATAAAATAAAAATGCAAATTTGAATTCTAGTGAAAATTTCTCAGTTACTTCAAGGAAGCAAACAAAGTTTAACCCTATAAAAATACAACTAACTAATTAATGTTACATCCTGTAATTATAAACTCAAAATATATTTAATTGCAGGTATTACTATTTATTAAGTTCATATGTACAAATCTTGTGACAACTTGTCATGATCAACCTGTCATTTTTTGAATTCACAGTCAAAACAACTTACTATTAATCTATTAATATTTTAATGTAAATAATAAAATTAAAACATTTTTTATTTGTAGAAGGCAGAATTCTTAAGGTAGCTTCTCCTTTTCCAAGATTTCTAACCCCTGCTTATTCAATTAAACACTACTCTAGGGTGGGTCCTATGTAATATCTTTGCATATGGAATTACATTTACTAGACAGGTAACCTAAAAATGAGAGATTATGCTGGAATATCCAGGTGTGCTCAGTGTAATCACAGGAGCATTTAACAGCAGAAGAAGGTACAATCATTAGAGAGAAGCAAAGAAAGAACAAGGGAGAAGAGACATAGTAGAAGTGGAGATCAGAAATAATCAAACGATAAGAGGAAATTAACTAGTCACTGCTGTCATTGAAGCTGGAGTAAAAAGGTCAAGAGTCATGAAATGCAGGTGGCCCCTTGAAGCTGAATGACCCTAACCAGCAGCCATCAAGCAATAAGCAAAGGGGAATTTCAGTCCTACATTTGCAACAGAGCTAAGTAGTGCCAACAGAGTGAAAATGAACCTGAAAGTAGTTTCATTCCCAGAAAGACCAGAAAGAAGCACAGCCCTACTGAGGTCTGATTTTTGCCTTGAGAAAGAGTAGAGTACTGCTAGTTCCAAACTGCACCTGGGTTTTGAGTTATATGAAAATAATAGGATGTTTCAAGCAGCTAAATTTTCCATAATTTATTATGGAAATGATAAAAAAAAAACTAGTACATCATCCCATTTGCTAAGTTTTGTACTCTAAGTTTTGTATTCTTTTCTATAGGTTGCTGATTCATTACTGTTATTGAGATAGTTAAATAAGGAGTGATAATAAATACTAAAATTCTTTTAACTTCTCTGCAAAATGTTCATCTCTGTCTCCTACTTCTGGTGAGAAGGAGAAAAGGAAGGCAATTACTCTTGGTGTAAACCTCATTGCCCAAGAAGATCATTGATCAATTTTAGTCTAATGTATGTTTTCTGACAATGTTTAAGGTAAGCTAGGTTAAGCTATGATGTTCAAGTCAGGTGTATTAAATGTGTTTTGACTTATGGTATTTTTTCTTCTTCTTTTTCCAAGTGAGAGGAGGCTGGATGGAGAGACAGACTCCTACATGTGCCCCACCAGGATCTACCCAGCAACCCCCCATCTGGGGCCCATGCTCTGCTCATCTTGGGCCATGCACAGAACTGAGCAATTTTTAGTGCCTAAGGTGAAGGCTCAACAGAGCCATGCTCAGTGCCTGGGCTAATGCGCTCCAACCATTCGAACCATGGCTACAGGAGGGGAAGAGAGAGAGGGGGCAGAATGGGGAGGAAAAGGGGTAGAGAAGCAGATGGTTGCTTCTCTTGTATGCTCTGACTGGGAATTGAACATGTGGTATTATCAATCCAGTGGGTTCATTAGGACATAACCCTATTATAAGTTAAGGAATATCTGCATAAGGAAACAAAATACTAGAACAAAAAAATTTTCATGAACAGAGCTGAAGTAGGCAAACCTGAATCATAATTGACTAATTACTAGAGGCTAGGCATAGACAAGTCCAAGTATTAAAAAACAGTAATTAAGTGACCCAAATTGTGAGATTTACATCCAGAGACTCAATCACATTCCCATAGTAAACATCAAAGAAAAATTCACTCATACTCATTTTGAAATATGGCAGAACACCCTGTTATTCTTAACAAAGCCTGCACTTTGGGGAAACTAGTTAACCAGAACCTAAGCTACCACAGTATTTTCAGAGCCTAACTGACTTATGGGTTAGGGAAACACTTGTGAAGTTCACAGTCCAAAGGCATAGGCATAGGACACTATTTACTGAGACATAATTATCGAACTCTGAAACACTTTCCCTTCTCACACTCCCGATTTCGTCATTTAGAACAGCCTATTTATAGAAGTCCTCTTTACCTGGTACATCATGTCTGCCATCAAGAAAAAATTATAAGGTATTACAAAAGACACACACACACATGCACATACACAATTAGGAGGGAAAGAAAGGCTAAGAACCAAATATGGCAGAATATTGAAATTACCAGATCAGAAACAAACTTGTATGATTAATATGTAAGGGCTTTAATGACTAAGGTAGAAGGCAGGCAAGAACAGATGGGCAATGTAAGCAGAGAGCTGGAAATCCTAAAAGAATCAAACAGAAATGTTAGAAAGCTAAACACTATTACAGAAATGAGGAATACCTTTTTTAGGCTCATTAATGGTTTGTTTAGAGCTGAAGAAAGAATCTCAGAGCTAAAACATATTTCAAAATAATCCTGGAAAACCAAAAGCAAAGAGAAGAAATACAAGAGTAAAACAGAACATAATATCCAATGATTGGAGGACAACTTTAAAAGGTGTAATCTGCTAATAATTGGAATATTAGAAGAACAAATCTTTGAAACAATAATGACTAAGTATTTCACAAAATTAATGTCAAACACGAAACCACAGATCACAGGTGAGTAATCTGAGAGAACACCAAACAGGATAAATGGTAAAACGAAACAAATAAAATCTACACCTAGACATTTTACTTTCAATCTTAGGAAAATTAATAAAAAATAGACACACTGGAAGGAGCCAGATGTAAAATGAAAAGAAAACCAATTCATATATAGAAAAACAAATGTAAAAAATTAATCTGAATTATCTTCTGAAACCATACAAACAAAAAAAGAGTGAAGTGAAATATTTAAAGTGTGGAGAGAAAAGAAAATACCAACCTAGAATTCGGTACCTTGTGAATTATCCTTTAAAAATAAAGATGAAGCCCTGGCTGGTTGGTTCAGCAGTAGAGCATTGGCCTGGAGTGTGGAAGTCCCATGTTCAATTTCTGGTCAGGATACACAGTAGACACAACTCTGCCTCTCCACCACTTTGCCTTCTCTCTCTCACTTCCCCCCTAGCCATGGCTTGAGTGGTTCAAGCAAGTTGGCTTTGCCTCAGGCACTAAAAATAGCTTGGTTGCTAAGCAATGAAGCAACAGCCGAGATGGGCAGAGCATGACCCAGTAGGGTGCTCACAGGGTCAGCATGGCTCCAGTTGGGGCACACGCAGGAGCCTGTCTGTCTGCCTCACTGCCTCTCAATTAAAAAAAAAAATGAAATACTTTCTCTGAAATTAAGAGAATTTGTTACCAATAGACAATTCTTAAAAAATATGTTGAAATTTTAGAGAGAAGATAATTTTCTTTTAGAGAAAAAATAAAATAATATAGGTCAGAAGCTTATATCTACATAAAGTAAGAAAGAGCATCAAAAAAGAAATAAGTGATGGTAAAAGAAAAACTATTATTCTTATTCAGAAGTGATATAACAGATAACATTGTCTAAAATATTAACAATGTAGTTGATCACATATACTTATGTGTAGCTCATATAAGTAAAATAAGTGACAGAAATGATGCAGTGACAGTAGGGTAGAATACATATTATTTTATTATGGTACCCACACTACCAGGGAAGTTGTTATTGTTATTTTGAATGTGAACTTTGATAGCTGTATATATCTTTGAAAACTCGAGGGCAAACCCTAAAAAAAAAAAAAAAAAGAATTATAACTGACATGCTAAGACAAACATGAAAATGGTTCATAGAAAATTCTCAATTAAAGCCACAAAAGGCAGAAAAAAAAAAGTGGAAGAGAAAAATAGAAACAGTCCTGACCTGTCGTGGCACAGTGGATAAAGCGTCAACCTGGAACACTGAGATCGCCGGTTCGAAACCCTGGGTTTGCCTGGTCAAGGCACATAGACAGACATGCTTTCTTCTCCTCTCCTTGCTCTTCTCTCTCTCTCTCTCTCTCTCTCTCTCTTTCTCTCTCTCTCTCCCTCTCCCCCCCTCTTCTAAAAAATGAATAAATAAAATCTTTAAAAAAATAGAAACAGAGAACAAAGTCAACAGATAAAAAACTGGCACTATCCATGAAAGAAATAATTGGTAAGGTAGATTTCCTCTGAATTTTGCTGTGAACCTAAACATGCTCTTAAAGTAGAGCAACCAGACACAGACAGCAGTGTGGTGATAGAGGGGAAGGGGGCTTGGGGTTGGGCAAAGGTGGAGAAAACCCGGGATGGAAAGAGACTTTCCTTTGGATATTGGCTGCACAATGTAGTGTGCAGATGATGTTTTATTGAGTTGTGTACTTGAAACCTGTACCCTGATACATTCAATTTAAAAAGTCTTTAAAATTGATTAATTTTAGAATGATTTAAAGAAACAGCTGTTTCCATCAGAGGTGTTATTAAATGACAGAATAGTTTTCCCTACAAAGGTTGAAACCAAAGACTAAACCTTTCAAGATAATTGGATTATTAAGAAATTTGAAATGCTAATAATATTTCAGGAATTTTAAAGTCCTTGAGAAACTCTGTTCTGTGATTCTGACCATTTGAAGATATTGGGGGTATCACACAAAATTTAACCAGTTTTAATTATTCTCATAAGATACCAGATAAAAGCAAAGATCAGTACTTTCTATATAGACTTAATCAAGGATCTGATAATTGGGCATGATTTTTGTTTTCTGTCATTATGAAGATCTGTAACTCATAGTTGAAACCAAAGAAATAAACAATGTTGTATATACATTTTAGCAAGTGCAAATACTTGTATCTATATGGATATATCTATAAATACAGATTTTTGTCTACATGTTTATTCCTGATCATATGGTTATATTGGCCAATTATCAATAACTGATTTGGAAAAACATTATTATAAATAGTTACCAGCTCAGCAGCATTTGTTTTCCATCAACAACATAAAAAACTTGCCTGAGAAGAACCAAATTTCCATCTGATTTAAAGCAACTAATTTGTAATGTGAGGTTCTCAAGCCATGCATGTTATCTTTGTCTCAATCTTCTAATTCTGTTCTTCATCACATTGATGCGATGACTGCTGTCAGTAATCTCATTATTCCCTTTGGATCAGGCCTGGACTGTTATCTGTTGTACATGCATACACACATGAACAAGCAGACATATATCACACACCTCCCAGCCCTCCAGATGTCAGGGGAGGAAACTGGATAGAAACAAACAACAAAATTCTCCCTGGAATCTTCAGACAATATTGTGCTCGTAAACACTATAAACCCACACAAAAGGGGTATTTTCTGTCTTTTCTACTTCTCACCATGCAATGGCTCTTTATAAGTAATGATTCCAGGGTGAGAGCTATGAACAATATAACAATTGAAAATTGTAGAAAATGTCTAATGCAAAAGATGGACATGTAACCTAACCTAGTTGAAAAATCTCTGTTTAATAT
Organism: Saccopteryx bilineata; assembly: GCF_036850765.1. Classification (NCBI taxonomy): domain Eukaryota; kingdom Metazoa; phylum Chordata; class Mammalia; order Chiroptera; family Emballonuridae; genus Saccopteryx; species Saccopteryx bilineata. Next base: position 39,877,838 of record NC_089490.1, read on the forward strand.
TTGAAAGTATTTTCATATAATGATTGAGGTTCCTCACATTAGAATTATTTGGTCTTTTGTGAATCATGAAGAAATTTTATGTGGAAAGAAATAAAATCAGCAGAAATATATTTATTCCTGGACCAAGTGACAGCCTGCGTCCTTCTCTTTCTCTTTCTTGGTAACAGAGCTTGACAAAATTAAGCAGAGGCGATAAGGAAACATTAGGATGTCTTTTTATTTGGTAAGCAGAAACTGAATTTGAAGGCACATCTACAAAATCCCAATCTTCTCTGTACTCTGTTGACTTCCTAGCATGCCTGGTCACCTCAGTTCATATACCCCTTTACCAATAAAAAGAGGAGAAGGGAACAGTTTTGTTTCCTATGATGGCATTAAGATATAGTATCACTGGACCTGCTACTACCTTCTTCGTTGTGAAGTCTCAGCATCTATTTTAGGACTTCTAATTATAGTCTTTCTTCTATGAATATTTATAAAAATGTAAGTTTTACTTTAGCATCAAAATCATTCTCAGAAGGATTAATGTGATAGAATATGGATTTTTTATTTGTAAGAAGTCTCCTTGCAAAAAAAAAAAAAAGCAAAGTTTTTTAGTTTAGGGAAAAAATAACTATTTGGTTATGTATTATGTTTTTATCATTTTTACCCTAGTGTGGACAATGGGTTGGAAAGGTAATTCACAGGTAAGTCTGCAGAGTCAATTTGTCCATCAAAGAGTCGATCAAGCAAAACATCCAAATGCACACATCAATACACTGCTTGAACAGCATTAAAAATAAATCATTGTAAGACTAATAAACTGAATTATTCAGTATATAGATTGGCACCAAAAGAAGAAAAATAAGAAATATTGATTCTAAATATATACTCACATTCTCTTTATGCTGCAATAAATGGTAAGGTAATGGTTTCTTATTGTATAAAATGTGATTTAGGTCAGTGCCTATTTGCTGTGCTCAAAACATTGACACTATTTGTAACAAGGTATATCTTCATATTTTTATTTGTTACTAATGTACACTTAATCTCATTTTGAAAAGCCTAATAAGAATCAAAATGAAACCATACACTTTTTGACATTTGTTTTTTCTCACAAACAAAATAAATAGTGTGACTTAAATTTCTGAGTTATCAACAGCACTTGACACATGAAGGCTGTTATAGGATTGATGGGCTCATAACGCAGATAGTCCCAACAACTATTCAATTATCATTAGCTATATTTAGCTGCAAGAAATGCATAATAAGGATACTTGTCTTATTTGAATTATAAATCATATAATCTTTGTGCTATGTACCACTGAATGTGTTAATATATGATAAATATTGTTTAATTTGCCTTTGTTTTCTTTCTTTTTTTTAAATATTTTTCCAAATTTAGATAGACTGCTGCATGTGCCCCACTGGGATCCACCCAGCATGCCCACCAAGGAGCTATGATCTGCCCATCTGGGGGTTGCTCCACTGCAATCGAGCCATTCTAGTGCCTGAGGCAGAGGCCGTGGAGCCATCCTCAGCGCTGGGGGCCCACTTTGCTCCAATGGAGCCTTGGTTGTGGGAGGGAAAGAGAGAGACAGAGGAAGAAGAGATGGAAGGGGGGAGAAGCAGATGGGTGCTTCTTCTGTGTGCCCTGGCCAGGAATCGTTCTGGGACCTCCACAAGCCGGGCCGACGCTCTACTGCTGAGCCAAGCAGCCAGGGTTAATTTGCCTTTGTTTTTGACAAGCAACATTTGCCCTCAATGAGTTCTTTAAAAATTTATTTTTAAAAATTTGTGTACAAATAATTTCTCATAAGAAAGCATAGTAGCCTGACCAGGCAGTGGCGCAGTGGATAGAGTGTGGGACTGGGATGAGGAGGACCCAGGTTTGAAACCCTGAGGTTGCCAGCTTGAGTGCAGGCTCATTTGGTTTGAGCAAGGCTCACCAGCTTGAGCCTAAGGTCGCTGACTTGATCAAGGGTTCACTTAGTCTGCTGCAGCCCCCTGGTCAAGGCACATATGAGAAAGCAATCAAAGAAGAACTAAGGTATCACAATGAAGAATTGATGGTTCTCATCTCTCTCCCTTCCTGTCTGTCTGTCCCTCTCTCTTTCTCTGTCACAAAAAAAAGAAAAGAAAAGAAAAAAAAGAGCATAGTAGATGAAAGGCTTACTGATGTCTTTCTCAAATATACTATATTCTGTATTTTCAAATTATATAAAAATAAGTTTGTATTAAATATAAAATGTGTGATCAAATGAAATATGAAGTAATGCAAACTACAAATGATTGTATTAGACAAAAGTCTACCAAATGGCTTATTTATTTTTCATTTGCACCAAGTCTTTATTAAAGAACCTTTGTTTTGGGGTACTAATGCTTTCCTTCTAAAAGATTAGCAAAGCAAAGATAAAAGAATGAAACAGTGGTGCATTTTACAATACTGAAGAACAAATAACTAAGCAGTGCATAGGAAACAATAAAAGTCACAAGGATCCTTGAGAGTATACTGAGGAAATGTCAGAAGGTGACCTTATTTGGAAATAGAATCTTATTAGATATAATCAGATTAAGATAAGGTCATTACAATGGGTCCTAATTAAATGGCTGTTGATATAAGATGGAAATAGAGAGACACAGACACATGAAAAAATGCCATCTGAAGAGCTAGGCAGAGAATGAAAAAATACAGCTGCAAATGAAAGATTGACATCAAACACCAGGGGCTGTGAGAATGGCATGGAATTAATTCTTCCTTTGTTTTTTAGAGAATGTAGCCCTACTGACAACTTGGTTTAGTTTTCTAGCCTCCAGAACTATGAGAGAATGATTTTCTGAGAATAATTGTTTAAGCTACCCAGTGTGTGATAGTTTGTTATGACAGCCTTCTGAATCTAATAAAGATTTTGGTACTGGAAAGTGGGGTAGTGTTGTAACAAATACCTAAAAACGTTAAAGTACTTTGGAATTGGGTAATAAAAGAGGCTAGGAGATTTTTGAATCCCTTGATAAAAAGAAAAGCCTACATTACCTTGTAATGTTTTACAAATGCTGTTATGACCCCATTTTGAGGTGATGGCTAAAAATCTCTCAATTCCCTTTATGGGCAGTTTGCTAAATTCACATCTCAATTGTTTCCCTTAGCGGGCTCTAGTGCTACTGGGTGGCAACACACAACTCAGCTGCCAGAGGCTCTGATGCCAATCATCAGGAGCCGGCCCTTTCTTAGGCCTTCCACTGACTATACATAAATAGCCTATAGTTCCAGTTTGTATGATTTCTTTTTCCTTGGTGCAAACCCCTGTGTAGCCTTCTCTCAGCTAGAGCTGTAAGTAGTAAAGTGCTCTTCCTGCCCTGGCTAGATGGCTCAGTTGGTTGGAGCATCATCCCAAAGCACAGAGGTTGTTGGTTCGATCCCTGGTCAGGGCACATACAGGAACAAAATTGATTGATGTTTCTCTCTCTCTCCCCTTTCCTCAATCCATGAGTCATTGTGTTATATCAGTAAGAATTGAAATCTAAAAAAAAATCTTAAAGCAGCAAAACAGCTTTTTAAGAGACTATTGGTAGATGTATGGTTTTTTAAAGCAATTTTTGTGAGGTCTCAGAACGGCTAGGGATGAGCAATAGAGAATGTTCTTACTGTCTTAGAGAATACATATATCATTATGAACAGAATGTTTGGCTGAGGAAATTCCCAAGCATAATGTGGAAGGTGAAACGTGGTTTCCCTTTGCTGCTTAGAGTGAAGTGCAGGAGGAATGATAAAGTAAGGAATGAATTGTTAAGCAAAAAAGAAGCAGTTTGTGATGATTTGAAAAATCATCAGCCTATCCAGTGAGCATTGTCTGGAAACAAGGCCAAGACTATAGCTGGAAAAATCTTTTGCTAAAAGTATTAGATGAGTGATTCATAAATAGGATTAAATATTGTAGTAGAATCCAGGCTAATGAAGCAGTTAAATTCCAGGAAAGATCTGTGGAGGGCTGTATGAACTTGGTCATGTTATTTCATCTCTCTGTACCTCATTTTATTATCTAAGTCCCAAAGAGTTGCTGTGAGGAAGAACTGAGTTAATACATACAAAATAACCTCATGCTATGTGTTCAATTGTGAACCCTTAGTAAATGTAATTGATTTATGTTCTTTTCAAGTCCAAACACTGTGAGACTATCCTGGGACAACTTACAATCTTGGATCTTCAGTTTATATAGCTATATAAAAAGTAGGCTCTAGACTAGATAAACTGCAGCATCAGTTCTAAATTTGAGATAAAGATTGAGGTAGATAAAAGAATGGCAACCCTCCTGTCTGCAAGTCGGCTAGGTCATTTTGCCTGTGTTTCACCAGGTTGTGGATCCATTTGGACTAAGTAAATATGGCAGAACTGAGGCTCTGCCAGTTTTAGACGTTGACCTTAGCGAACTAGGAGCTTATACTTTCTCGCTCTAGGAATGCCAGCACTTAGCATCCAGCCATCATGCTATGTGGAGAGGAACTGAAATTTTTAGATGGACCATGTGAACTTAACTCCTAACTGAGAGCTTGCACCTCCTTATCAGGCATATATGTATACAAAGCCTCATGGAAATGGACCCACCAGCTCCTGACAAGTTGCTGCTGTTGATATTAGAGTAGTACTTGGAACAGAAGCAAGCTAGGCCCAATGAACTCTGCCCAGAATGTAGATTTGTGGGTCAAATAATGATCGTTGTTTTTAAGCTACTGCGTTTTAGAATGCTATGTTACACATCAATACATAACTAAAACTGTTATTATATCAACACCCTCTATGTATTTTCTAAACAATAAAGTCCACCATTTAATTTTATTGAAAACAAATTTTCGATATTAAGGCTGAAGTTAAATAAAAATCTAATATTCAGGCCCTGGCCGGTTGGCTCAGTGGTAGAGCGTCTGCCTGGCGTGCAGGAGTCCTGGGTTCGATTACCGGCCAGGGCACACAGGAGAAGCGCCCATCTGCTTCTCTACCCCTCCCCTTCTCCTTCCTCTCTGTCTCTCTCTTCCCCTCCCGCAGCCGAGGCTCCACTGGAGCAAAGTTTGCCCGGATGCTGAGGATGGCTCTGTGGCCTCTGCTTCAGGCGCTAGAATGGCTCTGATTGCGGCAGAGCATCGCCCCCTGGTGGGCATGCTGGGTGGATCCCAGTTGGGCACATGCGGGAGTCTGTCTGACTGCCTCCCCGTTTCCAGCTTCGGAGAAAAAAAAATCTAATATTCACAATAATTAACAGATTTGTAAATGGGAATTGTATTTCTGTATCCAAGTTTTTAATTTTTATTTTTGTCATAGGTGGGTACTTGACTATGCTCTCCAGCAGGCTCTCTGGAATTTGGAGGGCAACGGATCCTACAATAATGTCATTTTCTTCAACATTATTTCATTATAATGTTAATGAGGAAAAAAAAATTGATTCTCAGACAGGGCAACTCTCCACTGTGGAGTTTTCCCACTCTCCCATGTCTGCACATGTCTACATTATCTCAGTCTGAATGAGTGTGTGTCTGTGCGAGTGGCCCTGCCCTCATAGTGTGTCCTGTCCGAGGTGGATCCCACCTTCTACCCTGAGCAGCTGGAATAGGTTCCTACACCCATGACGCTGAACTGGGCTAAGTGAGGTGGAAAATAATTACCTTGCTGGGGTTTGTTGTTGTTGTTGTTGTTTGTGTGACAGAGACAGAGAGAGGTACAGATAGGTACAGACAAACAGGAAAGGAGAGAGATGAGAAGCATCAGTTCTTCGTTGGCAGCACCTTAGTTGTTCACTGATTGCTTTCTCATATGTGCCTTGACTGGGAGCTATAGCAGACTGAACCCCCTTAGCTCAAGCCAGTGACCTTGGGCTCAAGCTTGCTCCCACCAGATGAGTTCGTGCTCAAGCTGGTGACCTCAGGGTTTTAAACCTGGGTCCTTCGTGTCCCAGTCCAACTCTATCCACTGTGCCACTGCCTGGTTAGGCTGCTTGTTTTGATTTTTTTTAAAAAAAATTTCTTAAATGTATGTATAGCTCGCATTTACTCATGTTTACTATTTAGAAGTGTTTTGGCCTTTATGTAGAACTTTGGTGATGATTTTGTGACCAGAAATACGCCATATGAAGTTAAGTTTTGTTTATATCAATTAGCCCACAGTAAAAGTGGTTTCATGATACATTATCTCACTAAAGTTTCAGTTTCCAAAAACCTATTGATGGTATTAAGTGAGGACTTACTATATAATATAACTGGTAGGTTGATTTATTACATCTAATTTTATGATTTCATTTTATTCTGAAAAGATAGAAAGCATTGCCTATTTACTTTTATAGACATCTCTTTGGTAGACTTTTATCAGTGTTAATTCAAATATTGCTTTTTATGTTTGATTTAATTTTGTTAGTCTAACAACCTCTCATTAGTCAATGAATGTCGTTCAACATCAGTTGAGCCACCAAGGGCAGGAAATACTGGATAGCCTATTTCAGGACAGGTGGTTTGCATTATTCATCTGAGTGCTTTCAAGGGCCTCTTCTAACTGATGCCTCAGAGGCCTAACTTTTACCCTTTGCTCACATCAAAAGCATAGAACTATGAGTGGTGTAGAGAAGAGATTTGAGTTTGAGAAGGGAAACGATATATCCCTTTTGGGAAATGCCTTGCTTCATGCATCTTTTAGATAGCTAAAGCCAATTAGCTGGAATTATAGTTGAATATAATTAGATCCACAGGGTGGTGCAGCATCTGGCTTAAAGTCCAGCAGTTGTGAAGAGGTTTTGCTAACAAGGTCAAGGGAGAATGTGAAGACTAGTTAAGTCCAGACCTGCAGTTGAGACTGTGATTCCTCAGACAGTATCTGGGGACATTTGGGAGTCTCCTGCTAGAGCCCAAGAGATACCAACTGTCTCAATGGGAACGAGGGCCACCAGGATAGTCGGCCTTTAATAATCCTGAAAATAGATGGTATTCATAAACTTTCATGTTATACTGCTCACAAAAATTAGGGGATCTTTCAAAATGAATATGAAGCAATAACATATTCCCTAATTTTTGTGAGCAGTATTAGAAAACATCCTGCATTACTAATCTGAGCTGTCTTTTTTCCTTTAGGACTATGAACCAAAGTAGGAAAAGAAGTGGAACAAATAATCTGAATGTACAAATTATAACACATATTTTAAGTTTTCACTATTTAAGAAATTAAAACTAAGTTATTTCTAAATAGCTTGTATGATATATATTTTCCAGTATGTGCTTGAGAAATTTTGTTTAGTCAAACGATCGGCCAGCACCAAAAGAAATGTTGAGCTTTGCAAAGAGTCTGTTAAATTGAGCATTTGCTATCCATTGACACCTTGACTTTGTAATCGGATAAATACTTACCTTGATAAAGACACTAGCATGTAGAGTCTTAGTCTAGATAGATGAAAATAATAGATCTTATGGGAAAGGGATGTTTTAACTCAGCTCTTGCTGTGACAGCTGCTATGATTACAGGTTTTCCTCAAGTCAGGTCTGGAATCCAACGAACTCCAGGCTGAAATTTAGCAACACTCAAGTGTTAAATAGATATGGGGTGAACACTATAGTTAAATGATGAAGTATTGATATAAGAGATGCAGTGAAGGTAGAAAATGTGTGAACATTAAATGCCTTTATTACTCATTTTACATTTCATCAGGCACCACATGGCATGAAAATATGCTGTCCTAGTTCATTTCCTTGCTGCCTCGACTCAGCTGCCCCATCTTGGCTGCTGGCTTTTTTAAAAGTCACAATCCTTAGAGGGCTACCTAATATTTTAAAGATAAGATTGATGAGGATTCTCTGAATAAGCTTAAGATTTCCATACTGACTCTAACGTTACTTTGTTTAATATAGCTATGTGAAAGTGAAATAAAACCATTTCATCAGAGGCTGCAAAGGATGCTCTGTGGTGTGCTATGTATCCGGTGCATTTACAATTAACACAAACAAGCAGAAACAGAGTCTCCTTTACAAGTTTAGAAGCATACATTTTAAAATAAAGACTGTAATTTTTAAATTACAAATGTAGTCTTTTAAATTGATATATTTGGCAAGGGTTCTGAATATTTTTATGCAGAAGTCAGCAATCTAAGATGCCTGCCATATTAAGTGGAACAGTGCATTCCATTTTTGCGTATTTTATCTTCCAAATAGTTTGAGGGCAGAACTATCCTCAATTATGCTTCACGTTTTATAATAGGTTATTATGACATATTCAGTCAAGTTGATATAGTATAATGCACATCAGAGATAATTACTGAATGTGGTTTTGTTTCTGTTTTTGTTTTCATAGAATGATATAAAAATGAGTTCATTATGTGAAGATTTTATTGAAAGGTTTTTTGTTTTTTTCAACAGGACTTGATACTGGGAAGAATACAATGCTAGAATGATGGGGATATGTGTCACAGCAAAGAGAAAAACCACAGTGATGATGGGTGATTTTATTTGAATCACAGGCAATTTTCTCTTCATACGTAGATATTATCTAGTAGAGCTGGAAATTTCAACTGAATGCATTGTTTTTATAAGACACTTTTATAACATGTTAAAAATTTTAACCAATGCTCTAAAAGCCGTATTTCTCCAATTATAGAGACAAGGTTACCATCAAATTCTATTGTAGAATGGAGTTTATAAAACTAATAAACATATTGGTTTGATAAAATGTGTTAAAATTTTCTTTTTAATTTTTAAATTAATTTTGAAAGAGAGGAAAAAGGGGGGCAGTGAAAGAGACAGTTCTTGTTTAATGTGCTTTTTGTATTCCACAATCTCATACAAGTGACTGTGTCACATTTAGTCCTCAGTATCCTTAAATCTGATCTGTGACAGTTTCTCAGACATTAATGTTTTAAAACATTTTTGAGGTATAATTGACAAATACATAACTATACATATTTCTCTACACCTTATTTTGGAGATAAATCTACACCTGTCAAGCCATCACCACAATCTATGCCATAAACATATCACTTCCAAAAGTTGCCTCCTATCTTTTTATTTATTACTATTATTATTATTTGTAATAAAAATACAATATAAAAATATACTAAGCTGAAAAGGTTTTTAGTGTAGAGTATTGTTAACTATAAGGAAAATAATATGCAGTAGATTGCTTGGACTTATTAATCTTACATAACTGAAACTTTGTACTCTTTGGCTAATACTGCCCCATTTATATCTACCACAATCTCTGGAAATCACCATTCCACTTTCTGTTTCTCTGAGTGTGACTATTTTAGATTCTTTATATATATGGCACCATGCTGTATTTGTCTTTCTATATCTGGTTTACTTAGAACAATGTTGTAGAAGTTCATTTATTTTATAACAAATGAATAAATGACAGGATTTTCTCCTTTAAATGACTGAGTCTTATCTATATACCTACCTATATAATTTTGTATGTGTATGCAAATATATAAATATTATATGCATACACATTTTTTAAACAATTTATTTGCTGATGGACATTGAGGTTGCTTCCATATCTTGCCTATTGTGAATAATGCTGCAGTGAATATGGTCTGTGGATTTCTCTGAGATCCTAATTTTAATTTATTTCATTATATACCAAGAAGTGGGATTGTTGGATTATCCAGTAGCTTTATTTTAATTTTTGAGGTACTCCCATACTACTTTCTGTAATGGCTATATCAATATATGTTCTAATTTCTCCATATTTTCACAAACATCTGTTATCTTTTTTGTTCTGCTTCGTGTTTAATAATAACCATCATAACAGCTGTGAAATAATGCCTCACTGTGATTTGGATTTGCATTTTCTTGATAATTAATAATGTAAAACATCTTTTCATGTATTTGCTGGTCATTTGTATATCTTCTTTGGAGAAATATCTATTCAGTTGCTTTGCCAATTTATAAATTAGATTATTTGCTTGTTTATTATACAGTTGCAGGAACTCCTTATGTACTTTGGATATGGTTTACAAATACTTTCTCCCATTCCATAGGTTGCCATTTCATTTTGTTGATTTTTCCCCTTGCTGTTCAGAAACTTTTAAATTTAATATAATTCCACTGGTCTATTTCTATTTTTGTCAGTGCTTTTGGTGCCATATCCAAGAAATTATTGCCAATAGTGATGTCAATAAGCTTTTTTATTGTGTCTTCTTCTAGTGATTTTACAATTTTAGGTCTTAAATTTAAGTCTTTACTTTGATTTCATTTTTATCATTATATAAGGGACCAATTTTATTCTTTTGAATGTGGATATCCAGTTTTCCCAGTAATATTTATGGAATAGACTGTCAGTCTTGTTAAATATCAGTCGACATTTTCCCTGGAAAGGTGCTCAGGTGGTTAAAACAGCATCCCCATAAACAAATGCTGTAGGTTTGATCCCCAGTCTTAACTATAAAACCATTGATGAAAGAAATTTAAACAGACACAAATAAGTAGAAAGACATCCATATTCATGAACTGGAATAATTTTGTTAAAATATCATATTCAAAATAATGACAGATTTAATACCACTCTATTAATATCTCAATTGCATTTGTTACAGAAATAGAAAAAAAATTTTTTTAATTCCACGAGGAACCATAAAAGACCCAAAATAGCCAAAGCTTTTTGAACAAGAAGATTAAAATTGGAGGCATCTCATTTCCTGATTTCAAACTATATTGCAAAGTTATAATAAGCAAAACAATATAGTACTAGTATAACAGTAGACATACAGACTAATGGAATAAAGAGCCTTGAATTAAATTCATTTTTTATATAGTCAACTATCTTTAAAATATTTTATGTATTGATTTCACAGAGAGAAGAAAAGGAAAAGAGAGAGAGAGAGAGAGAGAGACTTCAATTTGTTGGTCCTCCTATTCATGTGTTCATTGGTTGATTCCTGACTGTGCCAGCTGGTGCCTGCCATTTGAGTTGCGAGAGTTCTCAACAAGGAACAATGGCATTTGCCAGCACTTTAGTCCATGGGAGAGCTGCCTCTCCAACCCTTTCTATAAAGCCATAAAATTAAGTTTCTCCCTATTTCTCTGACACTTTTCTTTTATTTATTTATTTATTTTTATTTATTTTTTTTAATGGGGCGACATCAATAAATCAGGATACATGTATTTAAAGATAACAAGTCCAGGTTATCTTGAGTTCAATTACGTTGCATACCCATCACCCAAAGTCTGATTGTCCTCTGTCACCTTCTATCTAGTTTTCTTTGTGCCCCTCTCCCTCCCCCTTCCCCTCTCCCTCTCCCCCCTCCTGCCATAACCACCACATTCTTATCAATGTCTCTTAGTTTCACTTTTATGTCCCACCTACGTATGGAATAATGCAGTTCCTGGTTTTTTCTGATTTACTTATTTCACTTTGTATAATGTTATCAAGATCCCACCATTTTGTTGTAAATGATCCGATGTCATCATTTCTTATGGCTGAGTAGTATTCCATAGTGTATATGTGCCACATCTTCTTTATCCAGTCATCTATTGACGGGCTTTTTGGTTGTTTCCATTCTGACACTTTTCATGCAGCTTCTCCAATGCTCGAGCTTAGAGCAACTGCTTAAGCTCTTTAAGAGCGCAATTGTGTGTATAGCAGCCCTCTGTCTCCTGTGGATGGGATCACTGCTAGTTTTCCATCAGATGTTGTGGGGGCTCCTTTTCCTAACACTGTTGCTCCAGGCAGGGAAGCTCACTCTGGGGCTGGCACACCTCACTCATCAGTGGGAACATCCACAGCGAAGATATATCCCTCTTGATTCTTATCCACCACACATAGGTGAGGATTTCATGTCTCTGCCCCTTCCACCAGTCTCATTCTTCTTTTTTATAGAATTATTTTCACTTAGTCTTCAGGTGGTTCTCAAAAGTGGCTGTTATATAATTTAGTTGTAATTTTGATGTGGTCATTGAAAAAGCAAGAACAGTATTTACATACTTTGTCATCTTTCCTAGTTTCTTAAAGTGTAAAGTATGGTTGTTATTTAATACCTTTATTTTAATGGAGACTTTTATTTTTATAAAGTTTTCTCTTAGTAATGACTTTACTGTCTTCTGTAATTTTTGGTATGTTGTGTTTTAATTTTTGTTTTTAGATTTTTAAAATTTCTTTTTGATTTATTTTTTGATCCAGTGGTTGTTCAAGAGTATATATTGTTAATTTCTGTGTATTTTTGAGTTTCTCATTTTCAATTTGTTACTGATTTTTAATTGTATTCCAATGTGGTTAGGAAACATATCTGGAATAATTGTAATCTTCTTGGATTTGTTAACATGATATTAGCATATTGTACAAACAATGTATAAAATTAATTATATATCAGAATGAAGTGTGTTTTACTCCAGGTATGCAAGTCTGGTTCAACAAGTACAACAGTCATTTGTCCTATAAATGCACAGAAAACTAGAAATACAAGGAAACTCACTCTACATGAAAAAAAAAACTATAAAATTCTAGAGTGTGATCTCATTTTAGCTATATTTGTGTGCATGCATGTATGTGTGTGTGTATATACAGAGAGTTATATATCTTTGGATTAATGTATATACAAGTCTCAGTGACAGTAGCAATTTATAAAATAAATAGAACTAAACACCAGTAAAAAAATAGTAAGTAAAAAAAAGGTAAATTTGCCTTTAAATTATAAAAAAACAAACAATATGTTTAGTATTGCAAAGGCTTGACTTGACTACAGTTATGTAAATAACTTGGAAGATGGGAGGAGTTTGTCATAATTATTATAGGAGCGTGTTACATCTGCAGTGACACTAGGGAAGGAGAAAAAGAGGAATGAGTACTTAATTTTTGCATATTCATTATGTGCCAAGCAAAAAAGCAGGTGTTATAAAATCATTACACACTCCACATGATGTTGGTATTTTTCTGCTTTTCAGAGGAAGCCAAATAACTCGCTGTTGTTCACTCATGTCTTTCATTGCTGAGAAAAAATTCAAAATCAGGTCTGACAGAAATCATATCTGTACACTTACCTCTATAAATCATACATATAGAATAAGAGTTACACTCCTCCTGTTTCATCATCAATCACTAGTGTTGTTTAGAGTTCTGTGTATATTTTTACCTATAAAAGAAACACTAGAAAATGGAAATGTATCTAGCAATACTTTCATTGAGGGGAAAAAACCTTAAAACTGTAATATAAATGGTTGAAATAACTAAGGAGATATAATCTGCAAGAGAAGAAAATTAAGCTCATGTGGGGTTTTTGACTGAATTGTGACCCTTCAATGTTCATTTGTTGCAATTCTAATCCCCAGCTCCTCAGAAAATAACTATATTAAGAGATAGATCTTTAAAGAGGCAAAGAAGTTAAAATGAGGTCCTTAGACTGGAGGTCTAATTCACTATACTGGTGTCATTGTAGGAAGAGAAATTTGGATATACAAACTGACACCAGGAAAGTCCATGCCCGGCCGTCTGCAAGATAAGAAGAGAGGCCTCAGCAGAAACTAGCTCTGCTGATTCCTTGATCTTGGACTTCTAAACTGAAGAACTAAGAGAAAAATTAATTTTCTGTTGTTATTGTTGTAATGACAGTTTTGGCAGACTGGCAAATTAATATAGAAGAGGCATGACAAAGCCTTTGAATATTTGAAATAGTGTCATCTTCCAGTGTACACACATTTGTATATTATTTCATAAGAAAAAATGAGCAGCAAAAGTTTTCAAAGGTAAATATTACCAAAATTATAAGCTGACTTTTAAACTTCATTCAATATATTAAAAAAATAAATAGATATCCCTTTCTGTTGCTTTAAATGGGCAAATAAGGAACAATAAAGGGACAAGGAAGAAGAAAAGAAGAAACAGAAGGAAGGGAAAGAAGGGAGAAAAAGAAGAAAGGAAGAAAAGGGAGGAAGGGAATAAAGGAGGATGGTGTGAGGGAAGGAGGGAAGAGAGAAATGAATAGATGAAGCAGTGTAGTTCCACTCCATTTGAATTATTCACAGATAACTAAATATCAGTAGTTCTGAAAATAAAAATTCTCAAAGGTGTGGTGTTTAGGATAAATGTCCTCTGTCCTTTAGGGTTCAAAATTCTAAGACTTATTAGACTTATTATAATTTGTATTGAGAAATACTTACAAATGTCAATGTATCCTTAAAAGCTCCTTCAGCTTCCCAATAAATAATGAGTTGACATGTGTATCATTTTAAATGAAATAAAAGTTGGTTGTAGTCTGATTAATTGCTTGTTAGAATAGTCATGCTCTCTACCTTCCCTAGGGAGTACTCAACTTAAGTGACATCATTTAGAATAACATTATGTGCTTCCTCTTTTGAATTAAGCATATTTTAAAATAGCCATAAAATTAATGAACAGATAAACAGCTGTTTGCCTTTATTTGACAGATAATTTAAAAATAATTTGGAAGTTATTTTTAAGAGTAGTAATTTCAGGATTATTTTAAATAGATTTTAATAACATTTTTTTGGTTTTTTTTTAAACAGAATGGATTTTTTTTTTTTTTTTTTTTTTTTAGAAAGAGATTTCCTGAATGGATTTTAAAATTCGGGTTTTTTTAAAGATTTTATTTATTGATTTTACAGCGAGAGGAGAAAGAGGGATGGAAAGTGAGAAGTATCAACTCATGGTTGTTTCATTTTAGTTGTTCACTGATTGTCTGTTATATGTGCCTTGATCAGGCAGCCCAGGGTTTAGAACTGGTGACCTCAGCAATTCCATGTCAATGCTCCATCCACTGTGCCACCACAGGCCAGGCAACAGAATGGATTTTAAGAAACATTTTTAGCTCTAAAAAACTGAGGCCATAACTGTATTTTTTAAAACCCAATACAATCGCCAAAAATATCTCTCACCAGTAATAACACTTTAGAAATATTTTTAATAATGCATCCAACTATTTTTATTGAAAAATTTACTTTGCTGAATTAAAACTGATAATTTTTTATAAGACTTACATAGTTAGCACATTTTTCTAGAAATGTATGCATTCACATTCAACCATAGAACTAAGTAATTATAATAATGTGATGATAATCATAATAATAAAAAACAAATGTTTTCTCTACATACCTCATAATGCCCTTCCTATTTTAAGTTTTTGCAGAGTTTTCTATGTAACATCTGAAGTAATTCTTATAGTAAAGTAAGAAAATTACATATAAGCTACCCAATTTATGAAAATAAATATAACATTTCCAATAACTAATATGATCTTTTTATGGAGTTCCTGTCCAACATAAACACTGAAGAAAAACAAAATACAATCTTGTCTATTTCTGGAAACTCCCCTTTGCATAATAGAAAGAGACTCTTGAATAACTCAATATATTTATATTTTATTTAAAATACCCAGTGTGTAGTTGTCCAATGGAGGTGAGTATTCAGTGGATTCATAACACTTAGTGTTCTGTTTATTTTATTGGTAACACTCTTTGATTTGCTTGGATTTCATCCACTGGCTTTTTTCCCCTGGTATAATACTGAATTATGTAAAATGGATTCTTTTGTTATCTGATACTGAATTTGGTATATGCCATATTCTGATGTTTGTCTTGTTTATGTCTTAGCAATTCTGCGATTCTCTTGGACATGTTAAACCTTCTTTAGCTCTTACTGGCCCTGACAATATTATACATTATAACTACTATTTGATTTGGGGCTTCAATGGTCACTCAAGAAGTCAAAAATAGGTTTCAGGGTCACTTAGCTACCACCATGGCAACTTGTTCTACTAAGGGCTTCTCAGAATGGTTCCTCTGAGCATTCTCGGAATTTGGTTATTTTTTATTTTATTTGGAAAATGTGGAAAATGAAACTCAAGCTCTCCCAGATCTCCTCTAGCAATCTCTCGCTCACTTTTGTAAACACACATGCACACACATACACACATACATACACATACACACACACACACCATATTGTAACTGGATGAAGATGGTCCAAATTGAAGGTGGGGAAAGGGCAGCCTTTGATAAAGTTGCTTATCAGTTAATCTTCCTTTTTTTACTTGTTTCTCGGGGATGTCCTCTCTGGGGATACACACATATGTGTCCTCCTGGCTCATTGCCTCATTCCTGAATTCCATTTTTTTTCCACTGTCCCCCAGAACTGGATGTAGAAATGTTATTTCTTGTATGGCATAGCCTAATATTTGTCTTATGTTAATAAAATGCTATATCCAATTAGAAAGACTCTGCTTAAGATTAGCTAAACTGAAATTACAGTGACTTAGAAAATCCTTTTCTGTCAATAAGACTTCACTTTCACAAAATTGTTTATTCTGTGCTGATATCTTCTTTTGGTAAACAAGAGCCAAATATTGATTATCTATCCTATTCTAGTTAAATCAGAGTTAATAGTCACATTCCCAGTTTCACATCTACCACCAATATTTCCTTCTCACCAAGCCATAGAGTGATAGATGTCTTGGCTGACAAGGAACAAAATTATATATGGCGCAACACAAAAGAGAAAAACCAATTAACCAATTCAAAAGTATTATCCCCACTTTATTCTAATCCATTGGAAAGATTGACCATTCAGAAAAAGAGATAACATTGATTTGAAATTAATTGATATATTAGAGACTGGGTGGCTGAAACAACATAAATTTATTTTCTTATTTTTCTGAAGTCTGAAAATTCAGGCCAACATGCTAGCAGATTTGGTTTTGGGTTTTGACTGAGCTCTCTCTTCTTGGTTTATAAATGGCCCCTTCCTCCTCTTTGTGTCCTCTCATGGCTGTTGATCTGCGGTGTGTGACCATGGTGTCGCTTCCTCTTTTAATAACAGCTATATTAGATTAGAATTCCACTCTTATGATTTCATTAACATTAATTACATCTTTAAAGGCCGTATTTCCAAATACCTGTATATGAGTTGACTGACTTACGAGCTTGGTTACAGAACGAATTAAATTCGTATTTCAAGGTACCACTGTAGAGTTACTTTGGGAATTACATTTCCAACAAAGGAATCTGTAGAATATGTAGATGTATTCATCTCGTAACAATCAGATTAAAAATATATATTTTCACGTATTTTATGCTTGTTTCTTGTTTTCATATGTATTTTTCTATTGTCCCTTTGTTTCCTTCCCCTCACTCTCTAGCAAATTGATCCAAGTTACTTTCATACAACTGACACTCTAATGAAGAAGAAAGTTAAAATTTATTAGACCCCTGAGTTAATGGCATCTTTTCATCACTGGTCTGTGCAAGTCCCCACTATTATTTTATTTTATTATTATTTTTTTTAATTTTCTTTCTTTTTTTTTCTGTATTTTTCTGAAGCCAGAAACAGGGAGAGACAGTCAGACAGACTCCCACATGCGCCCAACCGGGATCCACCCGGCACGCCCACCAGGGGGCGACGCTCTGCCCACCAGGGGGTGATGCTCTGCCCACCAGGGGGCGATGCTCTGCCCCTCCGGGGCGTCGCTCTGTTGCGACCAAAGCCACTCCAGCGCCTGGGGCAGAGGCTGAGGAGCCATCCCCAGCGCCCGGGCCATCTTTGCTCCAGTGGAGCCTCGGCTGCGGCAGGGGAAGAGAGAGACAGAGAGGAAGGAGAGGGGAGGGGTGGAGAAGCAGATGGGTGCTTCTCCTGTGTACCCTGGCTGGGAATCGAACCCGGGACTTCTGCACGCCAGGCCGATGCTCTACCACTGAGCCAACTGGCCAGGGCCCCACTATTATTTTATTAATTAGCTGATAGATGGATTGATTTCATTTATGCTTCTCTCCACCTCCACCTCCCTTAAGGAATGATTCTAGTGATTAATGGATGCCTTTTTATATGCTTTTTTTGCAAAATAGGTACATACTGTTTTACATGCATCATTTTATGCAAATATTATTGTGCTAGACATCTTGTTGTTTTCTTTACATTTCTTTCCCAATGAAAATCAGAATTTTAAGATCTGCCCCAATTTTTTGGTCCTCTAATCTTTGTTTCTGACTGCTATAAACATTCTGTGATATGTACTCAACACATTGCATTTATTTTTTTCAACTTTCTAATCACATATGACTTTAAATATTCATTATTATTTTGTATTGGTTTCAGATGTACATCATAGTAATTAGGCAATCATATACTTTACAAAGCCCTCCCCCCCCAGTAATTCAAATACCCACCTGGCACTATCCATAGTTATTACACTATTATTGACAATATTTCCTATGTTGTGCTTTACAACTCCATGACTATTTTTTAACTACCAATTTGTACTTTTTAATCCCTTCACCTTTTTTACCCAGCCCCCAAATTCCTCCTCCTCTGGCAACTCTAAGTCCAATACACTGCATTTAATTTTTGACACAATTATCAATGACATCTTTTAGTTAGGAAACTAAAGTACAGATACAGTCATCTACCCATAATTTTTTCAACTCTTATTGAGAATTAGTCCTTAAGAAGTCTCCCAAAATTAAAAAAGACAGAAAAATAGAAGTGCAAATAAAACATAACAATAGCAACAAAAGTAATATACTATATCAACAATAATCAATGGTTAGGTAAACTGATTTCAGGAAATCCAAAAATTAAATGAGAAAATATAAACTTTAAGAATCTTCTGTAATTTTCTAGTAAAGAGACTTGATGGGGCTAAGCTTTTTGTTATAAATAAATGAAAGGGATGAACAAGTGATTGTAGAGTGTGGTGAACAGCTTGACTTCCTCAGAAGCTAACACCGAGACAAATATTTTGCACAAATGATTTATTAAAGAAATTTCTCCAGGAGAAACTGTGAATAGAAAAATAAAAAAAATGAACAAAAAAACAAAACAAAAATAGTATATAAAACAGAATGGGGAGAAAGAAGCAAAGCAAGACTCCATTTTCATAGACTGTCCCTGCAGGAAACACCTAGAACATCAGTTCTGCCTCAGGAATTGTCCCTGTCCAGATATGGCTGAGAGGGCTTGCTACAACACCACTCAGTTAGGAACTGGTCAGTGAGTGGCGAGAAGCTGCCTGGAGCTTTGCAGGGGGGGAACCTTTCTAGCTAACACTCCTGCCCTTGTTGGCCAAGTGGCTGCACCAGACCAAGAGAAGTTAACCAAAGAGAGTTGCAGGTCCAAGTACATTAGAAACAACAGTACACCAAAGTTGGAGATGGGTGTGAGGAAATGATAAATGAGGTCATACGTGATCTGGGCAAAGCACTGCTAATATCTACTATATGTAAAATCAATCTATATCCATCTATCTATCATCTATCTATCTATCTATCTATCATCTATCTATCTATCATCTATCTATCTATCTATCTATCTATCATCTTTCTATCTATCTATCATCTATCTATCTATCTATCTATCTATCTATCTATCTATCTATCTATCATCTATCTATCTATCATCTATCTAGATCTAGTTACTAGATTCTAATATAAATGATACCAGGTAGGATTGTAGGGTGCCAGATTTTCTGTTAATCAAAAGTTGTTAAATAGCACTTAAATTATTTACTGATGTTAGACTATGTAAAATTTTCCTGGATAATTCTAAAAAAAATAACAATTGTCCCTTGAGGTTTCCACCAACATGTGCCTTTTACATTTGAGAAAATATGGAAACTAGAGGAGTTAGGTAACATTTCTGATATTATGCCAAGTCTCATGGTAAGATCTGGGATGCAAATTTCTGAACTGCATAGATAATTTTGAATTATATAAAAATAATCATTTCCTACAATAACACTTAAAAAATCATAAAATTTACTGACTGCCATGAAATTAAAGTGTTAAAATTTTAGATATTTTAGCCATTAATAATACTTACAAGTATATAAATGCTCAGGATAAAGAACATAACTGACACAGAGAAGTGGGAATCAAATTATGATGAAATAAATGAGAGGCTGAAAAGGAGAATGCCTTGATGCAGCACTGCTGAGCACAAAATTGATGGATGTCTGGGTCATTTTCATTAAGTATATGGATATCTTAAAAGAATGCAGTTCAATGTGTTTGATTTTTAGGAGAGGCTTTAGGTTGGACAGTGTGTCGTGGTTTAAAAACTGTCAGTAAAAGCACATTTTTTAAAAAAAGAAAAATTATTTTAAATATCCTATTCTTGACCTATTTTCATATCTTAAATTATTATTTATAATCCCCCCAATATAACCTTCCTGAATTTAATAGTACTTTTAAATGCAGGGCTTCTCATAACGGGGTAGGTGTATTTTTACAGCCCTTTTCCCAAGTTGGTGTCATAAGTAGGTCAGCATAGTGACATATATATGGAGCTCTGGAAGTGAGGGGTTTTTGGAAAGTTGCAGATGGAGTTTTGAATTGTGAACCCTTCTAAATCTTTTTAGTTCAGAAAAAAATAGTATTATTTGTTCAAACCGTTTTTACTATCAAATAAACTTTTCCAGATTTTACAGAAAATAAAAATAAATGAAACAATTAGAAAATACTTTAATACTTTAAATGAAGGATCTAAAAAAGGTTTATTTAAAGTATGACACTGATAATAATTTATAGATGATTATAAAATAAAAATAATGAATTGAATTAATCAATTATTCAACAGTTAATAATTTAACTGCTCTAATTTATATCTTTCCTGCTTGAAATATGAAACATCTTTTTAATTTTTAAATTAAAAAGTTTTCATAAGCTCTTTAATAAATAAGAATGTTATCATTTAACTATATTTTTGTAAGTTAAGATGAACTTAAATATGCATAAAGGATTTATGAATTGAACAGAAAATAATTGTATGTGTCTTTTTTATTCTAATATTGATATTCTCTTGTTTATAATAATTATTTTAAGACAATTATAATCAGATATTGCAAACAAATTTAATTAACATTCATTCAACAGGCAAAAACTTCCATTTCTCTTAACTCATTGTGTTACTATGGTTTTTATATCACTATAATACTGGGTTAATTTTAGTCAAATTTTAAAAGTTAATTTTAATATTAATGCCAGACATTAAACATATAATTGACAGAGCTTCATCAAAGTTTTGTGGAAAAAATGCTTATATAATTTGTAAGAGCTCTTATAGAATAAACTAAGTCAAAATTGCAAATAGATAATTAATATATATGAATGATTATTTTATAGTGTAAAAATAGTTCACAAATATATAACAATATTCAAAAGGTGAGAACAGTTTTTTAGTTAGATTATTTTACTTCTATTATTGTTTCTTTTCTAAACATTTCAATTCTGAAAATAATTTTGAATTCTAATTATTCTAAAATAATACAAAATTAATTCTAAATTAATTATAAATAGAAATGTAATAAATTTAAAAAAAAACTTAAGTGAGAGTAGGGAGATAGTGAGATAGTGAGACAGACTCCCGCATACACCCTGACCAGGATCCACCCCATAACCTCTGTCTGGGGCCTATGCTCAACTCTATGGAGCTATTCTTAGTGAGGGGGAGAGAGCAGGTGGTCGCTTCTCTTGTATGCCCTGACTAGGAATCGAATCCGGGGCATCGTACACTGGGCCAACGCTCTATTCACTGAGCCAGCCAGTCAGAACCTAAATTTTAAAATTAAAATTGTATTGTATTTGTCCCTGGCCAGGTTGGTCATTAGTTAGAGCATTGTTCTGGTGTACCAGGTCACATGTTCCAAACCAGGTCAGGACACATATGAGAAGCAATCACTGAGTGCACAACTAAATGGGACAACTAAGTAGAACAATGAGTTGATGTTCTCTCTCTCTTTCTATCTCCTTTCCCCTCCCCTTATTCTTTCTCTCTTTTTCTCCCTTCCTCTCTCTCTCTCAAATCAATGAAAAAAATTTAAAAATTATTAAGGTATTAAGAGTAGTTAAAACACTCATATTGAATTTCTGGTGAATATGTGTAAAAAATTTGTTAGTGAAACGTTAATTTCTTAGGGTAATTTTGATACTTCAGAGTTAGTTTGCATGCCTCTTTTTCTTTAATCACTGTATTTAATAAAACAAGGGAAAGAAATATCAGGTAGTCTATAAAAAAGTCTTCATACATTGGACTTCATAAAATATATAACATACATACATATTTGTTTCTGGAAAATCTCATTAGAAAAAAATGTGTGGTGCCTTTATGATTATTTACATTACATTTTGGAGTATTTTTCTGACAGGAGAGAACTTTCGTTTGACTAGGTGTCACTAGAAACCTAATCTTCTGCTCAGAATTTTAAATGTTTCAGAATTTAAAAAGGCTTTACAAAATTGTCGTAGCTCCATACTTTTCAGATATTATTGATATTATTTCTCCTTAAATTTACAAATCCTTGCCATGAGACTTACAACGTGTTGAAATCACTGTCCCATCTTTTGTTTTCTCCCTGTGTTTTATGTGGGTGGAAGACCTGATTATGGAGTAGCCAGGGCATCCTGGAGCCATCTCTCTACCTGAACAGCCAGCAATAAATACTCACACAAGTGACTGTGAATATCTTACTAAAAACAAACTTTACCCCAATATAAATTCTCCTTTGCCATATCACAAAAAAGTATTGATTCATTTAAATATCAATACCAAGAAAGAATTAGATAGTAAAAATATTGGGGTGGAAAGAGATGAATTCAATAAACCCAGTAAAAAGGAAAAATGAGCAAGATCATTCTGACCAACTGGAGTTTTAAACCCTAGTCATGTGAATCCCCTCATGGCCCTCTCATGCCTTGAAAGGGGCCCCATCCAAATGAGAGTTTCTAAACTTTCCCTTCAGTAACTTTTCTAAATCCCACTGTAATAAATAAAATATACATTTAAGAGTTTTAAATTACCCTTTAATACTGAATTTTGCATTAAAGCAATGCAATGAAAACACTACTTTTCCAAATTAAGGCACCTGAAGGGTAATAAAGGCTGTTTCTAATATTACGTGTTTCAAGGCTAGAGGAAGAACCTGTGCTCCACTCCCCAAAAATACTTTTTATAGTTTCTTACTTATGCAGAGTTATCTTTTTCAGATTTAAATACTGACACCTGGAAGAGCAATATATTGATTCAGATCACCCTTGGAAAGGGTAATATGATAAAGATTACATTCCATAAATCTCATGATTTTTGAAAATCAGAGAGTGGTATGTGAAAAGAACATGCCAAAACTCACAAAGGAACTCAGTTGTAGAGTATTCTGCTGTAGTAATAAATACAAAGGTTTTCTGTGTTTCTAAACCACGAACAAAATAGACAAATGCTAACATGTAAGAAGCTTATACTAGGTCATGCCATCGGGGATCAAGAAAGGGAGAAAGCTTATTGGATTCATGACACAGGAAAAGTATCTGAAGTAGGCGGTACTTGATATAAAAATTGTAAGACAAACAGACTCCCTATAAATGGAAACATGGAGAGTTTGTTACTACTTTGCCTGCCTGTCAAGCCAGAATTGTTCAGCTCAGGATTTAACTTGTCTGAAATACTTTTCTCAACACTTTTCTTCTTCCAGGAGAATTGGGGTCTTTTGGTTTTCATCACACCATACATATTTCTACCTGATGACAGTATTGTTATGACTCATAACTGCATTCGGGAATATGTTGTCATTGGATAGTTACCAACTTCATGGCAAGATTTCTGTCCTAATCATTTTTCATACCCAACATTGTATCACTGTATTTGCATTTAATAAATATTTATTGGCTATAGAAATGAATATTGGAGCAACAGAACTAGCCAAAGTTTTGACAAGAAAAGCAAAAAGCATAAACCATGTCTGTTAGTAAATAGTAAGTTGATTTTGACCGGCAATTGTAAAATATACACTTCCAAAATTTCACAGTTATGGAAAAAAAGTCCATAAATTTAGGCTGTAGCAATATTATAGAGACCTCTAAGTGCTAGATGGAGTAATTTGTACTTAACTTGGTCAATAGCAGATAGTTTTTAGAAATAGAAGGTAGCATTCTTGAATTCCAGCAAAAGATAGTATCATATATTTTCACAAGAATAGCTTACAGATAGTGAAAAAAAAATCTTCCTTTAATAAGCTATTTTCAGAAAACTCTAATATTGCCTACTGATATAATTCGGGATTGATAGTGTTTATCAGCAAATGTGGACTTTATTTTCTCTTTTCTTCTACATCCCTAGTTCTATTCTGTCCTGTCAATTTGCATATAATAAGGCCTGTTTTGAATGGCTAATTAACTTTCTATAAATAATAATATAAATATTTTAAGTAATAAAACAAGGATTATGCTGATACACCTCTATTTATATATTTATGCAGCATTAGTAGGCTATTCATATAGCAAAATATCTTATACTATAAATAATTAAAATGGTTTTGTTATGTTAACACTTTATAGATTTATTATCAGAGACAGAGAGGGATATTACATATTAGAAAGTAGTTGATCAAGAAAATCTAAATAGACATTTTTCTAAAGAATACATACAGATGATCAACAGGTATATGAAAAGGTGTTCAACATCACTTATCATCAGAGAAATGCAAATCTAAACCACAATAAGGTATCACTTGCCATCTGTTAGGATGGTTATAATCATGAAGCCAAGAACTAACAAGTGTTGGTGAGGTTGTGAAGATCAGGGAAACCTTGAACACTGCTGGTGGGAATATAAATTAGTAGAACCATTAAGAAAAAAACGTAAGGCCCGACAAAGCGGTGGTGCAGTGCATAAAGCGTCAGACTGCGGTGCAGAGGACTCAGGTTCAAATCTCCTAGGTTACTGGCTGGAGTGTGGGTGAGCTCACCAGCTTGAGCACGGAGTAGCTGGCTTGAGCGTGGAATCATAAACATGACCCCATGGTCACTGGCTTGACCCCACAGGTCACTGGCTTGAAACCTGAGGTCGCTGGTTTGAACCCAAGGTTGCTGGCTTGAGAAGGCGGTCACTCATGCTGCTGTAGCCTGCTGGCCAAGGCACATATGAGAAAGTAAACAACAAACAACTAAGGTGCTGCAACAAAGAAATGATGCTTCTCATCTCTCTCCCTTCCTTCTATTTATCCATCTCTCTCTGTTTGTCTCTCTCTCTCTGTCTCTCACAAAAATCAGTCAAACAAACAAAAAACAAAAAACATATGGAGTATCCTGTAGAAATTAAAAATAGAACTATAATAGGATCCAGCAATCACACAACTGGGTATATTTATTCAAAGAAAATGAAATCACTAGTTTAAAGTGCTATCTGTTTTACTGTATTCATTACAACATTATTCACATTAGCCAAGATCTAGAAAGAACCTAAATTTTCCTTTCCTAGTTTTCTTGTTAGAGAGACTATCTTCTTGTAGGCGCTTACTTTGTTTATGCCTGTTGGTGTTTTCAGGCTGCCAGCTTCTTCAGCTCCAAGTTGAGGATATAGGAAGAAAACAACTCTTGTTTTTCCTCAGGTCCAAGTGTTCCTGGGAGGTATGCTTTTTTTCCTCTCAATTTTCCAGCCTTCTTATGTTTGTTTCATATATAAAATACAATGTTCAGGGTTTTTAGTTGTACTTAACAAAAGCTCTGTCAATAGGGAAAAGTACATCTATTATATGTTTCTGAAACAAAAGTCTCCATCTTATTTTTAAACATCAGAATATTCTTTTTGAAAATTCAAACCACAGGGGGTATATTTTCAGTCTTTATTCATCATTTTCCTTTTGAAAAATCATTCAGAGTCAATAGGATATTTTAAAAAATTAACATGCAAAATATTTCAGAATATAATGTGTCCAAAACAGAGAAGTAATTTGGCATACTCAACTATAATCTTCTTTAAAATTAATTTACTAAAAGCAATAAGGCCCTGGCCGGTTGGCTCAGTGGTAGAGCGTTGGCCTGGCATGCGAGGAACTCGGGTTCGATTCCCGACCAGGGCACATAGGAGAAGCGCCCATTTGCTTCTCCACCCCCCCCTTCCTCTCTGTCTCTCTCTTCCCCTCCCGCAGCCAAGGCTCCATTGGAGCAAAGATGGCCTGGGCGCTGGGGATGGCTCCTTGGCCTCTGCCCCAGGCGCTAGAGTGGCTCTGGTCGCGTCAGAGCGACGCCCTGGAGGGGGCAGATCATTGCCCCCTGGTGGGCAGAGCCTCGCCCCTGGTGGGCGCGCCGGGTGGATCCCGGTAGGGTGCATGCGGGAGTCTGTCTGACTGTCTCTCCCCGTTTCCAGCTTCAGAAAAATACAAAAAAAAAAAAAAAATCAATATTTATTTTGCTATTTTCAGTTGAAAAATCATTCTTTGAGGGGAACACATATGATTGCCACAACTACATATTTATTATCAACGTTAATATTATACAATCATCATCAACTTAATTGATACCTCTAATGTCAGCACAGAATACTTTAAAATAAGTATAATAACCATAATGCAGAGCTGTTCAAGGACCAAAAAGTCATTTATTTTAAACATTGCCAAAGATAAATTTTTTAAAAAAGCATCTTTTATATCAGAACCTGTCACTGACTACCACTTATTTTAGATCGTTGAGAGTCCCAGTATATTTTTCTTTCTTGTGTGTTCATGGGCTGAAAGTTTGATCTTCAATGTCATAATTTAAATATAATGTTTCCTAGAAACCACTACCTTTGATAATTTACCTTTAGGAGTAGAACTGTTTAAAAAGTGCTTTCCCTTGATAGAATGAGTATTAAAATTTAGGTAAGCAATTTTAAATACTTGTAAGATCATAACTACTATCTCTGATGAATTTTCCAGTTTCTCTGTAAAACAATTGCCTACTCATAGATTATGCAGCGAAGTCCATTGTTCAAATCAGGAAATGGGTCTGAGCTCCAACGTAGTATAAGCTAAAAGAAAAAAAAAATAACTCACTTCTTTGTGACTAATTATTATAAAAATTGCTTTATTTCTAAAATGAAAACCTTATGCTATATTAAATAGAGACCAAAAATATGTAGTTTCATCATTAAACTATTTTATAGAACAAAAGAAAGAAATGATATTGTCTTAGTTAACTTTGGCTAACATAATAATATGCCACAGATTGTGTAGCTTATACTGAACAGAAATTTGTTTTTCACAGCGCTGGAACCTGTAGGTCTAAGGTCAGGATGCGAGCATGCTCAGTTGCAGCCTTCTCATTTTATTATCACATAACCAAAGGGGCATGGGAGCTCCCTGTGCTCTCTTTTATGAAAGCATTATTCTTATTTATGGAGGGCCTTAGTCTCATGAACTACTCACCTTCTAAAACAGCGGTTATTTTCCGATGGCTTTAGGCGACCCCTGTGTTTTGGTCGTTCGACCCCCGCCAGGGTCGCGACCCACAGGTTGAGACCCGCTGTTCTAAAAGCTAAACATCCTAATACAATCGCCTTGGAAATTAGAATTTCAAAATGAGTCCTGGTGGCAGTGGTGAAATTCAGCCAGTTCTCACTGGTTTGGCAGAACTAATACCTAATTTTTGGTTGGGTTTGGTGAACCGATTGTTAAAATGGCACTTGTAATCAGGGTTCTCTCTGAGGTGAGAGCACCAGGACAGCTGCCCAATGTGGAAATCACAAATTGATATTCCTTACTCTTTTTTAACGTTCATCTGTGCAACAACGTGTTCTAAGCGCCCATAGTAAAAATGTTCACTCTGTCCATAGGTGAAAAAAATTGATGGAACTATGCTTGTAATATTTATTTTTTCATTTTATAAAACTTGTTATACATTTTATGAAATACTGTATTGTAATTCCCTCACATTGGTTACTTCAGTAAGCAAATATATAACGTAAAGAGAAAAAGTTCCAAACTAGGTTTGACAAATTGTATTGTTTTTGTCAGATAGTATTTAATATTTTTTCATTAACATTTTAAAACTCTTATATCATAATCTAGTTTTGTGTACCTTTCTTATTGTTGTTACTTAAGTATTAAATGTATGAAATAGTAAACTAACTTTTGTTATATCATTTTTTATTTTTAAAATGGTCATTAGGGCTAAAACCCGGTTGTTAAATTATTTGAATCCCATCAGTACCTTGGAGGATATAAATATTCAGCTATAGCAGTTGTATTCTTGGAAAGTGAATAGCATTTAAAAAAATTGGACTTAAACAACAAGAACAAATAAATCATAATGTTAGCTAAAATATACTAATTTGATATCTGTTAATACTATATAAAATCCCTTTATATTTTTTCAGTTAAAAATACATCTATTATCCTGGCTAATATTTTTAGGTGATGGGTCCACAATTAGCATTGTTGAGTGGAAGGTGAAGAGTGGTTACTGACACAGGCTAAGGTCTCAACAAATACCAGTTTTATGTTCTTTGGAAGGAATCCATCCAAAGTGGTGATAATAAATCGGCAAGCCAGTGTCATACAGTTGTTTTTAAATACAACATAATTTTTAAACTAATTTGTATTTAAAAGCATTCCAACCTGTTCACCAAACACAAAAGGATTTATATGGAAAAGGTGAATTCCTGTTATTAATAAGACCTTGAATTTCATGAGAGTAATGAAAAACACACAGATATCAATGGTAATGCTAACATCACCTTTTTATCATTTGTGTCTCTAAGATGCAAAAATAACTGCAAATTAGTGAAAAAATGTATAAGCTGTTAATAGTGTTGCATCCATAAAAAATGTTTGAGTAATTACACATGTCAATAGATTATATATAAGCCCAGTAGATATAATGTTAACTGACAAATGTTATAAAAAAACAAAAATCTAATATTTCTACATTTTGAGGAAAATGCATTGTCTATATGGATTTTCTTCTAGTGCCTATGCAGAAGATACTACACATTTTGTTATTTGTCTTAATGTAGAGCACAGTTGTGTGTTTCTAACAAACTAAAAAGTAATTTTAGTCATTTACTATGTACTCTTTTTATAATTGTAATTAGGCCAAATCATGTATTTACAAATATTACAAGGATCAGCAATCATATACTGACAGCTTGTAATTATATAATTACCATGTGGACTTATGGAATTATGATACCTAAAGATGTCAAAGATATTTTAATATTAACTCTTCCCTAGTATGAATCAAAGTGAATAATATAACATAGAAAAGTCAGGAACTCATTCTAAAATCTCCAATTACAAACTTAAGAGAAATCAAAAATAAAATTTGGGTTGGGTTAAATAATTTATATTAAAAATGCTCTGAAATATCAGTGTTATATGCACACATACACGTGTGTGTATGTGTGTGTGTGTATATATATATGTATATATATATATATATATATTTATTTATTTATTTATCATCTCCCAATAATTAGTATTGGAACATCTTTATTATTAGGTTTTAGAGCCACTAAATACTTTTTAGGAGTTATGGAAGATGCATTTCCCAACGCCTAGGTTATACTAGGAGTTATTTCTATCTGAAAGACTTTGGGTGGTATATAACTTCCAGTCTGGGCACTCAGCTTAGCTCCTCACTTGAAGGGAGAATTGATGTTAAGAAGGTGTGTAGGGTTGTTCACCATGAACAGAGGTCATCTGAGGCGACTTGCATTGTCAGTTATACCAGTCACATATTGAACTCATTCTTATACTAAAGTTTGAAAGAGGTGATATGATTCAGAGAGCTCTGAAGTGGCTTGAAAAATTGGCTGATAACAGGAGAAATAGCAGAGGTAAATTGGGCTAATTGCATCTTTTTAATAAAGCATTTTGTTGTTGTAGAGGGATAGTCCTGAAAAGTAGTTGGTTTTCTTCTGCTCTCAGTAGACGTTAAATCTTCCAGAAAGTTGTGAATAAGATTTCTGCTTTTGACTCTTAGAGTTTTTCTCCACTCTCAAAGAATGTAAGCGTTTGGAGAAGGGAAAGCTAGAGCAGTCTTACAAAGCCTGCGACAATGGTATATTAATAATAAATACAAACAATCAGCTCACAGGGGTGGAGCGGGCTTAGGGCTCTAAACTGCGCTGTTTGCTGCTTTCCATAGTGCAGACATTCCTACCATGACTGATTTCAACCTACCAATGTGAAGTCGCTCAGCTTGCAAAATTCCTGAAAACTTAACAAACCAGTCTGAGTGGACTCCAGCAACCCATTGCAAAACATTACTAATGAGCAATTTTTAATTTTTTTTATTAATTTTAATTTATTGTGTTAATATGGATTCAAGTATCCCACTCAGTATAACTCCCTCACTCTCACTCTCTTGTCCCCCATGCTCCCCCCTTTGGTCCCCTCCTCCTAACTCCCTCCCCCCTTCCCTCCGGGATTGGCTGTCCTGTTATCTGTATCTTTATATAATTTCACTTATCCCTTCACCTTCTCTGATCCCATCGCCTCATCCCCTTCCCTCTGATAGCTGCCCCTCTGCTCCCTGTGACCCTGCCTCTACCTCTATTTCACCTCTCAGTTAACTCTGTTCATTAGATTCCACATATAAGTGAGATCATATATTAAGAAAATTATTTAGTATTTTATACATGAAAAAATGAACATATATTTGTTGTACTCCTATCATTCATATCAATAAAATAATTCAAAATAATTATATATAAAATATGCATATAAATGCATTTTCAGAGAACACTTATCCAAATCTATCTATCATCTATCTATCTATCTATCTATCATCTATCTATCATCTATCTATCTATCTATCTATCATCTATCTATCATCTATCTATCATCTATCTATCTAATGGATAGTTTTTTTACTTAGAAGGAATTTCATATGTATTCATCTAATATAGTAAAACTAATTTAACTTATTTATTTATTTATTTATTTATTTATTGAGAGAGGCCAGGGGAGAAAGAGAGAGAGAGAGAGAGAGAGAGAGAGAGGAAGATCAAGTTATCTTGTATGTGCTCTGACCTGAGAATTGAACCAGCAACCTCAGTGCTCTAGGACAGTGCTACAACCAACTGAGCTATCTGGACATGGCTTAATTTTTATTGATTTTTAGAGAGACAGGGACAGGAAGGGAGAGAGAGGAAAGGGGGAAGGGAAACATTCAATTGTTGTTCACTCAGTTACACATTCTTTGGTTGCTTCCCATATATGCCTTGACAAGGGATTGAACCTTCAACCTTGTTTTTAGTTGATGCTCTTAACTGACTAACTGGCCAGGACTAACATATTTATCTTTAATGGCTAGATTGTGGGTGTTTTGAGAACTTCTTAAGTACCATAAGAAGCCCAAAAGAAATCAATTTACAAAAACAACTTTGACTATGTAAAATTAAAACTGTGGTCTGCTTCCATCATGGTGAACTAAGCTCATGGCAGCCTCTTTCTCCCACTGATTCACAACTAACCCCAGAGAGCAACTCCTTCATGATTTTGAAAAATAACATTATACTGAGTGAAATCAGAAAAAACTAAGAATTATATGAATCCATACATAGGTGGGACACAAAATGAGACTCAGGGACATGGACAAGAGTGTGGTGGTTACCAGGGGTGGGGGGAGAGGAAGGGCACATAAAAAAAACAAACAGATAGAAGGTGACAAAAGACAATTTGACTTTGGGTGATAGTTATGCAACATACTCAAATGTCAAAATAACCTGGAGATGTTTTTTTGAACTTATGTACCCTGATTGATCAATGTCACCCCATTAAAATTAATAATAAAAAATAAGCACTAAAAAAGAAAGAAAAATAAATAAAAAGATTAGGTTGTAAAAGTGAGTCAAACTTAAGGAAGATGCCCAGAAAGGGAGGAATTTCATTAAATATTTTGTGGTTTTCTTTTCTATCTTGAGAATTTACTTGTAGAACAATTCAAAGTCTTAAATCTGCACAGTAAAGTAGGAAGGTAAATGGCTAAGTCTCTGATAGAAATTTTATGTTTAACATACACCAGAAGAACCTCATAAAAAAGGAACACTTTAGGAACGTGCGTAGAGGTTACAGTGGAGAAGAAAGAGCTGAGGAATAATGTCTTCTAAATCAGTGTATGATTCCAATAATAATAGGGCTCACCCCTGAGCTGTGTATGTGTGGGAAAGAATCTGATCGGAGTCCCAGAGATTTTGATATATAAATTTAAACTATAAACCAACTCTTAGATTAAACCATGAAAAGAATACACGTAGGACAAACTAAAAACATCATATTAAAGGCTTTCAAAATTGATCTGAAATTCAAACCAACATCTACAAAAGATAGGGAACAAATTATAGTGTAATATTAACCACATTGACTGCCTACTAAACATTACTAATAAAAAAATACAATAACAAGCCTGACTTGTGGTGGCGCAGTGGATCAAGCGTCGACTTGGAACGCTGATGTCGCTGGTTCAAAACCCTGGGCTTGCCTGGTCAAGGCACATATGGGAGTTGATGCTTCCTGCTCCTCCCCCTCTTCTCTCTTTCTCTCTCTCTCACTCTCTTCTCTAAAATAAATAAATAAATAAAAATAATTAAAAAATGAATTATACCTTTAAAAAAATACAATAACAAAGATTGACTTTTTCCATAGGATTATAACAAAACTAACAGTCTATTTACCGTATTATTAAAAATGTCAATTTAGAATTACAAAAAAAATGATAAAATGTTAACCAACAATGTAAATGATGATCAAAAATACTAATATTTATACAACCCAGATTTGGAATTATCAGACAAAAATTATAAAGCATATAATAGAAGTAAGCTTCTTTTGGTAAAAAAAAAAAATACACTTGAGGAAATGAAAAGATATAAGTTTCTGATAGAAAACAGAAAGTATAGAAAATAATCATTTTGAAAAGTTAGCACTAAAGTATACTGTTTGAACCAAAAGTTTTTATGATCTCAATAGCAAAATTGAATTTACAGGGGAAAGTATTGGGTAACTTAAAGATAGATGAATTTAAATTATGTGGTGTGAAAAACAGAAAAATATCAAAAAAAAAGATAAATAAAGACTAAGATTCCTATTGGACAATTTCAAAATATCTAAAAATCATGTAATTAAAGTTTCAGAAGAAAAGAAGAAATTAGTGCAGAAAAAATACTAGAAGACATAATCACCAAAGACTTTCTAAATATAATCAATGGCAAAAATTTAGACATGTAAGATCAGTGAACCTAAAGCACAGTTAAATTCATATAAAACCATGTCTAGACATATAATCACAATAATAAAAAGCAAATATAAATTTTAAAAATCTTCAAAGTATCCAGAAAAATAAACAGCAACACACAAAATACATAGGGACAATAATTTAAATAGGGATATTTTATTAAATTCATGGAAAACAGAATATACTAGAATGATGTGTTTAAAATGTTGTAAGAGGCCCTGGCCAGTTGGCTCAGCAGTAGAGTGTCAGCCTGGCATGTGGAAGTGCTGGGTTCAATTCCCAGTCAGGGCACTCAGGAAAAGCGACTATCTGCTTCTCCACCCCTTCACCTCCACTTTCCTCTCTCTCTCTCTCTCTCTCTCTCTCTCTCTCTTCTCCTTTCCCCCTCTCCCTCCCCCTCCCACATAGCTTGAATGAGCAAGATGGTACCAGTGGCTAAGGATGGCTTCATGGCCATGCATCAGGTGGTAGAATAGCTCTGTTGCTGAGCAATGGATCAGCGGCCTCAGATGGGCAGAACATCGGCCCCCCCAGACATGGATTGCTGGGTAGATCCTAGTCGGGGTGCATGTGGGAGTCTGTCTCTCTGCCTCCCTGACTCTCTCTTGATTAAAAAAAAAGAAAAGAAAAAATGTGTTGCAAGAAAAGTACTATAAATATGAATTTTATATTCAGTAAAAAACCCTTTAATTAAAATGAAATTAAAGACTTTGCTATGTATAAGAAAACTAAAATACTCTGTTTCCAGCAGACTTACTTTATTTTTTATTTTATTATTTTTTTACAGAGACAGAGAAAAAGTCAGAGAGAGGAATAGACAGGGACCAACAGACGGGAACGGAGAGATGAGAAGCATCAATCATTAGTTTTTCATTGTGCATTGCAATGCCTTAGTTGTTCATTGATTGCTTTCTCATATGTGCTTTGACAGTGGGCCTTCAGCAGACCAAGTAACCCCTTGCTTGAGCCAGCGACCTTGGGTCCAACCTGGTGAGCTTTTGCTCAAACCAGATGAATCCACACTCAAGCTGGCAACCTCGGGGTCTCGAACCTGGGTCCTCGGCATCCCAGTCCAACACTCTATCCACTGCGCCACTGCCTGGTCAGGCCAGCAGACTTACTTTATTTATTTTTTTCAGACTTACTTTAAAAGAAATACTATAAAATTTTTTGTGCATGAAGGAAAACAAATGATAAATCTCTATGAAAATAACACATATCTTCCATATTAAAAATTTTTTTAAATGTATGACTCTTGATGGCAAAATACATACAATACATACATTCACTTATATATATATATATAAATATATAAATACATGATAAATAAATAATATAATCTGGCATTTTTTAATCTATGCAAATATAATGTATGTAGCAATATAAAATAAAGGTTAGTTGATGTGGTATGGAAGGTAAATGAATTCATATGGTTGCAAAGCTTTAAAATTTAACTTGAGATAGTAAAATACATATATTAACTACCAGCAGATGGAGATTGTGAGGTCTGGATATTGGAATCCTAAGAATGAGGCGCCTGACCTGTGGTGGCGCAGTGGATAAAGTGTCGACCTGGAAATGCTGAGGTCGCCGGTTCGAAACCCTGGGCTTGCCTGGTCAAGGCACATATGGGAGTTGATGCTTCCAGCTCCTCCCCCCCCTTCTCTCTCTTTGTCTCTCTCTCCTCTCTCTCTCTCTTTCTCCTCTCTAAAAATGAATAAATAAATTTAAAAAAAATTAAAAAAAAAAAGAATGAGGAGAAAAATTTTAACCCAAGGAGACATAGCTAAATGACATTTATAAAAAACAAAATAGGATGCTAAAAAATTAAATAATTCAGAAAATGCAGGAAAAAGAAACAAGGAGAACAAAGGCAATCAAACAAAGAATAAAATAGTAGAAAATATCAAAACATATTTCATCAAATCAGTAATTACAGTAAATATAATTAGTTTGTAACCAACAGTTAAAGACAAACCCAGTTATATGTTGTCTACATGAATCCCATTTTAAGTATTAATACAGATATAAGTAATAAGTAAATTAATTTCTAAATATAATTAAACACTAATAAAAGAAAAGCTGAGTACTTATATTAATGTTGCAAAATTAGGCTCTGCAACAAAGCATATCACCAGGAATAAAGAAGGGTACTATATAATTATAAAAGCATTAGCTTACAAAGCAAAGTTTATAGTAATAAATGTTTATGAACCTTATAAGTACATAAAGCCTCAAAGTACATAAAGCAAACACATAACTGAGAAGAAATAGATAAATATCAGAAAGTGACTGCAAATTTACCATGCAAGGGAATTTGGAGGGCTAATAGAACTGTTTCTATTCTGTTTAGTGGTGATTACATAGCTGTACACATTTGTTAAAACTGTATGCCAGAAATTTCTGTGAGAAGATGAAACGTAAAGTAAATTAAAAAGCTGTGGTGCATATACACAATGGAATACTATGGGGCTATGAGAAAGAAGGAAGTCTTACCTTTTGTGACAACGTGAGTGGACCTGAAAACTATTATGTTAAGTGAAATAAGCCAGGTAGAGAAAGAAAAATATTATATGACCTCACTCATTTGAGGAATCCAAGGAACAATGTAAACTGAGAAGCAGAATAGAGGCAGAGGCGGGATCAAAGGGACCAGAGGGAAAGGGGACAGAAGGAAAGGGGATGATAGGATGGGATCAGAGAAGGAAAAGAGATTTGTGAAATTATATGTACATAACACAGTGTTGTATAGAGCAGAAAAGCAAATCCTGGAGGGAGGAGGGGAGGGCATTGGGGGGAAGGGGACAAAGATGATGTTGAGGGGAACATGGGTGGGGAGGATGTTTCAGATGGGACACTTGAATCTATGTAAACAGTAAATTTAAATCAATCAAAAAAGTCATAAAGGGAAAAAAAAGTCAGGTGTGTGTGAAATACAATGGTGCACTTCAAAATTTTAAGTGTAAATATTAGAAAAAGCAGGTGATAGTTTAAGATACTTTCTCTTCAAAGACTTTAAGGAACCAAAGGCTATATTCTGATTTGATTGATATTTGATAAATGTGTATAGACGTGGACTTTCTATTGAAATAAAAATTTAAGTAATAAAACTTTCACTTTTTTTGGTTTTCTTTTTAAAATTCTAATCCTCTCATCCCTACCCCACCTTATTTTGGCAACAGTCAACTTGTTTTCTCTATCTATGGGACTAGTTTTGTTTTGTTTTACAGATACCACATATAAGTGACTTTTTTCATATTTTACTTTGAATTATTGGCAGTCTTTACCTATTATGCCAAATGGTAGAAAAAGTTTACTTAGAAACAGATGTGAGAGCAACTCTGTTCACAAATATTATGGAGTCTACACCACGGCTATGTTACAAAAAAAAAAAAAAAGCAGCACATCAGAGAGCAGCATGGTAAATAAATAAATAGTTCTTCTAAACATGATTCCCTCAAATTCATTAAAATATTAATATCCATCTTGGTTTTTAAGAAAGATATATATTATGGAGTTTCCACAGTCAAGGATTTTTGTTTTTGTTTTTTCTACAAGACATCCCTTAAGACTATGGTATAAAGAGAAGATTTTAAAGAAGTTTTTGTAATATAACACAAGAGAAATGAAGCTTGCCTAAATTATGGAAACAGTGACAGAGCATTTCCTAAACTTTGCAATAAAATAACATGAAAGTTCTTGGAATGGTGTAATGTACAAATGAATTAAATTTGTACATTGAACTCTATTAATTCTTCCTACAATATTAGTATAGTAATGATAGAACCAATGAAATAATGTATGTTGTCCAGCACTAAACTAATACCATATATACTCAATATATCAATAAATTGTATTTTCCTGAATTGTGCTTATTTTTTTGCCCCTTCATATTTGAAGATGGAGCTACATATTCAAAATTAGGAGTGCTGAACCAGTTCCTTTCGTCTGGTCTCTCCAGTGGAGTGAATTTGTGTTAGAATGTTTGAGCGAGTGCCTCTATTTGTGTATATAAGTGTGTGAGTTGTGTATATGTGGTATGTGTGAGTTTATAGTATGGGTGTGTCTATACATACACCTGGAAGGAAAATTTATTTAAAATTTAGAATCCACATTAAGAAAATATATTGAACATAAAATTTGATACTGCAATGAAACCTTTTAGAATTACTGATTCGAATAGTTTTAGTAAATTGAAAAAGAAATACACCAGCAAAACAATTTTTGTTGCCCTTAAATATGTTTCTGTCTATGTATTTTGCTCTGATAGTTAACAAATGCTAACAAATGTTTTTATTCCACATATTGCACAGGACAAGATGTGTAGGCAGATTCTTTCACAGGAATAGGAGCAGCATGCAAGTTCTCATGCACAGAAAATATTCTTATACTCATCTTTGCTTTTTTTTCAGCCTCTTTAACTAGTCATCTAACGTTGAAGATAAACCCTGTGAGTAGTGAGTTTTTCTCATGCTTGCCGACCCCCACAAGTGAGTTATTTTTCAAAAAGTGAAATTAGTTCGTTACAGTTTTATTAACTTAAAATTATGTTTGTTTGATAACCAATTTATGGAAACAGGAAGAACATACATTTGCCTTTTTTTAATGTCGCCATCACACATGCATGATGGTACTCTGGATGGTCAGGAGGCACGAGGACGTACATGAATGTTCGTACCACTCAAAGGGTTAAAAAGAATGGGAGAGGGAAAGGGGGTGGGGAGGGGCACAAAGAAAACAAGATAGAAGGTGACAGAGGACAATCTGACTTTGGGTGGTGGGTATGCAACATAATTGAATGACAAGATAACCTGGACTTGTTATCTTTGAATATATGTATCCTGATTTATTGATGTCACCCCATTAAAAAAAATCACTAAAAAAAAAAAGTACTTTTCTCAACACTCTGAATTCAGATGATGAATTAAGTTCCACAGCTCTTCCAATTTTTCAGTTCTGTGTTGATAAATCTAGTATGCTTGGAACTACCTGAGAACTTGCATTTTTGAGCTCAACATAAAAAATACATCTAGACATTTTGGGGTTTCTGGTTACACCAAATCTTATTTTTTCCAGCCTAAAATTGTAAAGCCCTCTCATACTATATTTCAACCAAAGGGATGATATAAAATAAGAGATAAATATGTGAGAAGGGGAATTTGAATGATTCACTAATGTTTAAGATAACTGTACTTAGCTGATTCCATGAGCAGTTTTTCTCATCCTATATTTCGTCTCTCCTGTGAGAAAATAATGTAATAATAATAGATTTATTTTTGTTCCTATATTTTCAATTATGCTTGTCATTCAATATTATTTTATATTGGTTTCAGGTGTACAGTGTAGTGGTTAAAGAATCATAATTTATGAAGTGATCTACCCGATAATTCAAGTACCCACCTGACATGATACATAGTTATTACATATTATTGGCTATGTTCCCTATGCTGTACTTTATATTCCTGTTATTATTTTATATGAATTATAGATTTAAATGTGGAACTGAGAATCATTATTAACAATTATCTTAGGCATTCTGATGATAGTTAAGCCATTTTATTTGCCCTCTGCTGATATTATTATCTGCTTAAATTTTCATTATTTCAGTTTGCTTATACCTTCTGAACTTTGCTATTGACCTAAGAAGTTGGTTTTTTAAAATTTTAAATCCTCTTGGATTAAGAATTATTCTCTAGGGTTGGATGGACATTTCAATCCAAGAACAATCTAAGGTGTGCCCTATGTTCCCTTATTTGTATCTTTCTTATCATGAAATCTTTCTTTCTCGGAGTAAACACATTAAGCTCTCTTAGAAAGATGTTGAGTTCAAACTTTCGCTCTAACATCCTACACAAAATACCCAATTATATATTTTCTTTCTTTCTGCCTTGCTTCATCATTTATTTCAGTTATAAGGACAAGAAAGTTGCATGAACGCACTAGATTTCTTCAAGAAACACTGAATTTTATTAATATTAATATTTTGAAAAGACTTTTGTTTGGGTGCTAGTTCTATAAAAGTAATTGTTTTTCTTTGTCTTAGCTAAAAGATAAAATTTTGTTTAAAAATAATACACAATCAAAAACAGGACTATAATGCTTTTATATATGTTCTTAACTATTTTTAGCTTTAAGAAACTATAATTCCACAAAAAGATTTATAAATCAATAAAGTGTTCCTGCTTGCCATATTTTGCCTTTGTATCAATTGTTCTGATGACAGACTTTTTAAAAATATATATATATAATTAGCTATTTCTCTAGTGCCTGAACTCAATTTCTGAAAATGATGAAGAGGTTTACCAGGTAAATCTGGCTTCTAGAACTACTCACAAATCCTTTATGGCTTTTCTTTCTTTATGGCTTTAGTTGTGTTTTGAAGAATTCTACCTAGTTTTAAATATGTAAAATTTCATTTTTGAACATATGTTTTGAGGTATCTTTGAACAAATTTAAACATTGAAAATGGCTTAAATTTCTGGATGTTTTTTCTTACATAAAATGTGCTTTTGATTAGAGTCAAGAACATTTTAATTAAAATTTTAATTTATTGTGTTAACATGAATTCAAGTGTCCCATTCAATATAACTCCCTCACCCCCAACCACATGCCCCCACTATACCCTCTTTGCTCCCCTCCTCTTAACTCTTTCCTCTCTTCCCTCTTGAATTGCTATCCTGTTATCTGTATCTATATCTGTATCTGTGTTATATATATATAATTTCACTAATACCTTCACATTCTATGATCCCATCCACTCATCCCCCTTCCCTTTGACAGCTGTCCCTCTGATCCCTGTGACCCTGCATCTACCTCTATTTCACTCTTCAGTTTACCTTGTTCATTAGATTCCACATATAAGTGAGATCATATACTATTTTTCTTTCTCTACCTGGCTTATTTTACTTAGCATGATAATCCCCAGGTCTATCCATGCCATCATGAAAGATAAGATTTCCTTCTTTTTTCATGGCTGCATAGTATTCCAGTGTATATGTACCACAGTTTTTTTGGTTTTTTTTATCCACTCATCCACTGAGGAACACTTGCGCTGTATCTAGATCCTGGATATTGTAAAAAATGCTGCTATAAACATAGGGGTGAATATTTTTATTTTTGTATGATTATACTCAATTTTCTCTATTCAAAATTATGTATTTTATTTAGTTGTTGTTTTTATCACCTAAAAATGGAAACAGATTAAAAACCCAATATGTTAACATTCAGTGTAATTATGTTTCTAAATAGTACTCTTCTCTACCATATTTAACATATAACAAGGTATACATTCAGTTACAGTTTTGCTATATCAATATTTAAAATTACTTGTTTCTTAAAAAGTACAATACAAAAGATAGCTGAAATGAATAGTTTTGTATGACAGATAAACAGTATTCCAAAATCAACACATAGATATCTAAAAACACATATACTTGCCCATTATATTATGTGTATTGATGTAAAAATATATTTTTCTTTCTGTAGAGCTATGAATTGACCATTAGGCAGACATAAAACAAAGTTTTATAAAATGCTCAAAAAATTGTAGGAAATAAGAGTATATTTTGGGGAGGTTTGTTTTGGTGCTATGAATACTAGTACTTTTATTGTGTATATTTGGAGAAAAGTGAATAGGTTTGTCCTCATAGCTTGCATGATTAAAGTATCATAGAATAAAACAGTATATTTCATTCTCTGACAAATGTTAAGTGATCGATTATAGGACAGTTCTTATTAATGTATTTGAAGAGTTTCTTTAATAACTATCCCATCTAGATTTTATTTGCCTTTATCATGCTGCTTACTTTATGCTATCACTCTCTTCATTGAAACTGATGGCCACTTAGAATTTCTTATGTGTAGCAGGCTTGGGATAGATCCACTTTGAGGGTTTTTTTTCCCCCCTGCACTTCCTACATGTGGTAGACAGTGTATAGTTCTTTCAGTTCTGTCACTAGAAACTATGTGACTTCAGGCAAGTCAGGACATCATTCTAGACTTGGGTTTCTTATTTTGTAAAATTTAGAATGTTATAAAATGACATTTTTAGTCTTTGAACTCTGTTTTTGGCCCAAATATTAGAGTATTATTGTGCTCTTCTGCTGTCTTGTAGCAGTTTTGAACTTAAGACTGACCTTTTCTGGACACCAATAGAAAACTTTAAGCCTTTGCTTCCCTTGGTTTTTATTTTTGTCTCATGTCACAAATTTCTGGAGACTGCTTTACTCCAATTTAGTTAAATAAAGAAGTTCTGTTTTCAAGATAAATTTTAACAATATTAGACATAATATATGTAATTATGATTAGCCAACCTCTATTGCAAGGTCAATAATGTCAAAATTCATTGACTAGAATAAAATCATTAATCTTCAGTATCACAATGATCAAATGCATGTTAGCCTAGTTTATTCCATAGGTATATATCATTTCAACCCACAGTGGATATTTATTTGCTCCAGGTTGAAATTTCTCTTGAAGGGTGCTCACTTGCCCAGGTTGAGGTTTCTGTACACATTTATGCTTATAGGGAGCTATTGTAATGTTTCTGTATAACTACTAATGAATATGTGAACACATTATTTATGTAAAAAATGTGTATATGTTGATAAATTAATGTTGATGACTTAAAAATCATACTTAATAAACCCTAGTATTTAATACCAAGAGACTATTTTTCTTTAAATTTTTATTGTGATTGCAAGCAAATTGAGAAGCACAATATGCAGACATACTGATCTCTCCACATCTCTCCAGCTATTCTGCTCTATTTTCCAACGTATTACAAATAGAGAAACAGCCATATTCCGGGAGGTTAGAGGTTCTATGTCTAAGAAATTTGAATAGTGGACATTAGAGAAAGAATAAATCTAACTCCTTATTTAGAGTATTTGTCTGTAAAAGTAAAATCACTGACCACAGCTGGAGCTTAACTGCTGGATAGAAAATGATATATTTTTCTATTGATAAGGTTGCTGGTTCTTCTCTGCACCACTACCTGATAATAAGGGAGACAGACTCTTGAGAAACTACATTTACCTGCATCATTTTCTTTGACTTCCGGACCATTTTTAAGTTTCACATTTCAGTGAATTCTGCAATTACCATTTTCAGAATAGAAAAGGAAGACTTAAAAGCATTGAGAAATCTCATACAACCCAAAGTATTTCATGTGTAGTTTTGTGCCTATATAAAGAATTAATTTTGGAAGAAAGAGTTTCAATATGATATAATTTATTCAAAGATGTTTTATTACTATTACAAAAGAAACCTCTATAGTTAGAAATATCCTACATATATTCCTCATCATAAAAACACATAGAATCATAAAGTATGATTATTATTGGTTAGTTTGTCCTTTTCTTTGAAGCAGCTAATTATGTTCCATTCAAACTAATGCTGATGGTATTTTTACAGGTGACCCTTTTCGTGCAATGGAGATATGATTCTGATGAAGAGCAGTAAGTATTAGTATAATTAGGTCTAGGGAGTTGGTGATGTATATACAAAATTTCTCCATCTTGATCACAGATATGAAAGTGAAAAAGAAAGAAAGAGGACATTGGCTATTCAGGCTTAGTCTATGCATTACTGCTAAGATTATCTAGGCTCACATGGATTTACAAGGGTCGACTGAGATATAACTGATTATGCCTTTTCACATTCCTGTCTAGAAATGACCATGTTTTCAGTTTATAGGTAAATACCTACAAAAGACATACTATTAAAGAAGGCCATGCTGTGTAAACTGAATTATTTCTCTCCCGAGTAAGGATAGGTGCAAAGTCTGTGCCTATGTACCTAAATACACAGTGCTTATTGTTCTGATTTTGTTGAAGTAAAAAATCATGTAGAAAATTCATGAACGTGAAGATCATTATCCTGAGGTTCTATTAGGTGATAAAATAAGTGGATATTCAAAGATGACAACCATGCAAAACATCTGGCATCCTGTCACCTGTACATTTTTATAACTAAATTCCTACATGTGCTTTTGTGAAACTGTGCCAGAGGGACACTGCAATTATGTGCTACACTGAGTTACAGCCCTCGGAGGAGGTCATTGGCATGTCGCCACTTACACCTTCTATGCACTTGGGATGAGAAAGGGCTACAGCAATGAGACCAAACTGAATGTGAAGAAAACTCTCATTGGCTAAATTTTAGTGTTTCTTTTACTGATTGTTTTAAACATTAATTAAAAACTACTAGATTTTCAAAATATTAATTTATATTTTGTTAATTGTGTTGACACCTGTCTGAAAATAACAGCAATTTGGTTCCCCACGGACAGTTTTTCACAAGTGGAGTGACTTTTCATCTAGGTACAAAAGTATAATGTAAAAATTAAGTCCCTTTATAATATTATTGGTATACTGATTCTCTTGGATTTTTTGTTTATAACTTGAGAAATGGATGCCTGCATTATAATGGAGATACTAGTCCTATACTCACTGTAGGTTAGCTTCCAACTACAGGGTCACTCTCCTTCTTGGTAACATGTCTATTTGTCTTCTCAGCAGTGATTGGATACCAACAACTGCTTCCAGGTGCTTTGGAAATTTTTACTGTGTGTAACATAGATAGATTACACTATTTTTTAAAAACAAACTAATTAGAAAATATAACACTTAATAGCATCTAGAAAGTAAGGACTTAAAATTCTTAAATATATGCATGTTTTCTAAAGTGAAAGAAGACATTCCTATTTTCTAGAGCCTATTTTGGGCCTGACATTTTAAAATATATTATATAATTTAATCTTCATAAAAATGTTTTAAAAATGTAATATTATTTCAATTTTACCATGGGGAAACTCAGCAATGAGAAAAAGAATTTGAGCAAGGGCAGTCATTTTAAAGAGTACTCTGTTGCCCAGGCCAGTTGACTCAGTGGTGGAGTGTCGGCCCAATGTGTGGAAGTCCCAGGTTTGATTCCCGGTCAGGGCACACAGGAGAGGCACCCATCTGCTTCTCCACCATTTCCCCTCTCCTTTTCTCTCTGTCTCTCTCTGTCTCTCTCTGTCTCTCTCTTCCCCTCCCGTAGCCAAGGCTCCATTGGAGCAAGGTTGGCCGCAGGCGCTGAGGATGGCTCCACCGCCTCCGGTTCAGGTGCTGCAATGGCTCTGGCCCCAGCGAGCAAGGCCCCAGATGGGCAGAGCATCGCCCCCTGGTGGGAATGTCAGGTGAATCCCGGTCAGGCGCATGTGGGAGTCTTTCTGACTGCCTCTTCAGTTCTAACTTCAGAAAAATACAAAAAGGAAAAAAAAAAGAGTACACAGTTGAATGGTTAAAGATGTGTGTGTACACACACACACACACACACACACACAGTGGAAGATTATGCAGCTTTAAAAAAGATTGAAATCTTGCCATTTGTGACAACATTGATGAGCTTAGAGAGGATGATGCTCTGTGAAATAAGTCAGAGAAAAATAAATATATGATTTTATTTATATGTGGAATCTAAAAAACAAAATAAATAAACAAATAGAAACAAACTCATAGATACAGGGAACAAATTGATCATTGCCAAACAGGAGTGGGATGGGTGAAAAAGGGCATAGGATTATGAAGTATGTATCGCCAATTACAAAAACAGTCATGGGGATATAGTGTAGCATAAGAAATATAGTCAATGATATTGTAATAATTATTCATGGTGTCAGATGGTTCTGAGACTTAGTTTAGTGATCACTTTAAAGTTATATGTTTATTATTATGTTGCACACTTCTGCAACATAATATATATTTATATAACATAAAATATTTTTAAAAATTAAGTGGCAAGAGCCAGAAGGGGAGCTAATTCTGATTAGCCACAAGGTCGATGAAGTTTTTACAATACTACATGATACAAATATAATTTTACAATACCACACTGATATGCATATAATTAACTTCAGTAACATGACTCATTAATTCTTTCATGAATGAATTTTCCATCCTCAGCTTATATATGTATCAACAAAGCATTATGTTTGGTAAAGAATTTCTCAAGTCTAGAATTCAGTAT
Organism: Saccopteryx bilineata; assembly: GCF_036850765.1. Taxonomy (NCBI): domain Eukaryota; kingdom Metazoa; phylum Chordata; class Mammalia; order Chiroptera; family Emballonuridae; genus Saccopteryx; species Saccopteryx bilineata. Next base: position 39,922,775 of record NC_089490.1, read on the forward strand.
CAAAGATGAACCATATAATTATGGTCTATAATCCAGAATGAAAAAATAGTAAATGAATTAAGAAACTTTCCCTCTTAATTACTTTGCTTTTATGTAAATATTTAGTGTTACCATGTTAGCTTTGCTAGTCAGTCTTGAGATAAAAATCCCACAGTTGTAATTTTTCATGATAGGATAAGGAAGTTATGAAATATAATTATTATCTCAACACTCTTAGTAAAAAAATTCTGGGAAAACTTTTACTGTTCCTCAGCAATGGTTTGGTTCTACTTTGTCATCTATCTAAAAATGTGAGGAAATGGAATGTTACTATTTATTCTAGATGTTGTTGGTTACTAGCTTAATGAAAAGGGATAAATTATGAGTCAGTGAACTGTTACTATATTTCATTCAGGATCATTTTTACTTTTTCCTTTAACATATTTACTAAGAAGTTTCTAATATTCTTTCCCAGATACATATAACACAAACAAGCATTAATGAAAAAAAGAAAACACTGATTATTCTGTCAAATACAGTCTGTCATTTCCGAAGACTATGATCTATCTAAATGCAGGAATTTTCTCTGGCCAGGTCACTCTAATGAACTTTGAATATAAGTAAATAAATCTGGGCAGGTTACTTCAACCTCATGAACACTCTGATAAGGTGATCCTTCAGTGAAAGTGGTCTAGGATAGAAAATAACCCAGCAGCTTGCAGCTATAGCCTGGGTATGGTAGCACTTAGATGCCATACAATTTCTTCTCTTTCTTGGGTGAACCATACCAGAAGAGTAGGTGCCTGTCTCATTGGCTAGGTTCTCTTCCAGTTGGAAGGGAGAGATTAAAACCCATTTGAACTTAGAAGATCCAGACTTGCTCAAATAGCACCAAGAACATTCTATGATCCCTAAAAGGACCATGCTAAACCAAATGGGACAGACTCTTGATCCGTCCATTGTGTAATATCACACAATTTGTTTGATTATCATTTGTTGGAAAGAACATAAACTGATATTCTTAAGAAAAGTACTAAAAGTGTAATATAATGGTGTTTTTGTTATCATTTTGGAAGTTGAAGTTTGCTCCAAATAAATATACTTTAAATACATATAGTCATAGTCACATGAAAGTATCCTTCACAATTTTGACAAACATGTTTGTAAACAATTCAAAGTTTGCATTGCAACCTAGCACAATATTATTCCTCTATGGAAAAAAATATTTTTATAGACTTAGCAACTGTTACAAATTGATAAAATAAGATAAAGGTAAATTATATTTTATAATTTTAACCAAGAGAATGTCATTTACATCCCTCAATTGAAACAAGAAATTTCTTATGAAAGAAAATTTAATCCAAAAGAACTATTACTCCTTTGTGCAAGATTTCTACTATAAATCAATCATGCTAGACATCTTTGATAAATAATATTTTTATAATGTTTATATATTTTCTAATTGCCCTATTCTGGGTCAATAACAGTTATTAAGAAATCAAAATATCTGCATTAGTTGAGAAAATTTTGACTATATTCTTGTTTCTCACTAATGGTCTTATATAGCTTTCATGAATATTTTTTAATCAATTTATTTTAGAAACAGAAAAATACATACTTATTTTGAACAAAAAAAAACCTGAAAAAATGCCATTATATTACATGTAGTGGATAAGTGATGAAAACATATTTAACACTTAGCGTTATGGCTAAAACATAAATATGTCCATATAATTAAAAATTTGATAGGTCAGTTGTTGTAACAATTATTCTACCATTCTTATATTACACTAAAACAGATTTTAATACAGTAATTTATTTTCTAAATCAGATGTAAAATAATAATTCAAACCATTTTTAAGAGATTTAAGTTGAACTTGAGAAATGAAATTGTAACAGTAAATGAACTCCTATTTATATATTTAAAGTTGCGTCAAAAATAATTTACTGGCTTAATATGTGAAAATAAGTCTCCAAAATAATGGATTCTATCTTACTTGATATTAATTTATTATATATGAAACAAAATGAGTATAAAATGACAGAAGCAAGATTGAGTATATTCTAAATGACATACATATAGTAAACACTATTAGATTCCTTGAGAGAGCTAGGTCCCTGTGGAATAGTCAGAGACAATTTTATGGACTTAGAGGGACTGACAGAGGTAGAACAGTCAGAACAAGAAAATGGACTATATAAATTGAGTAAGATCTGAAGATTCACTTTTTATTTGGTGCTCAAGAGCTATATTTTTCCAATTTTAACCTGGCAATACAAAGTTCAGAGTTTCCAGAGGACAGGATCTAATTTCATGGTATCCTGTTCTTTGGAGTTCTGAATAAACCTCATTTTCCGAATGTAATGGAGGAGGGAGATTTGAGACCCGACTCCCAAAGTTTGTCTTTGAATAGCCTTGAGTAAATCAAATTCAGAGCTTTTGCCCTGCAGATATTCTGAAATTTGCTGGTAAAGCTAGAAGTTGTAAGATCGATATTTGAATGGATAGGGGGGGAAAAACAAAGGCAGGGAAAGGTGAAATTAACCTTCTCAGGAAGTAGTATGAAAATTCATTATCTTCTCTCCTCAGCTTTTCTTCCTTAAACAACTACCTCCTTGTCATTGTTTAACTATAGATATTCTTTTTGACTCTGGGCAAAGGACAGCTTATTGACATCTAATTCTCTCTTAATATAGGCTTCTGCCTGTTTATGGCATCAGAGGGTCAGACCGATGTTGTAGATATTCAGCCTTATTTTATGTAGAAATTTGGGGAATCTTTTTTGCCAATACCTTTACTTGATTTTAATTTCTTACATGAATTTTCAATGCAGCCAAGATATTTCTAAATATTTTTTTCTCTTTTTCTTTTTTCAGTAAACTTAAAGTAATGGTGAAGAATAATGTAGAAAAGGTGTTCCATACAGACCCATAAAGTGTGAGTAATGATTCTCATTTCATTATTTTTATTCCTGTCCAAATGATAATCAATTAAAGGCATGCTCTATGAAGGTTATAAACTAAAAATATGAAGGAAAATCTCATATTTTGTATTCATATCTTTTTCTTTATTGAGTCAATGACTGCTTTGTCTATGAGATGTAAAGTTCTGAAAGGACACATTATGCCTGCTTTGTTCAATATTATACCAAGCTATAGCAGTATACTAGCCTTTTTTGTAGGCATTTAATCTTTGTTGAATGATAGAAACAAGTCTAATTCCTGGATTTAATAAAAATAATGCTAAGTATAAACTTTCTTTTGCTTTCCAGTTTTTTTTAAGTAAAGACAGTAACTTTTTTTTTTTACCAGAATATTAAGTATTAGTACATATTTTAGGAAGACTACTTGAATATTATATATAATTATATTCATAAAAGTACATACATACACTTTCTATTCCTTGCCTCATCTCTGTTTAAACATCCATAAGACAATCATAAATACTACCTCATCTAGTAAGTGAACACTTCCACTGTCTGTATTCTGGCTGCCCATTTTCTCTTATTTATTATTTTTTTTCAAATTCTTTCAGCCCAACCCACCAAACATACACTGGTGGGTCAAGTGCATAATTCCAGTTTACTATGAGTGAAAGAAATTCTTTATAAGAACTAATTACAAAGGTAATTTGCCTCTCTCAGTTCAATTTACTCAGTGTTTTTCTTAGCCTCAGAGTTTTGAAAAGTTTTTAACAAATAGAAATCATTATTTTTCACTTCCGTTATCAATGCCCATTCCTACACTTGATCCAAGGCCTCATAATTTTTAAAAATATATTATGGTGCATATATTGTACATATTTTTATTTGATGTAGCAACCTGTGGTATACTATAATACTATATAATTTTATTGTCCAAAATGGGATAGTTTCAAGATTATAATGAGTCATCATAACTAAGCAGGGATAATAGGCATAAGCCAGTCATACCAAAATATAGTCTGTTATATTAATGTGTTAATGAACAATTTTCCAAAATCTACTTTATGATTGTCTCTGTCTTTAAGAAATCTAATATTTACCACCATTTTCTGTTTTTATTCTGGTATATGACATGTGCACATACTGGATATTTATTTTATCTTGCTGCAATAAACATTTGTTAACTCTGCACTACATTATATTTTTAACATTATTTTGTGTATTGGGAAATACAAAAAAAATGAGATATAGTTTTCTACAAAGAGTTATTGAAAATACACTAGCTTATACAAAACTAACATTAATAAGAGATTGAATTATGTATAAACAGATAAAAAGTGTTCAGAAGATAGACTTAATTTTTAAATAAGAAAAGTGCCTCATTTGGACTTTGAAGAATGTGTAAGATTCTGATAGAAAAAAATGTATAATATATAATAATAAATCAAAGAATAAGAAAAGTAGAAACAAAAAAAATAAAACAACAAATTAAAAGGTATTTTTGCAGATATATAATAGTAATAATTTGCTCTCTATTTTATTATAAAATCTGATTCAAGAATTTTTTCTCAAGCCTCTTGTTCCAACTTCCTTTTCAGATTCAACAAGTTTAAGGTTGAATTTTGGCATGTTTAAGAATGTAGAATCTATTGGATTATAATACACTTCTCCACACCATTTCCTTTCTTTGGTAGCCTCATTTACTTTGGGAATGAGTAATTCTTCAACAATACAATTTATCCTAATTCAATTTATTCTGATTTATTCCATTTTGATACTACCCAGTCAATATGCTTTCATGACATGAGACATAATGCATAAAAAGGAAAAGCTATAATGCACATGAACACAACAAATATGCTATATAAAAAGAGACAAAAAGGAATTATACTTTCTTTTCATTTTTACGTGAAAGAGAAACCCATTCAATACGTTAGACACATTATCGATTTTTTTAACCTCTGCACTTAATTTGCCTTTCTCCAAAGAGAGAGTATATTTCCTAGTTCTCCAGAGTTGTTTCTTTTAAAAGAAAGCATGATTTATAGCTACTGTGCTTATTTGTACCACTTTGCCAACTGGAGATGACTTATTTCTTCTGTATGGAAAAATGCTGACTGCAAAGTTATGCATATTTTAGAATCTTTCAATTCCTGGAATAATTTCAGAAATATTTGTAATCAGGGTATAGCATTTTTAGGGCCTAATTTATTACTTTGTGCTTTATCTTCAGGTAGTTTACACAGGTTTTTCAGCACCATCTGTTCCTTGTGTTTAGAAAAAGTAGATTAATTTAGACGTCATTATTTAGAATGTTTACCCTCAATGACACCTTAATCTTTGAAAAGTTTTATAATAATTACAACAATCACCCCTTACAATATACGAGGCTTTAAGTTATAGCAGCATTTTTATAAACATCTATTTTGTTGTACAGGTAGAGCTTAAAATCAAATGCTAATCTACTAATATTTTTTAAAAAGAATTTAAAATAATGCCTTTGTTCTATTTTATTTTTTAAAAGTTTATTAAATTTTAGAGAGAAAGAGGCAGTAAGAGGGAGAAAGAGAGACTCTGATTTGTTGTTGTACTTATTTATGCATTCATTGATTGACTCTTTTATGTGCCCTGACTGAGGATCAGACCCACAACTCTGGCATGTTCAGATAACACTCTAATAAATTGAGCTACTGGGCCAGCTTTCTGTGATCTTTAAAAAATAAAATAAAATTAAATTAAATTAAAAAGGCCTTGGCTGGTTTGGTCAGTGGTAAAGTGTCGTCCTAGCATGTGGAAGTCCTGGGTTTGATTCCCAGTCAGGACACACAGGAGAGATGACAATTTGCTTCTCTGCCCCTTCCCCTCCTGCTTCTCTCTCTGTCTCTCTCTGTCTCTCTGTCTCTCTCTCTCTATCTCTATCTCTCTCTCCCACTCTTGCAGCCATGGCTCAATTGGAGCAAGTTGGCTACAGGCACTGAGTATGGCTCCATGGCCTTTACCTTAGGCACTAAGAAGAGCTCAGTTGCTGAGCAACAGAACAATGCCAGAGATGACCAGAGCATCATCCCCTAGTGGACTTGCCAGGTGACTCCCTGTCAGGGCAGTCCAGATGCATGCGGAAGTCTGTCTCTGCCTCATCTCCTCTCACTGAATTAAAAAAGAATCTTTAGTAACAAAACTTAAATTATAAATGAAATGAATTACAACTTGATCAAAGGTAGTGATATATGTTTGGAATCTTGAAAATGAAAACAATGAAAATTTAATTTTATGTGATTACAGTAATTTACTGCAGAACATTCAGGCATGTGATTTTATCTATGTATAAACTACTTTGGGATTATTATTATTTGCTGTTAATGATGTAGTTTCTTTACAGAATAAATTTCTATGGTTCTTTTCTATTATTATTTAATGTAGACTGGTTCACTTAAATAGAAATTTATTTTCTTGGCCCTGGCTGGTTAGCTCAGTGGTAGAGCATCAGCCTGGCGTGCGGGAGTCCTGGGTTCAATTCCCGGCCAGGGCACACAGGAGAGGCGCCCATCTGCTTCTCCATCCCTCCCCCTCTCCTTCCTCTCTGTCTCTCTCTTCCCCCTCCCGCAGCCAGGGCTCCATTGAAGCCGGGTTGGCTCAGGCGCTGAGGATGGCTCTGTGGCCTCTGCTTCAGGCACTAGAATGGCTCTGGTTGTGGCAGAGCAACGCCCCAGATGGGCAGAGCATCGCACCCTGGTGGGCATGCTGGGTGGATCCCGTTTGGGCACATGCGAGAGTCTGTCTGCCTTCCTGTTTCCAACTTCAGAAAAATACAAAAAAACAAAAAAAAAATATTTTCTTACAATTCTGGAACCTGAAAGTCTTGAGATCAGGAGCAAGTATGATCTGGTTCTGTCAAGAATTCTTTTTCTGGTTTGCAAATGGCCACCTGTGACAGTGTCTTCATATGGTGGAAGGAGGAAGGGATAGAACGATTGAGAGAAAGCAAGCTCTCTGGTACCTCTTACGAGGGCACTCATCCTACACTAAGGGTCCCAGCCTCTTAACCTTATCTAAACCTAATTATCTCCAAAGGTCCTACAGCGAAAACTATCACATTGTGAGAAAGAGCTTCCACATGTGAATTTTGAGGGACAATTTAGTCCATAGCTATTACCTCAGGCTTCATGTTATTATTGCTCTTCCAAATTTCTTGAAATTGTGTTTCATCATCATCAAACAATAGAGTGTTTCTTTAAACTTCTACCTACCTTGTATTTAATATATTTGTGAATGTATTACATGGTTCTTGCTGAGTCTACTGCTGTACCCTTTTTAGTTTGCAGTGTTTGAACCAACTGGGCCTGGCATAGGAGTGGAGGTTACCATTTAATATTTATTATGAATCATAAGATTCTCATTTGTTGTAGGTCTAATTAAAAATTATTTAATGCTATCATTCTCATTTACCATTATTAGCATTAGCTGGAGATTATGCACTGATATACTTTAAACTATCTGTCAGTACTAACCAAGTGGATTAATTTATTTGATATTAACAATTCAGTGGCATGTCCACTGTGTATAAAAGTCTAAAAGTTTCAAAAGCTTAGTTTGGCCTTATTATGAGGAAGAAGAGAGGCAAGAGATTATACCCGAGATGGCCATTAAAGATGGCTGTAATTTGATATGTGAGAAGGAAGGAATGGTGTCTGCATTGGTTGGATTAAATGAGATTTATATTTAAATGTTTCACCTTTTGATAAAGATCTGAGGAGATTATTTGTAAAAAGCATATTATGGGTGAGTGATATATACATAGATTGATTTCGCTACAACTGTAAATGAACTTGATCCAATAAGTATTTGTACTAACATACCAATGATAAAATGCTCATACGCTTATTTAAAATACCCATTTCCAGGGTATTATAATTTAGTATGGAGTTAATATTGGGAAATACAGCTGTGGACAAGGAAAAACCATTTCAGTCCTTCTCATAAGATGATGGCATAGTTCAATTTGCAGAATGTTTGCTCTTCAATGGCCATGATCCTCACAGTGCATCACAAACAACTGCCATACAATAGGCAGTAAGTAAATAACTGTTGTATAAGTGAAAACTGCATAGATTATTTTCAAAAGATTAAATCAGGAAGTTGTATAAACTGTGACTCGGACTGGGGAAATGATGGAATTGTAGTGTATAGCGATGATACTGGAATTATGTAATTGGTTGGCAATAAAAAAAAAAAAAAAAACAAGTAGGAACAATGATGACATCACAACTCCCATGGGCTCTGATAATCTTTAGGTTTTATATTACTCACTGTACTGGATATTGCTTTGAAATGTCTACTATGTATTTTTAATGTTTTTCTCAACACACAGTAGAAACAAAGAAGAGGAGCCTTAAAACAGTCAGTATTATATTTGCAGACTCTTGTAATTTCATTGTTTGAATGACATGTTGAGTTGTTAGGCTAGATATGAGGCTCATTGTCACTTTATCACATATAAATGAATCACCTTTGCTCCTACCATTTTCTCTTTGTAGAACAACCTTCATGTGCCATTATTCATAAATCCTATCTATTCTTCAAATATGAATTAAAATTTTGCACTCAGTTTAATTGTATTTTTTTCCTGTAGAGCTAAAGCTGATCTCTACTTAAATGAGTATAGAGCTTAGTATTTTTTAAATTATTGTATCATGCTTTTAAATATAAAAATTGTGTACATTGGTATACTCTATATTAGTCAAAGTTGCCTTTAATCTTTCTATTTGCCATGTTCTTTATATCTAATAATTTGTATGCAATTCTCCTTAATTAATATTTGTTCAATAAATGAATAAATTTTAAAAATTGTGACATTTTAATAACTCTTAATCCTCTTCCATAATTAAAAGAACTGAGGTAGAAACCTTAGTGTTATGGATTGTTAATTTAATACTGAGATTGGCTTAGAGTTTATTTTTTATGTATTTTATGTCATCTTTTTTACTTCTCAATTTTTTCCAGTAATTTGTTAACTGAAAATATATTAACTTAAGAAATATTTTTATAATTACCTCACGTAAAACTTATCCTAGGTTACATATATGTGGCAATTTAAAAAACATTTTTCAAAGCCAACATAGTGTAACATTCTAAGATTCAGTGACAGTTTTGAATGGAGGCTCTAAAGCAGCGCAGCTTTATGTAATTGGTAGCATATGTGGTAGCAGTTACTTATTAGATAATTGGGAGCATATGGCAGCAATTACTGTCAATCAAATTATGCAATGTCCTAGTAGGTAAAGTAATACCTTCATTGCAGAAGTGTCTGATATGTATATTCTCAATCTGATCAAGGGACTAATGAGAGCATTCTATGCTATAGTTTGAGTAACTACCAATGAACAATGTTTAGAAGCAATCTATAAATTTAATTGAGGTCATGGCTACAGTATGAAATTTGGCCCATCCAATTTGCTTTGGCTCATTAAGACATGAACTGCTCAAGAATTGTGCAGACAGGTCATAACAAATCATAGCAAGTGAATTGTTCAGCGAGGTAGAATTCTATTGTACAGACATGGCCTAAGGCCAGGTTTATGTATCACAAGAAAAATGCCCATGATAGAGTATATACAGAGTATCCAGGTCTTAGCTGGATTGTCAGATGGATCATGTTCTCTGGCAGCAATGGCTCATTAAGATCTATAGCCACAGAATAATGGAGCTTACACTTACAATGTCATGGTTTCTATGGAAGCCTACAGATACAACACTATCAATCTAGTACAAGAGAAAACCTAGTTTTACCAGAAAAGCCAAAGTACTCTGCTTGCCCATAAAAATAATCTATACAAACCTTATGGATATGTAGGCTTCATTGCTCACTCTTTTTTGATCAAATTCTGCACTCAAAAATGGATACTCAATACGCTCAGGAAATGTTCATGTCCGGATGAAGGCAGTACTTATGAAATCTATTAAGAAGGTATCAAATTTCAGATCAAAGGGTACATTTACTGACAACTGTATGCAATCCTGTTGTCAGTCTCCAGATTGCCAACATTAAAATTTGCTTACCTATTTAGCTCCCTTTCTTTTCTTTCCTTTTTTCTTTTCTTTTCTCTTTTCTTTTCTTTTTTCTTTTTTCTTTTTTTTTCCTTTGTCCTTCTAATGCTTATATCAACTCATTTGTCACATATTTTGCTCACATATAAGCATACAGGTACAAACAGATACACACACATACAAACAGAAATATACTGACACTTTATTATTGTATAACATGAGTCTACTATCCATATCAAAAATCCAGAGCAATCAGAATTTCAATGGGATCTAATAAAAAATAGTATTTCATTTTTCTATCACAGATGAGAGTGATAGAAAACTGTGGTTCTAATGTTATGAAGCACCTAATTATAGTGGTTATTGCCATGTGCATATTTATATATATAATACATATATATATAATACAGTAATGATTGTATTATACATCAGCAAACTACTACTAATAATAATAATAATGAGTAGGCTTTCAACTAACCTGGCATTTAAAGCTGCAAATCTACTTAGACTAGTACTGTCTTTTTCTTACACCATAAATACCTGCATGAAAACTTTCAGATTCAACAAATCCTTTCCAAAATTATTTATTAACTACTTAATAAATTACAGGTAGCATTCTAGGTTTTGTGTATCTAGGTTAAATACAACAAAAAGAAAATTCTGTCTTCATGTAGATACAATCTAATACAGAAAAAGAAAAACAAAAAAATCAACCTGAATAAGCAAACTAACTACTAAGGAGAGAAAGAAGCGGTGGGGTGAATGGGGAGAGACTGAGAGTAGGAGAGGAAGGCACTGAGTATTGATTTGAAGCGGCAAAGTGGCAGGCTGAACAGAAGGCTGGAAGAGCTTCTCAGGTAGAAAGTAGAGCAGTCGGAAACACCCCGAGGCAGGGGAATGCCTGGCACAGTCCAGAGAAGCAAGGAAGTGTGCCAGTGAGACTCGAAGAATGTGGGAGGGCAGGGAAGTAAGAGATAAAGTGCTTATGGAGCTAAATTTCCCTTGAGGGTAATTTTAAGAACTTTGGCTTTTACTTTGTGTGACATGGGAAGCCACTAGAGACTTCTGAGGAGGAGAGTGATGATCTAACCATACTTGAAAGACCTCACTGTGGCTGCTGTGTTCATAATAGACTGAAGGGAAAGGCTGGATCCGGAGATCAGTTAGAGTGATATTGCAAGCATCCAGGCAAGAGAGAAATTATGAAAATTGTTTAAATTCTGTATTTGTTTTGAAGGTAAGCTAATAGAATGTAGAATATGAGTACTGACAGAAAGGGAGAGGGCAAAGGGGGCTTCAAGTTTCAACTTATAAAACGGAAAGCACAAATTCCCATGAATGCAATGTGGAAGACTTCAGAAGAAGCAGGGTTTGGGCTTGAAAAGCCAGTAGCCACGGCCACCATCACAGCCACCTGGCCTGTGCAGGTTCAGGTTTGATTCGGACAGATGGTAATGAAACAACGGAGTCAAGAACTGGTGGGCCATTACATTTAATCCTAGTTCGCATGCGGTGGGCAAGAATTACAGAGAGAAAACACTTCCCTTTCCATTCAGGGCTCCCAAAGTCACTGACTTATCTGAGTTTCCTAGAATCAAAGGTTTCTATCTTACCAGCCTTATTCACCTCTGTTCTTCATCTCCTTCTCTATCCACAAACTCTGCACAAACTGGCTTCTCCTTCAGCACTCTGCCATCTTGGCTGCCTCTCTGCTGCAATGCTAATTTCAAGAACCAAGAGAGCGAGCCCCTGGTCTGCCCCATTTTATAGTGTAGATATCAAAACCTTTAAGCCAATATACAAATAAGGAAGTCTTTGATACAAAATCACTTATCTGAGGCATAAATGGGATTCCTCATGAGAGTGCACCACCCCACATCATGCAACAGTCAAGGGTGTGGGGGAAAGCTTAATTTTGATAAAATCTTAGTATTTAAAGGGTGGGAAAGGCTTAGTCTTAAAACTAAGCTTTAGGCTATAATGACTTTGCTGGCTTACAGCCTGTCCCCCACACCCAATGCAAACTATAAGCAAATAAACATATATATCATATTTACAAACTTATTTGACCAACAGGGCTGTTTATGGTTTGGTTTAACTGTTAGTTTGTCTGCTTGCTGGTAAAGGATGGAATGTTAAATTTGGAAATGTTAAATCTAAATGGAATATTAATGTGATCTATCTTCAATGGAGAGATGTAAAGTTGGCAGTTAGATATTGTTTGAAAAGTTTAACAAACCTTTTCCTGCTTGGTAAGAAAATTTGATTTTGTTTAGCTCCCTGCAGTTTGTTGTGGTTTTTTTTTTTTTGGAAACCTATTGAGCATAATATGCTAATGGAATTACTAATGATGAACTATTAATATACTGACAGAGAGTAGGTGGAACTAAAAATTAAAATCAAAACGAAACTGTTTCAAAACAGACTGCAGTAAGGCACACAAAGCAGATAAGTGTACCAAACCAGAACAGGGATCTCTGTCACAAACTGTTCCCAAATTCTCTTGACACTAACTTATTCAGGACCATATGCTCCAAGATAAAACCACAAACAAACTGAAGTAACAGTAACTCTTGTGAACTCAAATATTCCAAAGACAAGGCCACTGACTCTTACAGCAACATCCTAGTTTGCAAAAACTGACCCCAACCAAGATCATCCTGTGATTAACTCTAGAACTAAAGATCTCATAGGTCCTTTTTTATGAACTCTTTATTTAAGATACACCACTGTCCTCATATATGCCCTTTGTTTCAGCAAATTCAATAAGCTTAAACATATTTTTTTTTGCCATTGGTTTGTCAATGGTGAGCCTCGGCAAATGAACTATCACACAAAGCAATGTTCTTTATTGCCAAAATAACCATGATTAGTAAACTGTATCTGGACTGTGATAATTATAACTACTTTAAAGGAGAACCTAGCTTTGTAACTCCCCGAGTGCAGTGCCTGTGGAAATCGGGCAGGTATCTTGTGGAGACCCTAAAAGCTTTGTCTGCTCAGTTGTTACATAAAATATTGCTGCTGTGGTGCGTGACATTTTTAAAACCAAGTAGAACATGTACCCTCCTGGAAAGGATTCCGTTTCTTTGCACCTGAGCTGTGTGAACTGCTGCAAGGAATGCTGTTAGGATTTCTGCTGATGAGGAAACCTAGTTATTATGGATCCTTTTGTATACACAGGCAAGTACCAGTGAGGCCTAAGTCAGTCTTGCAAGTCTGAAAGGTTAGCCGAAATCAGGCAGAGTCCTTAGAGGGCACCGTAACTAGGCAGCCTGGAACTCGGGGAGAAGCTCTTCGTTGTAGATAAAAATGTGGAAGACATCAGTGTACAAGTGATATTGAAAACCAGGGAGAGATGACATTTTACATAGTGAATTCAATAAAGAAAAAAGACATCCAAGGAGTGAGGGCTGGGCATTTTAAACTGAAAAGATTGAAGAGGCAAGAAGAAACAGGAAAAGATGTTAAGAAGAAATCGCCAGTGTTGAGGTGTAATAATTCTGCTTCCTGGAGGCCAAATGAAGTGTGTTTTAAGAAGAGAATAATTTTGTTGAATGCTTCCATTAGATCAAGTGAAATGAGAAGAATTGAATAGTGGATTTAGCAACATAATGGTGTCTGTGGACCTTCCCATGAACACTTTTAGTGTATTCTTCAGGGCAAATACCTGCGTGGAGAGGGTTCAAGTAAAAATAGTAATAGGGAGCAGAATGGAAAGGACAGACAACACATTTTATAAACAGAAAAAGAAACGGGAATGTAATTGGAGGATGAAGTAAGGACAAACGAGAGGTTTTATATTTATTTTCTTTCTTTTATTTCCAGAGGATGTGTCACTGTTTAATGTCTGTTAGCTGGATGGTGCTGGAGAGTGGACAGCAGTGATGCATGAAGAATGGGGTGGGGGTGATGGGTTTGAGCTGGTGGGAAGGAAATAGGCCTAAAGCGCAGGGGTAGGACCCAGATTGAAAAAAAAAAAAAAGATTGTGATGTATTGCTCCATAGATATGTCTGCTCAGAAATGCTTGAGGGGAAGCTGGAATACTCTCATTTCAAATTCAACACAATGAGTTTCTGTTTATTCGTTCACTTAACAAATATTTATCTAGCGCTTTCTAGGGCTTAGGGACAGTTTTAATAGCTGGGGACACAACAATGAAGAAAACAGATGAAAAGCAGCCTTGCCAGTATGGTGTTTGCCTTTTGAGGAATCTACTGAGTTTGAAAAACAAGTTGAATAAAAAAAATAAAAATAAATAAAAAACGTACTACACTTTTTGTCCAATAGCATTTGAAAAAATTACTTCAGAGCAGCCTTAGTTGTCTTCGTGGAAATTTCAGTGTAACTATTTACTCAAAAAAGAAGCTTGAAGGAAACAGCTTGGGTAATGTTTCTCTGAAAGGAACTCCTGATTCAGCTGACAGAAAAGACTGTGTCTGGTAATCAGTTTCCGAGGAACTGATGAGATTGTGTCAGCAGAGATTTGGGACGGAACCCTGGATACTTGCAGACCTGGTCAGTACGTTCTTTGCCAGGGATGGTCAAGCAAAATCAATCAAACCTCTGCAGGTATCTTTTCACGTCCCTTGGGAAAAGTTAAGTTTACTTGGCAAATGCTACGTTCAGTTACACATGTTTATTTATTTATTTTTTCTGTATTTTTCTGAAGCCGGAAACGGGGAGAGACAGTCAGACAGACTCCCGCATGCGCCCAACCGGAATCCACCCAGTACGCCCACCAGGGGGCGATGCTCTGCCCCTCCGGGGCGTCGCTCTGTTGTGACCAGAGCCACTCTAGCACCTGGGGCAGAGGCCGAGGAGCCATCCCCAGCGCCCGGGCCATCTTTGCTCCAGTGGAGCCTTGGCCGCGGGAGGGGAAGAGAGAGACAGAGAGGAAGGAGAGGGGGAGGGGTGGAGAAGCAGATGGGCGCTTCTCCTGTGTGCCCTGGCCGGGAATCGAACCTGGGACTTCTGCACGCCAGGCCGACGCTCTACCACTGAGCCAACTGGCCAGGGCCTACACATGTTTGGAATAAAAGAAAATTTGTCATCTGTTACTTTAAATATGGTCAAGAAAACCTTTTACCACTTGTAATAGCCACCATTTTTCCCAAAAGACATTGTTCATTGTGCATGACTTGTATTTCTAAATCACTTCAGGGACATAGATAAGCTCTTAATTCGGGGGGATATAGGCAAAACCTGTCTCTTGAGACTTCTATATGTACAAGGGAAAAAAACACAACCTTTCTATTCACTAAAGCAGGGCACTTCTTTTCTGAACCTTACATTTTATCCCACATTTTTGACCACACTGTTTTTTATATTCAGTTTTTAACAACTCATATATTTTCTTAAAATTTCTATGCATTAATGTGTTTTACCTGTGATTCAGTAGATCCTTTGTTTAAGCGGAAAATGGTCTATTTAATAGATTCCAATGAAAAGTTGTTAAATTACAATTTCTTGGAAATGTAAGTTCAGAAATCTTCGTTTTAAACCAACTCTGACACATTGTATGCACATTAACATTTAAAAGCCAGAACCCTAACCCTTCTAATCAGTCTCAACATTTGAAGAATGCTGTTGGTCAAGAAACAGTAATGATTTTGCCCTTAATTTGAAGACCCTAGTGACGAGGAGGAGTTTTAGTTTTTGTTGTATGTTTCAATACATAAAGCTGTGATTTTCAACTGGAGTGGGGGAAGATTTTACCACACAAGGGACATTTGCAATACCCAGAGTCAATTTAACTTGTCATGCAGGATTGAGGAAGAAAGAGTTCTATTGTGTCTGATACGTAGAGGTCAGGGATTATTCCTACAATGCATAATGCAATGCCCCCCAACACACACACAAAGAATCATCTGGACAAAATGTTAATATGATAGAAGTTAAGAAAACCCACCCCGCCTGATCAGGCGGTGGCACAGTGGATAGAGCGACGGTCTGGGATGCAGAGGACCCAGGTTCGAGACCCCAAGGCCGCCAGCTTGAGCGTGGGCTCATCTGGTTTGAGCAAAAGCTTACCAGCTTGAGCCCAAGGTCGCTGGCTCGAGCTAGGGGTTACTCGGTGTGCTGAAGGCCCGCGGTCAAGGCACATATGAGAAAGCAATCAATGAACAACTAAGGTGTTGCAATGCGCAACGAAAAACTAATGATTGATGCTTTTCATCTCTCTCCATTCCTGTCTGTCTGTTCCTGTCCATTCCTCTCTCTGACTCTCTCTCTGTCTCTGTTAAAAAAAAAAAAAAAAGAAAACCCACCCCTGTGCAGGAAAGAGGAGGACCAAGAATAATATTTTGATCTTCCCCTGCCCCTTACTATATAAGATGATTAGAATTTTGGGAAAAAATTTGTGGCACTGTTCTAAAGCAAGTCATAGTAAAATCTGAATGTCAAAATTAGAGATGGCACAAAGACATAACCTTCAGACATTCCTTTAATCCCATACCCTGGACATTGCAAACATAATTAAGGGTAGATTCATATTTTTATGAGTTTACAAAATGATCGTGTGATTAATAATAAACCATAATGACAAAAAAATAAAGTTGAACAGTTTTACTTTCGACCATACAATTTCAACAAGAATTTTTTGTCAATTTGTATAAATTTCATTTTTTATATAACAGTGTTTTTGAGAAGTAGCGATGGGTCTCTGTGTCATCGGGCCTTGGCAGCTAAGCAAAGTATAAACGCTAATTTAGGTAGGTAGCTAGATATTGTTGGGGAAAGAGCGAAAAGGGTATTGGACATTATATTTTATAAAAACGGGAAACTGGCTTCAATAAGAAGCTTCAACATCCCATTTAAGTTAATTTGCTAGAAGGCTAAAACCTTCACAGGCTAATTAGCCACTGTGCCTTTAGAATCCGTTTTGCCCTTGAACCCTGGATCTGAACTCCTTAAGAAAAGGACAAGTTTTTTCTTACTGCCAGTGTAAAACCAATTCATACCCAAACTGTGGGTGAAGGTGTTTCTGTGCTTGCAATTTAAAGCCGGCTCAGTAGAAGCCACAATGGTGACCACAGAGGATTGTCAGTTTAGCCTAGAAGAAGGATCTGACTAGTTAGTGGGAGAGAAACCAACACAAGTCTGAAATTTTAAAGAAACTGACTGGTTAGCTAAAAGAAAGTTAACAGAAATTGGGCCCTTTCCCTACTTTTTGCCCTTTTCTCTGCATTCTGCTGAGAGAAGTGTGCTAACCACATTTGCAACCATGCTGCATGGGTTGGCCACTGGACGGTCTTCCAAATTCAGGCTTTGAACAGCACCTGGACTGCAGTAAGCTTTGATATGGGCTAAACTATGGTGCAGAATATCTGGATTATTATTTTTATACTGGGCTAATTGAAGTCAAGACTGGACGTTTTCCTTGGTGAGACAAAGGGAAATGAGATGTAGAATACCCTTGAATAACTTTCTACTTCAGCTCCAAATAAATTTTGCTGCAAAAGCCTAAGCTTCTCCAAGTGTGGAGTTTATAAAATGTTTTTAATATGGCACCATTCACAAACCCCATCAGAACCAAAAGTACATTACAAGGAAACAGTGCTTTAGGTAATGAAAATGCACTAGCATAGTCTTAGAAATCAGTAGTATACTGACATTTTAGAGAGCGTCAGAGGGTAATTCCAGAGCTATAGAAAATATATATTATTTCATGGCACAGGATTATCTCATGTAAAAAGTAAAAACAAAAATAGGCAAAAGTAATAACAAAAACATAGTAAAAAATGAGTAAACACAGATAGTTTTAAAGTGCTTTCTTTGAATATGGAATAGCTGCATTAGAAATTAGACATAAAGAATAATGAAAGAACGTTCAATTTTATAATAATTTTTTAAAAATTAGATACTGGATTTCTTTTCAAAAGATTATTCTTTATCAGACATACAATT
Source organism: Saccopteryx bilineata (assembly GCF_036850765.1). Lineage (NCBI taxonomy): Eukaryota > Metazoa > Chordata > Mammalia > Chiroptera > Emballonuridae > Saccopteryx > Saccopteryx bilineata. The sequence goes on from NC_089490.1 coordinate 39,940,631, forward strand.
TTTGTTGAATTTTGGTGTAGTATTAAAGGTTAATATCCAAAATTTTATATAAAGGTCATAGAAAATGATCCACTTTTTTCAACTGTGTATTTATGCAACCAGATATTTTTCAAATACTTCAATAAGATTGAATTTAGATCAACTGTTTTCTATTGCTAGACATTTAAGATATTTACAAAACTATAAAACAATGCCAATTATATCATTAAATATTTTTTTAAAAATATAGTTATTTTTATAAACATGTTATTTATGTTAGCACATAATGGGTTTATTATCCTGTTAAAATTATGTGTTCTTTTAATTCTCAATTTTAATTTCTAATGCAGTGAATATAGCTAGATCTCTATCATCTACATCTGTATATGTCTACAGTTACATAAGGGAAAGGAGTCCTGGGATTAAAAGTTTGAGAGTTGCTGTATTAAACTTATCTGCAGAAAAAAAAGAGGAAATGAAAGAAAAAGAAAATACAAGGTACTATTAGGTACTATTTATGGTAAGTCCCAAAGAGAAAATTACAGCAAAATCTCTAAGTTTCTCCATTTGACAACAATACAGATTTTATAAAAGAACTTCTGGCCACCTATTGAATCCCAGTACAACTGAATTTTTTGCCAGAAGATGTTATACAACCATATAAGCAGTGCTGCCCATCTTAAGCCAAGATTAAGCAACCTACCAATTTAGAATGTTGATTAGACCCTTAGAACGCTAATGGAAGTTGAAAGTATATCGAAGATCAGGCCTAAGCAACAGGCATAAGAGACCAACACCGAGCCCATGAGTAGGCACCATTGTTAAGGAAGACAACCAGCCTGTTGGTGAAAACTTTACTACAGTAAACCTCTTCCACCCTGGAATAGGTGGTAATTCATCTATTGGGAAGTTACATATATTGGGAGTATGGTTTTTTTCTTTTCTGCTTACAGGGATTCAGCTGGCTTTGTTATTCTAGAAAATACAGTATTTTCTAGAATACATAATGCCATATCACAATATTTTAGAACAAGTGACCATCTCCAGTAAGGAAAGGTAGCAATGGACATATAGCAGTGGCATTTACTGGTCCTTTCATTTAAAGTACAATACAGAAGTTGGTAGGGTGATGGAATAGTAGGCACAGTGTTTGAAGGCACAGTTAGCATAACAAGATAGTGCATGTGATTATAATTTTGTGATTATTGTGGAAGGACAAAATTGGAGAAACTGTGTGGCAAGTACCACTTTATAAAAAGCTACTAGTACAATGTATGCAAAAATTTCTAAAGGAGATCTGTAGTTCTAGCCTGTCACTTGCTCCCAGCTCATAAAACCACAGAACTTCAAAGAAGGAATCGAACAACCACCAAAACACAAGTTTTAAACTCGGTAGGAGGAGTTGTCATAGAGTGGGGAGAAAGGAATGAGAATTAGAGAAAAAAGAGAGAATGAGGACAATAAAGGGACACTGTCATCTTACTTCTAGGTTTGATGATTTCTGCTCTGCAGACTTCTGTAAAGCCACCTTCTCACATGACACTGGAGTAATAGTGCATGCAGGTGTCTGACTTTGGTCTACCAAAGCAATCTATTCCAAGAGAGGCTTGTGAACTACTTAGTTTGGATACGCAGAGAAATTGATCATAAATATTGACAATTTTAGACTGTGTTTTATCTGAAAACAAAGAACTCAATTTGTGTTTAAACATTTCATGTCGTTTTTAAATTTAATTTAATATTTTATTTTATTTTATTATTTTTTATTTTATTCAGTGAGAGGATTGAAGGTAGAGACAGACCCCCACATGTGCCCTGTCTGAGATCCACCCCACACGCCCATTAGTAGACGATGCTCTGCCCATCGGGGATGTTGCTACATTGCTAAGAAACCAAAATCTTCCTACCCTGTATTCCTGAAAATAAGACATCCCCCAAACATAAGACCTAGTGCAATTTTTTTCAAGCTTAGAAATATAAGGCCTCCCCTGAAAATAAGACCTAGTGCATCTTTAGGAGCAAAAATTAATATAAGACACTGTCTTATTTTTGGAGAAACAGGATAAAACTTGAGGCAGTAGCCATGGAGCCATCCTCAGTGCCTGGGGTCAACTCACTCTAATTGAGCCATAGCTGCAGGAGGGAAAAAGAGAGAGAGAGAGAGAGAGAGAGAGAGAGAGAGAGAAGTGAGAGGGGGAGGGGTGGAGAAGTAGATGGGCACTTCTCCTGTGTGCCCTGACCAGGAATCTAACCCAGGACATCTATATGCTGGGCCAATCAATGCTCTACCACTGAGTCAACCTGGCCAGGGCCTGTACTAACATTTTTAAACTCAAGAATATCAATGAGAAAGTCATCTAGAAAGCTTTTGTGATCAATAAGTTAAACATTAGCTGAAAAGAAACTTCAAATTTAAACACCTTTTTTTTTTTTAGAAATTTTTATCTATATAAAGCATAGGCCCCTGAAGACAATGATATCTTCTATAGCTGCCCCTTTGTGACCAATCCCTGAAAAGTCTCCTGTCCCAGTTGCCTCTCTGAGTCTTTGGTACTGGGGTACTCCCACTCCAACAGGACAAGACATCCTGCTACTTGTGATAGACCCAGGAGAAACACACAGCCTGCCCCTTGCCTACCTTTTCTCTTTGCCCTGCCTTATGGTTTAGCCAGTCTTCATCTTTTCAGCTAAAATGTGGGTACCAGCTATTTCCCATATCCTAGGATGATGTTTCTTAAATTCTATATGGAGGACAACATAAGGTGTTTTCTTTTTGTTTGTTTGTTTGTTTGAAATTATCACAGGGAACACAAGTTAAATGCATCTCTCTTTTCTCCTCTTGCAACCATGGCTAGATTGGAGTGAGTTGGCTATGTTGCTGAGGATAGCTCTGTGGCCTCCTCCTCAGGCACTAAGAAGAACTCAGTTGCTGAGCAACAGAGCAATGCCCTAGATGGGCAGGGCATTTTCTCATAGTGGGTTTCTGGTGGATCCCAGTTCAGTCACATGCAGAAGTCTGTCTCTCTGCTCCTCCTGTTCTCACTGGATACAAAAAAAAAAAAAATGTTAGTACAAAAAAAAATAATAAAGAAAAAAAGGAATGGTAACAGGTCCTGAGTACTTAATGTATTTGTAGCACATTTCCCAGCGAATATTCATTTATCAGGCAAATAGTTTGGAATCTCCAGGCAAGGCCAAATATTGTTCAGGAGCTATACAGACACAGTCTGTCCTGTTAGGCAAAGAATTATTTAGCATAGCCACTAATATTCACTGTGAAAGCTTTAAAGAAGTTTAAACCCAATGTAGAAAAATTATAGGCATCTTATTTATTGCAATAATAAATGGTTTGTGAATATATTCTACAACTTTACTCAGTCTTAATCTTGCAAACTATGTGATGAGAGAGAAAGGTTTGAAGGGCAGAAGAGAATACAATGAGGATGTTTCTAGGTTTTAGGTATGTTAGTTCTAAAAAGGCCCTACAAATTTTTGCCATTTTCATATATTACAAAAAGAATATAGGAGAGAAAAAAATCAGCAATATAGTGACTTCAGAGGGGAGGACTTTGGCGGGAGTGCAAGAGGGTATAGAGGTTGCAGACAGAGATGTGATTTAGGGTGGTGAACACACAATAATGTGTATAGATAATATGTTATAGAATTGTGAACCTAAAATCTGTATAATTTTGTCAACCAGTGTCACCCCAATAAATTCAATAAAAAGAAAAAGAAAAATTAAAAAGAAAAAATTTTAAAATTACAAAATTTAGAAGTTAAGAAATGTACCTCCTGGTAACCCAGTGAAAGTAGAAATTATTTTGTATTATAAAAATATCAATATGAAATCAGTCAACTAGGCTTATCTAGAAGTTCAAGGGATTGCTGATTTGATTAGAAGCCAAGTCAATTTATTTTTCTTTGAACTTCTTTAGAGCTATGTTACAATTCTCTCTTCCAAGTTAATTGATGTGCTGCACAGATTGCATTTGGATGATATCATGCCCTCTTTCAAACTGCTCACTCCTGGGGGAGTTCATTGGAAACCATGTTGATGCCTTACTCTAACTGTTCTCGAGATACCGATGTCATGAGCAGTGATTTCTAGTAGAATAAGCCAATTCTTTCCAAAAAAAAAAAAAAGAAAGAAAAAGAAAAAGAAAAGCCTTACCAGGCGGTGGCGCAGTGGATAGAGCCTTGGACTGGGATGCAGAGGACCCAGGTTCGAGATCCCAAGGTTGCCAGCTTGAGTGTGGGCTCATCTAGTTTGAGCAAAGCTCACCAGCTTGGATCCAAGGTCACTGGCTTGAGCAAGGGGTTACTCGGTCTGCTGTAGCCCCATGGTCAAGGCACATATGAGAGATCAATCAATGAACAACTAACGTGTCACAATTAAAAACTAATGATTGATGCTTCTCATCTTTCTCCGTTCCTGTCTGTCTGTCCCTGTCTATCCCTCTCTCTGACTCTCTCTCTGTCTCTGTAAAAAAAAGAAAAGAGCTTTGGTAAAATACTTCTTCAATGATCAACTACACTTCCCCATAAAATAACATTCTGTATAATCATAACAATTCTTCCAAAATCATCAAGTCTCTGATCACTGCCAGGTTTAAAAATATTAATAAAAATAAGCCCATGGTGGTTCAAACACTCTGACAGATGGCAACATGAAAATATAGCTATGCAAATCATTAACTGGTGGCAGAGCCTTGCAAAAATATTTTTGCCTCCTGAAACCCTGACGTATAAGTATATAAACAACCTAAAACTTTGAAATGCCTATGATATAACGCCCTTCAGAAATTTGAACTTTATTTATATCAAATCTATCTGTCAATGCACAAATCAGAAGGCCACTACCTATAGACTACAAATTTAATCTAGTCAGTTTACTCCTCAAAACCTCAGACTTATTATTTGTAAAGAGGATTTAATTTACTAAAGCATTTTTCACAGTCTTCTCTCAACCACCTCAACTATTACTAGGTAGTATAAAGGTGAAAATTTTGGTGGTTAAGGTGCCTTTGCGTGTACCATGACAAGATTTATTTATCTGTTGTATATATTGGTCTTGGTTGTAAAATTTCTCTGAAAGATTGTTCTAACTACAAATATGCCTAAAATATCCTTGGATTAGCCGTTAAGGTACTTTCTTACGCTAAATAAGATTTTAGATTGAAAAGCATGAGATTAATATTATGACATCTTGTCTTACTCTACTTTAGTTGCATTGTATGAAATTATAGACTTTGTGGGTGAAAGGTGGTTGAGTCATATGGTTCAACTTAATATAGTAGCACTATTTTAACAGTCATGCTTTCTACCTCCATCAAAAGAAATCAGTCCTTACTCTGCTGTTATATAAACAAATTGAATGTAATAAATGTTTCAAAAGTTTTAGCAGCTGAGGTTAATTTTTATCATATGTATGCACTGAGCAACTGTTATGACTTGGTGACATTATAAAAATCTTAGAAAAGAGGGCCCTGGCCGGTTGCTCAGCGGTAGAGCGTTGGCCTGGCGTGCGGGGGACCCGGGTTCGATTCCCGGCCAGGGCACATAGGAGAAGCGCCCATTTGCTTCTCCACCCTCCCCCTCTTCCTCTCTGTCTCTCTCTTCCCCTTCTGCAGCCAAGGCTCCATTGGAGCAAAGATGGCCCGGGCGCTAGGGATGGCTCCTTGGCCTCTGCCCCAGGCGCTAGAGTGGCTCTGGTCGCGGCAGAGCGATGCCCCCTGGTGGGCAGAGCGTCGCCCCCTGGTGGGCGTGCCGGGTGGATCCCGGTCGGGCGCATGCAGGAGTCTGTCTGACTGTCTCTCCCAGTTTCCGGCTTCAGAAAAATACAAAAAAAAAAAAAAATCTTAGAACAGATACTGTGTATGAATCACTTCTTCGAATAGACTTATGGTGTTAGCCACAATATTCTCTACTCATGGACTCATCTTGGTCTGTTTCTTAGATTCATGTTTTTTTACTGAGTTTTAAGTAATTTGACCTAGTTGTAGAGGAGACATTGAGTGCACAAATATTCTTAATTCCTTTTTGAAAACTACCAGATTACCACTGTTAAAATCAATGAGCTTTCCTGGATAAAAACTGGCACATTCATGGGAGGAACAGGTGCCAACTCAGAAGTGTCCAGCAGCAGGAGTCATACTCAAAAGGAATTGTGACAAAAAATCATAAGGACATCGGAAAGACCTAATGTTAAGGTAAAGAGAGAAATAGGGAGACACACTCTCATAGAAATGGAGAAGAGAATTCTCTGCAAATAAAACCCAATAATGAGGAGCCTGTTGGCAGTCAGAGGGCACTGTGCCTTTTGACATCGCAGCTGCAATCTATATTAGTAGTTTCTTCTTGTGTCGTTAGGACTTGGGATACTGTAGCTTTATTTTTAGCATGGATATCTTATGTTCTTTTTTTTTCCCCCAGCCCATAACTGTCAGGTTTTACATTAAGGAGAGCTATCCATATACAATTACAACTAAGAATTAAATGATTTCTCAGTTCAGGCCCAATTAATAGAAAAGAAAAGTTGAATGGCATTTGCAATGGTGATTAAATTACTGGGTCCCTGTTTTTCTCCATAACATGACTTGTAAAGAGATTGCCTAAGAATTAAAAACATGCTGTTTGTCTCCAGAGCCCAGTGCAATATGCCACGGACGTTCTTTATCTCCTTCCCCTGGTGGGGACATCTGTGCTGCTCTCATCCTCAGGGGCGACTGTCACTGTGTCACTCCTCTCACCCACCGCACAGCAGGCCGGGGGGGTGAGTATCGGCAATTCCACGTTTACCAAAATAAGGGGTAGTTCTCACATCAAGGAATGCAGGTATTTAAACACATTCCCAGAAAGGGAGCCTGGATTATAATCCTTCTGTTGTTGTTATAGAACCTGAAATAAATCTCACACTATTGACACCCAGCGTCACTCAGCATCAGTTCCATCACCACTGACGTAAGGCTTACCAGTGAAAGAGAAGGCACAACACTGTCAACCCTGTCTGTTTCACTGACCTCGTCTGGTATGTATTTTCTATAGATATCCCCAGGTCACCTTTCTTATATTTTCCTTTTATTAAATGCCATTTTTTTCAGTATTACTTTCCCTGAACAACTTCTATAAATTAGATATACATAAGAGCACTTCATGTACTGTCACCTCTTTTATTTTACTCCACAGCCATAATATAGTATTCTAGTAATATATAAAAATACATTTTATTTTTTAATGATTCCTCCATTTCCCAAAAGGATGTAATCTACAATTGGGTGGTAACTATATAGGTAACTACATAGCCTCATACCTGCTCTGATGTGGTAACTGGTCTTTATAGTATATCAATAAAATGAAAAAATGAAATTTTTTTGATGTTATTTGAAATTTTTTGTCTTGAGTAATGTCTCAGCACTTTTTTAATATTCTGTTTCTATAGAGAGATAAAAGTTGTCCAGATATACCTCCCCACAAAGATTGTGCACTTACCCCTTTATGAAGTTTTCATCTGTTATCTTAAGCACCAGCTATCAAATAAAACAATACTTGGAATCTCTAAAGACATGACAAGTTAATATAAAATGACATTACATTTGCGTTTCTAAACACCCCTGCATGTATACGTACCTTAAACTCTCTTAGTTTTATTGATAGTGATATCATTTGTAATCAAAAACATTTTGTAGCCTGACCAGGAGGTGGCACAGTGGGTGGAGTGTCAGACTGGGATGCAGAGGACTCAGGTTTGAAACCCCGAGGTCAATGGCTTGAAGACCAAGGTCGTTGGCTTTAGAAAGGGGTCATTCTCTCTGCTGTAGCCCCCACCCCTCATCAAGGCACATATGAGAACACAATCAATGAACTAAAATGCCACAACAAATAATTGATGCTTCTCATCTCTCTCCCTTCCTGTCTGTCTGTCCCTCTCTCTGTATCTCTCTGTCTCCATCACAATAATAATAATAATAATAATAATAAAGAACAAAAGAAAAATACCTATGAATAAAAACATTTTTTAAATTGCATCTTAAAAATAAATGAAAGGTTATTCAAAGTTTTGGTTTAAATTTTGCTATTTGGAAATTAATTTTTTCCTTATAAAATATTTCCTTAACATTTTTTTCCCTCACATTTTGGAACATTATGTAGTCCTAAATATTTGCACTTTATATGAGAAACCAACATGTGCTTTCATTGAGTTTGCTTCTTGTTGGGCAGATAAAATGTATTATGCTCACTTTGTTAAAGATTACGCTGCCCATGAGGAGGCCGTCGCCCAGGTGATATTAATGTGTATTGGGGTGGGCTAAAGGCAGGCAGAATCCTTGTAGCCTGGGGCTTGGTTTTGGGATGAAGCCTTTCCCACCCTTTTTGATGTGGGGCGGTACAATCCAATCATGCCTCAGAAAGTGACTTTGTATTAGAGACTTCCCTATTTTGTATATTGGATTAAAGGTTGTGAAGCTACACTATAAAATGGGGGCAGAACGAGAGCTTGCGCTCTTGGTTCCTGAGGTTAGCATGAGAGAGCAGAGAGAGTAGAGCCAGCAGCGGAAGGAGGCCACGTGGAGGAGGCCAGGAGAAGCAGCCAAGATGGCGGAGTATTGAGTGAGAGGCCAGTTTGTGTAGTGTTTGTATCTGGGATAAGGAAGGAGATGGAGAACTGAGGAGAATAAGGCTGGTGAGCTAGAAACCTTTGATTCTAGGAAACTCGGATAAGTCAGTGGCTTTGTGAGCACTGAATGTGAGTGGGTTTTGGAGCCCAGTGTGTATTTTTACTTGCCCGCTGGGTGCAAGCTAGAATTAAAGACTATGGCCCACCAGTTTGTGGCTCCATTGTTTCTTTACCAACTGTCTGAATCCAATGTGAACCTGCATAGGCCAGAAGGCTGCTGTGATAGTGGCCCTGGCCTTGGCTTCTGGCTTTATATTTGGCGTAGTCTGTGGCAGGATTTGATACAGATCAGCAAGGAGCCTTTGAGTGGTGGAGTAGAGGACTGGCTAGTGTTAGGGTTCCCCATGCCTGTCCTTTTGGGGATTGTATGCTGCCTGACTTTTACAGCCATGCATGAGGAAACTGAGAGCTCTGTGGAAGAGGCTGCCCAGGACCTGCAAACCAAGCAGTGGAAGGAGCTGGAGCAAACGTTGGAGAAACAGATGCTGACCCTGGAGCTGGAGGAAGCGCTGGAGGAGGAAGTCGACCAGGTTTGCAAGATTCGCCTGGAAATGGAGCAGCTGCTGGAGGAGGATTCACAAGTTCGTGAATTACAGATTGCCCTGGATGTTGTAGAGAGCCAGTAGTGGCAGGAGGCTGGGGCTGAGACTGAGGCTGAAGCTGAGGCTGGGTCCAGAGATGCAAGGTCTGCGAAGCAGAAGGCTGCAGCAGCCCAGGACTCGAGCCCTGCAGTGGGAGCTGGTGTTTCCAGTTCCTCTTTGGAAGTTTAGGAAAATCGAGCTGGAGTTGTGATCTACAGTCTCCAGAAGATGGAAGCCCAGCTGGAAGGAGCACCTACTGCGGCCCGGTAGGTCTGCGATTATGGGACACAGGGATGGACATGCTATCCAGAGCAGAAATGGAAATGCTGACTGCCATTGCCATGTGGCCCTCTTTGGGACAGTGTAAGACCTGCCAGGTTGGCAGGGATGAGGGGGGTGGCTGATGCCCCATGTGCACGGACAGATTTCCTGGACTATGACCTGAGTGGTCATTGGCTCCTTTGTTGGATGGATTTACGGATTACAGATTTTGGACAATGTGAAATACCCTGATGGGGGTGGAGGGTGGCTTTGCTGGAAGCACTCCCCTGCCCCGGGAAGCTTTTCCCATGGCTAGAAAGAAGGCCGAGGACTTTGGGCTAAGTGCTCAGAGACTGGGAAATGTACCTTGTAATTGTTGAAACTGTATGATTTGAAACTGTAATTTGTATAATGTGCCTAACTTCCTTGCACAGGGATGCCAGTGGTATAGATTGTGAGTAGTAAAGTGAGCATAGTGGTGGATTGTTGGGCAGATAAAATGTATTATGCTCACTTTGTTAAAGATTATGCTGCCCATGAGGAGGCCGTTGCCCAGGTGATATTAATGTGTATTGGGGTGGGCTAAAGGCAGGCAGATTCCTTGTAGCCTGGGGCTTGGTTTTGGGATGAAGCCTTTCCCACCCTTTTTGATGTGGGGCGGTACAATCCAATCATGCCTCAGAGAAGTGACTTTGTATTAGAGACTTCCCTACTTTGTATATTGGAATAAAGGTTGTGAAGCTACACTATAAAATGGGGGCAGAACGAGAGCTTGCGCTCTTGGTTCCTGAGGTTAGCATGAGAGAGCAGAGAGAGTAGAGCCAGCAGCGGAAGGAGGCCACGTGGAGGAGGCCAGGAGAAGCAGCCAAGATGGCGGAGTATTGAGTGAGAGGCCAGTTTGTGCAGTTTGACGCTGGAGAAGGAAGGAGATGGGGAACAGAGGTGAATAAGTCTGGTCAGCTAGAAACCTTTGATTCTAGGAAACTCGGATAAGTCAGTGGCTTTGTGAGCACTGAATGTGAGTGGGTTTTGGAGCCCAGTGTGTGTTTTTACTTGCCCGCCGGGTGCAAGCTAGAATTAAAGACTGTGGCCCACCAGTTTGTGGCTCCGTTGTTTCTTTACCGACTGTCCGAATCCAATGCGAACCTGCATGGGCCGGGCTGCCGTGTTGGTGGCCCTGGCCGTGGCTCCTGGCTTTACACTTCTCATTTTATTTTTATTTTCACTGATATTAATAGAGTAAAATAGATATATAAAGACAAATATTTGTTTAGAAAAGGGAACTTTGATTCTTCACTTTCAAAATGATTTTAAAGATAAAAACATCTTGGAACAATTATACTGCTGCCATAACTTTCAAACATAGTAACTTTCACTTGAGTTAGAAGCAGCCTGATGTTTGAACTTTAAGGAAAATATGAATTTACTTCACGGGACTAGAGAAATATTCAGATTAAAATTCTTACTCTGAGATATTTGATTATCACATTTAATTCATTGTTTTCCCTGAAAAAAAAAAAAGAACTTATTATTTACTCATATCATTTAAATTCATTGTGTTGTTATGGAAATCAACATAAGAAAAGGGCAGAGCCAAACGCTCCCTTGGAGCTGAGATAAATATTTATGTCTCAAGTAAAAATATTCTAAATGCAATTTCCCCTTTCTCTCACTTAGCTATGACCTATCATCTATATCAGGTGTCAGCATTCCAATGTAATCACTTGGAGATTGATTAATCATTTAAAGTTCTACAATTAAAAGGAAAACATTTACTAAAGATAACATAAAGCCACGATTGTATTTTGAGACCTTGACCTGTCTTTTGAGTTTAAGAAATGATGCTGTCATATTTCTGTTGAAGACAGCATCTGGTATGCAAGATAAAATGTTGTTTCTCTAATATATCCCAACCCCAAAGAACGAGCTGATTAAACGCTTGGATGTTTGTATAACAAGCTTAGGTATTTGCTTGCCTCTGTGAAAATTAAATTGTCATTGTGCCAAGGGTATACAGAAAATATCCATTAGCACTTGATGACAGTATGTTTATATAGAATTTGAATGGGCTCTTTATACGGATCAAAATTGGCTATGTGGGAAGAAATAGAGATCAATCATACAATTGGAATCTGAATTCTTAAAATAAATATTAAGGCAAAAGGCAAGGAGATACTTCAGTACTTGAAGTCTGATAAGGAAAATTTCTTTTTCCCTATAATAATCATCATTTTTTGCAGAGAGGTTGTAAAGGTAACTAGTCCTTTTTATGTGAAAATGCTCTGAATTATTAGGAGTTGATGGCACTCTTAATCTAAAGCTATGACAATAATAATTTTAAAAATCATAGCATGATGTTGAATTCAATGCATTCTACACAAGATTTCTTGTTAGCAAGATTTCTTTTTAACACAAATCCTGAGAAAAATTCATGTATATTTGACCACAATATTTGTTAATTATCACTTCCAGATTTCATGATCACAATAATGACAGACTGTTTCTACTTAGTTCATCTTTGGAGCTGGCGTACTGGAAGTAATATCTCTTCTACCTTTGCAAAATGGGGCAAGTAGTGATCAGAAACAATTAGGATTATTATTAACATAACCAAAAACTGAATTGTCAAGGCGATAAAGTGCTACAGAATGGATGAAAAATATTTGTACAAATTCTTAAAAATACATCTTCATATGGCTGATATTTTTCTAATTGCATCTTTTATGTTAACTGGATGGTTGATTTTCTATATTGTTCATTGTCGGAGTAATTGAGGAAAATGACAACAATAATTTTGAAACCATATGTTCCAGGTTAATATTTTGACACATAGGAACTTTGGATGTATTCCCCCACTTATTCTTTACAATCATTCTATTAGATGTGTAGTATTTCCTTTTCACAAAAGAGAGCCGTTAGCTGAATATCTTCAACATTTTGTGTTAGCATGTAATAGAGCAGTCATTTAAACTCAAATCATTTTAATATCTAAATCTCACCTCTTTCTAATATATTGTCATGAAGAGTAGGTCTGTGTGTATATAAACAAACATATTATAGACTCTATTATTTTACTCTCATTCTGTATAATTATTCAAGTTTTATTTAACTATTAAAAGTTATAATTTACTTAAAATATGTTAGTTTATCATAATATATATATATATCAAATTACTTAATATGTTTAGAAGTATAGAATGAAAACGTCATTACTTTTATCTTCAAAAGATTGTGATATTTCAGCAGATACATATGAATAATGAAAACACCATATGTGTAGACCTGTGTCTATTTAAATATTGAACCTTTTATTTTTTTAATATTTTTTTTATTTGTTCATTTTAGAGCAGGAAGTATCAACTCCTTTTTGTGTCTTTACAGGCAAGCCTGAGGCTTCCAACCAGTGACCTCAGCTTTCCATGTTGATGCTTTATCCACTGCACCAGCACAGGTCAGGCTTTTAGATTGGGGAAAGTATAGTATGAACATGGGGAAGGAGTGGCTATGTTTTAGGACTGAACTCATCAAAGCTGTGTAACAAAAATAAGTATAGATTGCAGGGTCAAAAGAGATACGGTTTCCCAAATTATAAGGAATAAAGAAATTAAAATGCACACCAAGATTCTAAATTGACTTCACCATTGATAAGATCAGTTGATGAAGAGCTATAAGCAATTATGTGCTGATAAATATTTACCAACTTGTTTACCAGATAGAAAAAACAAGAAAGAAAAATTCTAAATTTCCACTGTGTGCTAATTTTTGTGATATAAATTTCTACAGCATGGCCAATTATAAATTCCCAATTTTATGTTACCACATATGGAAATGGAAAGATGTAATCAAATTGGCTCATGTAAGGAAGTTAGGACTGATTCCACTATATCACTAAATAAATAAGGTATAAACAATAGATACCTCATTCAGTAAATGTGACCTTTAATTAAGAAAATGTCATCAAAGATAATGCCTAAAAGGTGGCTTATAGAAAATGAGCTTAAAAGCAAAAGGCCAGTCTTGAAGTTATTGAAGTTTGAGAGGTGTGTCTGGATTAAACCACAAGAAACAGAAATAGAGACTGATAAACAATGAATATTTTCTCCAAGTGCTATTAGTGAGTCAAAATTTGAAACTTGAATTCAATACGAAGAGAAACTTAAGGGAATTACACAGATACATATAAGTATGTCACCAAGTTTGTAGTTGTTATTAAATAAAATATTGTGACTATTTTGAATTATTGATGGAATGTCAATGTTTAATGAATGTTAGACATTTAAAGTCAGGTAGACCTGATATTTTTCTCCAGGTAGACAGGGTTTTTAACATATGATCATAATTTTAAAATATTCAATTATTTCAGTAAAAACAAAAATAATGCATGTCTTAATTCCTTAATTATTTATTATTATCCTTGGCTCCTCTTATTTCCAGTGCCAGCCCACATTATACTTCCTGAAGTATTTTGTACTTTTCTTTCATGTTCTAGTTCCAGCTCTTTCAAATACAGTGGAAAAAACAAAAAACATTAAAAAAATAATGTCCAAATATAAAGAATACTTTTGGAACCTATAATGAACAACAACAAAAAATCTATGCTAATAGAAATATCTTCCATTTATGTACATCCACATTTTAAAAAATAGTAAGTAGGCAACATATATGTCTTATATTAAATAAAATTTGATGGTATAATATATATTTGCAAGTATACCATGACTGACTGTGTGTTATTCTTAGATATAGGCATAATATAGGAGAAATAATTTTATCGTATTTGTGTTAGTCATATGTCCTAATTGCATAGTTTTTGTATTAACAAGCACTTTATTGTAGCTCACAATCATATATAATTACAATGGAAGAAGACACTACATTGAACCACAGTCAATCTCTTATTGGGGAACATAAATTAATAAAACACTCATAAAAGCTTGACAGTATGAAAAAAACAAAGTGTTTATGTAAGAATATAAAAGTTTAATGGTATAATTTTGGATCTAGTCAACTATTATTCTACTGAAAAAAAAATCAGTTGCCATGTCTGAGGAAGAAAACACTCACACACAACTTACAGTCCTTATTTTCAAGTATGTATACCTTTCTTGAAATAGTATCATTTAAGCCAGAATTTCTCATTCTTACACTCAGCTTCAAGGTACAATATTTGGAAAGGTTAGTAGAATTCCATTAAGTGATTTTAAGTTATCCAAGTGTGAACTTTAAGAAATTGTTAGACAGTTTTAATAGACTTGAAGTGTTGAAAAGTAGTTTTTTTTTTTTCCGAAGTTCACACTTGGCACATATTTAGTTTTTACTGAAGAATTGATGCCAGACTTCTTAGGTCAAGTGGAGGCACATTGAGGGAGCAATTAAAAGTCTCTGTGCCTTCTGTCTGATTTCTGAATTATAGCAGATTGCCCACATGAGACTGAGAGGAAAGGGTATTTTATTTCTGGCCTATTAATATATTTATGCTTTTCTGTCTCTTCTAATATATTTTCTCATATATTCATTTATTCTCTCTGGACCATTCTGCTGATAGAAGTGATAATGGATACAAACATTTTCAAATGAGAGAAATATATTTTTAAAGACAAACAGATTTATCTCTTGTTATGAGTTGAATTACCATGGATCTGTTTAGTGTTACTTCCTCCTTACTCATGGGATATCTTACATGTACAGTGAGTCTTATCAAAATTAACTTGAGTGAAGTAATTGACAACTAAAAAGGCAAGAGAGAATGAGAGAAAGAGACAACCAATCACCAATGGGGGAAAAGTGTCTCTAATTCCTAACTTCAGGCATAGAATAAAATATGGTATTTTATATTTCCAAAAATAATAAAATTATAGCAATAAAAAACAAATATTTTATTTTAAATGTATATTAAATCTGGAAACCCCATCTAAATTATTAAATATAGAATATCGATTTAATTTTATTGAATAAAAAATATTTGAAATTGAATACAACCATTTATTTTCTAAGACTTTTTAAAAAGACATACTTTTTTAAAAAGGCAATCAAATCTTGTGAGTGTAAAAATGAGTATACACTATGCACAAGTGGAATTTATTCTATATGTCAACATTCAAAATTAATTGATAAAACACATATCAATAGCCTAAAGAAAAGTAATTGTATGACCATATGAATTGAAATAAAACAAGTGTTTGATATAACTATACACCAGTTCTTTAAAAAAATAGCTATAATATAAGATTAGAGTGGAACTAACAACTTGATAAAAAGCACCTAATGTAAATCTACAACTAAGATTATACTTATTAGTGAAAAATAAAATATTTTTCTCCTAAAATCAGGAATAACACAAGGATATCTGCACTCATCTCTTACTCAGAATTGTCATGGAATTTTTAAGCAGTATCTTGAGCCAAGAAAAGAAGTAAAAGACATAGTTATCAGAAAGAAAAAAAAATTAAAACTGCCTCTATTTTCAGATGACATTATTTATTTATACATAGGAAGTTTCAAGAAATCTACACAAAAATAATTAAAAATCTCTTATAACTAATACATAAATTCAATAAGGTCATAGTATATAAGATTGACACACAAAAAGCAATACAGTGTTTATACTAACAATAGATACATGGAACAAAAATGAAAAACAAATGATCATTTACAATTGCTCCAAAGAAAATTAAATTTGCTATAATTATACCATAATTAAACTTTAGGGTAATTATAACAAAATATGTACAGGTATTCTGAAATTATAAAATACCATGAAAATGATAAAGAAAGACCTAAATAGATGGAGAAAAATATAATTTTAACAAACTGGAAGATAAACATAATAAATATGCCAATTCTCCCCAAATTTATTTATGCATTTAATAATATTTTTTATTAAAATTCCATCAAGAGTTTTTGTGTCCTTGGCACATGGCTCAGTGGGCAGCATGTTGGCCCAGCCTATGAATGTCCAGGTTTGATTCCCGGTCAGCATACACAGGAAAAGCAACCATTTGTTTCCTTCTCTCTCTCTCTCTCCCCTATCTCTTTCTCTTGGGTGCTGAGGATAGTGAAAATGGTTCAAAAGTTAGCCTCAGGCACTAAAAATAGCTCTGTTCGTGAGCATCAATGCAAGATAGTCTTGTTGGGTAGATCCCAGGTGGACACATGTGGGACTCTGCCTCACTATCCCTCCTCTGAACTAAAATAAACAAACAAATATTTTTGTATAACTAAATAAGCGTATTCTAAAATTTATACAGAAAAGCAAAAATTAAAATAGCTAAAGCTATCTTAGAAAAGAAGAATAGCCTGTTCAGGAAGTGGTGCAGTAGATAGAGCATCGAACTGGGACACAAAGGACCCAGGTTTGAAACCCCAAGGTAGCCGGCTGGAGTACAGGCTCATCTGACTTGAGTGAGAGATCACCAGCTTGAGCATGGGATAGCTGGCTTGAGCCCAAAGGTCACTGACTTGAAGCCCTAGATCACTGGCTTGAGCAAGGGTCACTCACTCTGCTGTAGTGCCACCGATCAAGGCACACATGAGAAGCAATCAATGAACAACTAAGAAGCTGCAATGAAGAATTTATGTTTCTCATCTCTCTCCCTTCCTGTCTTTCTGTCCCTCTCTCTGTCTCTGTTATATGAATGAATAAATAAATAAATAAACAAACAAACAAAGTGGAATAAATTAATCTACTTTACTTTAAGGCTGAATTTACAGTATATGAAACAGTGTGGTAATGGCAAAGGTATAGACACATAGGTCAGTGGGAAAGACTTAAAACCCAGACATAGACCTACAAAAATATGCCTGTTTCTTGAAGAAAGTACAAAAACAGTACAATGGAAAAATAATTGTCTTTTCAACAACTGATTGTAGAAACATTGACTATTTATAGGGAAAAAAAATCCTAAACCTCAATCTAAATCTAACAACTTTTTACAAACATTTATTTATTTATTTATTCATTCATTCATTCATTCCATTTATTTTTTACAGAGACAGAGAGTCAGGGAGAGGAATAGATAGGGACAGACAGAAACGGAGAGAGACAAGAATCATCAATGATTAGTTTCTCATTGCAACACCTTAGTTGTTCATTGATTGCTTTCTCATATGTGCCTTGACCATGGGGCTACAGCAGACTGAGTAACCCCTTGCTCAAGCCAGCGACCTTGGGTAGAAGCTGGTGAGCCTTGCTCAAACCAGATGAGCCCATGCTAAAGCTGGCGACCTCGGGATCTCAAACCTGGGTCCTCCGCATCCCAGTCCAAGGCTCTATCTACTGCACCACTGCCTGGTCAGGATACAAACATTGATTTATAATAAGAAATAGATTTAAATATAAGTGGTAAAACAATAAAAATTTTAGAGAAAACACACAAGACAAAAAGTTCAGGAGTTAAAGTTAGTCAAAGTATTTTAAGATATGACAGCAATTCATAAAAGAAAAAAATGATACAATGGACCTTATCAAAATTAAAAATTTTGATTGGTGATAAGGCCTGAAAAAAAGAAAAGATAAGCTACAGACAAGGAGAATGTTTGCAAACCACACAGATACAGTAATACCTCAGTTTTCATTGAATTCAGTTATCGTTGGTTTTGGTTTTCATCTATTTTTTCCCTGAAAAATTAGTCTGATTTTTGTTGGCTGCCTCGAATTTCTTTGGTGTGCCCACGTGACCTTGATGCTAATTTTGCAAAACAAAGGGCAACCTTGCCTTCTGCTTAATGTGGCATTGTTTCTCTTTGTGTGAGCATCACCCTGTGCTTCTAAACAAACAATTCCATTGCTTTCCAGTGTTTTTGTGCTTTTTTAATTGTTTGCAAATGCTAACACAGTAATTGAATTTACATTGATTCATAAGGAAATAATTGTGTCGATTTTCATCGGTTTCAGATTTCGGCGATTGTTTTTGAACAGATTATCGACAAAAACTGAGGTGTCACTTTGTATAAAGAACCAGTATTTAGAATATATAAAGAACTCTAAAACAGCAAACAATTCAATCATAAAATGGGCAAAAGTTGTCTGACCAGTAGTGGTCAGTGAATAGCACATCAATCTGTTATGATGAGGACTCAGGTTCAAAACCTCAAAATTGCTGGCTTGAGCACAGGCTCACCAGCTTGAGTGTGGGATCCCCGCTTTGAGGATGAGATCATCAACATAATCCCATGGTAACTAGCTTGATTGAGTCCATGGGTCTCTGGCTTGAAGCCTGAGGTTGCTGGCTTGAGCAAGGTGTCACTGGCTCAGACAGAGCTCTCCCAGTCAAAGCATGTCTGAGAAGCAATCAGTTAATAACTGAAGTGATACAATTATGAGTTGATGTTTCTCGTTTCTCTCTTCCTGTCTGTCTGTCTCTCTCACTCTCTTGCTAAAATAAATAAATAAAATGGGCAAAAGTCATACAAAGATATTTTACTGAGAGGGTAAGCAGATGGTTAATAAACACATAAAGAAAATGTTCAACATGATTAACCACAGAAAAATGCAGATAAAACCTACAATAATGTACCAGTATACACCTGTAAAAATTAATATAAATTTTTAAGATAGTGAAAAATAAAAACAAGTAAAGATGCAGAGAAACTGGATCCCCCTTATATAGTTGGTGGGAATGTACAATGAAAAAGTTTGGTGATGAAGATGCAGAATATGATGTCCCTTGTTGTATTCCCTCTCAACAGCAACCTGGCATTCATCCACAGACAACAGCTTTGTGATAACTGTGGGATCTGTTACCATATGTCAAGGGAGCTAGGAGTGTTGACTACCCACATGTAGGATATTAGATGTACTGACCTTGTTCTCAGCTATGAATCCTGCATTAAAGCATGACATGTCTTTAGGCCCTGCCAGCATTAGCCCGGGAGACTTGGAGAAAAATGTCTTTCAGTGGTAGTCAACCTGGTCCCTACTGCCCACTAGTGGGTGTTCCAGCTTTCATGGTGGGTGGTAGCAGAGCAACCAAAGTATTGACAATATAAATAAAAAGATAGATTTAACTATAGTAAGTTTTTTTATAAAGATTTATTCTGCCAAACTTAGCGAAAATCTGACATAAAATACTTGGTAAGTAATTATTATTATATGCTTTAACTTGCTATAACTCTGCTTTATAAATTTTATAAAGTAAAGTTACTTCCCTACTTTATAAATCACCATTACTGTGGAACCAGTGGGCAGTTAGAAAATTTTACTACTAACAGAGATACAAAAGTGGGTGGTAGGTATAAAAAGGTTGACTACCCCTGCTTTTAGATGGTTACTCACAGATGAGAGAATCTTCCTGTAAGTTTCTCCAGAAGAGAAACCCAGAAGAAAAAACACACTGTTGAAGCTAAAACAATACAAGTTTTGCATGCAGAGCAGAGGAGAAACAGTTTGACTTATGTCACTCCTTCCCCAACATGGCACAGCTCAGTGCCAATTGAGGCCTTCTCAGTTTATGATTTCTCCCACTGGAGAAAGTTAGAGTTGTGAGTAAGCAGCTGGCTTCTTCAGCTGTGCAGAATGCTGCCAAGAGGTCCATTTCTTTTACACTTCCGGATCACTGACTTATGAGTTACACAACTAAGAGGCAGGAATGGCAGGCAGAAAGCAGAGAGGACACTTTAGAAGGCATTAAAGGGGCTAAACATGTCAAGGACTCTAGCAAGAAGCCTGCCCAGCAAGAGCTGCAAGAGACAGGTTTTTCTCAGATTTCCCCAGCTGGCCTAAGGGGCACCCCAAGTACTCCAATACCTCACCCTCATAACACCCCTACTGTGGGGCAAGCTCCAGGTATGTGCTCCTGGTGGAGCAAGAGTGAGCTTTGGCAGAAGGCTCATGCTTCCATTTCTGTGACATGCCTGAAATGCCAAAATAATGTACTGTTTATAGAGATGATATGAAATGTTGTTGCCGTTGGGCTGGAGGTGAGGCCACAATGTAGTAGGGGATGGCTGAGATTATAAAAGGCCGACAAGAAAGGATCCTTGTGGATTGAACTATTTTGTGTCTTGACTGTGGTGGTAAGGAAATGAACTCACACGAATGATAAAATTGCATAGATTAAACCCACATGAATGAGTACATATAAAATTGTCAAAATCTGAATGATGGGAGGATTGTATCAGTGTCAATTCCTGGTTCTACTAATCTATAATTTAATGAGATGTTATCACTGAGGGAAAAAAAAAACTGACTGGAGGGTATGTGGGATCTCTCTATTATTTCTTACACATAAATGTAAATATAAAATGATCTCAAATTAAGTTTAAATTAAAAATATACTATATTAACTACCTATGTTTAACAGTATGATACACAGTGAATTCCTTTTAGTTTCAGTGTTGTCAAATATAGAAGAGATAGGCAGTTAGTGACTAGCCCAAGAGAATAAGAATTTAATGTCTATGGAATTTCCAGTGTTTGTAAATACATATAGATATTACATCCAGGAAAAACTGTGGAAAAGAAATCTAGAATGTCAAATTCACAATTTTTGTTTTTGTGTGCTTTGCAGTGTAACTTGAATTTATATTAGAAGGATGGGTGTATATTCATGTGTGTCTCTTCTTGGGCATAATATAGCTGGCATCATATGACCAAAACTAGAAAGAGAGAGTTTGTATTTGTTGTGAGAAGTCAGGATGTTTAAAAAGCTGACTCTGTAAGTAAGTATTCAAGGAAATTAAGTCACAGTATTCAGCGATGAAGAAAAACAATACTTGAAATTTGATCACAAAGGCAAAATATGCTGATACAGATCTGAATTCTATATTTTAACACCTAATTTATCTGCTTTATATGAGGTAGCCTTCCTGACATACGTACAGTACTGTGCATTTGGAACAGTTGATTAGTTTCATGTCCTGAATAAAGCCATGATGTTTCTACACAAGCTTTTTTTCCATTTATATTACTCTAGGTTCACAGGAGGAGTGAAACACCATCAAAGGCTAGTAATAAACCTTCTTGTCCTCTCCATTTAAAAGCTAAAATAAACATTCCTCTGTGCCCGTCATTTCATACAAATATTCTCTGTACCCATTGCCACATAACTCATTCTCTTATCAGATGTATTGATTTAATCATAGTATTTTACAACAAATTCAGAAATAAAAAAGCAGGGATTTAATTGCATGGCAGTTTTTGTAATGTGGATTTAAAGATTGCTGTAAACATTTGACTACATTGAAACTCTTCCAGTCACACAGAAATTTATTTATTGAGCTAGCATGGATTGACTTTATTTTAGGTTAACCTCGGGAAATGCCTGATATTCTTTCATTTTTTTTTTGACAGACAGAAATTGCAATGTTCTCTTCTTCAAGCTAATGGAATGTGCTAGGCAGTCTGCAATGTAATGGGGTCACCAAGCCAGTAAATCATTTCCTCTTTCTCTTGAAACTCATAATTTAAAGGGGTGATAGAAATGTAAATAAATCTTTGTAACTACTGCCAAATGCTTTAATATAATTGAGAAGGCCAAACAGGACCAGGAAATAATGAGTTTATTCAAATACCAGTTTTCAAAATTCACACTCCCATTATTATTTCTCAATACTCTTATACTGAGAAATATATCAATCAATACTTCCTCTTTTAGGAGACTATTCCATATTGGCTATGGGGTATTTCAAAAAGGTATTTGTCCCTCAGCATTCTTCCCAATGAAGGTAAATAGAGCCACCTCCACTCTGCATTGCCCATGTCAATTCGTGAAGTCATCCTTGGTTCTTCTTTTCTCTCATACCCCAAATCATCCTATTCTATAAAAACTACCATCAACGTATATTCTATACACAAGGTCTCACTTCTTCCATTAGCACCGCACTGACACAAGTCTCCACAACTCTTATTTGGATGATTACAGTAGCCTTTAAATTCATTTCTATGCCCTTGCTTTTGCAATTCTGCAGCCTATTTTTTATATGACAGCCAGGGTAATATTATCATTTCTTTGATTCTCAACAATATAAAATCTTCTTATAAAACCTAGATTAAAGATCCAAGAATGACCAGGACTTATCGCATGCACCTTCCCACTTGTTCCCTGCAGTCCAGCTATGTTGGCTACCTTGTTTCTTCTCAAATACAATAGTGACTTTCCCTCTGCTTGGATTATTCTGCCAGAAATATTTACACAGAGTGCCTCACTTCTTAGGTGGCTTTTTTTTTTCTTTCCAATGTCATGTCCTCAGAGAGTGTTCTGAGACCCTGCTTCTTAAATAGCACCTTCTGGTTCTCTTATTGCACTAGAGTTGCCAGATGGAGGAGGGCACTTAGTTTAATTTAACTCTTAGCCTGACGTGCGGTGGTGCAGTGGATAAAGCTTCAACCTGGAACACGGAGGTCGCGGGTTGAAAACCCTGGGCTTGCCTGGTCAAGGCACATATGGGAGTTGATGTTTCCTGCTCCAACCCCCTTTTCTCTTTCTACCCCTCGCTCTCTCTCTCTCCTCTCTAAAAATTGAATAAATAAAGTCTTTTAAAGAAGTCAGAATTCATTAAATTAAAAAAATAAATTTTAGATAAGGAATAAACTTTTTAGTATGAGTATAAATAAAATATTTTATGATGGATCGGTATGCCAAGGAACCATGTTTTACTAAAAAATCATGCCTTTATCTGAAATTCAAATTAAAATGGTTGTGCTATATCTTTATTGGTTAAGATGGCCCTATTTATTATACTTTTTCCTGACAAAACTTCACTCTACATGATATTATATTATAAATTAACTTGCTTATGTGTTAGCAGTCTGCTGCTCACACTAAACTATAAGATCCATGAGAGTAAAATTTGTTGTGTTCAGAGGTAAATGATCAGAACCTAGAGCAGGAGCTATTGCATAGGAGATGTTTAGAAAATATTTGTTCAGGCCTGACCTGTGGTGGCGCAGTGGATAAAGTGTTGACCTGGAAATGCTGAGGTCGCCAGTTCAAAACCCTGGGCTTGCCTGGTCAAGGCACATATGGGAGTTGATGCTTCCAGCTCCTCCCCCCTTCTCTCTCTCTGTCCTCTGTCTCTCTCCTCTCTAAAAATGAATAAATAAAATTAAAAAAAAAGAAAATATTTGTTCAGGTGAAAGAGAAATCATTCTGTCATATATATATAATATATATTTGTATATATAAAATATATAAAAATATATATAGATAAATATACAATAATACATAAATATATATAAATAAAAATATAAAAATAAATAAAACATATATATAACATGTATTTTATATATATAACATATATATGACATATATAAATACATGTGTATGTTTCGCATTCTCAGTGTATATCTAGAAGGCCATACAAGAAAGAATATATCTTAAAGCACAGATTAGGCAGTTTTACAAATGATTTACAGAGACCATGGAAATTGAAACATAAAACATAATTGCAAAAAACTTTAATAAATCAAGGAAGTTAGGAGAGGTTAGGAAATATTTTTAAAGCTTTATTTTACATTAAGTGATCTGCCTTAGCAGATGAAAGTATTGAAGCTCTATTTCTGACTGAAGATGATTCAGAGGCTAGTGCTACAAAATCTGGATTCATTAAGAAGTAACCTGTTCTAAAATTTGAAAAGGCAATTATAGTTTTGCTTGCTTTTTCCAAAGTCCTCATATTTTCTTTGAGAGCAACATCTCTATCTAAGTTTTGATAATCAGCGCACTTTTCAAGAGTAATCCCCCTGCTCGGGGGCCTCTGCTGATAGGTACAAATGAAAGTCTGGCAGCTGGTATGAGGCCTCATATGTATCGGCTGCATTCCGACGAGTGGCCAGTGGGACCAGTGGAAATGAATAGGTGCTGGGTCCTGAAGGATGGGAGAAGGTGAAAAATATGAGAAGCACATTCCTATTGAATCTAATTATTTTAATGATTAAAAACACAGGCTTGAAGTAGGTCTAACGTTCTACAGATGACATTAAGATAGTAAACCAGATGCAAAGGGGTCTCCAAGGGTTGATTTATCATCCTTTAGAGGCTATATCATTTTAATACAAAAAGAAACTTCAAAGGATTATTTTGGAAACGGACTTTGAATAATATTTGAATTTTAAGGCGATTATAAATAATTATTATAATGATGATAATACTGTATGATTCCCCCTCTGTCTTTCATTAAAGCACGTGATATCAACTCATGTGCAGATAGATATTCTAACAAGTTGTGAAAGATGAGTATTGCAAGTAAAAAATTATAATCGTATTAAAAATTAAATAAACTGGGAAGCCAGAACCAAGTTTTACATGTCTGGTTGTCCTCAATGAATGTCATTTCTTCTATACAGAGTCAAAAGCTGTGACAACAATATTTGAAGATATTTTGCTTTGAAGCTTTTTGTTCCTTACCTTGAGGGCTCCGAACTGAAGGTGTTTATTAATGATGACATACCAGCATAGCATTCTGCTCACTAGGTGATGAAAACAATATTTGTGTTTCTCTAAGAAAGTTCAATCTTTAATTTTTAATTTCTAAACCTTTATGAAATGAGTTAATCAAAAATGTTGAAGTGCTTGTTTGTTTTTACAATCATGGCTGTTTTATTGATCATTGCTCTTATTTCTTCATGTTTTAGAAAAAAAGAAATCAAATCATTGATTTTTTAACTCCTGTCATTTTAAAAAGACACTTTTTGCTAATAATTCATTAGTATAACAAATTATTTTAAAATAATTTTATGCCCTATTTCTCAAAATATATTTTTAATGAACATAGCTGTATTTTCACAAGTTAAATTGAAAGAAAAACGAACTCAGAGAATAGAAGAGTGAAGATACGTTGGAGAGATGATATAGGAATGATTGATATAATAAAACAGATAAAGTAGGCTCAAATTATTCATATAAAATTATTTATTATAAAATCTGGTTTTGTAAATGATTCAGTTACAAACATTAAAATTCAGTTAAAAGCAATGACAGAACAATACAAATTTTAGTCACTTGAAATATTATCAAAATGAATACATAAATGAACAATTGCTTGCTAAAATACTAATCTCATAAATCTAGAACAGTTAAATGCTTTTAACAATTAATGATTGGTACATTCTGTATGCAGTGTACACTACAAATTGATTATATAGTTTCCATTGTTTTAGTAAATTTAGTGTCAAAAGTAGATTGATAAAATACTGTACTTCCTCAGTAAGTAAATTAGAAGCATAAAACACTATATGTTGCTAACTCTTTTGTCAAGAATGTTTAAAATATATACATTTTTAATTTAATTTTTATTTTTAATTGCTCTATTGTGGTGACATAGGTTTTTAAAATTATATAGGTTTTGGTGTAAAATTCCATAATACATCACCTGTACACTGTATTGTGTGTTCACCACTCCAAGTCAAGTTTCCTTCCTTCACCATTTATCCACCTTTACCCTTTTCTACCCCCTCCAACCCACTTTCCCTCCAGTAACAACCTACTGCTGTCTCTATGAGTTTGTTTGTTTTTTTTGGCTTAATCCCTTCACTTTTTTTTACCTAGCCCCCAGCCCGCTTATCTTCTAACAGCTGTCAGTCTGCCCTCTGTATCTATGAATCTTTTCTATTTTATTTGTTAGATCCAACATATACCATAAGTGAAATTATAAGATACTTGTCTTTCTCTGACATGGCTTAATTCACTGATATATCTCATAAGGACTAATATCTAAAATTTATAAGGAACTTATAAAACTCAACACCAAAATAACAAACACTCCAATTAAAAAATGGGCCAAGGATTTGAATAGACACTTCTCCAAAGAGGACATAGAGATAGCCAATAGATAAAGAAAAAGGTGTTCAACATCACTAATCATCAGAGAAATGCAAATTAAAATCACAACGAGATATCACACCTGTCAGAATAGCTATCAACAATAAATCAACAATCAAGAAGTATTGATGAGGATGTGGAGTTAAGGGAACCCTAATGCACTGTTGTTAGGAATGTAGATTGGTGCAGCCACTGTAGAAAGCAGTATGGCATGACCTCAAAAGATTAAATTGGCCCTGGCTAGTTGGCTCCATGGTAGAGCATTGTCCTGGTATGTGAATGTCTAGGGTTCAATTCCTCGTCAAAGCACACAGAAAAAGCAACCATCTGCTTCTCCACCCATCCCTTTCCCCCTTCTCTCTCTGTATCTCTCTCTTCCTCTTCCACAGCCATGTTTTGGTTGGAGCAAGTTGGTAATGGGGAGCTGAGGATGGCTACATGGCTTTGCCTCAGGTGCTATAATAGCTTGGTTGCCAAGCAACAGAGCAACAGCCCCAGATGGGCAGAGCATACTCCATAGAGATCTTGCAGGTTGGATTCCAGTTGGGGCACATGTGGGAGTCTGTCTCTCTGCCTCGCCTGCTTCTCACTTAAGGAAAAAACAAACAAACACTAAATTGGAACTGCTTTATGATCTAGCATTCCCACTTCTGGAAATATGTCCATAGAAACTTGAAACACTAATTTAAGTGACTATATGTACCCCTATGTTTATTATAACATTATTTACAATAGCTAAGATTTTTAATCAACTCAAGTGCCCATCAGTAAAAGAGTGAATAAAAAACTGTGGTACATTTAAACAATGGAAAACTACTTGACCTGGCGAGAAAAAAAAATAAATATATATCTTTTTAAGTTAGTTTCATTACCTTCTGAGTTATGACCAATAGCAAAAGAAAAAAATATTTGAAGAATACATATTTTAATCTATTTATTGTATTTACACTCATAAAATCATTTCCATAAAACCAGAATGTTCTTACATAAATGATGCTATGAGTGTAACAATTATAAAATGATTATACTATTATAAAACAATTAGAATATTATAAACAATTTTATAAAATTTTTATTCATAATGTCTTAAATTACTTACAATTGCTCTTAGGATAATATGGTAATAATTATGATGTGATCATTTAAAAATGATTTCATGAGTTTAAATATTATAAAATAATGTTATAAAAATTATAAAACAATTTTATGAAGCTTTACAATTAACAAAATGCTTCCATATAAATTATTCTTCAACATTATCTGTAACAGTTCCATTTTATTTTAAACTATTTAGATTCTGACATTTTAAAACTACTGAATCACCAGAGGTATTTAGGTCTAATCTGAACTTATTTTCCTTTGTATTGGTCCATCTATGTATCTATAAACCAATACTATACTGTTTTTTTATTATTTTTATTGAGACTTTATACTGTATTTCTATAGCATGCATAGCTTATATTTACTCATAGTTACAATTTTTGTCAGAGGATTCATTTTTTCCAACTAGATCTCAGGTAGAGATCAAATGTCTTTCCTCTTCTCTATTCATAAGGAAAGAGAATTGTTTCTCCAAACTTATTTAAAGGCATTTAGCTATGCAACATATATACAATGGAATACTACCCAGCCATAAGAAACGATGACATAGTGACATTTACGGCAACATGGATAGAACTTGAGAACATTATATTGAGTGAAACAAGTAAATCAGAAAAAGCTAAGAGTTGTATGATTTCACACTTAGGTGGAATATAAAACTGACATTTATGGACATAGATAAAAGTAAAGTGGTTACCTGGGGAAGAAAATGTGAGGGAGGGGGAAGAGGACTTGACTGAATGAGGAAGAGGGAGGGAGTAAGGGGAAAAGTATAAAGAGGAAAAAATATAAGGTGACAGAAAATGATTTGACTTTGGGTGTTGGGTATACAATATAATCTACAGTTCATATGCTATAGAAATGTTCACCTGAAACCTATGTACTCTTATTGATCAATATCACCCTGTTAAAGTTAATTTTCTAAATAAAATTTAGAAAAGTCTCATTCTCTCTCACAGTATTGTATTATTTTTCATTATGTTTGTATATTAAAACAGAATATTTGACTAATTAATTAACAAAACAAATACTATTCATTATCTAATTACATATATAATTAAATAACCAATTTTACAACTAATTACAATTACTTCATTAATTGGGCATAATTAATATTGATATATCCCTCCCACCACACCTCAGCCACTTCATCAGCTCATATACTCAGAGTTAAAGCTATAATTTTCATACTTTCTATTCTGGATTATTCAAACCAAACTTTATTTTTTTGTGAGTATGTGTGTGTGATTTTCCTTCATGATTGATTAGATGTTATTTATTTCTTTATAAATTTTGGTTATTAATCCCTTATCAGATGTATTGTCAAATATATTCTCCCGTTGTATGGTTTGTTTTTTTATTCTGGTCATATTGTCTTCAGCTGTGTATTTGCCTGTGGAAATAATTCAGCAAATATATTGCTGCAATAGATGTCAGTGAGCTTATTGCCTAAGTTTTCTTCTAGGATACTTATGGTTTCACAATTTACATTTAAGTCCTTTATGCACATTGAGTTTATTTTTGTGCATGGTGTAAGTGGTGGTCTAGTTTCATTTTTTCTGCAGGTAGCTGTCCAGTTTTCCCAACACCATTTGTTAAAGAGACTGTCTTTACTCCATTGTATGTTCTTACCTCCTTTGTCAAATATCAGTTGTCCATAAAGATGTGGGTTTATTTCTGGGTTCTCTGTTCTGTTCTATTGATTTATGTCTGTTCTTATGCCAGTACCAATCTGTTTTAAGTACAATGGCCTTGTAGTATAACTTGATATCAGGAAGTTTGATATCTCCCACTTTATCCTTCTTTTTCAAGATTGCTGAGGCTATTCATGTTCTTTCTTGGTTCCATATAAATTTTTGGAATATATGTTCTGTATCTTTGAAGTATGTCATTGGTATTTTAATTGGTATTGCATTGAATTTATAAATTGCTTTGGGTGATATAGACATTTTAATTATGTTTATTCTTTCTAACCATGAGCAGGTATATGCCTCCACTTGTTTGTGTCTTCCTTGATTTCTTTTATTAATGTTTTATAATTTTCCAAGTATAAGTCTTTAACCTCCTTGGTTAAATTTACTCCTAGGTACTTTATTTTTTTGTTGTTGTTGCAATAGTGAAGGGGATTGTTTACTTAATTTCTCTTTCTGACAGTTCATTGTTGGTGTATAAAAATGCCTCTGATTTCTATGTATTAATTTTATATTCTGCCACCTTGCTGAATTCATTTATTAGGTCCAGTAGTTTTTTTGACTGAGACTTTGGGGTTTACAATATCATATCATCTGTAAATAATGATACTTTTACTTCTTCTTTTCCAATTTGGATGCCTTTTATTTCTTCTTCTTGTCTGATTGCTGTAGCTAGAACTTCTAGTGCTATGTTGAATAAGAGTGGTAAAAGGGGGCACCCCTGCCTTGTTCCTGGTTTTAGGGGAATTGTTTTTAATTTTTGTCCATTAATTATAATGTTGGCTGTAGGTTTGTCATAGATGGCCTTTATTATGTTGAATTATGTTTCCCACTTTGTTAAGAGTTTTGATCATAAATGGGTGCTGGATTTTATCAAATATTTTTCTGCATCTATTGAAATTATCATGTGGTTTTTCTCCTTCCTTTTGTTTATGTGGTGAATCACAGTAATTGATTTATGAATGTTGTATGATCCTTGCCACTCCAGAATAAATCCCACTTGATCATAATGTATGATTATTTTTATGTATTGCTGAATCCAGTTTGCTAATATTTAGTTGAGGATTTTAGCATCTAAAATCATCAGGAATATTGGCCTATAATTTTCTTTCTTTGTGTTGTCTTTGCCTGGTTTTGGAATCAGAATTAAGCTCGCCTCATAAAAGAAACTTTGAAGTGTTCCTTCCTCATGAATTTTTTGAAATAGCTTGAGAAGGATAGGGGTTAGTTCTTTGAAGAAGAACCAGTAGAATTCACCACTGAAGACATCGGGCCCAGGAATTTTGTTTTTTGGGAGCGCTTTGATAACTGTTTCAATCTCTTTTGTTGTAATCAGTCTGTTTAGATTTTCTGATTCTTCCAGATTGATTTTTGGAAGATGATATGTTTCAAGACATTTGTCCATTTCACCTAGGTTGTTTAATTTTTTGGCATACAATTTTTCATAGTATTTTCTTACACTATTTTGTATTTCTGTTTTGTCGGTTGTTATTTCTCCACTCTCATATCTAATTTTATTTATTTGAATCCTTTCTCTTTTTTTCTTGGTGTGTCTTGTTAAAGGTTCATCGATCTTGTTTACTCTTCAAAGAACCAGCTCTTGGTTTCATTTTTCCTCCGTATTGTTTCTTTAGATTCCATGTCATTTATTTCTGCTCTGATCTTTATTATTTCCTTCCTTCTACTATCTCTGGGCCTTACTTGCTGTTCTTTTTCTAGTTCTTTTAGATGAAGGGTTAGGTTGTTTATTTGAGCTTTTCCAAGCTTCTTAAGGAATGCCTTGAGTGCTATGAACTTCCCTCTCAGGACTGCTTTTGCTGTGTCCCATATATTTTGAGTTGTTGTTTGCTCATTATCATTTGTTTCTAGGAATTTTTAATTTCTTCTTTGATTTTATTGTTAATCCATTTGTTATTTAATAACATGCTATTTAGTTTCCACGTGTTTGAGCATTTTTCAATTTTTCTGTTGTGGTTGATTTCTAGTTTCATGCCATTGTGATCAAAGTAAATTCCTGATATGATTTCAATCTTCTTAAATTTGTTGAGACTGCTTTTGTGTCCTAACATGTGGTCTATCTTAGAGAATGTACCATGAACACTTGAAATGAATGTATATTCTTCTGCCTTAGGGTGAAAAGTTCTAAAGATATCTATTAAATCAAGTTGATCTAGTGTGTTCTTTAAGTCTGCTGTTTCTTTGTTAATTTTCTTTCTTGAGGATTTATCTAGTGATGTTAGTGGGGTACTGAAATCCCCTACTATTATAGTATTGCTATTGATCTCACCCTTTATATCCATCAAAGTCTGCTTTATATATTTAGGTGTTCCTATATTAGGTGTGTAGATATTTATGATGGTTATATCTTCCTGTTGGATTGCTCCCTTTATCATTATGTAGTGACCTTCTTTATCTCTTATTATAGCCTTTGTTTTAAAGTCCATTTTCTCTGATATAAGTATACTACCCCAGCTTATTTTTCATTTCCATTTGCATAAAATATTTTTTTTCATCCTTTTACCTTCAGTCTATGTGCATCTTTTGTTTTAAGGTGTGTCTCTTGTAGACAGCATATGTACAGTTCCTGTTTTCTTATCCATGCAGCTACCCTATGTCTTTTGATTGGATCATTTAATCCATTTACATTTAAGGTTATTATTGATATGTAGTTATTTATTGCCATTTTATTCTTTAAAGCTGTATTCTTTTTTTGGTATATCTTTTTCCCACTTTTATTTGTTTACAACAGGCCCCTTAACATTTCCTGCAGCATTGGTTTGGTTGTAATGAATTTCTTGAGTTGTGTTTTTTTTTTGTCTGGGAAGCTTTTTATTTCTCCTTCAATTTTAAATGATAGCCTTGCTGGATCAAGTAGTCTTGGTTGTAGGTTCTTGTTCTGCAATACTTTGAATATCTCTTGTCATTCCCTTCTGGCCTCAAGTGTTTCTGTTGAGAAGTCGGATGTCATCCTTATGGGGTTCCCTTGTATGTGATAGCCTTCTTTTCTCTAGCAGCTTTTAATATTTTCTCTTTATCACTTAACTTTGGTATTTTAATTATGATGTGTCTTGGTGTAGGTCTTTTGGGTTTCTCTTTAATGAAGTTCTCTGTGCTTCATGAACTTCTGAGACCCTTCCTTGCATCAATTTAGGGACGTTTTTAGCTATGATTTGTTGAATATAGTTTCTATCCCTTGTTCTTTCTCATCTTCTTCAGGAATCCCTATGATGCAGATGTTATTTCTCTTCATGTTGTCACAGAGCTCTCTCAGAGTTTCCTCAGACTTTTTGTGTCTCTTTTCTTTTTTCTGCTTTGCTTTTGTGCCTATGTTCATCTTGTTTTTCAACTCGCTATTTCGATCCTCAGCTTCATCCATCCTGCTTTTAATTCCTTCCATTGTGGTCTTCATTTCTGATATTGTATTTGTCACCTCCAACTGATTCTTTTTTAATATTTCAATGTCCTTTTTTATACTTGCTATCTCTTTATTTAGATGTTTGTAATGACCATCCATTGCTGTTCTAAGATCCCTAAGCATCCTAACAATCATTATTCTAAACTCTGCATCCAGCAGTTTGGTTATTTCCATATCACTCAGTTCCTTTTCTAGAGATTTTTCTTGTGGTTTCATTTGGATTGCACTTCTCTGTCTTTTCATTACGTCTGTGTGTCTAGGTGTGTTGTTTTTAGGGCTGGTTGAGACTAGGTTTGTCTTGTCTGCCTCCAATTTTCAGTTGTGTTATTTCTAGGTCTTCTTGGGTTGGCATCAGCTGTTATTTGTAATCCACTTTCAAATTTGGGCTGCTTTGAAGTCTTGATTTGTTTGTTTTCTTCTCACTTGTAGTCTTGTTTACTTATCTCAGCAAGGGTTTATTTGAAACTGTATCCAGGAATGCGTGGGTGTAACCTGAGACTCTGAAGGCCTTATCTGCCAGTTACTCTCTCTCTGGGTGGGGTATTTTCTTTGCTTCAGTAGGGGGAGGTGTATCTCAGATCTCCATGGAGACCTGAGTTACTGCTCCTGCTCCCCACTTCTTGTTTTCAGCTATGTCTTGTTGCACTGCTTGGAGCTGGAGAGATGTCTGTAGTTGTATGATCTGGAAGCACTTTATTCTTGTGTAATGTGGAAGGATCAACCCCTCCCCCAGCTATGGTCACCTCCAGCACTGAATGAGTCAGCTTTTCAGGTCCTCCTATGCATTCCTCTGCCAGTCACAGTCTGTCTCTCTCTCTCCCCTTTCCTTTTGGAAGATAAGCCAGCCCTTTCAACACACCTCATTCCCAGGTCCCCAGGCAAGTGTCTGTAAGGAATATTTACTACTCTTTTCCTTAGAATGAGAGCCCTTCTGGGCTCTCAGCCTCACACCCCCTTTGTTCCTGTAAGCAGGGGAGACTCACTACTCCTCGGCGCTCCCTACCAGGCTCAGTGTGGCTTCTTCTTTGCTCCTTGATTTTTGAGAGCTGGTCTCGTAGTCCAGAGTTGGTTTACACACTGATTGTTCCTAAATTAATTTGTAATCCAGTTTGATAGTGTGAGCTGGGAGTCTGTGTATCTGCCTACTCTGCTGCCATCTTCCTACTTCTGAGATTAATTTCTTTAATAAAATTAACATTTAATTGAATTTCAACTTTTTGATTCAGCATTTTATTTATTTATATTTATTTATTTAATTAATTTATTTTTTTACAGGGACAGAGAGAGAGTCAGAGAGAGGGATAGACAGGGACAGAAAGACAGAAATGGAGAGAGATGAGAAGCATCAATTATCAGTTTTTTGTTGCGAGACCTTAGTTGTTCATTGATTGCTTTCTCATATGTGCCTTGACCATGGGCCTTCAGCAGACTGAGTACCCCTTGCTCAAGCCAGCGATCTTGGGTCCACGCTGG
Organism: Saccopteryx bilineata; assembly: GCF_036850765.1. Lineage (NCBI taxonomy): Eukaryota > Metazoa > Chordata > Mammalia > Chiroptera > Emballonuridae > Saccopteryx > Saccopteryx bilineata. The sequence goes on from NC_089490.1 coordinate 39,974,563, forward strand.
TGAGTTTTTGCTCAAACCAGATGGACCCGTGCTCAAGCTGGCGACCTCAGGGTCTCGAACCTGGGTCCTCTGTATCCCAGTCCGACATTCTATCCACTGCACAACTGCCTGGTCAGGTTGTTTTTTAAATATTATTATTGTATTACTTAAGAAAATTTTAAAATAGGAAGCACTACTTTGCTAGACACTAAATCAAAAAAATAAAGGGAGAAATAGAATAATTTAATAATATCGGTGATTAAAAAGTAAATATATTATATTAGAAAAGTCAGAATCTATATAATTTTAATCCATAAATAAATCAGTTTCTATTATATTGAATTATTATTTTTTTTTGTATTTTTCCCAAGCTGGAAATGGGGAGGCAGTCAGACAGACTCCCGCATGCGCCCGACCAGGATACACATGGCATGCCCACCAGGGGGTGATGCTCTGCCCATCTTGGGGCATCACTCTGCCGCAATCAGAGCCATTGTAGTGCCTGAGGCAGAGGCCTCATCTTCAGCACCCGGGCAAACTTTGCTCCAATGGAGCCTTGGCTGTGGGAGGGGAAGAGAGAGACAGAGAGGAAGGAGAGGGGGAGAGGTGGAGAAGCAGATGGGCGCTTCTCCTGTGTGCCCTGGCTGGGAATCAAACCCGGGACTCCTGCATGCCAGGCTGACACTCTACCACTGAACCAACTGGCCAGGGCCAATTTTTCTATTTTATTTTATAAGAAAAAAGAGATGATTTTCTTGTAGTGAAGTGAAACTCTATGATATGACTTAGTGTTCAGATTAAGATAATATTAAATTTTCTTAAAATATAGTGACACCTGACCAGGTGGTAAGGTGGTGGATAGAGTGTTGGCCTGGGACATGAGGACCCAGATTCAAAACCCCGAGGTTATTGGCTTAAATGCAGGCTCACCAGCTTGAGCGTGGGGTTGTCAGCTTGAGTGTGGGATCATAGACATGATCCCATGGTTGCTGGCTTGAGCCCAAAAGTTGCTTGCTTGAAGCCCAAGATCACTGACTTGAGCAAGGGGTCACTGGCTCATTTGAGCCCCCAAATCAAGGCACAGATGAGAAACAATCAACAAACAACTAAAGCACCACAATGAAGAATTGATGTTTCTCATCTCTCTCTCTTCCTGTCTGTCTCTGTCCCTTTCTCTGTTTCTCTCTCTATCTCTGTCTCTCTTGCTAAAAAAATAAAATATAATATAATGCTGCCCTCTAAAATGTTATAATGAATTGGTTGTTACTTCTTCAAATAGTTGTTTTATTCATAGGGTCCATTTTGATTGACTCTTGATAAGGATGATATGTGTAAATTACATTTTCATGAGAAGTTATAGACTTTTCATCATTTCACTTCTTGCCAGATCTGAAGTTTTTATTAAAACAATGTGTGTAAAATATAATTTAATTGTAATTATAATTTGCATTTAATAATTGCAATTGATGCTGAGATATTTTATAATTGATTTTAATTAACCAATTTGTGTAACCAATCTAATTCTGTGGACTGCCCATTAATACTTTTTTTCACTTTTCAGTAGGTTGAGTTTGCTACTTCTAAATTTATTTTTAGAAGCTCCTTATATATCACATTCTAGAATTTTCATAAAATTTTAATAAAGACAATCTTACTTTTCAGTATTTCAGTGGCAATGATGCTGTAGGTGTATTTATTAATACCTATAGATGTATTTTACATTCGGGTTGAAATAGGTTATCTTTTATGTTAAAAAAGCATAAATGCATTTTATAACATTATCCCCCTGCATGAAAGAGAAGATTGATTTTTTTAATGTGCCTTCTCTTATGTTAAAATAAATAGATTTTAAAATAGATTTTATCTTCTTTAACATAAAGAATGCTGCTTAACCTTGGTATTTAAAAAATATTTTACATTAAATATGCTAGAACACTAGTTAAGATTTATTTCTTGTTTATTAGTAAAGGAGGTATTGATTCTGTTCTTTTATATTTGGTAAGCGTGCTTTCTGGGATTAGCGTTATGCTAGATTCACAAAATAAATTTGTAATTTATGCATCATTTCTCAGCTCAAAATCTATTTTATAATATCAAATGTTCTTAAGAGAAGAAGCATTTTTATGCTAAATTGTTTAGGCTTGGTCATTGCTTCAAAAGTTCTTATTGAATATATTTTGTAAAAGTAGTCCATCTATGGTTTTATTCCTGTATAGGTTTTTCACTTCCTGAGACAAACTTTTCTTTTTTATAAAAAACACCTATTACATCATCAAATAGATTACATAAAAGTTTTATATCATAATGTTTTTTGATCTTCCATTTTTATTCAATTTTCATTTGATTGACAACTATATTTGTCTATTTTATTGTTGATTTTCATAATACCATCTTGTGATTCATAAATTCCTTTTCTTAAATTTATTAGTATTCTTTTATAACTGCTTGTGCCACTTAAATTATTAATATTTGATAATTAAAAGACTAAAATCTATTTATTTGCTTTTGATAACAGTTTTGGGTTCATCTCATGTTCAACAAGTGACACTTTGACAATTGTTTTTCTATATCATAAATTATAGGAATTTGGTTTCTCTTATCATGAGAATTACTTAATGACTTTACTTATTCTTAAATAACTGAGTCCTAAAAGTTAATTTATATTTTATTTTATGTAAAAGAAAAATAAGAGTGGCCCCCTAACTCTTTAATCTCTATGCTGAGCTATAAACCATGTACTTATGGGAACCAACTGTAGGGATATTGCTGAAGGGTTTACGGGATAGACAGCTTCTATGGCTTCAATAAAATTTATGTTTTTTTCAATCTTAAAAAAGAGATTAGAAGCTTTAAAACACTTATTTTGATTATTCTTGGGAGCTTTGACAAGATCTTTTTAAGTTTAAAACAGCACAGACAATAACAACAAAAATATAAGTTTAAAACAATACTCATTACAATGGAAACTTTGAACATGTGGGTCTAAGAAAGTTTGGAGAAAGAAGAAGCAATTTTGGAAAGCAAGTTTGACTTAAAAAAGATAGAAACTTTAGCTGATATAAGATAAACATAATGCAATAGATGCTAAGGCCAATTCTAAAGCATGGATATGTTTTGGTTAGGTATTGACATTAACATACAGACTCACAAATTCTAAATAAAATAATGTTTTGTGGGTTTAGGTATTTTTTGCTTTTACTATTCTTGCACTTTTATGATTTGATATTTCTAAGTTCTGAATGACATCTCTGTTTTTACTTTTGTGTGTTTGCTTTGGCATATAAGGTTTTTAAAATAAGTGTGACTTAAATGTCTTTTCCCCTTTGCTGTTGGCTACTCTCAAAGCCTTCTCACTTCAAAAAATTCTGTTCAAGGGGCAAGTATCCCTCTCTATGTTTAGGTTCCCAACCCAGGATAACTTGTCAATATTTTCACAACTCTGTTATCAGGATTAGCTTTATTTCAATGGCCACACCAAGGCAAACCAATAAAATATGCCACTTAATGACTAGCGAAGAGGTTAACAAAATGTTACTTTTTCTTTCCAATGGGTATTCCAAGTCTCTACATGTGGATCTCTTTAATCATCTCATCTCAATTTTGAAAGAGGAAAATAATCTCTCTCACCTCAAACATTACAGTTTCAGAGACTGTGTTTGACCTACTCTATTAGGCTTCAACCTTTAAAACCCAGGTAGAAATAATGAGACCTAAAGTGATGGCTGAAGTATGGAAACATGCATTTCTGCTGAGCAGTAAGCTTGAAAATGTGTCTGGCCTTCATGTTGTTGTCTGCATCCTGTAAAGATGGGCAAACTAGCAGTTTTTTTTGTTTCCTGTGATTGGAGTCCTCTTTCCAGGTCCACAGAATCTCCACTCAACAATCAGTCATAATTTATTTGTATCCATTCTGTCAAAGATTTAATCTTATTTTATTTACAAATGTTATAAATATCTAGCATCCAATGCATATCAATACCAAAGTAAATAAAGTATTGAAGTTTTGGAAGTGGCATTAGAATATTGATCCAAATTGTGTAAAAGGCTGTTGGCATTTGTAAAAGAATAATCTATAAATTTGGTCTATATTTTATAATAAACTATTTATAAACAAGTTACAAAATTAATAATCACTCTACAATAAATGCATTCTTCTCCAAAAATTAACGCACATGATTTATTAAACTTTATTTTAACTTATTTGCAAGATAATACAAACTCTTAATTTCTTAGGACATACTAACCTTGTGATGATCAGTTGAATTTTAACTTCCCAAGAATTAAGTCAGTCTCCAAGATTATTTATACTTTTATACTTATTATAATTAAAATAATTATTAGATAAGTTCTAAAATATGAGAAATAGTTATACTTTCTTCATTATACCTACTCTCTACTTTATTAACCTCTAAATAGAAGTAGTGATTTCTTTCTTTTTGTCTGTGTGTGATTTATTTTCTTAAAGGAAAATAGTCCAGCTTTTGAAGTAGAAGGTAAGCCAGAAGCAAGGGTTTCGAATGAGGCTTCAATGCATCTCTACTCACGCAGTTTCTAACCCAGCTTACTCGAGTCCTTAGGCTCTTATTTAGCTAAACTCTTATTCACCATTACACCAGAATATTTCCAGATAACTAGGCAGTAATAAAATGATAGCAGACTCACACTTCCTCTCTTAGGAGTACTTGACCTATTACATGGAAATTCTGAAGGAGTGGTCCTTTAAATACCTGATAAGAAATAGTGGAATGATAGCTTTTAGAACAGGACTCCAGAGAAATAGTTTTCTTATAGATATGCTCTGGTGGTGCCTCTCCAATCACAGTACATGAGGTAGTATTGAATCCTTCTACATAGAAGTTAGCTACAAATTCATCTTGAGAGTAAGTGAATTAAATCAAATATCTCTAGTACTTTATTATGTATGGTTAAATATAATAAAATAGTTTATAACAAAAGTATCCAACTATATTATAAAAAGGGGGGAAATTTATTGTTAACTATAACGTATTAAGATTATAAGAAAAGTTTTCTTTTAATGGTCATTTAAAGACACACCAGTTTTTTTTTTTTGTTGGTTAATTCTTGAGTATTTGTTAATGAACAATATTTTTTTATTCATCCCATTCACTTAGAAATGAAAAAAAATGTATTTTGTGTGTATTACTCAATGAAATAACTTAGTGGTTTTATATGTACATAGTGAACCTATTGAGATAGAATTGTTGGTATATCAACTCATGCAAGTGTTTCCATGTTGGCACTATTGAAATTTAGGGCCAGATAATTATTTATTGAAGGGAAGACTGTTCTATGCACTCTGGAATGTTCATCAGCATCCTGACCTCTACCAAAAGTTAATAGTAGCAACCTTATTCCTAGTTGTGATAAAAATATCCTCAATCTGTAACAAATGTATCTGGGGGAGGGGAATAAACTTCAATTTATATCCACTGATCTAAAGTATTCAAGATGACAAGATTTCTGAGGCAATGAAATTGCTTTTACGAAAGACAGGGTCTGAATAAAGAACAGAAAATAATTGCCGGCAATGTTGTGTTTTAGAAATAATAGAAAATTAGGGTCAGAAATCAATACCACTGATGCTCCACTTTTTATTTATACATTTTAATCCTCCTGAGTAATTAAATTTTGAGTATTTAGGAATTTTCAAGTGACAGTGTACTGTATGTTGTATATATCTGATTATTTAGAAGACAGTGTGTCTCTCAGGCGGGAATAGATCTATGAAAATACGGACCCTGATGGACAGCAAAGACTTGTGGATATATTATTCTTTCTCTTCCTTTGCTGTGAGTCATCCTGCCAGCACACAATTGTCTGGGATACATGTCACGGAAACAGCCTTATAATTCAAATCACAAGAAAGAATGATACCTGACATTTTCTCTGGGCATGTTGGAAAAACTTTAGATTTTATTTGACTATTTAGTAAATCATCCATTTGTCTCTTTGTAAAATATTCTAACCTATAGTTTTTCTTAATTATTTATTGTATAGAATTGTATTGTGAGATCTAAAGTGATGGCTGAAGGTATGGAAACATGCATTTCTGCTGAGCAGTAAGCTTGAAAATGTGTCTGGCCTTCATGTTGTTGTCTGCTTCCTGTAAAATGGGCAAACTAGCAATTTTTTTTTTGTTTCCTGTGATTGGAGCCTGTGCTTGGAGCCCTGTTTCCAGGTCCACAGAATCCCCACTCAACAATAGGTCATAGTTTATTTGTATTCATTCTGTCAAAAATTTAATCTTAAGCTTATTTACAAGTACTGTAACTATCTAGCATACAATGCATATCAATACAAAAAGTAAATAAAGTATTGAAGTTTTGGAAGTGAGCTATGTTTCATCAGTATGTTGTAGTAATATCTAATTTTATATTAAATGGAATGTATTTTTTTGTGTGTGTGTTTTTCTGAAGCTGGAGACAGGGAGAGACAGTCAGACAGACTCCCGCATGCGCCCGACCGGGATCCACCGGGCACGCCCACCAGGGGCAACGCTCTGCCCACCAGGGGGTGATGCTCTGCCCCTCCGGGGCGTCGCTCTGCCAGGACCAGAGCCACTCTAGCGCCTGGGGCAGAGGCCAAGGAGCCATCCCCAGCGCCTGGGCCATCTTTGCTCCAATGGAGCCTTGGCTGTGGGAGGGGAAGAGAGAGACAGAGAGGAAGGAGGGGGTGGGGTGTTGAAGCAAATGGGCGCTTCTCCTATGTGCCCTGGCCGGGAATCGAACCCGGGAATGGAATGTATATTTAAATATCTACAATTCCACTTAATCAAGTACAGAGAAAAATGTGAGGATGATCTAAATTTATAAATAGTAAAACCTGTAAGATGAAGACGTCTCATTACACAACTGATCACCCAGTAGTTCTCAAACCTCAAAACATATTAGAACCACATGGGAGACATACTACTACTGATTCTTTGCAATAACTAAATCACACTCCCTAAAGGATTGGTTTGGAGATCTACATGTTTTCAAGGTTTCCTACTGATTCTCAGTGTTGGGCATCAATTACCCAAGTTCTCTCAGTCAGGTCCAGGAATTGGACCATATATGTTTGTACTGGTACATCGATCAAAACTATTTTTATGTTAATATTGAGATTTTATTTTTCATTATTAGTTTTATGCTTTTGTGAGCACAGGGCAGAATTTCCAGAGACTAACTCATGCACCGTATCAGAGGAAATTGAATGCAGAAGCAGACAAAATTATCCCGCTGTCTTCTAAGACAGACATCAGATTGGTAAAAATGTAAAATGTTGTCACTTCTCTCACTGATTTTTATTTTTGAAAAATTTGTAATTTTTATTGAAAAATATATTATTTATTAAAGTAATATGTTACAGTTATAATATTAATATAAATACAATATATATAATGAAATCATTGCTTCCATTTTTAAGTAAATTTATATGTAAATATGCTAATATTTCTTCATTTTAATTTTAATTTTGATAAGTATCAATAGATATAACTAAGCCTAACATAGGTATCACAAATGGTAAAACATCCTTAACCCCAGATTTAATTCTCATCTGTATGATTTCTGAGCACTCGTTTGCTTTGCACGTAGAGCTATTGCCTCCTTTTGTTCTGAGGGCTGATGACATCCCATGAGAGTAAAGGCCTTCCTCTGATGTCACTGGTGCCTACAAAATTATGATAATCCTTCCTGTGTAAAAGAGAACAACTTTCTAACAAAGTGACCTGCTCTAGTATGTGTAGCATTTTAGTCGTATACTGCAGGTTTTTTTTGTTTGTTTGTTTTTATTTATTTTTTTTTTCATTTTTCTGAAGCTGGAAACGGGGAGAGACAGTCAGACAGACTCCCGCATGTGCCTGACCGGGATCCACCCGGCACGCCCACCAGGGGCGACGCTCTGCCCACCAGGGGGCGATGCTCTGCCCATCCTGGGCGTCGCCATGTTGCGACCAGAGCCACTCTAGCGCCTGGGGCAGAGGCCACAGAGCCATCCCCAGCGCCCGGGCCATCTTTGCTCCAATGGAGCCTTGGCTGCGGGAGGGGAAGAGAGAGACAGAGAGGAAGGCGCGGCGGAGGGGTGGAGAAGCAAATGGGCGCTTCTCCTGTGTGCCCTGGCCGGGAATCGAACCCGGGTCCTCCGCACGCTAGGCCGACGCTCTACCGCTGAGCCAACCGGCCAGGGCAACTGCAGTTTTTTTTTTAGCATTATTTGTAAAGGATATGAATAAAGGTAACTAACCCTAATTTCATGTGGGATAGTTATATAAATTAAAAAATTCCTGAAATAGACAATATAAGATGGTACTTTGTACATCTCAGGTACCATATATATATAGAACTCAAGTATAATTAAGACTAAATATAGAAACTTAATCTTTTATTTAAGAGTCTATAATTTGAGAGCAATAAACTTAATGCTACCCATTTTGAACAGTACTAATTCTCTGAATTTTATAGAGCCAGTCTGACTTTTCTCTTGTATCTTTCACTATTAATTGCAATAATATTGTTACTTAGAATAGTTATGGAACACAGAAGATATTTCTATGAAAGCAAACTCAATGTGAAATCAATTATAATTTTCTATTTGAATTATACACTTTGTTAAATGATAACACCAGTTATGAGTTAACATTTCATCTAGAAATATCCAATATGATATATATTAATAGTTCATACTTTTTTCTAAATAGTTCAAACTGTTTTTTATTTTTTTTTAATTAAGGTTTTTTTTGGCCACCTACTTAATTTCTTTCATTTTATAAGTAGCATTGTTTATATAAGAATATTTCTAAAATTATTTACTATTTTTTATACTTTCTGTAAGGATTTTTGCTGCTCATTTTTAGAATTTTATGTTTCTAGGTGCATCAAATGCATTTTAACTTTTAAATGTAATTTTATGCTATTTTATAATATTTGATAGTAGAAATTGAATTCATACAAAACTGGATCTTAAGGTTTTAAATTTAATATAATAACTGCACAGCTAGGAGTAAACATAATGTTGAAACAGCAATTTAGTAAGAAAACAAATTGAGTACCATTGTTAATAAGCACAGTCTCACTGAAATAAATGGTGCAGAACTTATATTCACGTTGTGAAGTGTAGGAACAGCACAAATAACATATAATGAGATTATTGTCTAACATTGATATAAAAATCATTCAATAAATTTAGGTTGTACAGTCAATATGGCCCATGCATTAGGTGTTCAGAAATAAATAAAACACTGTCTTTACAGTCAGTCTACTTACTCTCTTTGTAGTGGTATGTTATCTAACCCTAGAGATAATTCTTCATAGCTTTCAATGGACATGTTAGCCTTGTCTAGACAAATGATTTTAATTCCTTTACACATATTTTGCTCATGCAAAAGAGGAAAGAGGTATTTCTTTGCTGTTGGTTTTATCTTTTTCTAGAAAAAAATATCATTATCAATTAATAGTTGGCAAGAAATAGTATGTCTATACCTTTCTGATTCTTTCAACTATTTTTTAAAGGAGATTGAAAACTCAAGGGACTCTTTGCACAACTAGTCAAATAACTTCTAAACTTCTTTTTATTAGCTAATTTAATTAAATAGATTGTAGATTAGTGGATAAGTATAAAACAAAATTCTATTCAGTAACCATGCAGGCCTTGCTGAAAGAGCAACAGAAGTAGTAAAGAGGTAAAAGAGTTAAAATGATCATTAAGAATCATGAAATGACCCTAGCCCATTATCTCAGTCAATTAAAAGGGTCATCTCAAAATGACAAGGTTTCAGGTTCAATACCCAGTCAGGACACACAGGGGAAGCAACCAAAAAATTCATGACTAAATGAAACAACCAATGAATGATGCACTTCCCCCTCCCCTCACTCTCCTTTTCTCGTTCTGTCTCTCTAAAGATCAATAAATTAAAAAAAAATTAAGCTCTGTCTGGATAAGTCGGTTGCTTGAAGCAACATCAAGAAGTGCAGAGGTTGCTGTTTCAATCCCTGGTCAAGGCACATACTGGAACAGCTCGGTGTTCCTGACTCTCTCTCTCTCTCTCTTTCTCTCTCTCTCTCTTTCTGTTAACAAGAGTCACTAAATGATTAAATATCAAAATTGCCTCAATTATTTTTCAAACATTTTTTTCCACAAATTTTCATTGTTGAATCAAGAAATATTTGGCTATTTTAAATTTAGGTCATTTTGAGATGGGGATTTTTTTTTACCTTGAAATCTAAAAACAAAAATTTTCTTACTTTATCAGATAGTATTGCTTAAGGAAAGTGAGATTCTTAATCAGGGACTGGCAGTTTGAGTGATAGGCATTGTACGCAGAAATAAAATCAATGTATTATTTATGGTAAGGCCATAGAATTACTGAGGTAAGGATTTGAGGACAATCCTGTCTCACAAGATGGCTCAGTGTACAATTTTCAATAGTGAAGCCATCTTTACCTCAGATAGATGTTGCATCTGGTTCATAGATTTACTATCTAATCCATCCATGATCTGATATTACCTGGTCCTCAATGTCTATGTGAATGAGGACCTGGCATAAAGTCTCAATAATCTCTTTAACTCTTTTAACTGCAAACTATCCATAACCACAGTAATCTGCTGAGATCTGATGGCCACCTGGAAACGGCTTCTCTTCCTTTGTCAGGTTTAATTCTAGTGATCATGTTTCCTCCAACCAAATAGGCCAATGGAGCTAAATTATAACATGCAGAGAATTTAGTAAAATTTATAAATAACTCCTAATACTCAATACCAGGAAGATAAATAATCAAATTAAAAATGGGCAAAGGTACTAAATAAACACTTCTCCAAAGAGGTCATACAGATGGCCAATAAGCATATGAAAAAGTGTTCAATGTTATTAATCATCAGAGCAACCAAAATTAAAACTGCAATGAGATATCACCTCATACCAGTCAGAATGGCACTCATTAACAAAACAACACACAATAAATGCTGCTGAGGGTGTGGAGAAAAGGGAACCCTCCTGCACTGCTGGTGGGAATGCAGATTTGTGCAGCCACTATGGAAAACAGTATGGCGTTTCCTCAAAAAATTAAAAATGGGACTACCTTTTGAACCAGCTATCCCACTTCTAGGAATATATCCTAAGAATACCAAATCACTGATTCAAAAGAAGATATATACCCCCATGTTTATTGCAGCATTGTTTACAATAGCCAAGATCTGGAAACAGCCCTAGTGATGATCAGCGATGAGTAGATTAAAAAGCAGTGGTACATATACACAATGTAATACTATGAAGCCATGAAAAAAGAAGGATATCTTACCTTTTGTGATGACATGGATGGACCTGTAGATTATTATGCTAAGTGAAATAATCCAGGAAGAGAAAGACAAATATCATATGGTCTCACTTATATGTGGAACCAAATGAACAAGGTGAACTGAAAAGTGTAATAGAGACAGAGGTGGGGTCACAGGGAGCAGAGGCACAGCTGTCAGAGGGAAGGGAAATGAAGGGACGGTATCAGAGAAGGTGAAGGGATTAGTGAAATTATATATACATAACATATAGATTCAGATAACAGGACAGCACATCTCAGGGAGAAGGTGGGGAGGGAGATAGATGGTGGGGGCAAAATAGGTATAATAGGGTCATGGGGGTGGGGGAGAGGGTGTTATATTCAGTGGGTCACTTGAATCCATGTTGACATAATAAATTAAAATTAATAAAAGAAAGAAAAAGAAATTTAGGTGAGATAATATAGATAAATGGGAGTCAGATTATGCAAGGTAGGGTTAAAGACTTTTAAAAATGTCAGTATTATAATGAGGAATCAATGGGATGTTTTGCAGGGGGTATCACCTCCTCTTATTTAGGTCCCCTATTTGTGTGTGTGTGTGTGTGTGTGTGTGTGTATGTGTGTGTGTGTGTGTAGCCTTATAATAAAATGCTAATATATCCTGTCAAGGTCCAGCTTTATTACCACTCTCAATTTTAAGATAGATTTTGTGACACTAGCTTATTCTTCTCTAACCCATTCTACAGACTGCCAGAAAATTAATCTTCTAAAATGTAACTCTGACCTTGTTGAACTCTACCCATTTCAAATCCATCAATAGTTTACTATGGTTTCCTGAATGAAGCAATATCTTCCTTTGTATGGTAGATTTTTAATAATTTAATTGAGTCTAATGTACATAAATCTAATACAAACTCAAGATAATGCAAGTAATAATACTATTTCCTTTTATGGTCATATTTATAATAATGATGATGAAAAACATATTGACTCTTTTTATGCTATTTTTTCCAGAATTTTGGTCTTCACTAGAGATAATGTTTATAGTTAGCTGTGAGATAGCATCTTTCTAATCTGTAATCCATGAAGAACTGGAAAATGTATTTTGTTTAACAACTGAGAAAGAATAAATAATGGCATGATTTGAATTTTCTGGGCAAGTGTGAGATTCTACAATGAAAACCCCTAGTACACAGAGAGAGGAAAATAAATCTTCCAAAAGAAAGATGTGTGATGTCACCTAAAAAAAGTAAAGAGGGGAGAAGAGATACAAGACACACAGAAATTCAGAGGTTCAACTTCACAAGACAATAGGATTCCTCTTAATTTACCCCCCCATCTCCAATTATCTGGTATTGATACTGATATATCATACATTCCTATACTTTTTTTACTTAAAATACTTATGAAATTTTCCTTTCTCCCTCTCTTTACTCTCCCTCCCCACAATACTCTCTTCCTTTTTTTTCTCTCATTCTCTCATTTTCTTTCTCATATTATTTTTTCTCTGCCCAATCCTTCATGCTTAGACCTTAGACCCCATAATTTAGAACTTCATTGTATTAATGTACTGTATATCAAAACTCATTAGGCCTGACCGGGCGGTGGTGCAGTGGATAGAACGTCAGACTGGGATGCGGAGGACCCAGGTTTGAGACCCCGAGGTCGCCAGCTTGAGCGCGGGCTCATCTGGTTTGAGCAAAGCTCACTAGCTTGGACCCTAGGTCTCTGGCTTGAGCAAGGTGTTACTCGGTCTGCTGTAGCCCCATGGTCAAGTCACATATGAGAAAGCAATCAATGAACAACTAAGGTGTCGCAACAAAAACCCAATAATTGATGCTTCTCATCTCTCTCCATTCCTGTCTGTCTATCCCTTTCTCTGACTCTTTCTCTGTCACTGTAAAACAAAACAAAACAAAACAAAACTCAATGGGTCATTCCTTCCTCTGTAAAGTCTCCCCCAAACTTCCAATTTTCTGAGTTGCCCTTCTCCTGAGCTTACTCAACATTGATCAGAATCGTATATTAGTAGATACATTCTTACTGTGTTTTGTAATAGATCTGTTCCTTCCACTCCACCTCCATTTTATATAAGTTAGGCATTATGTTTTCTTTCTTTATTTTTTAATTTCTTCATTGCAGATACCTTTCAAATTGTCTGGAATATAGATAAGAAATGCTAAATGCTCACTCATCATATAAAGAATAGCAATGAGCAAATAAAAATCAGTAAATGGAGCTATCTCAAGGCTTTCAATGGGTAGGCAGTAATCACAGGGAAAATGAGATGGGAGGAGCTAACTGGATACCAACAGAACTCCTAAATGGACTGTGATGTGGCTCTAATCACAGGGAACTAGATGTATGGACTACAATTCCAGATAATTGTTAGAAACTAGGCAGACTGTCTATTGTGGCAATAGACTTGGCTGACATCCTACTTAAAAGTGGTCTACTTAAAAGTGGGAAAGCTGCAGAGACACTTTTTCTTGAGGGAAGCTTGCAAAAGACAGCATTTCTCAAACTGTATTTTTTTTTTCAGGTGTGCCTGATTATTTTCTGAATAAAAGCACCCAGTCAAATAAATTGAGAAAGTATGTGTAAAAAAAGTTAAGCAAGCCTTGTACTGTTGAACTTGTTACAGTTTTACTATAGGTATTGTGAATCTCTGCAACACTGAAATGACAGGAACATTTTTTAAAACACATTGTGATAATGGAAGCCACTAAAAAACATATTATCAGCCCACAAAAATGTTGTTACACAGATGCCCTTTCAGAAATGCTAATGTTGTTGAGTGACAGTGGGCTTTAGAACCAAATGATTCTACAATTAGAATTTAGCTGTGTCAATACAAATCCACGTAAGCTTTTGCAGCAATTTTACTCGAAACAATTCAGGTTTCTCATCCAAAAATAAATAAATAAAAAGAACATAAAATATCTATGTTTCAGAATGGCAGTAATACTTAGTGAGAAAGGATACTTCATATTTGGCAATCAATATAGTTGAAGGACTGGATGCTGTAAGAAGTGAATTTTCTACCTCAGAGATATAACGGGGACGACAAATATGAAAGAGATAGGGTTGTGTCTCTAGTGAAGGTTCAGCAATTTCTAGATAACTATTCTTTAATCTCTGCCATGATTGTTCAGTAGCCTCTAGTGTACTTCTCAACATTTTTTTTTTCAGTAACAGGTCTTATCTCTTTAGTAAAATGCCCTAATATCACCTGAATCTGTAGAGCTCCCTTGTCACATACCCCATCACTCACCCAGAAACATCCTTTTTTACTTTATTTTCTTTCTTTTTCTTATGACACCTGAAGAAAAACAATACTAGCAAACATATGTATTACATTAACAAACAACTAAAAATGGGAATTTCCCTTTCTTAGAGGCAAAGGAAGAATTGATCTTTAAACCTTTTCAAAAGACTGAGAATATATATATAAGGCTATGTATAGTATTCTAACTTCAAAAAAGAAGTAAGCTCCCATATCAAACAATATAAAAGTTACTATTCTGTCACAAAGAGAAAATTAAAATGATTACTGAGGCAAGAATGGTCCTGTGAAGGAGGCTACTGGTTTATAGAAAAAGAAGAGTTAAGATAGAAAAAATGAATTTGATTGTATTCTAATATGTTTTTTTATTTATTTTTTTAGATTTTATTTATTTAATTTTATTAGAGAGAGAGGAGAGAGAGAGAGGAAGAGATAGAGAGAACAGAGGGAGGAACAGGAAGCATCAACTCCCATATGTGCCTTAACCAGGCAAGCCTGGGGTTTCAAACTGGCAACCTCAGCATTCCAGGTTGATGCTTTATCCATTGCACCACCACAAGTCAGGCAGATTCTAACTTTTGTTTACTAAATCAGTTTCATCTCTTGCTACACATTAAAGTTAAAGAACCTATGGAACTTTAAAAATGTTAATAGCCAGGAACCAAACCAAATACATTTAATAAGAATTTCTAAACATGGGATACGAATATTAGTATTTTTAAGAAAATCCCCCAAATATTTCTTACTTGCCCTGATTGTAGGAAACTATCACTGTAAACTAGGGCATGCTGTGATTATTTCTCAAGAGTTCCTTCATTGCCAAGAGGTTTATTTTGAGGGTGGGAAGCTTTAAAAGGGGTCTGATTATTGTACATAGGTAAAAGTGCTATGACCTTTTTAAAATTTGTTTGTGGAAACCAGAATTTATAATCCCATGAGCAGATAAGTGAGATTCAAATTTCAGTTATATACTAACTAGTCATATAAATTTGAGTATTTAATGGAAGTTCTGGAACTCAATTACTTCATCCACAAAACTATAATAATAAACTCATCTTTTTTACAATGGAGCAAGAAAATGCAACCCAGAGTAAAAAAAAAAAAAACAAAAAACCTTAAATTATGTGAAAATATATTGTAAGAAAGATGATATTATTTCTGAAATGAAGAATAATTTTAGTAGAGATAAAAATAACAGAAATGAACCAAGTGGAAAAGCTAGAAACAAAAAATATAATGTTAAGCCCTGGCCAATTGGCTCAGTGGGAGAGAATCGGCCCAGCATGTGACTGTCCTTGGTTCTATTCTTGGTCAGGGCACACAGGAGAAGCACCCATCTGCTTCTCCACTCCTCCCCCTCTAGCTTCTCTCTCTCTCTCTCTCTTCCCCTCCTGCAACCATGGCTCGATTGAAGCAACTTGGCTTTTGGTGCTGAGGATGGCTCCAGGGCCTCCACCTAAGGTGCTAAGAGAAGCTTAGTGGCTGAGCAACAGAGCAGCACCTCAGAGTGGCAGAGCATTGCCACCTAGTGGGCGTTTCTGGTTGGATCCTGGCCGGGGCATATGCAGAAGTCTGTCTCTCTGCCTTCTCTCTGCTAACTAAATTAAAAAAATATCTATATCTATATATATGTGATATATATACTACATATATATTTATATATTTTATATTACATATATAATAAATATATATATTAAAAATAAGAATATATTCAATGACTTTAACAAGAGATTGGAAAAGCAGAGGAAATGAACAATGACTTTTTTTTTTAAAGAGAGAGAGAAAGAGAGAGAGAGAGAGAGAGAGAGAGAGAGAGAGACAGGCAGGAAGGGAGAAAAGGGGAAATATTAGAAGCATCAGCTCATAGTTTCATCGCTTTAATTCTTCATTGATTGCTTTCTCATAAGTGTCTTGACTAGGGGGCTCCAGCTAAGTCAGTGACACCTTGCTCAAGCTAGGCAGCTTGAGCTCAAGCCAGCAACCATGGGATCATGTCTATGATCCCATTCTTAAACCTGAGACCCTGCACTCAAACTGGTGAGCCTGCACTTTAGCCAAATAAGCCCACAGGCAAGCCAGTGACATAGGGACTTTGAACCTGAGTACTCAGCATCCCTTGCTGACATTGTATTCACTGCACCACTGCCTGGTCAGGTAGAACAGTGACTTGTAAAAGACTTAATAGAAAATATGCAAATTCTTCTTAGGAGGTAGCAAAGATACCTTAGATACAAAAGCAGGGGTCATTTAGAAAAAGCACAAATTGAAGTTCATCACAATTATATAGTATCACTTTCCAAAAAGATACCATAAATAAAATGCAGAGTTAAGGTATAGATTGAGAAAAAACATTTTTATTATGTATATCAGATAAAGAACTGTATCATGAATTTTAAGTCAACGCAATTAAATAAGAGGGGGAAATGCAACAAAACTTTATAAAAGAAGATCTAAGCATGGCCAGTAAGTCCATTAAGAGTGTTCAATATCATTAACCATGTAGGAAGTACTAAAACAGGAACAAACAAAACCAAAACAACTGCCTTACTACCTTACTATGAGATATCATTTCATAACCATTAAGGTAGATAAAACAAAAAGAACTGACAATGTAAATGTTGGAAAAGCTGTGGAAAAATAAGAATTCTCATACATTTTGGCAGTGGTATACAATGTTTCACTCACATGGTAGGATTCTTTGCCAGGCAGGTATGTGATTACTCTAAGCTTCATCAATTCCAACCTCAGGAATTTACCTAAAAGAAATAAAATTGTTTTTATAATGTCTTGTACAAGAATGTTCAAAAGTGCCTCATTTATAATAGATTAAAATACTAGAAACAATCTAAATTATCATTATCAGGAAAATGGTTAAGCATATGGTACATTAGTATAGTGGAGTATTCTTCTCTTCATCACCATCAAATATGGATTACTGATGCATGCAACAACATGGATAAATTTCAAAACCATTTTGAATGAAAGAAGTCAGACACAAAAGAATACAAACAATGTAACTGAGGTCTAACTCTAAGAAGAAGTAATCTATATTGAAAAAAATAGCATGTAGATGTCTCTTTAAGAACATTAATTTAAAAAGGGCACAAGGAAATGATCAACAGTGATGAAAATAACCTATATCATTTTGGGAAGATAGCTACATGGACAGATACAATTGCCAAATCTTAGCAATTCAAATATTTATCAGTTAAAAAAAAAGACAGAATATACAGTTTAACACATGCTTTTTTGTTTTCTCTTTTATGACCTATATAGGTTGGAAGACATACCGTATTATTAAATTTTAAAGGTAGGCTGCAGAACCATGACTAATTTTATTTATTTTTTTATTTTTTTTATATTCTTTTTTAAATTTCTTTTTTTTTTATTTATTCATTTTTAGAGAGGAGAGAGAGAAGGAGAGAGAGAGAGACAGAGAGAGAGAAGGGGGGGGAGGAGCTGGAAGCATCAACTCCCATATGTGCCTTGATCAGGCAAGCCCAGGGTTTCGAACCGGCGACCTCAGCATTTCCAGGTCGACGCTTTATCCACTGTGCCACCACAGGTCAGGCACCATGACTAATTTTAGAAACAGAGAGGAAAGTCAGATCTAGGAAAATTAAAGTATAGTCATTTCAACAGGGATCACATTCAAGTGTCCCTCATCTCTTGCAGCTTGCTTTATTTTCTTAACTGATCTGCACATTCTGAAGTCCATGGGTAGGATTATCCAAAAACAGAAGTTCCTCCACTCCCATGAATTGGTTTGAAAATAGATTAATCTGGATTGACAGAGATTAGAATTGAGAAAGACTTTAATGCAATCATAATGACTTGGGTGTAACTGCACAGAAAAAAAAAAGTAAAATTTAATCAATGTTATTGCAATGATTTAAGAGAAGTTTGTGATTATGATGGATTATGTTTAATCTAAAGGGCCAATGTATCTCTGTTCCTATCAGAAGTAAAGACATTGTTAAATTGATAAAAAAAAAATTTCTATATGTATCCTAATATATTTGATGGATACATCAAACTATGAGAAATTGAGGTCAGTTGTTAAGATTTTCCAGTCAATTTCTCTTGCTCTGATTCTACAGTTATCAAAAGTTCTGAATGTCTTTTTACTTCCCCATCAAGACAGATGAGCTGAACAGAGACACAAATTGCTTACCTTTCATTATGGTTCTCAGTGTAATGAAATAATTCTGTTTTCTCATTTGTGCCTTTATCTATTGTAAATCTGATGAGTCTATTTCTCTAAACGTACTTAATTCTGATCCACTGAGTTAATGAATTTGTATGTCTGCTTTGAATGACTCAAACTAAAATTTCTAGCCCCCACTGAGTGTCTAAGTGGCCAGATGTTTTATTCTATAAGATCACCATAAAATTATCTGTATTTTTTAGCATGCAATGTTTAGGAATAAAGGGACAGTGACATGTTACCTCAGTACTACCCACCATCCCTGGTACAATGCAAATAAATAAGTTCAATATTAGCAGGGGATGTGAATCAGGGACTAACCTGTCAGATCTCAGGCAAATGTGACAGTTACCAGAGTTCAGCAATAAGAAGACTGAATAAGGTTTCTAGGGATAATATTGGGTGGGAGATAATCTGAGTCTGTAAAGTAAGGATGATGGTATCAACATATCTTACTTCTTTATGACTATATACATTTTTTTGTGTGTACAAACCAGTCATTCTTTGACTACACCATAATACGACTTCTGAATTTCAATGTCGTTTATGAGGGGAGAGAGTAAAAATATAATGTTTTTATATTTTATATAAAGTAAAAATATAATGTTTTTCTTGTTGTGTAGTAGTAAGTAACCAAAGAAAAGTTGCCTTTGAAAATAAAAAGAAGAAAACCTAAAAATAAGTCTAGATTATCAAAAAGGAAAAAGAGAGAGAGAGGAAATCTAATGAAATAATCTGTCAAAAAGAAATAATCACTATATCCCTTTATGGCATGTTTAATTTTTGAATTGGAGCCTTCTTTAATTTGGAGTAACCTAACTTTCTTTTAATAATTCTATTTACAACCTGAGATAATTAAAATTTTGTATTTTCTCATTTGTTTAACTATTTATTAACTCTAACTTGATTTCTGTGATAGAGACTAAGGATACAAATTAGAAAAAAGAAGTTAGAGATTTTTAGAGGTCAAGATTTTCTTAAGATTTCAGTACTTGGTACAAAGGGCAAAAACAAATACATTAATGCTATCTTGACTCTGAAGTTTCACTTCTATTGTTCCAGTTAGTAAAATGATTATTTTGACAAATGCATAGATAAAATAAGCCTTTATATTCTTTTTAAAAATTGCACGTATTGTATAGTGTCTGTGGTATAAACTATAGTTGATACATAGCCAATCCCTTCTCTAAATAGTCCTTAACAACTTTTCATAGTATGATTGAACCATTCTTTTTTTCCTTCTTCTCTTCTTCCTTTGTTCCCTCCTTTAGTGAATGTTGATCATCTCTGAGCAATGTGCTCAGTGCTGAGGATATAAAGATAAACATCATATGTTTATATCCCATTGTAATAAAGCATGAAAGTCCCACAAGCATAGGTACAGAAAAGAATGGGGCATGACTGAGAGTGGTTCATTCCAGTTGAGAATCCAGTGGAGGCTGAAGCTTAGAAGAGGTTATAAGTGAGCTAAATATAAAAGATGAAGAGATTATTTTGGAGCCAGTGTAAGGGAAGGTACAGAGCAAATAAATCTGTGTAAGAGAATATATGTTAACAGGACAGCAAATAATTGGTTTTCCTTGTAACAAAAGAGGCATGAAGGACCTTAGAAATTGGTTGAAGATGTAAGCAGGAGCACATGAAGGAAGATTTGTAGACTGAGAATTTCACTTTGCCTTTAAATCTCACGGAAGCAATAACACATTTTAAGCATAAAAATTTTGTTATGCTGGGTATGTCTAAAAGTTAATGTGGAGCCTGAATGGAGGTATAGGGGAAGAATGTCAGTCTGAGGTCAGGGTCATGACTCTACAATCCAGAAAAAAGATAAGGCTTGACCCAAAACAGAACTGGTGACTTTTGTTTTGAACTTCATGCTCATCTCTTTCAACTTTGAAGGGAATCTTAGAAAGGATAATAAGATAACAATTTTACTATTGAAAAGAAAATATTTGTAGGGCATTATTCATGAAGTTACAATGTTTTTAGCTTCCTAAATTTTTATATTTTGATCAGGTCTATCCTGATTTCAGAACTGAGTGAAAATTGGTTTGAGTCAGGTCACCCTACACATGGTGTGCCAGTTTAATGTAAACTAGAACTCACTCTTTACCTACTGCTCTCAGCAAAATAGCAAAGAAGAAAATACTGCAAATATATGGCTATTTTCACTTTCTCATGCTCTCTGAAAACTCTAATATATTTCAGTGTGGATAAGTAAGTGTTATGTGTCTCAGTGCCTACACAAGTTCAAATATGACTTTAACAAAATAAATCTAAGGTGTTAATTATAGGATATAGCATAAACAAAATAAACTTCAGGGAATACACATTTTATATAGCAGTTCTATGACAGACACAACTCAAATCTTTAGTTTTCCATCTAATTGAAAGATACCTCATTGCTGGAGAAAACCAGGTTAACACTTGGCTATCGGCTAAATGTTTTTCGATGGATAAGCTTATTCCCAAACAATCTCTAGCCACAGGATGAAAAAATATCAATGTGCTAAAAATTTATCTGTTGTCTATTCTATTAAAATGTCCTGCCCTGGCCAGTTTGCTCAGTGGCAGAGTATCACCTCAGTGTGTGGATTTCCTAGGTTTAATTCCTATTCAGGATACACAGGAGAAGCAACCATCTGCTTCTCTACCCTTCCCTCTCCGCCCCCCCCCCCCGCCCTTACTTTCTCTCTTTTTTCCTTCCCGCAGCTATGGCTCTATTGGCTTTAGACAGTTGGCCCCAGTGGCTGAGGATGCCTCTATGGCCTCTGCCACATGCAGGGCTAAAAATAACTTGATAACAAAGCAATCTCTCTACAGGGGACTTGCTGAGTGGATCCCTGTTGGGGTACATGTGGGAGTCTGTCTCTCTACCTCCCCTGCTCTCATTTAATTAAAAAAAAAAAGTCCTAAAAAAGAGGATAAGGTTTTGCAAGTACTTCAACATATCTTAATTGTAAGTTTAACTTTTTTACTTATTTTTTTAACAATTTATTAGGTTAAAATGCATAATATGTTTATATGCCATAAAATACTTTTAATATAAGTTACCTTATAAAGCATAAAGTTTTCAGTGGAGGAAACAGAGAAAAATAAATAAAATGAGATGGGGGAGAGAGAGGGCAAGACAGAGACAGAGAGACAGAAAGACAGATTAATTTTTCTGATTATGTTTATTGCTGGATGGTAAGTAGGACATTGGAAAGTTATAGAAGCTCTACTGTGCTCAATTTGCTTAACTGATCCACTCTGTTTAACTGATAGTCTTTGCAGACCAAAATGATGTATGCTAATAAATGTCAAGGGTCATTAACTCAAAGAATGTTGATAATAGAATGGACTTAACAGATGTCCAACTCCCTTTCAAACTTGGAAAACATTCTATAATACCCAGGAGCAACTTGAATTCTCCTTTTTGTGACATTAACTGGAAAATCATACATAGGGAGGGAAGGAAGGAAGGAAGGAAGGAAGGAAGGAAGGAAGGAAGGAAGGAAGGAAGGAAGGAAGGAAGGAAGGAAGGGAGGGAGGGAGGGAGGGAGGGAGGGAGGGAGGGAGGGAGGGAGGGAGGGAGAGAGGGGAGAAAGAAGGAAGGACGAGAAGGAGACACATCTATACAGTAGAGTTTCTGAAATTTAATTAGATCTATTTAGGCTTGACTTTAATGAGGATGAGGGTAAGAATGATAGAAGAACTTATTTCGCTACATCTCAATGTTTCCAATACTAAATATTTATATTTTTATGGTCTGAAATGTCCTTAAAATTTCCACACATCTGTTACAGTTTTCTTAACTGGAACAATTCTGAATTAAAGGACACTTTCAAAAGGCAGGTTTTGAAAATTAAAAAACAAAAACAAAACAAAAAAACAAGACACTATATTTGCTTTTCTTTCTTTTCTTTTTATTTTTTAGATTGTTATTAATCTATTCTAAGCTCTAAGTATGTTTCAGGATTTTATTTATTCCCTCCTCTTAAGAACACAACATCAAATTCTCTTTTTTGGAAACCTGTCCAAATCAAAATAATAATGATAACTAAAACAATAGTAATAATTCCAAAGATATATTATTTGTGAGATTAATTTACTTAAATATTTGTCACAATAAGAGTATTATACTGCTCCAAGAGAGTTTATTTAGAGTTTTCAGGTGCAAATGTTCTAAATTATTATCAATGATCCCAGAACTAGTCACAGGAGTTCAGGTCAGAAAAGGAAATCAGAAGTCAACTTTTGTATCGTAAAGGAACATAAAGACTCATAATCCCTAAATCTGATCATTACAGTAGACTTAATTGTTTGATTTACAGTTTTTGCAAAATTGCAGAGTTCTTAGCCACTTTCTCCTTAGGTTAAGCATCTGCTATAATGTTTTAGGAAATTTTATCAAGAGTGAGGGAGTGCCAAAATCATTTATAGGCTTAATTTCAAGCATCAAAGAATATCTAGCATTTACTGTGAACTTTGCAACGTATGTGGGCATTGTTAAATGAGAACAAGGAGTTGCATGTACTGAAAATGACAGATTAAAAGAAGTGTCGACAAAATGTGGCCATGGACCCCTTGAATTAGAATCACCTGGCTCCTAACTATTAATACATTTGCAGATTCTTTGGTTCGATGACCTCAAATAGCTATAGTAAAGCTTAGAAATATGCATTTTTATGAGATAATTATTATGCTCACTGAATTGTTGTTTTTATTGTATTATGAAGACATTGTTTCCAAAAGTGCATGCTTTTTTTTTAACTGTTTTTAATCTGTAGTTTAGATCCCTCTGAAATAAATCTGTATTAAGAAACATGATCTTACTTAGGAAAAGCATAGTGTGGAAATGCTATCAGAAGAGACTCTTAATAACCCATGCCTTCCTTTACCATGTGTAACCATATACAGGTACAGGTAGATGTTGATAATGGCTAAATAATACTGTAGAGAAACATTAAGTACAGGAATTTGCCCTGAAATACTCTTTTTACTTGTGATTGATGGAATAAAGAAAAATAAAAGTCATAGACTAAAAGGAAGACAATAAAATTATTTGCAGAATTCTAATTTGTAATTTAATTTTGGTGTTTCTAACACCTGAAGCTAATCATCATATAAATATGTCAATTGAGCACAAACTATTATCTAGCTTTATATAGTTATTATTTGAGTTAGCCACAAGGGGCTTTTTGACAGAATCCATCCATAAATATTTATGTATTCTGAAAATATTTAGAAAGATGTGCTTACGCATCTATTTCAAAATAAAGCTGTAGTTGACCTAATGTTGAAAGACAACCTGTAGCAAAGTACTGTATTGGGTTTTAATTTTTACTGTTAAACGATATGATCTGGAACATAAAAACACATATCTATAGTGTTAATAAAACAAGGTGCTTAATTTGACTTTCATTCAAAATGTCCTATCCTATTGCTCAGTTATTCAATTAAAAAAAACCAAATGCATTGTGTGGATAAGAACATAGATTCAACTGACTAATGCTGACACTTACTAGTTTCCTTAATCCCTCAATGTTTCAGTTCTCACATCTCTGCAATTGAGGAAATGGTGGCACCCACCCCAGATACTGGTTAAATGAATTATTATATATAAAGTAGTTGGAACAGTGTCTGGTCCATAGTAGATGCAATATCAGTGTTAGCAATTATTATTTTTATTATTAATGTTTATTTTTATACTTTGCAACTTTTTCTGAATATAAAGAATATGTGTACATTTGCAAATAACGCTTGTATGAATCATAAAAAGAATAGTTAGTGTACTCATTATCATAAAAAATAAATGTTACAAGTGGTTTTATTTCATTCTCTTTTCTTTTTTAGTAATTGTACAAATCTTTTCATGTAATGTCTAATGAATGAGAAAAATGTGAAAACGTTTCTTCCATATGGTTTGCTGCAGAACAACTTCTAGAAAGAGATTTGCTCAATAATAGAACAGATGTTCCAATTTTTGTTTCTGTGAGATGCCAAGATATGTCTGTTGGGAACAAAACCGGGGTGGGGGGAGTAATTTGTGTAAATCATAGTATGTTAAGTGCATTATGTATTAAGTGTTTGTCTATTAGTGCTAAAAAAAAAATGTCTTTTGAACTTCTGTATCCTGTTGTCTACCCCAGAGCAAGATAACTGAATTATTGAAATAAAAGGCTAACGAGCAACTTAAATTCGGTGTCACACATCAGCAAGAGGTTTTCCAAGATAAATGTTATCTGGCATTTGGTTTTCCCTGAGAAGCAAAGGATTTGACAGTTTCTCTGTAAGGGAGTGCATAATATATACCACTATTGCAGCGCAAAGCAACCACATTTTCTGCTATCCTCACCACATGGGCTACATTTACATTGTTACATTTGGCTATTGATTTAAATCAAATATTAAAATACAATGGTGCAATCAAACCTCACCCCTCCAAGAAATGCCATGTATGTAAGTTCTTGCAACACAGATTGTGCCCAAGCGTCATGAATGCTAGCTGCATTTGTTTCTGGGAGAAAATCACCATCTATCTTCTTTTATTTTTTTAAGTTGTTCATTGATTGCTTTCTTCTGTTTTAATTTAAATTTATTATATTTACATAGATTCTAGTGTCCCCTCGAATGCATCCCCTCTTCCCGTGTTCTCCTCAACATCCCCCTTGCCCTCCTCCTGCAACACCCTTCCCTCTTCCCTCCAGGATTGGCTTTCCTGCTCTCTAGAACGCTGTTATGTGTATATAATTTCTTTTTTTTATATAATAATTTTATTTTTTTAATGGGGTGACATCAATAAATCAGGATACATATATTCAAAGATAACAAGTCCAGGTTATCTTGTCGTTCAATTATGTTTCATACCCATCGCCCAAAGTCAGATTGTCCTCTGTTACCTTCTATTTTGTTTTCTTTGTACCCCTCCCCCTCCCCCCAGTAACCACCACACTCTTATCAATGTCTCTTAGTTTCACTTTTATGTCCCACCTACGTATGGAATAAAGCAATTCCTGTTTTTTTCTGATTTACTTATTTCGCTTCGTATAATGTTATCAAGATCCCACCATTTTGCTGTAAATGTTCCGATGTCATCATCTCTTATGGCTGAGTAGTATTCCATAGTGTATATGTGCCACATCTTCTTTATCCAGTCATCTATTCATGGGTTTTTTGGTTGTTTCCATGTCCTGGCCACTGTGAACAATGCTGCAATAAACATGGGGCTGCATGTGTCTTTACGTATCAATGTTTCTGAGTTTTGGGGGTATATACCCAGTAGAGGGATTGCTGGGTCATAAGGTAGTTCTATTACCAGTTTTTTGAGGAACCACCATACTTTCTTCCATAATGGTTGTACTACTTTACATTCCCACCAACAGTGGATGAGGGTTCCTTTTTCTCCACAGCCTCTCCAACATTTGCTATTACCTGTCTTGCTAATAATAGCTAATCGAACAGGTGTGAGGTGGTATCTCATTGCAGTTTTGATTTGCATTTCTCTAATAGCTAAAGAAGATGAGCATCTTTTCATATATCTGTTGGACATTTGTATTTCTTCCTGGGAGAAGTGTCTGTTCATATCCTCTTCCCATTTTTTATTGGATTATTTGTTTGTTTGTTGTTGAGTTTTATGAGTTCTTTGTATATTTTAAATATTAGGCCCTTATCTGAGCTGTTGTTTGAAAATATCATTTCCCATTTAGTTGGCTTTCTGTTTATTTTGTTATCAGTTTCTCTTGCTGAGCAAAAACTTCTTAGTCTGATGTAGTCCCATTCATTAATTTTTGCCTTCACTTCCTTTGCCTGTGGAGTCAAATTCATAAAATGCTCTTTAAAACTCAGGTCCATGAGTTGAGTACCTATGTCTTCTTCTATGTGCTTAATTGTTTCAGGTCTTATGTTTAGATCTTTGATCCATTTTGAGTTAATTTTTGTACAGGGGGACAAACTGTAGTCCAGTTTCATTCTTTTGCATGTGGCTTTCCAGTTTTCCCAGCACCATTTATTGAAGAGGCCTTCTTTTCTCCATTGTGTGTTGTTGGCTCCTTTATCAAAAATTATTTGACTATATATATGTGGTTGTATTTCTGGGTTTTCTATTCTGTTCCATTGGTCTGAGTGTCTATTTTTCTGCCAATACCATGCTGTTTTGATTGTCATGGCCCTATAATAGAGTTTGAAGTCAGGTATTGTAATGCCCCCAGCTTCATTCTTTTTCTTTAGGATTGCTTTGGCTATTTGGGGTTTTTTATAGTTCCATATAAATCTGATGATTTTTTGCTCTATTTCTTTAAAAAATGTCATTGGAAGTTTCATGGGAATTGCATTAAATTTCTATATTGCTTTGGGTAATATAGCCATCTTGCTTACATTTATTCTTCCTAGCCAAGAACAAGGTATATTCTTCCATCTCATTATATCTTTTTCAATTTCCCTTAACAATGGTTTATAGTTTTCATTATATAAGTCCTTTACATTCTTTGTTATGTTTATTCCTAAGTATTTTATTTTTTTTGTTGCAATCGTGAAGGGGATTATTCTTTTGAGTTCCTTCTCGGTTGTTTCATTGTTGGCATATAGAAAGGCTATTGACTTCTGTATGTTAATTTTGTATCCTGCGACCTTACTGTATTGGCTTATTGTTTCTAGTAGTCTTTTTGTGGATTCTTTGGGGTTTTCGATGTATAGGATCATATCATCTGCAAAAAGTGATACCTTTACTTCTTCTTTTCCAATATGGATGCCTTTTATTTCTTTGTCTTGTCTGATTGCTCTGGCCAGAACTTCTAGCACCACGTTGAATAAGAGTGGAGAGAGTGGACAACCCTGTCTTGTTCCTGATTTAAGGGGGAAAGCCTTCAGTTTAGTGCCATTTAATATGATGTTAGCTGATGGTTTATCATATATGGCCTTTATCATGTTGAGATATTTTCCTTCTATACCCATTTTGTTGAGAGTATTAGACATAAAATTGTGTTGTATTTTATCAAAAGCCTTTTCTGTGTCTATTGATAAGATCATGTGGTTTTTGTTCTTTGTTTTGTTGATATGGTGTATTACGTTAACCGTTTTACTTATGTTGAACCATCCTTGAGATTCTGGGATGAATCCCACTTGATCATGATGTATTATTTTTTTTAATATGTTGTTGTATTCGATTTGCTAGTATTTTGTTTAGTATTTTAGCATCTGTATTCATTAGAGATATTGGTCTGTAGTTTTCTTTTTTTGTGCCATCCTTGCCTGGTTTTGGTATGAGAGTTATGTTGGCCTCATAAAATGTGTTTGGAAGTATTGCTTCTTCTTCAATTTTTTGGAAGACTTTGAGTAGAATAGGAACCAAGTCTTCTTTGAATGATTGATAAAATTCGCTGGTATAGCCGTCAGGGCCTGGACTTTTATTTTTGGGGAGGTTTTTAATGGTTTTTTCTATTTCTTCTCTACTAATAGGTGTGTTTAGGTTTTCTGCTTCTTCTTGACTCAGTCTAGGAAGGTTGTATTGTTCTAGGAATTTATTCATTTCTTCTAGGTTGTTGAATTTAGTGGCATAAAGTTTTTTATAGTATTCTACAATAATTCTTTGTATATCTACGGTGTCTGTGGTGATTTCTCCTTTTTCATTTTGGATTTTGTTTATATGAGTTCTTTCTCTTTTTTCCTTGGTAAGTCTTGCCAAGGGTTTTTCAATTTTGTTGATCTTTTCAAAGAACAAGCTCCTTGTTCTATTAATTTTTTCTATAGTTTTTCTGTTCTCTATTTCATTTATTTGTGCTCTGATTTTTATTATCTCCTTTCTTCGGCTGGTTTTGGGTTTTCTTTGTTCTTCTTTTTCTAGTTCCTTAAGGTGGGAAGTTAAGTGGTTCACTTGGGCTCTCTCTTGTTTGTTCATATATGCCTGAAGTGATATGAACTTCCCCCTTATCACTGCTTTTGCTGCATCCCATAGGTTCTGATATGTCATATTGTCATTTTCATTAGTCTGTATATATCTTTTGATCTCTACACTTATTTCTTCTTTGACCCATTCATTTTTTAAAAGTATGTTGTTTATTTTCCACATTTTTGTGGAATTTTTTTCCCCTTTTTTGCAGTTGAATTCTAGTTTCAAGGCTTTATGATCAGAAAATATGCTTGGTACAACTTCGATTTTTCTGAATTTGCTGATGTTGTTTTTGTGGCCCAACATATGGTCAATTCGTGAGAATGATCCATGTACACTGGAGAAAAATGTATACTCAGTCACTTTGAGATGAAATGTCCTGTAGATGTCTATCATATCCAGGTGCTCTAGTGTTTTGTTTAAGGCAAGTATGTCTTTGTTGATTCTCTGTTTGGATGACCGATCTAGAGTCATCAGCGGTGTATTGAGGTCTCCAAGTATGATTGTATTTTTGTCAGTTTTTGTTTCAAGGTCAATAAGTAGCTGTCTTATATATTTTGGTGCTCCTTGGTTTGGTGCATATATATTAAGAATTGTTATGTCTTCTTGATTCAGTGTCCCCTTAGCCATTATGAAATGGCCATTTTTGTCTCTGAGTACTTTTCCTGTCTTGTAGTCAGCATTATCAGATATGAGTATTGTTACGCCTGCTTTTCTTTTGGATGTTATTTGCTTGGAGTATTGTTTTCCAGCCTTTCACTTTGAATTTGTTTTTATCCTTGTTACTTAGATGAGTTTCCTGTAGGCAGCATAGAGTTGGATTTTCTTTTTTAATCCATTCTGCTACTCTGTGCCTTTTTATTGGTGAGTTTAATCCATTTACATTTAGTGTAATTATTGATACTTGTGAGTTCCCTATTGCCATTTTATATCTTGCTTTCTGTTAGTTTTGTGTCTTGTTTGATCCTTCTCCTTCGTTTTTCTATCTTTTGTTTTTATTTGGTTGTATTCCATACATCTTTCCTCTGTTGCTATCTTTTATATCTCATGTGCTTCTGTGGTGGTTTTTCCAATGGTGGTTACCTTTGAGTAATGAAAAGGGTCCCTATCCTGTTCATTGTAGTGAACTATTTTTTTTTTTTTGCATTTTTCTGAAGCTGGAAACAGGGAGAGACAGTCAGACAGACTCCTGCATGCGCCCGACCAGGATAGACCTGGCGCGCCCACTATGGGGCGACGCTCTGCCCACCAGGGGGCGATGCTCTGCCCATCCTGGGCATCACCATGTTGCGACCAGAGCCACTCTAGCACCTGGGGCAGAGGCCACAGAGCCATCCCCAGCGCCCGGGCCATCTTTGCTCCAATGGAGCCTTGGCTGCAGGAGGGGAAGAGAGAGACAGAGAGAAAGGCGTGGCGGAGGGGTGGAGAAGCAAATGGGCACTTCTCCTATGTGCCCTGGCTGGGAATCGAACCCGGGTCCTCCGCACGCTAGGCTGACGCTCTACCGCTGAGCCAACCGGCCAGGGCTATAGCGAACTATTTTGTGAGTACTTTTGCACTCCATCGTCTTTTGCTACTGTTAATCTCCATCCTCTCCTCCCCCCCCCTTTCTTTTTGTTGTTGTCACAGTTAAAATTTGGTTTTATTGTGTTCTTCTTGGAGCTTTTACTTGAGGCTCTGTTTTTTTTTGTTCTTTGTATCTGATTGGAGAACCCTCTTTAGTAATTCCTGGAGTGGGGGTTTTCTGATGATAAATTCCTGCATCTTTTCTGTATCTGTGAATGTTTTTATTTCTCCTTCATATTTGAAGGATAGCTTTGATGGGTATAGTATTCGTGGCTAAAAGTTCCTCTCTTTCAGGACTTTAAATATTGGGGTCCACTCTCTTCTAGCTTGTAGAGTTTCTGCTGAGAAATCTGATGATAATCTAATGGGCCTTCCTTTATATGTTGTATTCTTCTTTTCCCTGGCTGCCTTGAGAATTTTTTCTTTGCTGTTGGTTTGTGTCAATTTCATTATGATATGTCTTGGAGTAGGTTTGTTGGGGTTAAGAAAACTCAGAGTTCTGTTTGCTTCTTGAACTTGAAGCTTTAGTTCTTTCCACAGGCTTGTGAAGTTCTCATCTATTA
Source organism: Saccopteryx bilineata (assembly GCF_036850765.1). Lineage (NCBI taxonomy): Eukaryota > Metazoa > Chordata > Mammalia > Chiroptera > Emballonuridae > Saccopteryx > Saccopteryx bilineata. The sequence goes on from NC_089490.1 coordinate 40,005,305, forward strand.
TTTGTTTGAGTATGTTCTCCATTCCATTTTCTCTCTCTTCTCCCTCTGATATACCTATTATTCTTATGTTATTCTTTTTGATGGAGTCAGATAATTCTTGTAGGGCTATCTCATTTTTTTTAATTTTTGAGTCTCTTTCTTCTTCTCTCTGTTGTGCCTCAAGTTGCTTGTCTTCTATTTCACTAATCCTCTCTTCTATCTGACCTGTTCTATTAGCTAAGCTTGTTACTTCGTTTTTCAGCTCGTGAATTGAGTTTTTCATCTCTGTTTGATTTGTTTTTATCGTTTCAATTTCCTTGGACATATATTCTTTGTGTTCATTGTTTTCTGAGCTCCCTAAATTGCCTTTCTTTTTTTTCTTGTATATCTCGGAGGATTTTTAGGATTTCTATCTTGAATTCTCTGTCATTTAGCTCTAAGGTTCCCAATATATTAAATTTTTTCTCCATAGATTTTTCCTCATCTAGCTGTGTTACCTCTTTTTCTTTTGTATCCATGATATTCGATTTTCTCTTCCTTAATGGAATCTGAGGGTGGTTTTGTTGATAGTATTAATGAGATTTAATAAAGAATAAAAAGTTAAAAAAAATAAAAAATCGAAAAGAGTTGTTGGGTTTTTTTTTTAAATTAATAATAAAAAAAATAAAAATAAAATAAAATAAAATTTTTTTAAAAAAGGAAATTATTCTCCCCCTCCTTTTTTCCTCTCCTCTCCTCTCCCCTCTTTATTGAAAAAATCTTGTGGTGAACTGTGAATTATAACAAACAATACCTGTAATGGAGGGCCTGAATTGGTGAAAAGTAATAAAGGGACAAAAAAAAAGAAAAAAAAAAGATAAAAGAAAGGGGAATGGACCCACAAAAAGCAAATAAGGAAAAAATTTGGGTCAAGAATAAAATGATTTGCTTTTAGGTGTTGGTTGACTAAGAGTTATGATGAGAGGAATAAGAGGAAAACAGAAAAATGGGGGGACAAATTAAAAAATTACTCTTGTATTTAGTGGAACAAGAACTAGATAAATTGGAGAGCCAGGGATGGGAGCACTGCTAGTGAGTTAAAAAGGTGAAGTAAAAACCTCCCAAAATGCCACAAACATAAGTTTGAGTCCCAGATAAGATAATTTGTTTGTTATTGAGGTTTGAATGAGAGGAGATGTAAAGGAGAAAGGAAGAAACTAATATAGAGGGAGAAAATAAAGAGAGAGAGAGAAAAAAAGAAGGAACCACTAAAAAAAGAAAAAAGAGGAGAGAGAGAGAGAGTTAAGGGTTTTGGAGTGCAACCCTCATAGAGAGAAAGGAAGAGGAGAGAAAAGATAATGGGAGATGTAACACTTATGGGTAGTGTAGTTCAAGGAGAGGAGAGAGTAAGACCAGCAGAGAGTTAATCGTCCAAATTGGAGGAGGAAAAAAAATATCAAGAATGAAGATAAGAGAAACAAACGAACAAATATAATAAAATGGGATAGGTTATAAAGTTTGCAGATTATTCTTGATTTTGAGAGGTTATCTTCTTGCTTTTTCTTTTCTCTCCCTCTTCCTGGTCGGTGACTCTGTACCCCGGGTTCTGCCCCTTTGGCACGCTCATTTAGAGGTTTGCAGTTGATAAGTCTCTATGGCAATGTCATGTATTGTGCTTTAGTCTCGTTGGCAGTCGAGGCTCATTAGCATTTATAGGCTCCAACAGTGAGAGAGTCCGTGTTCCTGGATCCTTTCTCCTAGTCTTTCCTTCCTCAATTAGTAGCCTGATAATCCAGCTATGGGGTTGCTGCTGCCTCTGCCTGGATAGTAAGAGGCTCAAAGAGCTGGCAACTCCCCACTCTATTTCCACTCAGCACAGGGCTCTGGGTAAGGCTCAGTCAGTCAGAGCTGCTAGCATAATCAGGTGGGCTTTCCGCCCACTCAAAGACCTCTGGCTCTGCCACTCTGTCCGGTAACACAGGCGGGCGCCCACTTCCAGGGCGCTTGGAGGAAACTCTCGCTCACTATCTGCACGTGCAGACCAGGATATCCGGCCAGCAGTCTCATGCTCTGAGTGAAACCCCCAACCGCATGGAAAAGTTGCAGCGTTGGAATTGGCTCTCGCTCCGTCCCCGTGCGCGGCTTTTGCAAGGCGCTGGGGCAGCCCAAGATTCCGCTTTGGCCCACACAAAGGCCCCTGACTCTGCCCCTCTGTGCGATAACACGGGCGTGCACTGCCGAGGCACTCGGAGGAATCTCTCGCTCACTATCTGCGCTCGTAAACCAGGATATGAGGCTGACCGCTTTTCCCTCTGAGTGAATCCCCTACCAGCACGGAAAAGTTTCACCGTTGGAATTAGTTCTCGCTCCCTCCCATGCGCGGCTTTCCCAGGGTGCTGGGGCTGCCCAGAGATTCCGCTTTCGGCCCACAGAAAGGCCTCTGACTCTGCCTCTCTGTGGGGTAACACGGGCACCCACTCCCGGGGCTTAGGAAGAAATCTCTCGCCCACTATCTGTGCGCGCCGACCAGGAGATCGGGTAAAATGGCTGCCCCGCTTGCCTTTCTTTGTTTGGGTTTGGCACGAGTGTTAGCTTGTATTGCCCGGGTTGCCACAGGATCAGTTTTTTCTCGGCTTGGATCTCCGTGCCACAGCCTGGTTCGGCCTTTTGTGCCGTGGCCTGGATCTATTCACCCCCTTTGCCTGCCTCAATTTCTATATTTACGGATCCCAGAGAAAGCCGCCCTGTTTAGGTTAGTGAGGAAGGCGGAACATTTCTTACTCCCTATTTCCTTCGGGGTTTGGTTATATATTTATCCAATTTTTCACTCGACCATACCTTCGGGTGTATTGCGAAACATCTGAAGGCTCCAAGGATAGGTTTTTCTGTTTCTGGTTGAAGATCTTGTTGAGTTTTGGGGGAGATTTATCGGTATCGCTTCCTACCCTGCCATTACTCTGACATCATCCCTCTGTATATAATTTCATCAATTTCTTTCCCTTCTCTGATCCCATCCTACCAGCTATAGTCGTAATACTCCTATGCCACTTGCTGAACATGTGTAACTCATTGCAACAAAATGTTCATTTAAAAAAAATTATTACTGGCCCTGGCCGGTTGGCTCAGCGGTAGAGCGTCGGCCTGGCATGCGGGGGACCTGGGTTCAATTTCCGGCCAGGGCACATAGGAGAAGCGCCCATTTGCTTCTCCACTCCCCTCTCCTTCCTCTCTGTCTCTCTTCCCCTCCCGCAGCCAAGGCTCCACTGGAGCAAAGATGGCTCCGGGCGCTGGGGATGGCTCCTTGGTCTCTGCCCCAGGCGCTAGAGTGGCTCTGGTCTCAGCAGAGAGACACCCCGGAGGGGCAGAGCATTGTCCCCTGGTGGGCAGAGCATCGCCCCTGGAGGGCGTGCCGGGTGGATCCTGGTCGGGCGCATGCGGGAGTCTGTCTGACTGTCTCTCCCCATTTCCAGCTTCAGAAAAATACAAAAAAAAAAATTATTACTGACATGTGACTAATGCAGTTATTCACCTTGTCATTCCTCTAGTTATATGCAAATATGATACATCTCTTATATAACATGTCCTGCAGCTACTAATCCATAGATATCCAACGCTGTTGTAAAGTTATTCATTTCTTGCTTTTTTGGTTTTGTTTTTTTTTTTGTCTGGCTTCCATTTCTAGTTCCTAGATTTAAATTGTAGACTCTGCTATTGATTATAAAAGCTGCTTGCTTAGGGAAATTGGAGCCCTTTTCCCTGATGTTTTTAATTAGCACACAGGTAAAATACCTTTCTGGAAAACCTTTTTCTTTCTTTAGGTATTTCTTGTTCAGTAGACATAGTTGTTACCTAATATATCGATATGTTTTCAATTCATTTGACTTATTTATGAAGTTTTATTAAAATTCTACTTCACAAAATACCTTTATACTCAGTGATCTATTAATCTGTCACTTCCTAGTAAAAAGTGAAAATTATATTGAATCTCTCTAAAATCTCTTTTTAATGTAATGAGTTGTTATACATAATGTATATAAAAACTCACAAGATTGCTATCAAATGCTTATCTATTTATTGTCTTATTTCTCTCCTAAACTACTTCTGGAAATGGGACCTAGATTTGAAATCAATGAAATCCTTAAAACTTAAAAGGGCATTTCTTCTGTTCCTCTTTTATGAATTGTCAAACTTTCTTGTCTAAATCTACAGGTTAGTATTATTTAATTTGTTTCGCAAACACAGGTAAAGAAGAGAAGTGAACTGAATTTTTTATATTAGCGAGAAGCTGCTGAGTTATCACAGGACAAAGATGCCTCGTTATTTTACTCTCACCTCAAAAGTAATTATCATAATCCAGGTTCTTCCATTTACTTCTTCAATGAGGCATATTTATATACTATTTTCACTGTTAATTCTAATATAATACTATTTAGAAAACTCTTATTTTTGAAAAGCTAATATTCTAATTTTTAAAATTTATTCTAAAATAATATTTGGAAATACATATGGGATGTTTGTTAATTACTTTGGAATCCTTATTTTATTTATTAAAATGATATGTCCTAATGTTTATATATGTATACATGCATCAAATGCTGAATAAAGAATAAATAATTTACACAGTAATTTTCTCTCTAGATATTCTTTGATGGTTTGATTTTTTATGTTTAAATTGTACATTCTAATGTCAAAGTAATTTTTTTGCTATGCACATGTCTATTTTCCTACTTCTAAGTATGCACAAATGAATTATGATGAAAAAAATTGTGACTCATTTATCTATTCATTGAGTAACGCTGTTCTTTGATTCAATATTTCCTTGAGCAATAATGGATATCAGGATATCATGCATTGAAGTGCGAACAAAAATAAAGTGAGATACCTCTAATCATGACATTTTACAAGAATTTCAATAAAATACTATGTGATGAATATAAGATAATGAGTAGTGATTAAAGTTACCACCTGTCTCAGTTTAATCAAAGAAAAAAGAATACTCATCAGAAAATGGATATGGATTATATCATGTTGGAAATGCATCTATTTTCATTGTACTTGAGACTCTTTTGTAAAGTATCTCTCATTCAGAGATTAGTCTTTTGGGAAACTTTGATTTTCAGTATGGTGCCAGCTTCAGAATTCAGAATAAAAAAACAAACCAAAATCACAAAGGCTTTTTAATTATAAATACAATTTTTGAGCAAACAGAGAATAAAACAATTAAAAAGAGCCAATAAGCTAACAGACAAAATATCACATATGATAGATAAGGTAGAAAGTATGAAAATAAAAATCCTTCATAAACCAAAATAAATATGTGATTCAATACCTCCAAGAATTCATCCTTTTTGGTGAAAACTAAAAAGTACAGGAGGAACAGCTAGGAATGGACATCCAAGTTAAAAAAAAAAAAAGACTAGAGTAAGTCAGTGGAATAAAAGGAATAGATTCAGCTGCTCCATAGGGCCTGTGTGGCCAGTCACCACTAACCGTGATAGTAACGGAGATGCTGGCACATCACAAAACAGAAAAAGAGGATAGTTGCTGAAAAACAAGATGAAAATTTTGTATTCACGAGGTGTGAGGACACAACCGAGAATGACCATGGGGTGATAAAAAGGGCCGATTAATGGCGAATTGATGTATGTCAACATCGTGTACATGGAAACAGTGAGAGACAGTGTTCATCGCTATTGCAACACTTTCTCCAAATCTCTAAAGTCAGTTCTGCTATTTTTTAAACATTTAGTCTAAGCTATGATATGAGTTTTATAGTGCTAGTCATATACAACTAAAAAGAGTAGAGAAAGCTGGAATCTTTATAGTGACCAATGAATACAAATCTTTTGATGAAGGAAATGGGTGGAACTGGATGTAAACAGAATCATCAGAATAGCACCAAATCTGTTAAATGCTGCATGTCAAAAAAATGCATTTCAATCACAACAGACTTTTTGTAAGTGGTACTTTGAGGAGTCACTTAGCTCTTCTCTGCTACTACATATCATTGTTAAAGACCACATGAAATGATATCTTGCAATGTAAGCTTAATTTTTTCTTATCTGCTATCTTCTTGGATATTAGATTTTAAGTATAATTAATCCATACCAGGACAGAAAACATTAGCTTGTATTATTGGTCTTCTGATTACATAAGAAACAATTTATAGATATAGATGGTGATAAAATGAGTGTCTGTCCAATAGGGTATTCCGGTACCAAAGCAGTTTGTATATTCAGAAAACACATAAAAAGAAAGTCCTACTTTACATCCCCACCAACAGTGTATGAGGGTTCCTTTTTCTCCACAGCCTCTCCAACATTTGCTATTACCTGTCTTGTTAATAATAGCTAATCTAACAGGTGTGAGGTGGTATCTCATTGCAGTTTTGATTTGTATTTCTCTGTTAACTAAAGAAGATGAGCATCTTTTCATATATCTGTTGGCTACTTGTATTTCTTTTTGGAAGAAGTGTCTGTTCATGTCCTCTTCCCATTTTTTTATTGGATTGTTTGTTTGTTTGTTGTTGAGTTTTATGAAGAAAGTATGGTGGTTTCTCAAAAAACTGATAATAGAACTACCTTATGACCCAGCAATCCCTCTACTGGGTATATACCCCCAAAACTCAGAAACATTGGTACATAAAGACATATGCAGCCCAGTGTTCATTGCAGCATTGTTCACAGTGGCCAGGACATGGAAACAACCAAAAAGCCCATCAAGAGATGACTGGATAAAGAAGATGTGGCACATATACACTATGGAATACTACTCAGCCATAAGAAATGATGACATCGGAACATTTATAGCAAAATGGTGGGATCTTGATAACATTATACAAAGTGAAATAAGTAAATCAGAAAAAAACAGGAACTGCATTATTCCATACGTAGGTGGGACATAAAAATGAGACTAAGAGATATTGATAAGAGTGTGGTGGTTACGGTGGGAGGCGGGAGAGGGAGAGGGAAAGGGGGAGGGGGAGGGGCACAAAGAAAACTAGACAGAAGGTGACAGAGGACAATCTGACTTTGGGTGGTATGCAACATAATTGAACATCAAGATAACCTGGACATGTTATCTTTGAATATATGTATCCTGATTTATTGATGTCACCCCATTAAAAAAATAAAATTATTAAAATAAAAAAAAAAGAAAGTCCATAAGAGATAGCGTGTTTCTTGAGTTTTATTTTTTCCAGCACATTTTGAATCCCAGACTTTATTTATAACAAGAGCTATTTCAAATCACACAAAAAGTTATGGACCCCAAAGCAAAAGGAATGCTTAGATGGCAAAAAGCAATTTTGCTTCAGGAAACCAATCATGCCTACCATGGTATTCTATGCTGATGGTTTTTTGTTTCCCCAAGCATGGAGCATTCTGAAGATAAGACTATCAGGAATATTCAGACCTATAATTGGAGCCTTGGAGAGGATCACAACACCAAATACTAGAAGAATTCTTATGCCCTGAGTTGACATTAATGAGATCAATGAAAGAAGAGGGCAAAGGATTCAGCATACTTGAATAAATATAAATTACCTGGTACTAAACTGAGTTACCAGTAGGTTCTGGGTTGCTGTAAGGACTAGCTGGTTGTAGGTAAAGCATGTGGTTGATATTTACATACGGTAAATATCTATCCCTTGCATCTTGGATAACAGAGATATATAGCTTTATAACCTTAAAAAGATAGTCAATAAAACCTAGCACAAATAGAGCCCCAGGCACTGTATAGCTCTAAAATAGCATAGTTGAATATAACTCTGAAAGAAAATAGCATTTCCCTCTGTTAAGAAGAAATATAGAAACAGTGATTGTAGTATATATTGAACCACAGGACTACTACCAGTTTCTATAGCCCACCATGACACAGCCACTCAGTGATTTCAGTGGCACAGCAAAGAGCATTTCATCAAACTTGCAGGGTATAATTTTGACTGTTTGATTTTAAAGAATATGATATTTGACCACGAGACAAAGCATATGGCTTCTTCTATAACCAAGGCTGAAGGGGAGGTGAATGAAGGTGTCTGGCATTCTTGTGCTGATCAAGGCACAGGAAGACTTGATTTATTGAAATTTACTTCAAAATAACAAAGGCAGACAAGTTAGTTACATGTATAATAGTACTGTAATAATTTCTATACAATATTATAGGATTTTTATTCATTTTGTTAACAGATGTTTATGATTCAGACTCGTACTAGCAGTTAAATTCTAACAAATAAATAGTGCTAATTATGTTCCTTTTCTTAATCTTGTCTAGCTCTGCTACTTAATAAATGAGTAAATATTTAGGGTCTTTAATGAGAACTATTATTTTTATTACATTTGTTTGTAAGCATGAGTGTTTCCATATATTTCAAACTAATATAAAATATTTATTCTTTTCATCTAAGTATCATAAATAATAATTTCCACCTTAAAGTTGTTTTGAACTACATGAAATACTTACTTTATTAACTTTGACCCAACAACTGAAAACAATATATTAAAAATAAAATGAAAAAATGTAAAAATAATTTAACTTGACTGTGCAGAAATACATATTTCATGCTAACAAATACCTGCAAGCTCCATAAAATTTTAGACCAATCTGCTTGACCTAGAGCCATATTTTCATTTCCACCTTATTTTGTGATTCTTTTCGAATTTATCAAAAATCACATTTTTGTACACTTTAACATTTATAATATTGAAATGTATCTTATAATTAATGTCTTAGCTGATAAATTGCAACATAATAATATGAAGTACCATTTGTTTGGTGCTTTTTGTATGTCAGAAATGTCTGTGTTTCATTTAATCACTCTGAGCCTTAAGAATTCATGCTGTCTGGGGAACTGAGGAAACAATTAGAGCAGTTAAAGAATGAGTTTAAGGTTACCCAGCAGGTAAGCAAGAGAGCAGGTGTTGTGCTGGAACATTGAGTGCCTTACACAAAGGCAACGACCTACAGTTATGGCTCCGACCCCAGCATGCCAGAAGCAATGACTGTATATATTTAGAAATCTTTTAATTATTTTTTATTGCACAACTCTAATAAAAGAAAACAGAAGGTGATATATCTTCATCATAATAATTAACTCCTGTCATAGATAATGTTGCTTTATCATTTTATCATAATTCTTAAAACTCTAGGTTTTTACTAGTTTTTACCTCTGCCACTCACCATTTTTCTTCTGCTGCCTCTTCCTAGAGAATGTACATAAAGTAAGATTCATTTTTATTTCCCAAGTAAGTTGTGCTTTTCCAGCCTACTGTTCTACTAGCTCTAGTGAGCAAATGGAAACTATTTTATGAGACTTTTCTCAGAAGGAAGTGCTTAATATGATAGAGTTAAGCATTTATGAGCCAATCAAGTCCCATAACAATTATTAGCAATTTGCTCCTAGCAGTGTGGCTTAATCTTTTATTTTTTCAAGGGATTTCTTCATTTTCTTAGGGCAATTGAGCAAAACTGCTATTTTCATGGTTGAGTCTATATCTATATGATCCACAACAATCCCTCATTTTAAACTGGACACTAGACATGCACAAATGATCAGTGCTTCTTGTGTTTGGGTTAGGGCTATTTGAAATTATTTTATTTTTATTCAATAGCTTATTAGAGGTTTTAGGTCCATTTTGTATTGAGCTATCCTCCAGATTGCTAGGAGGATTTTTATTTGAATAAACAAATGCTGGTTAAAGTTTTCTAGAAAAGAGTTATAGCTTTTCATATTTACATTTATTTGTGTTTGAAGCAGCATTGAGAAAATCCTTGCAGTGTACTTAACTTTATTAATAGAGTCAGCCACAGTTCCCAGTTGGGATTTGTATATCCATTAAGCATACTCTTATTTTTATAAATATTGTGTACACTGTTGTAAATGAGGGGTTACCAGCAGGCCTGTGATCATCGCCTTATAAGGGGATGACTAAGAAAAAAGGCAAGAAGTGTCAAATTTTTATTAAATAACTGAATGACAAACCTGCTGGCAAACTCACAAGATTTAAAAACCTTTTAGGTATTTACTTCCCTCTCTATAGAAAGTTTTTAGCTGTATTTAGTTAAATTTATGGTTTTATGGTACATTACAACTTAGAAAATAGCACAAAAGCTAAACTTACAGGGTATAAAAGATAATGACTAAGATACCTCAAACTTACAAAATTTTATGTGTTGATTATTGAAAATCACACATGGGAATAACCTTGGACTGGAAGAAATGCTCCGTTTTAATTGTGTTTGAACAAAATTGTCTCTAGATACACGGGATGGGAAAGTTGCAGAAGTTTTAGTATTTTTTATTTGTTGCCTTCTTTAAAACGGGAAACATTGTATGTTGAGAATGAGCAAAGAAGTAGGAATTTGGGTATTTTAGGAGTGAGATTAAGCAGTGTGCCAAGCCAGAGGAATGGAGAATTGAGGGATAAGTGATAAACTTGTTAGTGGTATGGACAGATGAACCAGTCTACAACATGCAGTATAAATTCATATATATATATGCTAAGTATAAGTATATATATATATATACTTAGCAACACAAATTCAATTTTAGCTATATGTCAGACCCTATGCTGGACATTTGGGATATGATTATGAATTAAACACAAATCCTAATCACAAAGAATGTGTCGTCACCATGAGATGTACAAAGATGAAAGATAGAAAGTACACTAAAAGAATGAAGTTTGAAGAATATTTTGTAAGTATTTAGTCAAAAGTTAAAAGTATTTCAACTTTGGTTGTTTTTGTGGGAACGCAAATGAGGAGAGGAAATCAATCTGTGTACTGCTTTCTGTTACACTGTTGTGGAAGATAGTTAGCTGATTATAGACTGGAGTGCTTCTAGAAGAATAAGACACAGTGTAAACTGCTGATTCCTCATACTCCTGGATGGTGTTGAGTTGAACAAATAACAAATAAAAAATCGTTATTATCCCTGCAGCATACCCAAAAGAAGGCCGAGTATGAATCCCAGAAAGTAATTTCAAAATTTACTCGTTCTCAGGGTTTTTTTTTTCAGTATATTAGAAGACATTTATTTACAGACACAGGAATTCAAGTATTCGATTTATGACACAAGAACATATGAGCTGATTTCCTGAAAATATGACTGTGACAAAGAACCACAAAGCTATTCTGTAGATAAGATGATTTGCTTCCTGGTGACTAGATGGAGGAGTGATGGATAAAATAATCATCTATTCTTAAATCTAAAATACCTATTATGATATTAAAAGAAACAATGTCATGTGTTTCAGAATTTAATAAAATTAAGAGGAATTAAAATAAACACACTTAGTAATTTCAAACAGCAGAATGTCTCCACCCATTACCAGTCAAAGGAAAAAATTACACAGTATTAATCTACTTGCATAAATTAACTTCAAGCAATCAGAATTTGATGTCATAGAATTTGAACTAATTTAGAAACAAGACTCTGCAAATTCTTGTCTATGGCAAAGTAATTTCAATTTTGAAAATACGTGCAACACAGAAACCTACATAATTAGATGTGGTGAATCTCTCTTGTTCTTTCTTTGAGCATGCGAGGAAAAATAATTTTTGATTGTTAATAAAAAATTAGTTTTTTCTTCTACATTTTGAGTCCATCCAAGACATTTAGCCTACTTAGCTGAAATTCTTTTTCCCACAAATGGGTGTGGTGAAATGTCTATGTCTCTAACAATCAGATCCCCTCTGCAAGAGAGTTGAATATGCATAACGCATTTTCAGCAGATATTTTCTTTGTGCTAATTTGATGTTAGAAAAATCTAGAACCAAAAGGTAAAGGAAGTAAACTCTAGGGTTAATTTCTTCCATAACACTTTATAAATGTATAAATTGGTATTTGAATGATAGTATCAAAGACCCCTATAAGAAGGGAAATGGAAAGGTAAATGATACACCCTAAATCCTTGCATATGGATTGATATGCACCAATAATTTCATTACTTCTTTTTTTTTTTTTTTTTTTTCTGAAGCTGGAAACAGGGAGAGACAAACAGACTCCCGCATGCACCTGACCGGGATCCACCCGGCACGCCCACCAGGGGCGACGCTCTTGCCCACCAGGGGGCGATGCTCTGCCCCTCCAGGGCGTCGCTCTGCCGAGACCAGAGCCCCTCTAGCGCCTGGGGCAGAGGCCGAGGAGCCATCCCCAGCGCCCGGGCCATCTTTGCTCCAATGGAGCCTTGGCTGCAGGAGGGGAAGAGAGAGACAGAGAGGAAGGAGGAGGTTGGTGGAGAAGCAAATGGGTGCTTCTCCTATGTGCCCTGGCCAGGAATCGAACCCGGGTCCCCTGCACGCCAGGCCAACGCTCTACCGCTGAGCCAACCGGCCAGGGCCAATTTTATTACCTCTTATTTCCATAGGCTCATGTTTAATTTTCTAATGATACGGACATTTACCATATTTTGGTAAACTTTGTGTTTGATTGTTCTGTTTTTAATATATAATTTTAACAAAAATGAAATGACACAAATAGCATTCAACTCAATTAGTTTTAGTATCTAATTCACTTCCTTAACCCACTAAAAGCTCGATAGTTTTTGTTTTTCCAATTTAATAAATAAATCTGAAAACTTGTAACTTAATAAACATCTGAGTCTGTTACTCTTAAGTTATAACCATGCCTGAAACCAGTGGTTACTGATCAATTTCTGCATAGAAACAGTTTTTTTCCTCTTCTTTACATTTATTCCCTTTGGCCATTAACCAACAGTTTTTGATAGTTGGTTTTACTCTCTACAGAGGATTGAGCCAGTTTCCCTTAATTTTTGCCAAATTACTTAAATTCCCAAGGCTCTCTAAAGAACTCCCAAGATTAGGGCTTCATTCTGTGTCATGCCTGAGGAACTGAATTTATTCATATGAGATTGAGATGAACAGACAGAAGATCCCTGGCCTCATTCCTCTCTCTCATCCTCATCTAATAACGGTGTCAACATTATTTCCCTTGTGTTTTACGTAAGTTATAAATTCCAAAATGTATTGTTGTTAGTTTTCCTTTAGATTCTCCTGTATCTTTTAGATCAATTAAAATCAGAAGAAACACTAATATTTTTTCCTTTTTTTTCTTAGCGCTTTTTATATAGATTCTTCATATAGATTCAAGGCTTGTTAGGAGCCAATTGTTTTGTGCTGGTATAACTTACTTTAAAATTTCTTATACTTGAGACATTCTGACAATGGATTTTCTCAGCATTTTATTTTCTGAAAAATCATATAACAATCATTTTTGACAAGTACTTTTCTGGGTATAGAATTATAATTGAGAATGTCTTTTTTGTTTTCTTTTAGTTCTTTATAAATATCACTTTATTCTTTTCTAGCTTCTGTTAAAAAGTCTAATGTGATTCTTCTTTTTTATTAACCACTGCATATAATGTCTTTTTCCCTGTCTGGATATATGCATAATATATCTTTATAGAAACTTTTATAGAATTCTGAAATCTTCTATTTTAATTATATACATTGAAGAAATGTATAACCGTAGAGACTTTCTGTACATACTATGTTTAATTGTTTTTGCCAGTTTCTCAACCTTCGCTGTCTTCTCTGAATAGATATGCCCTATATATGAGCAGATTAAATGATACCTTAAACTCCCTGTGCTAGACAATCTCCTACCATCAATGAAGTTTATTCAATTTATTTACTCAAACTCACTCTCCTCTCATTCTTCAAGTCCTCTTGATTTATTGCCTTGATTTTGCTTTCAATTCTATTTCACATATGTTCTCATTTCAGATACATATGTAGTGTTTCCCTTTCAGTATAACCAAAACTCCACTTCAGGAGGAATCTAATGATGATATTCCCCTTCCATTGAACTGAACAGGGCCTCAGGTGAAAGAAGAACTCTTCTGGTTCTCCCACTTTGACCCACAGAACTAAACAAATTAATTCTACTTTATTGGTTCCTTCTTTGGGAAGACAGGTTGGACCAAGTATTTAAATTTCTATTATTTATCAATTCACATGGGGATGAAATCCAATATTTTAAATTGACTAAAACTAGGAATACCACTCTCCTTAATTAAAGGGGACAAACATCACACTATTCTAAAATTTTTAAAGGAGACAAGCAATAAAAACACTGTATAGTATTCTTATCAATCTGAAGTAAGACAATCTCCAATACATTCTTTTAGAATACTTGGCAAAATGCAGATTTCTGAATACTTCAATGACTTTTAATCTTAAAGTCTCTCAGGGTATATTGCTTTATCTTCATGATGAAATGCTTGTCACATAATCATTATGCACACTATAACTTGAAGCTCATTGCTATATATTTACACATATTTTTAAAATTCTAAATATAATATTTACCATCTATATATTTTATGGTGTTTGAAATAATCTTTTGATGATTTAGAGATTGGGTACATCATGAAGATATATAGAAAAATATTTTTTGACCTACCTTATGTGTTCTTACTTAAATGTGTTACTGAAGTTAGACTAGTTTATAGAACCAAGACCAAATATATCATCAGAATAATATTATTGGTGCCACTACATGATTGATTCTATAAATATATGTCATAGCAGAAGCGAAATAATCAGTTGAAAAGAGCAAATTGTTCTTGTAGCATTTGCTTCAGCAATACAAAGGGGGTCAAATATTATTTATATTGTTTTAGAAAATGTTAAAAAAATACTTTTAAAATGTCTCCAGCTTAGTAGGCAGCGAGAAAACAATGAAATTCTTTTACAAATAATATAGGAGAACAATATCTTGAGAGTATATTAAAGGTTTCCAAACAAATGCAACCCTTATTTCTAAAGTACAGACTACAGAACTCTATATTACTTGTTTACAAAATTTCATGTTGTTTCATATGATGTATGATTATTTACCTAAAAATTTAAAATATCTTCTAAAAATTAAGTCAGTTGATATTAAAGAATGACCTAATTTAACAAATAGTCACAGCTGTGGACTTGGCTTTTATGCAAACCATATCATACTTTAATAAAAGATCCTCATGTATAGCAAATAGGTATATATTATATAGAATAAAATAAATTCAGAGGCATAAAGATAATGTCATAGCCTAAGGATTGGAGAGATAAAATAATAAATGAAGATAATTTCTATGGAAATTTTTCATACACTCTGTTTTATACATTCTGTATATGCATTAGCAACTGCCTTCATAACCAATTATAGTGAAATTAGGACAGATATATGATTAGATAACAGAGTAAAGACTAGAATATTGAATTTGGATTGATTGTTTTTTCACTCCAGTGATTTATAAGAAAAAAATTATCTTTAACTTGGAAATCATAAGAGAGTACAGTATATCCTTTCAATGATATGTCAAGGCAGTGTTTAGCAAGCATACCAAAGGATTATTTCATGATCCAGTAGAGAGGAGTATTCCATGTTGCATTTTATAATTTGATTAGATGCCAAGTGGTATGAAGTTAAATGTTAACTTGTAGCTGCAGTCCTATGGACAAGATGATCCCAAAGGTTATGTTTTAATTGTCCTATAAGACACAAAACACAAAGTTTTGTATGTCACCTAGCATAATGTTTTTGGCATTTTTTTAATGATTTGTTGAAGTACTGTATCAGAGCCAGCAAGGTTTTCTTGTATACGTTCAGATAATAAATAGATTCTCTTTTGCAAGACATGTCTCTTTCTTAGCTACTCTTTCATTGCAGCTTAATGACTGCCATAAATAAGAAATAGTCAAATAATGAGCCTATATTCCAATAAAACTTTATTTTAAAAAATTGATAAATGGCTGAATTTGGCCTTTGGGGCATAATTTGCCATTTGTATTACATAACAATTTTTTTCTGAAGTGTTTGTTACACATCTTATAAGGTTATTCATTTTGACACATGTCCATTCTATATTTATATGTGTTATATTTTTAATTTAAAAAAATGTTGGCAATAGTATATATAAAATGATGAGGGAGAGTGTAACCCAAAGAATGTTTATCTTCCTTCCTATAATTAAGGCATACTGACTATCACATCACAACCCTGTATAATACATGAATTTGGGATTTTTCAAGAAAGACCATTATTGCCCAGTAACCAAGTTTTACTGTGACAGTGTTAATTGAAATAAATTACTTTGGTACACTTTTAAAAATTTTACGTTTGTGTAGAATTGTAAATAATCTTAATGCTTAAAAATTTATTCATTCCAGGTGAATTAAAGAATATTTTTATTTAATTATTGTTTTAAAAACCTAATAGACTTTGAATTTAACAAAATGTATCCACAACTCTTCTTTTAAACAATGTAACATAAAGCCATTGTGCAACTCCTACAAAGGAAATAAAGTCATCAGGATAAACATCAGGCTGTACATACAAGTGCCAAGAACATTAAAAATGCAACCTGCAGGCAGTTTTGTTAAATGCAAATATTTAAAATAATTTTGATTAAGATTATTAAGATTAAGGTCTTGGCTGTTTGACTCAGTAGTAGAGCATCAACCCAGCGTGTGGACGTCCAGGTTTGATTCTCGGTCGGGCACAAGGAGAAGCAACAGTCTGCATATACATTCCTTCTCCCTCTAGCTTCTCTCTTTCTCTTCCCCTCCTGCAGCCGTGGCTCAATTGGAGTGAGTTGGCCTTGGGTGCTCAGGATGGCACCATGGCCTTCACCTTAGGGCTGAAAAGAACTCAGATGCTGAGCAATGGAGAAACACTCCAAATGGGCAGGACATCACCCCCAGTGGGCTTGCTGGGTGAATCTCAGTTGGAGCATATGCAGGAGTCTGTCTCTCTGCCTCCCCTCCTCTCAGTGAATAAAAAATAATTAAATAAAAATTTAGTAACTAGTTTATGTGTGCCATGAAATGAAAAACGTTGAAAATCACTGATCTAGTAAATGAGAAAAGGGTTCCACAAGGAAAACAATGCAGGAGCTAGGGACCAACAGCTCATAATAGACTTTGCTTAGAAAATATAGAAAGTTGTTGGTGTGATAGGAAAGGCATAAGGTATAAATTCAGGGTCACGGGAGTCCAGGTTTATTCAACTGAAGAGCCTCAGAGTAATCATCTCTACAATGTTCTATTTAAAATCCATTTCAGGAAAAATAAGTGAGGTAGTTTATATATGAAAAAACATTACAGGTCTCAAATAACTGTTTTAGGTCTGTGTTCAATATTAATTTAATCATGTGCCTTATAATGAAATTTTGAGTGAAGAATTTATTATAACTGTTTTGTTTTGTTTTCTTTTTCTAAATTTTATAATTTTATTTAGACAATTAATTTTAACAGGGTGACATTGATCAACTAGAGTACATAGATTTAGAGAAACAATCTCCAGATCATTTTGACATCTGATTATGTTGTATACCCATCACTCAAATTGTCCTCCATCACCTTTTATTTGTTTTTTTTTATGCCCCTCCCAAACCCCCCTCCCCTTCCTTCTCATCCATTCCCCTCCTCCTGGTAACTTCTGCACTCATATTTATGTACATGAGTCTCAATTTTGTGTCTTACCAATGTATGGAATCATATAGTTCTTAGCTTTTTTTCTGATTTACTTACTTCACTCAGAATAATGTTATCAAGGTCCATCCATGTTGTTGAAGATGATGTATGTCATCATTTCTTATGGCTGAGTAGTATTACATAGTATATATGTACCACATCTTCTTTATCCAATCATCTATTGAAGGGCTTTTTGGTTGTTTCCATGTCTTGGCCACTGTAAGCAATGCTGTGATAAACATGGAGCTGAATGTGTCTTTACGTACCAATGTTTTTGAGTTTTGGAGGTTTATAACTACTAGAGGGATTGCTGGGTCATATTGTAGTTCTAGTCTTAATTTTTTTTTTTTTTTTGTATTTTTTCTGAAGCTGGAAACCTGGAGAGATAGTCAGACTCCTGCATGTGCCCAACCAGGATCCACCTGGCACGCCCACCAGGGGGCGACGCTCTGCCCACCAGGGGGCGATGCTCTGCCCCTCCGGGGAGTCACTCTGTCGTGACCAGAGCCACTTCAGCGCCTGGGGCAGAGGCCAAGGAGCCATCCCCAGCGCCCGGGCCATCTCTGCTCCAATGGAGCCCTGGCTGCGGGAGGGGAAGAGAGAGACAGAGAGGAAGGAGAGGGGGAGGGGTGGAGAAGCAGATGGGCGCTTCTCCTGTGTGCCCTGGCCGGGAATCAAACCTGGGACTTCTGCACACCAGACCGATGCTCTACCACTGAGCCAACTGGCCAGGGCTAGTCTTAATTTTTTGAGGAATCACCATACTTTCTTTCATAATGGTTGTACTACTTTACATTCCCACCAACATTTTCTCCACAGCCTCTCCAACACTTGTTATTACCTGTCGTGTTGATAATAGCTAAACTACCAGGTTTGAGGTGATATCTCATTGTAGTTTTGATTTGCATTTCTCTAATAGCTAGTGAAGATGAGCATCTTTTCATATATCTATTGGCTATTTGTATTTCTTGGGAGAAGTGTCCATGTCCTCTTCCCATTTTTTTAATTGGATTGTTTGCTTGTGGTTGAGTTTTGTGAGTACTTTGTATATTTTGGATTTTAGGCCCTTATCTGAGCTGTGGTTTGAAAATATCATCTCCCATTTAGTTGGCTGTCTGTTTGTTTTGTTCTCAGTTTCTCTTGCTGTGCAAAGACTTCTTAGTCTGATGTAGTCCCATTCATTTATCTTTGCCTTCAGTTCTCTTGCCTTTGGAGTCAAATTCATAAAATGTTCTTTATGGCCAAGGTCCATGAGTTTAGTACCTATGTTTTCTTTTATGTAATTTATTGTTTTAATCTTATATTTAGGTCTTTGATCCATTTTGGATTAATTTTAGTACAAGGAGACAAACTGTAGTCGAGTTTCAGTCTTTTGCACGTGGCTCTGCAGTTTTCCCAGCACCATTTACTGAAGAGGCCTTCTTTTCCCCACTGTGTGTTTTTGGCTCTTTTTTCAAAGATGATTTGACCATATATATGTGGTTTAATTTTGGGCTCTCTGTTCTGTTCTGTTGGTCTGAGGGTCTATTTTTCTGCCAATATCATGCTGTTTCGATTATTGTGGCTCTGTAGTATAATTTGAAGTCAGGTATTATAATGCCCCCAGCTTTGTTTTTTTCCTTAGAATTACTTTGGCTATTCAGGTTTTTTTTTAAATAATTTTATATAAAATCTAATGATTTTTTGTTCCATTTCTTTAAAAAATGACATTGGAATTTTGATGCGAATTGCATTAAATTTGTATGTTACTTTGGATAATTTGGTCATTTTAACTATATTTATTTTTCCTATCCAAGA
This sequence comes from Saccopteryx bilineata, assembly GCF_036850765.1. Taxonomy (NCBI): domain Eukaryota; kingdom Metazoa; phylum Chordata; class Mammalia; order Chiroptera; family Emballonuridae; genus Saccopteryx; species Saccopteryx bilineata. The sequence continues at coordinate 40,024,544 of NC_089490.1, forward strand.
ACAAAGAATATTTTTCCATTTCATTGTGTCTTTTTTGATTTCCTTTAATAATGCTTTGTGGTTTTCATTATATAGGTTCTTTACATGCTTTTGAACCAGTGTTTTTGAAATTATAAAACTCTGATTTACTATTAAAGAAAATGAGAAGATATTGCTTATTACTTACTATAAAATTTTAAATTAAAATCATGTATTTTCAATATTTTTTCACTATGAAATTAAATTATGGCCTTTATGTATTAACCAAAGAGGAAAATAGATTAATTTTTGATTTGTCATCTGAAGATTGTTGATTTTGAAAGTATATAAGTGTTAAACTTTCCACAGTAGAAGAAGATGTATATCCCCTTAAGGTGAAAAACTATGTTATAAGATTTTGAGAAAGTGCTGCTGATTATGAATGCAATAGTCTTGTCATGACTAACCCTCCAGACAATAAAAGAAAATACTAATAGACTTTCTTGTATTTAGAATAATAAATAAAAAGCCTAATATAGACTAGTTTTATAAAAGTACAAAAAATACAAAATGATTAATTTTAAAAGGATATAAAATTATTTTTTTTGGCATACACTCACAGGGTTTAATGTGAAAATATGTGTGAGATTTTTCACCTTTTTTGAGTACTCTGCTTCTTGATTATATGATCTCATTCGAGAACTGAAGCATGTTTCATGCTGTTTACTTTAAAAAAAATTAAGAATAAATTTTAGCCTGACAGGCAGTGGCACAGTGCATAGAACATCAGACTGGGACGTGGAGGACCCTGGTTTGATACCGTGAGGTCATCAGCTTGAGTGCGGCCTCATCTGGTTTGAGCAAGGCTCACCAGTTTGAGCCCAAGGTTGCTTGCTTGAGCAAGGGGTCACTGGGTCTGCTGCAGCTCCCTGGTCAAGGCACATATGGGAAAGCAATCAATGAACAACTAAGGTGCTGCAACAAAGAACTGATGCCTTTCATCTCTCTCCCTTCCTGTCTGTCTATCTTTAACTATCCCTCTCTCTGTCTCTGTCAGACACACACAAAAAGAATAAATTTTACTCTATTCTAATAAAAAAGCATAAATGAAACAAAATACATAAGTATTGATAATTCTCATTTTTCACTTTCATGTCTATGATCATATTTTGTTAGAATTCAAATTGAAATATATGCAAGCCATAAATCTTCCCTGACAGGAAAGTCTAGCTGTTTTGTAAGGTTCCCCTTTCATAACTAATTTCTGTGAATTTTTGACCATTGTGATGAAAACTGACCCCTCTCCACTCAAGACTATTCTGAGGCTGCTGTAACATGACTTCAACAGGACCAAAGTCGGGAAGAAAAACTGAATGTAAATTGAGAAGAGAAAGAATGTACTTGGCCCTGGCCTGTTGGTTCGGAGGATAGAGCATTGGCTTGTTGTGTGGACATCCAGGGTTCAATCATCAGTGAAGGCACACATGAGAAGCAACTATCTGCTTCTTTTCCCCTCCCTCTTCCCTTTATTTATATTTCTCTCTCACAGTCAGTGGCCTGATTGGTTCGTGCATGGCCCGGGGTGCTAAGGATAGCTCAGTTGATTCAAGCATTGGCTTCAGACTGGGGTTGCCAGGTGGATTCCAGTTGAGGTTGAGGTGCATGTAGGGGTCTCTCTATCTCCCCTCCTCTTACTCAAAAAAATAAGGAAGGAAGGAAGGAAGGAAGGAAGGAAGGAAGGAAGGAAGGAAGGAAGGAAGGAAGGAAGGGAGGGCACACTGGAACCCACATTTGTTTGGCAAATACTCCAATGTTGATAGAAAAAGTGACCAAGAGAAGGCTACTGGCCTTGGTCACAGAGCTGAACATGCATATCATTTAGGACTCAGAGTATTAACCATGCCTTTACATTGGGCACTCCACTAAAGAAAAGGAAAATATTCCAGGGTTTTCATGAGCTCCTAAAATAATCTACAAGGGCTACTAGAGATTTAAATATAAAAGTAAAAGGTATATAACAAAATTATTTGGCCCTGGCCATCTGGCTCAGTGGACAGAGCATTGACCAGGTATATGGACGTCTTGGGTTCAGTTCTGGTTGGGGCACACAGGAGTAGTGACCATCTGCCTCTCACCCCACTCTTCATATTTTCTCTGCCTCTTCCCTCCTGCAGCCAGTGGCTTGGTTGGTTTGATCATCGCTCAAGGTACTGAGGATAGCTCATTTGATTCTAGCATTGACCCCAGATGGGGGTTCCCAGGTGGATACTGGTCAGGGGACATGTGGGAGTCTGTCTTTTTATCTCTTCTCCTCTCACTTAAAAAATATATTTATTATGCATTCATTCTGTGACTTTAACAAAATAAAAAAAACTACTAACAAATTTACAGTTTGTTACACCAAATCTTTCTAAGTGTGTTTTTGTTTTATATTTACCTTCTGTATATTTAAACTATTTGTAAATTGATTTTTATTAGGGTGACATTAGTTAATAATGTTACATAGGTTTTTGATGTATCATTCAATAATAATCATCTGTATCTGTACCACATGTTCACTACCCCAAGTCAAGTCTCCTTCCATCACTATTTACTTCCTTTTACCCTCCTCTACCTCACCCCACCCCTTTTTTCTCCCATAATCACCACACTGTTGTCAGTGACTATGATTGTTGGGCAGATAAAATATATTATGCTCATTTTGTTAAAGATGGCACTGCCCACGTGGAAGCCCATGCCCAGGTGATTGTTTGGGATAGGTGTGATTATATTAATGTGTGTTGGGGGCAGGTTGTGGGCAAGCAGGATCCTTGTAACCTGGGGCTTGGTTTTAGGAGGAAGCCTTTCCCACCCTTTTTGATATAGGGTGGTGCATTCTCATGAGGAATTCCATTATGCCTCAGATAAGTGACTTTGTATTAGAGACTTCCCTATTTTGTATATTGGATTAAAGGTTTTGATTTCTGCACTATGAAGTGGGGCAGACCAGGTACTTGCGCTCTGGGTTCCTGAGATTAGCATTAGGGGAGAGAGCAGAGAGGAGAGCAGAGAGAGGCCACATGGAGGAGAGCAGAAGCAGCCAAGATGGTGGAGTGTTAAAGAATAAGCCAGTTGTGCAGAGTTTGTGCAGAGAGAAGGAGATGGGGAAACAGAATTGAATAAGGCTGGTAAGCTAGAAACCTTTGATTCTAAGAAACTCGGATAAGTCAGTAGCTTTGCAAGCACTGAATGAGTGAGTTTTGGAGCCCAGTGTGTGTTTTTACTTGCCCGCCGGGTGCAAGCTAGGATTAAAGCTAATGGCCCACCAGTTCTTGGTTTCATTGTTGCATTACTGTCTGTCTGAATCAAATGTGAACCTGCACGAGCCAGGTGGCTGTGATGGTGGCCGTAGATACTGGCTTCACAACAATCTTTATTTTTTCTTTGATTAATTGCTCATTTTCACCCAGTCCTCAACCCCCTTACCCTCTGACAGCTGTCAGTCTGTTCTGTGTAACTATGAGTCCGTCTCTATTTTGTGTTAATTTATTTTGTAGATTAGATTCCACATATAAGTAAAATTACATATCTAAACTTTTGATGTATGGTTCATGGAAATGGGTGAAGAAAAAAATGATAAAATGTAACAGAATAAATAGTCTATATTACTCATTTACTGATCTTAGTCTAACCATAAAATAGAGATAAATAAGAATTTACTTACAAAGTAATCTTATGAAAGGATTTCTGAAAATGTTAAATCCAGTTTGTTGCTTTTATAACCATGATTTAATATTATTAGATAAGTAATCACAATTATGTATTCTGTCACAAATCAACGTATATAGTCAATCCTGTATTTTTACTACTGGACAAATTCTCATTAAAGTTGAAATGTCTGCTCCCTTATGTATAATGCATATCAAGGGTTAACATCTGAGCAAGAAAAATAAACATAAGTGGGTGCTATTCTCAATTCCCTTTTGCCTCACTCCCACCACTCTAAGGCTTGCAGTTCCAATTGTCACTCAAGGGTAAGAGGACAACCTAACTGTGGGAATATGTAGAAACCTGTTATGTAGAACAAAAACCCTAGTTTATAAATTTTTTGCTAGCTTCAGTCCCTGTAACAACCAAGGAAATAAACTCTGGCCTTCATATATGCCAGCTCTGGTAGATGTGCTAGCCTTTACCCACTTATTTGAACAAATTGTTCTCAGTTCCATCAGCAAAGATCTCTCAACCACTTCCTTTCAATTCCTTTGTTCTAGTTTTGTTTATTACACCTTCTTCTCTCTCCTTATAAAACCCCCCTACCTTCAGGAGATGAGTGTTTGAGGCCAGGAGTCCCCTCATCTTCCCAGGTGGCTGGTGCTGGAATAAATCTCTTTTCTCCTCATCAGCACCTGTGTCACGGAACTGGTTTTCGTGGCGATGGGTAGCTGAACCGGTGGGTCATTTTTTTGTTGTTGTTTGTTTCAAAGACAGAAAAGATAAATTAATTTCCCTTTTAAAAAGCATAGCACTCTTAGAGTATACAAAATGGGTAAAAAATAAAACATCTTAAGGTTGAGAGAAAAATCCAACCAATGTTTGAGTTTAAACAAAAGAGGCTAGTGTTCACACTCATATGACATTTTAGAAAAAAATAGAAAATATTGTGTTTTAGAAAGTTTACTGTGTGCTGTGCTATCTCCTTTCCCCTCATATTCAAGAACCTTCACCAAAGACAAAACTTCAGAATGTTTTGTATTTAGTTTTATATTTGGTTTGAGCTATAATCTCATACTTAAATTAAACATAAGGCAACCTAATCCTATTTTAGGTAGCTTCCCATCTATTTATTATTTCATTTTTGTATGCATTCATTGAGCAGCATTTCTGTGCCATATCTTTTGGTAATGAATAATCATTGCTCCCTCTCCAGAAAGCAAAACAAAACAAACAGGTAGACAGACTGATCATTACAATGCAAATTAGTTAAATGTGTTAATAAAGATACTCCAAAGTTGTATGGGAGCAAATGCAAACAGGAAATTCAATGTTAAGAATATTGAAATATTGGAAAAAATATCTTAACTGAAATAATTAAATACTTACTAGTAGATATATAAAAGTATGGGCATATATGATTTGAAGTGAGTAAAATAAATTAAGATCATATCATTTTTAAGAGGCATGTGGCCCAGCAGCTTCTGATATACTCTCTTCTGATTTGATTTTAATACCTATAAAAATATGCACAAAAATATATGAACTGTGTGTGTAAGAGAAGAGCTTATCTGATATATAGATAAAAGGTTACAGATACATGTTGGCAGATTTTGTATGTCTTCTTTATAGAAAAGTCTATGACATATTATACTCATACTTGTTTCTGATTTCCTGTTGGTGGAAAATAGGAAGGGCTTTAAATTAAATATGACTTAATTTGCATATCATGTGAGCCACATACATGGCATTGTGATCTCAAGCAAAGTGGAAAATCTCTCTGAGACTCAGTTGTTATCAGAAAGTAGTAGCCACACCACAGGCAGTATTTTATCTCATCCAAATCCTCTCTCATTGACAATTCACCCTTATTATATATACCATTAGGAACGGGGAAGAAAAGGTGCTATATTACAATATTAATATGTGCCCTGGTTTGAGCAATTAAAAAATAGCATAATTATAGTTCTTAGTAAAATATAGGAACTCAAATTTTATTTCTGATGTTTTTAAAATAGCACTACAGAAAAAAAAGAAAGTAAGAGCCAAACATATCAACATTTTCTTGCACCTAGAATTGAATGCTTTTACTTTAGTCTTAAGCTGTTTTGTATTTGTTAGTTACTCTGCACAGTTACTTTCTGCTCAAATAACATTTAGCTATATTCAATATTACTCTGTTGATTCCAGATTACTGTTTCTAAACTTTCTCCTCTGATGCCTTCTTTTCTTAGCTTTTTTCCTACATGGTTGATAAACTCTGAATCCTTCCCTTTTTTAGGGGAGATTGCAGACAGATGTTTAAGCATAAATTAGAAGGGGAGAATCAGGAGGCTTAAACCATTCCAAATACAGTTTGTGTTTAAATTTCCAATCTCTTACTCTAGCTTTTATTTTCAGTAACAAGTACCTTGACCATAGAATGTGAATATGTATTTGTAGGGGTAAACAGAAATAGCTTTTATGTGGGTCACATATGGTCAAGACCACAGATCAGATTTTCAGCATTTATGAGCATCATTGAACATTAATAATACCATTTGGGAGAATATGCTAAAAAAAAAGTCTAAAAGAGAAAAGCATGGAACTTCTGTTATTTTTTTTTACATTCTTTACACAGGGTCTATTTATTATTGGAAGAGTTTTTTTTCCCCCCTCTATGTATTTTAAATTAATTCAAACCAGAGTGGAGATTTTAGAAATGTCTGTAGTATGTCTTTCTATAATTCAATAGTGATATACACTTTTTTTTAACTAAGATGCAGATAAAAACATGCAAAATACTTATGTCTGAAAACATTATAATGAACAAAGAGCCTAAGTTTTGTTTCACTGTACAGTGTGTTCGTAAAGTCATGGTGCACTATTGACCGGTCACAGGAAAGCAACAAAAGATGATAGAAATGTGAAATCTGCACCAAATAAAAGAAAAACTCTCCAGTTTTATATTTATTCAGTGCAGTTTGATGTGGGCTCCATTTGTTTCCCTACACACATCCAAATGATAGTGAAGTTCTTGCCACACACGGGTAAGGACATCTGTTGTAACAGAGTGAATAATGTCTGTGATTCTCTGTTTTAAGTGATTAATGTCATGGTGCTTCATTATAAGCGCGACGATATTCACATTGCACTTTGGTCACGGATTCGAATTTAGTAAGCCACAGAACACACTGAACTTTCCTCTATACCGCCCACAACTTGACTGGCATGGTCGTGGGTTGCTCCGCTATATACATGGTGTTACGTCATCATCTGCACATGCGCACATGCTGCCACATCATCCTACAGAAACTGGGAGGGTTTTCCTTTTATTTGGTGCAGATTTCACATTTCTATTGTCTTTTGTTGCTTTCCTGTGACCGGTTAACAGTGCACCATGACTTTACGGACACACTGTATAATGTATCCTTCAAAATTGTTATTAGCACAGATATATGATAAATTACTAAAAATTTATTTGGACAAGAGGGGAAAATTAATGAACAACCATTGTATAATTTTTTTAAAAAAAGATAAACAGTACAAATCAATATCTGGAACATTCAGACATGTTCATTTTTCTCAACATTTCAAGGGGTTAAGAAAACTAGAAATCTGTTTCATTTGAACATGTGAAATATGTTTTTATTCTTCATCTGGACTTTGAAAATATAAACTCAATAGGGAGTACATTAAGGTTTTTATCAATGTGTTCAAACAAAATATCAAGTGCTAGATTGAATACAGAAGGTGTTTGTTAACAAATATCAATTTGATCAAGTCTGGTTAATGTGAAGGAGGCCTCGATCGCCATAAGTAAATGGCTCACTGATGTTACCTGCCTAGAATACGATGATTGCATTCAAGTTTCCTCATTTAAAATACTCTTAAAAATAAGAACTCTTTATAGTGCTTAGTCAAGTATTTTATTTAAAAAGCCATTGATGTGTTTTATTCTTTGCTCTTTGTATTTATTAGTTTTGATTGATTTTTTAGTAATGCTCTTTAGCAAGGATAATCACAGTGTTTTATATAAAGTAAAATTGCAAACTCCCTTTTGCCAGCAAATTAACCAAGTTAGAAAGCAAATAGAATAAGGAGAAAAAGCAGTTACATTTTGTCCATTTTTGTCTACATTAGTCTAAGGCAGGGATAGTTAACCTTTTTATATCTACCGCCCACTTTTGTATCTGTTAGTAGTAAAATTTTCTAACCGCCCACCGGTTCCACAGTAATGGTGATTTATAAAGTAGGGAAGTAACTTTACTTTATAAAATTTATAAAGCAGAGTTACAGCAAGTTAAAGCATATAACAATAATTACTTACCAAGTACTTTATGTCAGATTTTCTCTAAGTTTGGCAGAATAAATCTTTATAAAACAACTTACTATAGTTAAATCTATCTTTTTATTTATACTTTGGTTGCTCCGCTACCGCCCACCATGAAAGCTGGAACGCCCACTGGTGTGAGGTAGGGACCAGGTTGATTATCACTGATCTAAGGAATTAATGTGTGTTCGCTGAAAATGGACATTGTGTATTTTGTCAAGACTAAAGATGACTCTAGCTACACAATTACACAATTTCTGATATAGACGTGTCCTGCCTCCAATATCACATATTCATTTTCTTCCCAAAGTGATAAAGCTCAGATGAAATAACATAAATATTCTCTCTGAAGCAGGACTAATCTCTCTGCAAATGTTTATTACAATTAGAAACACGAAGGTGTTACTATATGATAGATATTTAGAGAAATATGTTTGCAAATCTGTATTTGGTTGGAGAGCTATGAAATCTAATCTCTCTGCTCTTCTAGTATAAAATCCATCTTTTGATTTCAATATTAGCAATATTTGTTCATTAGAGAATGAACAAATTTATGAAATACCTCTGGTATACTTTCTACCTTTCTTCTCCTGAATCCTATTCACACTTAAGGTCTCATTGTGAACATCTGTTTATTAGGACACACAGTGTATCTTTATATATATTTAAATAAGTTTGTAATTACCACTATTTATTCACTGTTGCTAGCTCCTCCATTGTAGTATCTATCTAAGGGCTATGACTGTATCTCTTTTGTTTGCCTGGTATTCTGAGAACCTCACAATGACTTGGCTGTTTGTTGAAGTAATGGATAAACATAGATCTGAAAACATACCTATTCTGGTAAATTGTAGCACTCAAAGATAAAACTGTGATAGCAAAAGATTTATGTTGAAACAATAATTAACACAGTGTTGCTCATTGAATTTTGTGTTCTCTAAAATTATTCCAAAATAGTATAAATTATACTTAAAGTTATGCACAAACACACCCATGCTTGCCCACAGATAACATTGTTAATACCTTTGTTTCCTATTCTGATAAGCGATAAAAGCTTGAAAGTTACTTAATTAAAAATATAGCAAAAAGTTAAAAAAAATGAACTGTAAACTGGAACACTATAAATAACGTAAAGTAGAAAGCCTGTCTCTAATCTTCTAGGGAATGAATAATATGTTTGAGATCAAAAGGCTCAAAAATAATATTTAAAGGAAACAAAACAAATACAGACTCAAAATATAAGTTGTCAAACTTTCAAAGTTATAATGTAGAAGCTGCTTCATCTTCAAAGGAAAAATAAGATCCTAAGGAAGCTTACTTGATATGAAATGGGCATGGCATCTTATCCTATCTACTGTTTATACAGTTTCCTTCTTTGCCAACACCAGTTAAGGACTGCAAGGAAGCTGTGTTCTATACAAGAATTCTAGGTCTTGTTCAAGTGTTAAGAAACCTGGTCCAATCTAAATCAAACTTCTTATCTCATATCTTAGTTAAATCTTCACATTAAACTCTCTGCCCTGAACTGATGCAGGCTTTTTAACTTGTGATAATGAATATCACAAAACCTGTCCTTTTGTCTGGTTCTTTCAGTCTTATTCCCCAGGAGGAATACAATGGGGGAGGTATTAAAAGGAAAGAAGAAGGTTGTTTGACAGATGATGTCCTCTGGAATAGTACTCTCTCGTAACACACTAAAATATTGCCTCTTTCTTACAGGGTGATTGTGGTTCCTCAGGGACTTGCCAGATCAAATAAAGGAATGATTAAATCAGCCCTTGAAGTGGGAAGCTACTCTATTGTGACTTCTTGATTCCTCCTCTGATGACATAAATCACACAACGTACACGTCTGGAGTTATTTCACCACATCAGGCAACCTTTTTGCCGGGTCCTCTCAAGGTGACTTATCCTTGTGCTCACTTAAGGCCATTGTAAAACAGATGAAATTCTGGAAGAGAAACACATCTCTTCTGACTTCTCTGGTATCTTTGTCAGTTCTATCTGCTTCTCATCTTTAGGCTTTTATTGCTCAGAGTCACTTATAGGAAGCTTCCTTCTGTACCTCCCCAGCTCAAGGAGCTAAGATTATATTCTTAAACCTCTCTTGGCCTCTCAGGTACAGTAGTAGCTAATGTTAGTCTGCATGGTTTTGCAGATCAGGCACCTCCAGGAATAGGCAATAAATTATTCTTTTTGGCAGATAAGCCCAATTTTCTTAAATTATACTCTGGATTCATCCCTTCTCTTGTCTTAAGAGAGATGAGAGACATCACATTCCTTTTACCATGGAGAAAAGATGGTTTGTTCTAGCATGCTGGATCAAGAAATTGGCAGTGATGGTGAATCTTGGAAGCACTTTTCACTTTTGAACTTTTAATTCTATTTTTCTTATAACTGGAAAGTGAGTGATGGGCTAAGAATCACAGAACTATCTTGTGGACTTTCTGAATCACTAACAGTTCTCATGAATGTGAATGAGCCCTAGCCCTGGCCAACATGCTCAGTGGTAGAGCATTGGCCTGGAATGTGGAAGTCCAGTGTTTGATTCCTGGCCAGGGCACACAGAAGAAGTGCCTATCTGCTTCTCCACCCCTTCCTCTTTCCTTTCTCTCTATTTCTATCTTCCCATCCCACAGCCAAGGCTCCCTTGGAGCAAAGTTGGCTCGGGCACTGAGGATAGCTCCATGGCCTCCACCTCAGGTACTAGAATGACTCTGGTTGTAATGGAGCAACACCCCAGATGGGCATAGCATCACCCGTTTCTCTGTCTCCCCACTTCTCACTTAAAAAAAAAAAAAGAATGGGCTAGTATTACCCATTGTCTTCAACTTTGGGACTTTAGAAATTCATCTGCTAATAAAAGTCCCATAGTCACTTTGTTTCAATTATATGATACAGTAACATAATAAATAGATATAGTCTTCTAACCTACTCTTCTGCCCCCAAATTTACTTACTATAGAAATAATTTTAAATGTTTTTATTTTTAATTATTTTGATATTCCCTACATCTTAAATGATATTCTTGTCTTTATTAATCAAATTAAAAAATAGCTATTGTCCTTCACTATGAATAATGCTGTGTTTTCTTTTTTAACATATATCATGTCATCTTTATTCCTAATTCAGTCTTCAAATTGTTGACATTTTATGTCACTTTTTAGTTGGTTATCTTTACAGTTGATTTACTCTATTTCTTTGTTTCATTAAATATGAACACTATTTTTGATTTCCTAATATATAACTTGTATAATGTTAATGATTTTCTTACTATTTACCTCTCCCCTACTAATTTCCATCTTGACAACTATGATTTTACCTTTAAATAATAAAGGTATTTTAAATCACATTTTGCTTTAAAATTATAAATAGACTTCTTTATTAGCTTCAATGTAAATAATAAAAAATGATTATCTTCTTCTGGCTACAATAATACTAATTATGGCCCATCGAATAAATATGCTAAGATTATCTTTTTTCTCTGCAGGTACAAAGCCAGGTTCTCTGTATCATTTGGACAGAACAAAACAAAACAAAATAAAACAAAAAACACACACACATGCAATTTCAGGTGTCTAGGTCAAACTGATTTTCATATTCTACCCTCTGTGGTTCAAGCATTTACTGTTCACTGAATATGTATGTGCTCTTTTCAATTTCTGAATCTTTTATAGTCAGGGAAATGAAACCCGATCCTACCAATGAATCAAACATGTATGTTTTCTAGACCAACATTATTGCATCATCCTCTAGCATATTCTTCTTGTGTTACAGTGATCTGCATGCCATGTGTTCCAGGTGATATGATGATGAGATACAAGTGAGCTGCATCCCTGGGTCTCAGTTTGCAAGGCAGCCACATGGCAAAACTACTGAGCCCTGGCAAGAGACTGAATGATGATATATAAACCTTTATTTGTTAAGCCACTGAAATGAGATGTCAGATGTGTGTCAACTGCAACATACTTTAGACTAACCTGCACAATTAGGCATTATTACTTATTTTTATAATGCAGCATCTTAATTTGCTTTCTAGTGTGACTTGATATTCTTTTACAACTGCGGTTTCTTTTTAGGTTTTATTTTACTTTTTCTGTGTTGTGTGTGTGAGAGTATTGGGCAGATAAAATGTATTATGCTCACTTTGTTAAAAACGGCGCTGCCCATGTGAGGCCGTCACCCAGGTGATATTAATGTGTGTTGAGAATCCTTGTAGCCTGGGGCTTGGTTTTGGGATTAAGCCTTTCCCACCCTTTTTGATGTGGGGTGGTACAATCCAATCATGCCTCAGAGAGGTGACTTTGTATTAGAGACTTCCCTACTTTGTATATTGGATTAGAGGTTGTGAAGCTACAGTATAAAGTGGGGGCAAAACGGGAGTTTGCCCTCTTGGTTCCTGAGATTATCATTAGAGGAGAGAGCAGAGCAGAGAGCAGAAGGAGGCCACGTGGAGTAGGCCAGGAAAAGCAGCCAAGATGGCGGAGTGCTGAGTGAGATGCCAGTTTGTGTAGAGTTTGTATTTGGGATAAGGAAGGAGATGGGGAACAGAGGTGAATAAGTCTGGTGAGCTAGAAACCTTTGATTCTAGGAAACTCGGATAAGTCAGTGGCTTTGTGAGCACTGAATGTGACTGGGTTTTGGAGCCCAGTGTGTATTTTTACTTGCCCGCTGGGTGCAAGCTAGAATTAAAGACTATGACCCATCAGTTTTTGGCTCCGTTGTTTCTTTACCAACTGTCAGAATCCAATGCGAACCTGCATGAGCCAGGTGGCGGCTATGATGGTGGCCCTGGCCGTGGCTTCTGGCTTTACAGAGAGAGAGAGAGAGAGAAAGAGAGAGAGAGAAGGAAAGAGACAGAAACAGAGAAAGACAAAAAGAAGAGAGAGATGAGAAGCATCAACTTGTAGTTGCGACACCTTAGTTGTTCATTGATTGCTTCTCATACGTGACTTGATGAGGAAAGGGTGGCTCCAGCTAACCAATGACCCCTTGCTTAAGCTAGCAACCTTGGGCTCAAACCAGCAACTTTGGGCTTCAAGACAGCGACCACTGGATCATGTTGATGATTATCCCAAATCCACCGGTGAACCCTGAGCTCAAGCTAGAGAACCTGCTCTCAAGCCAGCAAACTCAGGGTTTCAAACCTGTGTCCTCAGCATCCCAGGTTGATGCTCTGTTCAATGCACCACCACCAGTCAGACATGACAGATTTTTTCTTGAATAAACTATAATATAAGCTTTCAACATACCCCCCAAAATAACCTTCTCTCCTGTCTCTGACCTCATGTTCTTTTCTTATGTTGACATGGGAAAACATTAATACTACACCAAATCAGTGTTTGTCTTTTCTATGCTCACACAGGGACTATTGAGTAATACTCAATGGACACACACACACACACACACACACACACTAAGATAAAACTATCTCCACAAAATCGGAACCTCATATTGTGGCTGATCACTCAATGATAAAGGGCCATGATTCTCATTACTTTTATTTAACTATCCACTCTTCAACACAGTAACAATGTCCATGTTTTCTACTCTCTTGAAATATTTTCAACAAAAGATGTTGATCTTCACTCTCAGCAGATAACCATATCTCCTAAGTAATGAGAAAATAGGACCCTGGCTGGTTGGTTCAGTGGATAGAGTGTTGGCCAAGTGTACAGATGTCCCAGGTTTGATTCCCTGTCAGGGCACATAGGGGAAGCACCCATCTGCTTCTCTCCATCTCCCTTTCCCTCTTCTCTCCTTCTTCCACTCTGATAGCCAGTGGCTGAGTTGATTTCAAGCATCAGCCCCAGATGGGGGTTTGTGGATGGATCCCAGTCAGAGTGCATGCACATGTCTGTCTCACTATCTCCCCTCCTCTCAAAAAAGAAAAAAAAAAAGCAAGAAAGAAAGAAAATAGGAGAGACCTGAAGATGGCAGCAGAGTAGGCAGACGCACAGACTCCCAGCTCACACCACCGAACTGGATTATAAACTAATTTATGAACAATCAGCATGAAAAACTAAATCTGGACTACAAGAACAGCTTTCAAAAATCAAGGAGCAAAGAAGAAGCCATAACAAACCTGGTAGGGAGCGCCTGAATCTCCCCTGCTTATAGGAATGGGGGGAGGGGGAGGCTGGGCTCTCAATTCCAAGGAAAAGAGCAGTAAATACTGCTCACAGCCACTTACCTGGTGACCAGGGATCGAGGTGTGCTGAAAGGGCCCGCTTGTCTTCCAAAAAGAGGAAAAAGAGAGAGATGGATGGTGAGGGAGAGGGGAATATAGGTGATGACATAAAAAGCTGACTCATTCAGTGCTGGAGGCGGCCATAACTGGGGGAGGGGCTGATCCTTCCACAAAGCAAAATACAAAAGTACTTCCAGGTCACAGAGATACAGACATCTCTCCAGCTCCAATTAGCACAACAAGACATAGCTGAAAACAAGTGAGGAGGAGGGGCAGTAACTCAGGTCTCCTTGGAGATCTGAGATACACCTCCCCCTACTGAAGCTGAGAAAGCAACCTGCCCCAGAGAGATTAACTGGCAGAAGAGGACTTCAGAGCCTCAGATCACACCCACTGCATTCCTGGATACAGTTTCAAATAAGCCCCCTGCTGAGATCAGCAAACAAGACAATCACCTGTTAAGAAAGCAAACAAATCAAGACTTCAAAGTGGCCCAAATCCTAAAGTGGATTACAAATAATAGCTGATACCAACCCAAGAAGACTTAGAAACAACACAAGTAAAAACTAGAGGCAGACAATACCAAGCCTAGACTCAACCAGCTCTACAAAGAAAACACCCTGGGTAGGCACAATGAGAAGACAAAGAAGTGCAATCCAAATGAAACCACAAGAGAGTCCTTCAGGAGATGAACTGAGTGATATGGAAATAATCAAACTTCCCGATGCAGAGTTTAAAATAATGATTGTAAGGATGCTTAGGGATCTTAGAACAACAATGGATGGTCATCACAAACACCTAAATAAAGAAATAGCAAGTATAACAAAGGATATTGAAATATTAAAAAAGAATCGGTCGGAGATGACAAATACAATATCAGAAATGAAGACCACAATGGAAGGAATTAAAAACAGGATGGATACAGCTGAGGATCAAATCAGCGAGTTGGAGGAATGAACTGGAATGAAAGCAGAGAAGAAAAAAGAAAAGAGAATCAAAAAGTCTGAGGAAAACCTTAGAGAGCTCTGTGACAACATAAAGAGAAATAACATCCGCATCATAGGGATTCCTGAAGAAGAAGAGAAAGAACAAAGGATAGAGACCTTGTTCAATCATATCATAGCTGAAAACTTCCCTAAATTAATGCAGGAGAAACTCTCACAAATTCAAGAAGCACAGAAAACTCCACTAAAAAGAAACCCAAAGAAACCTACATCATAATGAAAATATCAAAGCTAAGTGATAAAGAGAAAATATTAAAAGCTGTGAGAGAAAAAAAGGTTATCATCTACAAAGGGGCCCCCATAAGGATGACATCCGACTTCTCAACAGAAACACTTGAGGCCAGAAGGAAATGGCAAGAAATATTCAAAGTAATGCAGAACAAGAACCTACAACCAAGACTACTTTATCCAGCAAGGCTATCATTTAAACTTGAAAGAGAAATAAAAAGTTTCCCAGGCAAAAAAACCCTCAAGGAATTCATTACAACCAAACCAATGCTGCAGGAAATGTTAAGGGGCATGGTGTAAACAGATCAAAGTGGGAAAAGAATATAGCAAAAGAGGAATACAACTTTAAAGAATAAAATGGCAATAAACAACTACATGTCATAATAACCCTAAATGTAAATGGATTAAATGATCCAATCAAAAGACATAGGATAGCTGCATGGATAAGAAAACAGGACCCATACATATGCTGTCTACAAGAGACACACCTTAAAACAAAAGATGCACATATTTGAAGGTAAAAGGATGGAAAAAAAACATTTCATGCAAATGAAAATGAAAAAAAAAGCTGGGGTAGCAATACTTATATCAGACAAAATGGACTTTAAAACAAAGAATATAGTAAGAGATAAAGAAGGCCACTACATAATGATAAAGGGAGCAATCCAACAGGAAGATATAACCATCATAAATATCTACGCACATAATATAGGAGCACCTGAATAAAGCAGACTTTGATGAATATAAAGAGCGAGATCAACAGCAACACTATAATAGTAGGGGATTTTTTTTTTTTTTTTTTGTATTTTTCTGAAGCTGGAAACGGAGAGAGACAGTCAGACAGACTCCCGCATGTGCCCAACCGGGATCCACCCGGCACGCCCACCAGGGGCGATGCTCTGCCCACCAGGAGGCGATGCTCTGCCCCTCCGGGGCGTCGCTCTGCCGCGACCAGAGCCACTCTAGCGCCTGGGGCAGAGGCCAAGGAGCCATCCCCAGCGCCCCGGCCATCTTTGCTCCAATGGAGCCTTGGCTGCGGGAGGGGAAGAGAGAGACAGAGAGGAAGGAGGGGGTAGGGGTGGAGAAGCAAATGGGCGCTTCTCCTATGTGCCCTGGCCGGGAATCGAACCCGGGTCCCCCGCACACCAGGCCGACGCTCTACCGCTGAGCCAACCGGCCAGGGCCAATAGTAGGGGATTTTAATACCCCACTAACATCACTAGATAGATCCTCAAGAAAGAAAATTAACAAAGAAACAGCAGACTTAAAGGACACACTAGATCAGTGTTTCCCAACCTTTTTTGTGCCATGCCCCACCTTAACCTTTCTAAAATTTTTATGTCCCCCCCTATGTAACATACATAATTTTTAACATTAAAAAATTGATTTGTTCACTTAATAAACATAAATGATAGGTTCTAGAAAGAAATCACTATGAAATTGTTAACAAAACACAGTAAGTAAAATTTCAAAACATATAATGAAAAACAGAAATTTAAATTCCAAATAATTTTAATACAGATTTTTCTATATTAATTTATTATTTTAATTTAGTGTGATTCTTACGGTTGATGCTTGCTGCACAGAGATTTTATATTAGGTTCCAATTTGGCTAGCTTTAGTCTCAAGTCTCCATGTTGTGTTATATCCAGCCGATTTCTTTTTTTTACCAGTAAATCATTTACAGCACTAAATCCACATTCAGCTAAAAACGAAGATGGAAACGGTAGCAATAGTTTTCTTGCACATTTGGTTGAATTTGGGTATTTGATTTCTGTTTCCTCACAAAGCCATGCCATCGCTCCTTTGATATTAAATAAAGCTTTAAGTGACTCATCATTTTGCAATTCTGCGAGTTCTTCTTGATACTGCATATTTGATATATCAGACAAATCCACTAACATTGGCTGCATCATCCATGCTGGGAAATCAATTTTTTTTAAATCAGAAAATCTTTCTTTTAAATCAGCCGATAGAATATTCAAATGATTGACAATAACAAGTAAAGCGGTATCAGTTACTTCACATTTTTGGAGCCAATGAAACTGTTTAAAGTTTTTGTTGTTAATATGTTTCTGACGTAACTCAATCTTGGTAATGAAACCAAATATCTTTGCTTTTGCATCGACAAGAGTTTTATTTGTTCCTTGAAGTTGCTTATTTAATATATTTAGTTTTCAAAGATATCTGCTAAATAACTCACAAATGCTTTACCATATATTGTTAACAGATACTTCATTTCAGGTTTGTCACTTAAAAAATCACTAAGGGTATCAAACAGTTTCATAAATCTTTTCAAACAGTTTCCTTTAGATAGCCATCTTACTTCAGTATGAAGTAAAAGTCTCACATGGTCTTCATTTTGTTCTTCACAAAATAGCTTGAAAAGACGCTCACATTTGGCACTAGCTTTAATAGCATTAACACACTTTATTACTGTATGTAATACTTCATTCAGAACAGGCGAGGGAAGAGAGAGGTAGAGAGAGAGAGAGAATGGAGAGGAGGAAGGGTAGAGAAGCAGATTGTCACTTCTTCTGTGTGCCCTGATTGGACATCAAACCTGGGACATCCATACATCAGCTGACACTCTACCACTTAGCCAACCAGCCAGGGACAAAAGTGTATTTCTGACTCATTAGTATACCGATATGGATGGACCTATTTGGTATGAGGAAGTCTCTGCTCACAGTTTGAACCCTGAAGGTGTTGTATGTCTTCCAGGTTTATTTTCCTGTGATGCCTTATTGTTATTTATCTCAGACATCTATGAGGAAGTATGTGGGAAAGGTTTTATGTGTCAGCTTATAAATTACCCACATAGGTCAGACTAACATTGTATTGGCTTATGAATTAGTCATATGGTCACATAAACTTGACGGCAAGCCAGGAAACATTGTCTGCCTGGGCATCCACTTCATAGGAAACATACCCTACCCTGACCACATGCTTTTCAAGACACCTAACCCTTTGGATGAAATGCAATAGTAATGCTTTGGTAGGTAATACATCTTGGTAACAGTGATATTTGGTATAAAATACATTTGGTGAATTATTAAATATATGGAATAGGGTCCCAATTTAGTTGACAGTTCATGTTTCCAGCACTGTGACTGCATTTCAGGCATGCCTTTGTCTCAAGCCTACCAGAGTAGCTGATAAACCTGTTGAACTGGTAGACATTGCGTCCAACACCAGTGCTGGGGCCTGGTTCCCGGCTGTCTGGGAGCCTAGGGCCTGCTTGTAAGAATCCGAGAAGTGGAAGAGAATTGCTGTTCTGAGGACAACTGCCCTTAACTGTAGCCAGCCGGTCTGACCCAACGTCACCATCACCCGAGGGCATCAGTCTTTCCTCATTCAATTTTATACACCCTACCCTAAATTGGTGAATAAAATAGATATTATTGCTAATTATTTTAGAAATAAACACAAAACCAGAAGTTTTTAACTTTCTTTGTAGGCTACAATGGAGTAAAATGACAAGTGAATAAAACAAATGTGTATTACCCTTCATAATATTAATTTTTTTAGCTACAGTAGAAACTCCCATTCTTCCTTTGTTTAATTAGGCTGCATTTAAAAATTAAAGTTATGTAAAATGTTATAATATATATCCACATAATATAATACAAAAATACAGAAAAATGAAGACATAAAAATTAGTTTTCTCTAGGCCTCTTATCAAAAGGCAACAGATATTGGTATTTTGGTCTATTTTGTTGGTAATATTTTATATATAACTTTTCCCTTTTTGTGTGTGTGTATTTTTCTGAAGTGAGAAGCAGGGAGGCAGAGAGACAGACTCCCACATGCACACCCAACCAGAATCCTCTAGCAAGCCCACCAGGGGGTGATGCTCTGCCCATCTGGGGCATTACTCCATTGCAATGGGAACCATTCTTGTGCCTTAGGCGGAGGCCATGGATACATCCTCAGGACTGGGCCAACTTTGCTCCAAGAGAGCCTTGGCTGCAGGAGGGGAAGAGAGAGACAGAGAAGTAAGAGAAGAGGAAGGGTGAAGAAACAGATGGGCACTTTTCCAGTGTGCTCTGGGCCAGGAATTGAACCCAGCACTTCCACACACCGGGCCATCGCTCTACCACTGAGCCAACTGGCCAGGGCCCTAACTTTTTTCTTTTTATGTGGTTAGGATTATATCATACCCAGTAAACATTTATATTTAATAATTTCTCCTTTGGTAGATTGTCATCATTTTACTTAGTATGCATAAATAGGATAGATTGGGGGCAAAACACGATGCTAATTAAATAAATAATATAGAGAATAAATGATAGTATTTGGAGGTAGTATTTTATAGTAAAATTAAAATGCATTATGGAATCAGAGAGATTGGCTGAACTTTGACAATATGCTAGGACTCAGTGTCCACTTGCTGCAGGAGTTGGTGAACTATAACATACAGGCAAGATCTAATCCACTGCCTGTCTTTATAACCTAAACTTTATTTAAACACAGCCCTACCCTTTCAATTATGTATTGTTTATGTCTGCTTTCACACTACAGTGACAGAGTTGGGTAGTTGTGACATGGATAGTAAAGCTGAAAATATTTACCAAGTGTCCCTTTACAGAGAGAGTTTGTGTAAACCTGCCTCAGGAGGTTAGGAGATAAAAACTGGTAATTTTAAGAATACTAAATAATACTTGTTGAATACTTGTTGAGTGTTAGATGAGGAGAGTGAAGTTTTTCATAACTAAGTAGAATTAGTATGCAACCCAGGCAACTGACATTAGAGCCTGCTTAATTAATTACATGCTAATTTGTAGTCAATGTTTGATTCCAGAATGCTTTCAATTTACATATTGCCTTTACATAGTAATCTATTTAAAGGAATCAAAGATTTTGTTCTTTTTACATTAGCTTCATTTTAATTCCTAAGATATTTTAGTATTGTGGATATAGTCTTATTATCATTGTTGTGGTTATTATTATTTAGAATAGCTTGTTTTAGAATTCACTTTAATAATCAATGACTTTTTCAAAGTCCACAAAAAAAATGGTCTGGTACAATTCATATAATAGTATATGTGAAATCAATGAACCTTCACATTAGTGTTTTTCTTTAGTGTGTAAATCTTGATTGGTTTGAATTTACTGTCTATGAAGTATTTATTTCTGCCCTATTTTTTTTTTTTCTGTATTTTTCTGAAGCCGGAAACGGGGAGAGACAGTCAGACAGACTCCCGCATGCGCCCAACCGGGATCCACCCGGCATGCCCACCAGGGGCGATGCTCTGCCCACCAGGGGGCAATGCTCTGCCCCTCCGGGGCGTCACTGTGCCGCGACCAGAGCCACTCTAGCGCCTGGGGCAGAGGCCAAGGAGCCATCTCCAGCCCCCGGGCCATCTTTGCTCCAATGGAGCCTTGGAAGCAGGAGGGGAAGAGAGAGACAGAGAGGAAGGGGGGGGGGTGGAGAAACAAATGGGCGCTTCTCCTATGTGCCCTGGCCGGGAATAGAACCCAGGTCCCCCGCATGCCAGGCCGACGCTCTACCGCTGAGCCAACCAGCCAGGGCCTATTTCTGCCCTATTGATGAAGAGCCTGAACTATGCAGTAACTTTACCTATGATATTATTTCATAGTAATTGGTGCACATTGGCATGATTATTTCAGTCATAGGAATATGCTATATAGAACTTTTCTGTTAATGTTTTTAAATGATCAAAATTCTAATGAAATTAAGCTCTGTGAACCCTCATTTTTAGTTTATATCATTTATCTCCAAAATTTTTTTAGTGTAGCTTAAAAATGGAGAGTTTTACAAATGTTTTGGATTTCACAAGTTCAATAAATCCAAAATTCTGTCTGCTGTCAACTGACAAGTATTTTGTGATTGGACTGTCAGAATACAGTTCAAGAAGACAACAAAGATAACAGAAAAGAAACTCTTCTTTGTTTTGCCAATTTCAGTCCTACTTTTTTTTTTACCTATTTCTACCTCAAATGCTTGTGCAAAAGACTGACATCTGTGTGGGTTATTTTACTCACTCTAGAGCTCCAGAATTCCTACTGAAAGATAGGATTATTGTATCTAACTCTCCATTTATGGTTACAATGTCATTACATTCTGTGGCCTTTGCTTTGTGAATTTGCTGTGCTTCCTACTAGAGTATCCAGAGTACACTTCAGGGCCCCATTATGATTTGCCTGCTCCAACAGAATGTGAGCAGAAATAATACACACATATGTTTTCTATTTTTTTTTTCTACTTAAGGGAGAGGCAGGGGCTCAAACAGACAGGCTCCCACATGTACCTTGACTAGGATCCACCTGACTAGCCCCCTACTGGGCAACTCTCTGCCCCTCTGGGGTCTCTGTTCCATTACTCTGCAACTGAACTATTTTAGTGCCTGAGGTGAGGCCACAGAGAAATCATCAGCACCTGGGACCAACTTGCTCAAACCATTTAAATTATGGCTATAGGAGAGGAAGAGAGCAAAAGAGAGAAGGGGAAGGAGTGGAGAAGCAAATGGTTGCTTCTACTGTGTGCCCTGACCAATCATCGAACCCAGGATTTCTGCAAGCCAGTCTGATGCTCTACCACTGAGCCAACCAACCAGGGTCCACATAGGTTTTCAAAGTGCATGAGAAATTGGGCTTGGCTTTTCAGAACTGATTTCTGCCTTAAAGAAAATTATACTAGAGGTAGCCATTCACTCTGGATCACAGAATGAAAACACATGAAGATATCTAAATTAGTGTTTTTCCACTTTTATTGTATTAATGGCACACTTTAAGGAAAGATTTTAGACTTTTTCTAATGCATCCTCCCATGTGCAATATTATAGTAATATAGGTATACTATTTTTAATTTTTATAGTAGTTCCTTTTGGAAGAATACAAATCATTGTAATATCTAAAGCCACACATATACATCAAGAATAAATTTTGACCCTATTGAAGTTGATATCACCTGCATTAACAATGCTTAATTTAAACCCAACCTTAGACCAGAAGACTTGCTTATCTAAGACTGATAAGATTAGTGAAAGCTTAGTTGTCAGATAGCCCTAAGCTTGTGTAATAATGCTTTATTATAAGCCACTAAAGTTTGGATTTGTTTGTTATGCTGCAATTTGACAGGTACCATTAAATAATAAATCACTCTCATTACATAAATCTTTATTTTTTCCACAAATACTTATTGAAAACTGGTAGAGCACCAGGCAGTATTCATGACAGTGGATACAAAAGTAGAGTTTATGGCTTAGAAGACACATAATAGTGAAATACATATGATAATAGCTGATAAATTGCTGAAGAATGGAAATTATAGCAGAACAGAAACAAGTTGAGGAAGAACTTTTAAACAGAGGCCTTACTGAGAGGCAGAAAGCATCTGATAGTGGAAGGGAATTACAGAGTTTGAGAAAATTATGTGTAAATTTTCCGCAATTAGAGTAAGGCTCATTCAAATGAAGAGGAAATTAGTGTGAAATAAGCTAGGGGAAAATTAGAGATGTTCTTTTTTAATTGGGAAGTTCCTTTTAATCTTTTTTTTTGTGGTGAGAAGAGGGGAGGAAGTGAGGCAGAGTCCTACATATGCCCTGACTGGGATCCACCCAGCAACCCCTTCTGGAGCTGATGCTGAGTACCAAGCTATTTTTAGTGCCAATGCTATGCGCTCAGACCAACTGAGGCATCTTAAACATCTGGGGCCAATGCTTGAACCAATGGAGACACTGTCTGTGGGAGGGAAAGATGGAGAGAAAGAGGAAAGGGAGGGAGAAAGAAGCAGGTTGTGTGCCCTGACTAGGGATCTAACCTAGGACATCCATATCCTAGGCTGACACTCTAGCCACTGAGTCACTGGCCACGGCCTAATTAATTGAGGACTTCTTAAGGAAATCCATGGAGTTCTGATTTTATCTTGTAGCCATATTAGCCATTGAAAAAGTGACTTTAATATAAAGTGACTTTAATATAAAACCATTTATAATGGTTTATAAACCCATTATAATACATAAATGTATGAATCTATGTTACATAAATTTCCTGAATTTTCATATGAAAAAAAAATATGCTCATAAGTATTTTCTTCTTATTTGTTGAAAGGTCCAAACCTTTAAAACATCTTCTCAAAGAGTTCTGTGACCCGGCTGAGATGAAGACAAACTTAATCAAGAGTTTTATGTAGGAGAGTATCTATTCAATTTTGTGTTTTAGAGAACTCTGGCTGTATTGTATAACAAATGTAAAACAATTAAATTTAAAACAGAGGGATGAGTCAGCAGGGAGTGAATGTCAAGGAAAAGATGACAATGACAGAAAATATGGAAGAGCCAAGGAATAAGTGTACAATTTAGAGAAATATTTCAGGAACATGACTGATGAGACCTGATAACTATCTGGGGATATCAGGGTACATGGGGAGGATGAATCAATAGTTCCATGTTTCAGGTTTGAGAGAGTGGAGATATGGCCAGTAATTCCATGTTTCAAGTTTGGGAAAGTGGAGATGCAGTGAATCGGTAATTCCATTTTTCCGGTTTGGGAAAATGAAGATAGAGCAGTAGCATTGCTGTGTCTGGGCAGTATTTGAGGCCAGGATGGTAATGACAAGGCTGGAGCAAAAGCCCCAATGCAAATAAGCTCAGGAGGACTTCTACCTAACCCTATTCCTATCCATAGCAACACAATCTCAGGAAGGTCATCTTGATGAGTTTAAAAAAAGGAAATGGGAGAATTGTATGTGTTTTACCACTAAGGGGAACATTTTCCCTCACTAGCTAAACTGTACCCCATCTCAGGTTAAGTGACCACTTGAATCCCTGTGCGTCTTACTTCTGCTAACCTACAAATTCCCACACCTTCCTCTCAACTCTGGTCTCTCAAAGCCGCATGACTCTAATCACTCCTCCTTTGATATCTTGGACTTCTTATATTGCTTACTAGATACCATTGCAATTTCTGAACTGTGCATTTATTTTTCAGTTCTCTCTGTCTGGTCTTATAACTAAACATAGTTAATACTAATCCTCTGAAAATCTAGTTTGACAATGTCAGGCTTGACTATGAGCTTCACCCATACCCATTAACCATACATTGTTTGCACTTTTATGGCTGAATTGAAAATGTCATATTGCTATTTTTTTTTATTTATCCATTATCCTATGTGATCTGTGATTATTTAAAGTGCAGATACATTGTCTAATCTACTTGGTTTTGTATCTTGAGTGTACACTATACTGCTTGGGAAAGAGGCATTTCCTATTTGTCTTTTTAAGTGAATGAATAGATGAATTGTTGCTAACAAAATGGCCTAATATATCTTTCCCATCACATTCACCTTCTGAAATTATATCTAAATTCCACCTTCTTGAAGTGACTTTCCAGACCCTATTTATCTCTGTCCATTCGAGGTGCTATAACAAAACACTGCTGACTGGATAGTTTATAAACAACAGGAATTCATTTCTCACAGTTCTGGAAACTCCAGGTCCAAGATCGGGATGCCAGGATAGGTTAGGACTCTCTTTCAGCCTAAGATTTCTTACCTTTTCTCACATGTTAGGAAAGGATAGCAAGCTCTCTAGAGCCTATTTTACAAAGGCACTCATCCCTTGCACGAGGGTCTAATCATCTCCCAAAGGCCCCATCTCCCAATACCTTCACCTCTCTGGGTTAGCATTTCAACATATACATTTTTGAGGATTGCATACATTTAACTCAATCTTTTGTTAAAATCAATCTTTTCTAAACTATAATCTTATATCAGATTTGCACCCTATGCTAGGAATTATTATAATCTGACTCTTCTACTAAGGCGTATTACAGCCTGACTTGTTTAAAATTTTTTTTTCACTTTCTTATTCATCCAGAATGGAAATTAAAATAATATTTATTCACCTCTCCACAATGCTTGACACAGAGCTTTGCATATTGTACACTCAATATTCAAAGATCAATATACATAAATATCAATAGTTTTCATGTGAGAATCAATAATGCATTACATTTGTATTTTGAATTATTTATAAAATTATTTTGGTTAACTCAATTAGATTTGGGAAGCCTCTACTATGACTTTAAAGAAATTCTGATTTATTTGCCATTAATAATCTGTCCTACCGTGTCATTGATAATGCTTTCATTTTTATATTAATTAGAAGTTTTGGTACAGTGTATTTTTAGGGTAGAAACTAAGAACAAAGTTGATGCTTTTGTTATTCCAAATATGATGGTAATCACGATTGCTACCAACATTATCATCTACAAGAAGTTTGTCACAGAAGAATTATTTCAGATACTTATAATAAGAAAATCTTAATAGAAGGCAAGGAACATACAACATTTTCTCTTAGCAGTAAACGCTAATCATTCTAAACTTTGCTGAGATAGTTAAACTAATTGGTGCATTTCTTTAAAGACTATCTTTTCCAATTCTTTGTGCAGAATATTTCTGTCTCTCTTTAGTACTTAAGTCCACATTTTCATGCATTACTTAAATATGATTCTTTGAAAACACAAGTGAATGTCTCACAGTAGGATGCTGAGTTTTCACAGAGTAAAGGATCTATTCTGTAACATAAGCTTTGTGAAAACACATAACTTCTACAAGCTCAAGCCATTTAATGAATAAAACATGAAGCTCTTAAAACACTTTGCATTGTCCTTCAGCTAGGGCCTTCAAATCTTTTGTTTAGAAGACACTGCCATTTTTTCTAACCTTTTGGAAAGACTTAGTTCTGCAAATTTATCTCTTCTCTATCCCCTTTCATGTCATTTCAACCACTGGGTTATTTAATTGTGTTTTTTTGTCATTCAAGAGATCACAAATATAGTTATTGCTGTATTTTCAAACTTTAGAGGAAAGAAAGATCTTATTTACATCTACTGAAACATCTAGTAGTCACAGAGAAGTTTGCTTTCTTAGGGAGTTCCTGAACATGATTTTGTGACTTATACAGTATACTCGGTGACAAATCTTCACCTCCCTGTTACTATCCACAGTTAAATTTTAATAAGATTAAAAACTAAAAACCGTACTTTTGGCATATCATTACAACAAAGAGCCTATCATTCCAGATACTGATTAAACTCTTAAGAGGAGATAAAAGACCCTGACTTTAATGTGTGTTCCTGCAAAAATCTCCCTGGGCTCATCAACTCTGACAGTTTTACTAGGCTCCATTAACCATTAGTTAAATTAGCCATAACTTTTTAACATTATTGGCTAATTGCTTTGTGATTCTGAGGTAACTCCAGAGTACACTAAAACTTCCTACCGATACAAGGCGCTTTTACTTCACAGTGTGATACCACACTATTCAAAACCTGAACCGCCACTGGCCTTCAGAATGAAAGGCATCAGAATTTTCCTATAGAATCAGAGTGAGAACTGGAGAATTTAGTAAAACAATTCATTATTTGGTTCATTTGTACATGCAAATATTATTCTTAAAGGTTACTAACATCCTGGAAGGCATTCATTTGAAAGCATTCTATGATTACCTGAAGGAAAACAGCTATTAATGAGGGGTAATTTTTCTTTGTATTCCTATTGAATTTAATTACCTTCTTTTGAAATTTGCCTGTCATTAAGAACTCTACATGGAATGAAAAATAGAACCAGAAATTAAACTTTTGTGAGTACAAGAAGATAAACTGTTCCCACTTTTTCTCATTCACGCCATCCTTTACTCATTTGTACTACAAATACTCATTAAAGGTATACAATACTATAAATACTAGTTTGGACTCTTCAGTTGTACTTATCTTAAAGAATATGGTACTATAAATATAACACTATTGACTACTTGAGAAATGTGTACATCCTGCTATATATCTGCTAGATAAATTAAAATGATAAATGTACAAATGGGACCTGTCTGGTTGGTTCAGCAGTAGAGAGTCAGCCCAGTGTGTGGAAGTCCCAGGTTTGATTCTTAGGGCACACAGGAGAAACGACCATCTGCTTCTCTACCCCTCCCCCTCTCCTTTCTCTCTCTCTCTCCCTTTCCCTCCTGCAGCCATGGCTCAAATGATTTGAAGAAGTTGGCCCCAGGTGCTAAGGATGGCTCTATAGCCAGGCTTTAGGTGCTGAAATAGCTCAGTTGCTGAGCAATGGAGCAGTGGCCTCAGAAGGGCAGAGCATTGCCCTGTCAAAGGCTTGCTGAGTCTATCCCGGTCAGGGTGCATGTGGGAGTTTGCCTCTCTGCCTCCCCGCCTCTTATGCAATAAATATGTGTGTGTGTGTGTGTAATAAATATATATGTGCATGTAATAAATATATATACACACACACAAATGGAAGTTTTAATCCATTCTGTTTCTCAATGATTTTCCAACCAAATCAAGTCATTTGTTCTTTTCTTTATACATTTAATAAATATTTGTTTTTCCACTTTATTGAGATACAATTGACAACTAATATTAAGATATACAACATGATGATTTTGTACATGTATACATTGTAAAATGATTACCACAATAAGGTTGGTTAACATCCATCACCTCACAGGTATCTTTTTTTGTGTGGGGAGAACTTTTAAGATGTATTCTCTTAGCAGCTTACAAGTATGTAATAATATATTGTTCACTGTAGCCTGCATTCTGTAAATTAAACTTACTTATCTTATAACTAGAGGTTTATATCCTTTGACTAACAAATCTCCAAGGCTCCCACCATGCAGCTCCTGGCAACCGCCAATGTCCTCTCTGTTTTTGTGAGTCTGACATTTTTTGGATTTTACATGTAAGTGAGATCATACAGTAAAGACAAGTATTTAATGATTATCTGTTATATACATGGCAAAGAAATTCTAAGAACTGGAAATAAATAGCAGTGAATAAAACAAGTTATTGGCCTCATGGCAAAGGGAGACAAAAAATAAATACATTTCTGCTTAGATACTGACTGGTGCTATGAAGAAAAGTAAATGGGGGTCAGTAGAATATTGCCTGCTAGTGAGGGGTTTGACAGATAGTCAGAGAAGGCCTGCCTCCCTCACAAGGATATATTTGAGCAGAGACCTGCCTGAGTGAGATGAGGAAGAAAGCCTTGTGGATAGTTAAAGGAAAAAGTTCCCAAGCTGAAAGTTACCTGAGGCCTGGTCATCTTAGTGGTTTAAAAAAATAACTCAAGGGTATTGGCTGAGCAAAGTAATCAATTGCGTGAGAGGAAACATGTAAAAGACATGGCAAGAGGGGGCCAAGGCCAGTGGAGGAAGACAGAATGCATAGGCTCGCAAAAATACCTTATCTCTTTCTTTAAGTGAGATGTGAAGTTCCCAAAGAATATTTTTACATAAAATCAAATTTGCAGAAGAGTTGTAAATACAGAATTGAGTGTCACCATATCCTCTTTCCAGTTTTCTCTAATTATAGCAACTTAAATAACCATAGTATTTTAATTAAAGTATAAAAAGTTATGATTGGTATAATACTATCAACTCAACTATAAACTTCATTCAGATTTTTCCATTTTTCATTTTTCTTTTTTAAGTGAAAGGAAGGGAGATAGACTCTTGCATGTGCCACACTGGGATCCACTCGGCAACCCCTGTCTAGGACTGATGCTTGAATCAACCAAGCTATCCTCAGCACCTGGGGCTAATGGTCTAAGTCGAGCCTTGACTGCAAGAAGGAAGTGGAACAGGTGGGGAAGTTGAAGGGGGAGAAAAGCAGATGGTTGTTTCTCTTGCGTGTCCTGAGCAGGAATCCAAACCAGGACATCCATATGCCAAGCTGACACTCTATCCATTGAGCCATCCAGCCAGGGCTTTCCACATTTTTTTAATAGTGACATGTTCTGTTTCATGATGCAATCCAGTATACTATGCTGCACTTATTTGTTATGTCTCCTTCAATTTGTGATAATTTGTTCATCTTTTATTACTTTCTTTATGACCTTGAAAAGTTTGAAAAATACTGGTCAGCTAATTTGTAGAATTTCATTCAGTTTAAGTTAGTCTAATGTTTCATGATTAGGCTGAGGTACAATTTCTTGGTAAAAATATTAAAGAGGCAGGCCCTGGCTGGTTGGCTCAGTGGTAGAGCATTGGCCTGGTGTGCAGAAGTCCCGGGTTCGATTCCCGGCCAGGGCACACAGGAGAAGCGCCCATCTGCTTCTCCACCCCTCCCCCTCTCCTTCCTCTCTGTCTCTCTCTTCCCCTCCCGCAGCCGAGGCTCCATTGGAGCAAAGATGGCCCGGGCGCTGGGGATGGCTCCTTGGCCTCTGCCCCAGGCTCTAGAGTGGCTCTGATCGCAACAGCGCGATACTCCGGAGGGGCAGAGCGTCGCCCCCTGGTGGGCGTGCCGGGTGGATCCTGGTCGGGCGCATGCGGGAGTCTGTCTGACTGTCTCTCCCCGTTTCCAGCTTCAGAAAAAAAAAAAAAATTAAAGAGGCAATGCGCCATTCTTACAGCACTATATTCAGGAACACGTATCAACATGAGCTTAAACTAAGATAATGTTAATTTTAATTTCTTGTAAAGGAATACTATGACTTGACCCATGTTTAAAAATAATCTGCTGTCTGCTGTTTGAGAACTGGTTGTAGGGGAACAGTACATAGCAGGAAAACTAGTTAGAACATATTCATGATAATTCAAATGAAATATGATTGTGCTTTATACAGGGATGTGAGTAACTGAGGTGGCAAGAAATGGTGCCATAGATTCCAGAACAAATTCTTTATATGGACCTTTGAAGGAACAGCAGGATTTGTAGATGGCTTATATATAAGGATACAAGATTAACATCAACAATTTTATCTTGAACAACAGGAAGAATGAGGTTGTCATTTCCTGGTGTAGAAAAACTTATGGGAGGAATAGA
Organism: Saccopteryx bilineata; assembly: GCF_036850765.1. NCBI lineage: Eukaryota > Metazoa > Chordata > Mammalia > Chiroptera > Emballonuridae > Saccopteryx > Saccopteryx bilineata. The sequence continues at coordinate 40,054,726 of NC_089490.1, forward strand.
TGGGGTTAGAAGAGAAGTTTGCCTTTAGACATGTTAATTCTGAGGCGCTTACTCCTTGTCCAGTTGGAGTTGTTTTATAGAATGCTTTATCTGACTTTGAAGTTTGTGTTTGGGCTGAAAATATGCTTGTTGGAGTCAATTACATAAAAATCATAATTAAAGCTATAAAATTACATGAGGTCACCTTGAAAGCGAATAAAATGAAGAGGTCCAAGGACCAAGACTCAAGACACTTCACATGCTTATAAATGTGTATTATCTTATTAGTAAATGCACTGTTGTAACATGTTACTGTCATACTAATAGTAACTAAATTATTTAACAACTCATTGTTGGCTGCCTGCTGTGTGTCCAATATACAATGGTGAACAAATCAGAACAAATTTGTTCTCACAGCACTTTTATTCTAGTGGTAGAAAACACAGAAGATGGTCAACTAATAATGACTAATGTATTAAGAGAATATATCACTTAGTGGTAAGTGCAAGGTTGAACATAAAACAAAAAGGAAAGAATTACTACGTTGTCCATGAAGGCCTGAGAGGGTGATGTTAAGCTGAGTCCTCAATGTCAAGGAAACAACTGTGAGAAGATTAAGTGGGATAAACCAGTGTAAAGCCTTTACAAGGCACATAATTTTGGCGCCAGTTAATCAACTTCTAGAAATGCTGCTGTGGATGTGATCATTTATAAATATCTTCAATGACTATATTGTTGAAGGGGGGAAATTAAAAACACTTATTAATCTGGAACTAGATAAATAGTTACGAATCATACTATGGTAGAATACCTAGCTGCCCTAAGTAGAATAAGATCTATCTATATGTGTTAATATAAAAATATTTTATGCAGGTAAAATGATGACCCTTGACATTGTTTATGCTCTATTCTCATTAACATTTTTGTTTTGAGAATAAAAACTGTACACTCATATAATATTTTTTAAAGAAACAAAAGAAACTCTTAAAAAGATAATACATGAGGTAAAGAAGCCAAGTTTTACTTTTCCTTTGAAAGCTTTCCAAGTAATTTTGAAGTTTCTCATGTACATCTATTATGTTTTATTGTAAATTTTAAAAAGATTAATTTAAATAAGAACTTGTACTAAAAACATACAATGTGGGCACCTCCATCTTGGCACTGATACTTTATATACACTTTATTTTTATCTATTCGTTTTTGTTTTATTTTCTTCTTTTCTAAGTGAGAGGAGAGCAATAGAGAGACAGATCCCTGCAGGCGCCCTAACCGGAATCCTCCCAGCAAACCCTGTCTGGGGCCAATACTCTGCCCATCTAGGGGCTATACTCCCAACCAAGCTATTTTTAGATTCTGAGGCAGAATCTCCACAGAGCCTTCCTCAGTGCCTGGAGTCAATGTGACCAAACCAGTCAAGCCATATCTGCAAGGGAAAAGAGAGAGAAAGAGAGAGAGAGAAAGAGAGAGAGAGAAGGAGAGAGAAGTGGAGAAGCAGATGGTTACTTCTCCTGTTTCCCTGACAGGGAATTGAACCAGGGGCATCCACATGCCAGACTAATGCTCTACCACTGAGCCAACTGGCCAGGGCTTCAATTTGTTTTCATTTTTAACACACATTCATAGAGGCCCATATCTGAAGTAGCTTGTGGAAAGCCTCCTATACTTATGTTCTTCTCTCCTACCCAATCCAACCTAATATTCTTTTTTCCTATTTAAATCAAATTTGTATCATGTCAATCATGCTAGTGGGCAGAAGTGCGTAACTGGTTGACAAATGACGGGATGGGCTGAGGAGAACAGTTCAGAGTGTCGGCAAAAGACAGGTTGACCTAGGCACACATAATGATAACAAAAACTAGAGTGGTAAGGAGACGATTAACTTATAAAATAAAAATGATAGGATTTGAATTGACAATAAAGATTCAGAATAAATGGTGACACTGGACACAGAAAACGTATTCTAATTGATTATTGTTGAAAGCCAAAAAGTATCAGAGAATATTTCAATTCAAGGTATCAAAATATGTGTCTGCCAAAAAAGTGGAATAGGGATAATTTTATATGTAATCTCCTTGCATTAATTTACAATGTCTATTCTTGTGTAATGGGTAATTCCCATCTTTCAGGGAAACAAAACATATTCTGTAATTGAAAACTTCCCAGTGGGTCCTGACCAAACCATTCTGCTGATAATAAGTTAATCAAGTACATCTGTCAACTGTAGGCAGCTCAGTGAGTTCTGTAGTTTCCTTACAATGTTGTGCTGATTTATGCATATTTCAATCCCTCAACCCCTATGCCTGAGCCCAGATCAGGAGTATACCTAAGGAAGGTGAGCTGATGCTTTCAGCAAGAGATGTCTTAAGGTAGCTGAACTTCATTGTATTATTTCACTAGACCTGGGTCTTTAAGATCTATGTTTTTTTTTTCTAGCTTCATTTATTTTCATGATAAAAATGTTAGGCCTGGCATATAAATAATGGCAATTTAAAATAATTGCTTTTTATAGAGCGATAATATTCCTGATCTTATTTATATATTTTTCTAATAGTCATTGTAGTTCCTGGCACTTAGCTCGAATTATATTTCTGCCTATGAAGAGGAGTGAATGACTGTCAGTGCCTTTTAAGAATAAATGACTACCTACTTGATAATATTGCAAATTAAAAGGGACACTTTAAAGTAGTCATTTTGAACTTGAAATTGTTGTTAAAAATAAACATGTAGCATTCTAATATACCCTACAATGTGTATATATTAGAATTTATATATTATTAATACTTAAAAGAATTAATAAAAATTCTTCAAGGATTGAACAAATGCTTGTATTCTATTGATCTGGAAAAGAAAAAAAAACTATTTGCCACCAAAGTAATTTTCAACACATGATAAGAACTATGGCTGAAAAGTCAAATGTCACAAAGAGTCAGATAAATAAAGGAAGGAGAAGACTAAGACACATTCTTAAATGAGGAACACAGAATTTCAATACTTAAAATCCAGTAAGAATACTTATATTCATGAAAGGCACTATATAAGATTTAGTTCTACAGCAGCTTTGTTTTATGAATATGTATGAACAGTTTCATCACAGCTAGTATTCACTTGAAAGAAACCAAAAGTTTTCACAGTAATATTTTCAAGGGACTCTGGGACTCATCTTTGAAGCTTAGGATTTGCAAAAGAACAAAATTATTTTTAGGAATTTTGATTTATGTACATATTTTTGTAATATATAAAGTACAATTTACTGAGTTAATTTATTTTTGACCTGAAGTAAAACTTTACTCAATAGTCATGTGAAAATAATGTTATAATAATCCATTAATACTCCTAATTTAAGTATTTATAGGAAATATATTACCAACTAAAGCAACCAATATTTCATATTCTGTCAAAATGCTGAAATTTACATTGATTAAAAATTGAATGGTTTAGCTTTACATTTTCTCATATTGTATTCTCTATATTTGTTCTGTGTATACTATTTCATGAATTACAACTCAAGTGCCGTGTTTTGTTTTTTCAATAGGATTTATTTTAATAAGCATTTAGTTATTCCATTTGAATCTCTTAATGTTTCTTAAACACTTAAATATTTCCAAACATTCGAATCAAATAAGTGGAATTTTTAAAATATAATGGAACATTATAAGACTCCATAATTACTAAACTCAATATTTTTCTTTACACAACACATGCACATTCATAGTTTTAGAATATTTGTTAATAATACTTTGGGAATCCATAACAGAGTAATGGCGATTCCCCAAATCGGCTGTATCAACTTTACCTGAAAACTTGTTATAAGTACAAATGCTAATCTCCACCCCAAACCTACTAATTAGAACCTCCGGATGTGGGCACAACAATCTAATACATTCTAAGGTATTACAACAATTAAATATCTAAGATAATTTAGATGACAAAACCAAGTGGGTCTTACATGGACTGCTATCACTGGTGGATCTTTCTCCTGAGATAGCCCAGGTTGTGTAGAACTGCTGGGATCAAAATAGGTAGTGCAAAGATTTGACCCTGCAGCAATCAACTCAATGCTAGTGTTTCACCTGTGTCCTCTACCTCTTCATCATTTCTAGCTTCCAGCATGTTGGCATTCCCATTAGCCAGCACTTGTGTCTTTGACAGACCTCGCGTTCAAGTCGCCAGAACTTTGCCTCACCCTAGTGGGCATTTAGAGAATTTAGACACCTGTTCTCACCTTGAGCCAGCTTAACCAGTAACTAAGGTGTGTAAATATTCCATCTATCTAGCTTTTCCTAAAGATATTCTGAAAAATGACTCACACTGTGTCTGGATCTCCCCTTTGGGACACAGCCGGTTATCTCTCATGAGAATTTGCTTGGGCGCCTCCTGTTGTTTCCTTTCCTTTCCAGCCCCATTACTCTATTCCCTCCCCATTCTCCTAAAAATAATTCTTCCCGTCTCTCTATCACATGAACCCTTATCTCAGGATACACTGTTGGGGAACCCAACTTAGAGCATATTGTCTGTATCTCATTGAGTAAAAACAAGGTTTGTATTGAAGTTTTGGAGACATTCTCAACATCATTTGATCTTTAGCTATGCATTGTATTTCCACCACTGCTTTTGTATATCTTGTTTTAAGTAGACTTTTTAATATATTTTAGACATGCAGAAAAATTGAAAAGATAGTGCAGAGAGTTCCCATTTGTCCCACAACCAGTTTCATACCAACACTTTGTTAGTATGAGGGGTTTGTAAAATTTCATAAACTGATATTCATATATAATTATTATTATTTTTTTATTATAATTTTATTTTTTTAATGGGGTGACATCAATAAATCAGGATACATATATTCAAAGATAACAAGTCCAGGTTATCTTGTCGTTCAATTATGTTGCATACCCACCACCCAAAGTCAGATTGTCCTCCGTCACCCTCTATCTTGTTCTCTCTGTGCCCCTCCCCCTCCCCCTTTCCCTCCCCCCATTCCCCCTCCCCCCCGTAACCACCACACTCTTATCAATGTCTCTTAGTTTCACTATTATGTCCCACCTACGTATGGAATAATACAGTTCCTGTTTTTTTCTGATTTACTTATTTCGCTTCGTATCATGTTATCAAGACCCCACCATTTTGCTGTAAATGTTCCGATGTCATCATTTCTTATGGCTGAGTAGTATTCCATAGTGTATATGTGCCACATCTTCTTTATCCAGTCATGTATTGATGGGCTTTTTGGTTGTTTCCATGTCCTGGCCACTGTGAACAATGCTGCAATAAACATGGGGCTGCATGTGTCTTTACGTATCAATGTTTCTGAGTTTTGGGATATATACCCAGTAGAGGATTGCTGGGTCATAAGGTAGTTCTATTTTCAGTTTTTTGAGGAACCACCATACTTTCTTCCATAATGGTTGTACTACTTTACATTCCCACCAACAGTGGATGAGGGTTCCTTTTTCTCCACAGCCTCTCCAACATTTGCTATTACCTGACTTGCTAATAACAGCTAATCGAACAGGTGTGACGTGGTATCTCATTGCCGTTTTGATTTGCATTTCTCTAATAGCTAAAGAAGATGAGCATCTTTTCATATATCTGTTGGCCATTTGTATTTCTTCCTGGGAGAAGTGTCTATTCATATCCTCTTCCCATTTTTTTATTGGATTGTTTGTTTGTTTGTTGTTGAGTTTTATGAGTTCTTTGTATATTTTGGATATTAAGCCCTTATCTAAGCTGTTGTTTGAAAATATCATTTCCCATTTAGTTGGCTTTCTGTTTATTTTGTTATCAGTTTCTCTTGCTGAGCAAAAACTTCTTAGTCTGATGTAGTCCCATTCATTAATTTTTGCCTTCACTTCTCTTGCCTGTGGAGTCAAATTCATAAAATGCTCTTTAAAACCCAGGTCCATGAGTTGAGTACCTATGTCTTCTTCTATGTACTTAATTGTTTCAGGTCTTATGTTTAGATCTTTGATCCATTTTGAGTTAATGTTTGTACAGGGGGAGAGACTGTAGTCCAGTTTCATTCTTTTGCATGTGGCTTTCCAGTTTTCCCAGCACCATTTATTGAAGAGGCTTTCTTTTCTCCATTGTGTGTTGTTGGCCCCTTTATCAAAAATTATTTGACTATATATATGTGGTTTTATTTCTGGACTTTCTATTCTGTTCCATTGGTCTGAGTGTCTATTTTTCTGCCAGTACCATGCTGTTTTGATTGTCGTGGCCCTATAATACAGTTTGAAGTCAGGTATTGTTATGCCCCCAGCTTCATTCTTTTTCTTTAGGATTGCTTTGGCTATTCAGGGTTTTTTATAGTTCCATATAAATCTGATGATTTTTTGCTCTATTTCTTTAAAAAACGTCATTGGAAGTGTGATGGGAATTGCATTAAATTTGTATATTGCTTTGGGTAATATAGCCATCTTGATTATATTTATTCTTCCTAGCCAAGAACAAGGTATATTCTTCCATCTCATTATATCTTTTTCAATTTCCATTAACAATGGTTTATAGTTTTCATTATATAAGTCCTTTACATTCTTTGTTATGTTTATTCCTAAGTATTTTATTTTTTTTGTTGCAATCGTGAAGGGGATTATTCTTTTGAGTTCCTTCTCAGTTGTTTCATTGTTGGCATATAGAAAGGCTATTGACTTCTGTATGTTAATTTTGTATCCTGCGACCTTACTGTATTGGCTTATTGTTTCTAGTAGTCTTTTTGTGGATTCTTTGGGGTTTTCGATGTATAGGATCATATCATCTGCAAAAAGTGATACCTTTACTTCTTCTTTTCCGATATGGATGCCTTTTATTTCTTTGTCTTGTCTGATTGCTCTGGCTAGAACCTCTAGTACCACATTAAAATAAGAGTGGAGAGAGTGGACAACCCTGTCTTGTTCCTAATTTAAGGGGGAAAGCCTTCAGTTTAGTGCCATTTAATATGATGTTAGCTGATGGTTTATCATATATGGCCTTTATCATGTTGAGATATTTTCCTTCTATACCCATGTTGTTGAGAGTCTTAAACATAAAATTGTGTTGTATTTTATCGAAAGCCTTTTCTGCGTCTATTGATAAGATCATGTGGTTTTTGTTCTTTGTTTTGTTGATATGGTGTATTACATTAACCGTTTTACGTATGTTGAACCATCCTTGAGATTCTGGGATGAATTCCACTTGATCATGATGTATTATTTTTTTAATATGTTGTTGTATTCAATTTGCTAGTATTTTGTTTAGTATTTTAGCATCTGTATTCATTAGAGATATTGGTCTGTAGTTTTCTTTTTTTTGTGCCATCCTTGCCTGGTTTTAGTATGAGGGTTATGTTGGCCTCATAAAATGTGTTTGGAAGTATTGCTTCTTCTTCAATTTTTTGGAAGACTTTGAGTAGAATAGGAACCAAGTCTTCTTTGAATGTTTGATAAAATTCGCTGGTATAGCCTGACCAGGCGGTGGCGCAGTGGATAGAGCGTCAGACTGGGATGCGGAAGTACCCAGGTTCGAGACTCCGAGGTCCCGCACGGGCTCATCTGGCTTGAGCAAAGAGCTCGCCAGCTTGGACCCAAGGTCGCTGGCTCCAGCAAGGGGTTACTCGGTCTGCTGAATGCCCACGGTCAAGGCACATGTGAGAAAGCAATCAATGAACAACTAAGAAGTCGCAACGCACAACGAGAAACTGATGATTGATGCTTCTCATCTCTCTCTGTTCCTGTCTGTCTGTCCCTGTCTATCTCTGCCTCCGTAAAAAAAAAAAAAAAAAAAAAAAAAAAAAAAAAAAAAAAAAATTCGCTGGTATAGCCGTCAGGGCCTGGACTTTTATTTTTGGGGAGGTTTTTAATGGTTTTTTCTATTTCTTCTCTACTGATAGGTCTGTTTAGGCTTTCTGCTTCTTCTTGACTCAGTCTAGGAAGGTTGTATTGTTCTAGGAATTTATCCATTTCTTCTAGGTTGTTGAATTTAGTGGCATAAAGTTTTTCATAGTATTCTACAATAATTCTTTGTATATCTACGGTGTCCGTGGTGATTTCTCCTCTTTCATTTTGGATTTTGTTTATATGAATTCTTTCTCTTTTTTCCTTGGTAAGTCTTGCCAAGGGTTTGTCAATTTTGTTGATCTTTTCAAAGAACCAGCTCCTTGTTCTATTAATTTTTTCTATAGTTTTTCTGTTCTCTAATTCATTTATTTCTGCTCTGATTTTTTATTATCTCCTTTCTTCGGCTGGTTTTGGGTTTTCTTTGTTCTTCTTTTTCTAGTTCCTTAAGGTGTGAAGTTAAGTGGTTCACTTGGGCTCTCTCTTGTTTGTTCATATATGCCTGAAGCGATATGAACTTCCCTCTTATCACTGCTTTTGCTGCATCCCATAGATTGTGGTATGTCGTATTGTCATTTTCATTAGTCTGTATATATCTTTTGATCTCTGCACTTATTTCTTCTTTGACCCATTCATTTTTTTAAAGTATGTTGTTTAGTTTCCACATTTTTGTGGGATTTTTTTCCTCATTTTTGCAGTTGAATTCTAGTTTCAAGGCTTTATGATCAGAAAATATGCTTGGTACAACTTCAATTTTTCTGAATTTGCTGATGTTGTTTTTGTGGCCCAACATATGGTCAATTCTTGAGAATGATCCATGTACACTGGAGAAAAATGTATACTCAGTCACTTTGGGATGAAATGTCCTGTAGATGTCTATCATATCCAGGTGCTCTAGTGTTTTGTTTAAGGCCACTATGTCTTTGTTGATTCTCTGTTTGGATGACCGATCTAGAGCCGTCAGCGGTTGTATTGAGGTCTCCAAGTATGATTGTATTTTTGTCAGTTTTTGTTTTAAGATCAATAAGTAGCTGTCTTATATATTTTGGTGCCTCCTTGGTTTGGTGCATATATATTAAGAATTGTTATGTCTTCTGATTCAGTGTCCCCTTAGCCATTATGAAATGGCCATTTTCGTCTCTGAGTACTTTTCCTGTCTTGTCGTCAGCATTATCAATATGAGTATTGCTACACCTGCTTTTTTTTTGGATGTTATTTGCTTGGAGTATTGTTTTCCAGCCTTTCACTTTGAATTTGTTTTTATCCTTGTTACTTAGATGAGTTTCCTGTAGGCAGCATACAGTTGGATTTTCTTTTTTAATCCATTCTGCTACTCTGTGCCTTTTTATTGGTGAGTTTAATCCGTTTACATTTAGTGTAATTATTGATACTTGTGAGTTCCCTATTGCCCATTTTATATCTTGCTTTCTGTTAGTTTTGTGTCTGTTTGATCCTTCTCTTTCGTTTTTCTATCTTTTGTTTTATTTGGTTGTATTCCATACATCTTTCCTCTGTTGCTATCTTTTTATCTCATGTGCTTCTGTGGTGGTTTTTTCAATGGTGGTTACCTTTGAGTAATGAAAAGGGTCCCTACCCTGTTCATTGTAGTGAACTATTTTGTGAGTACTTTTGCACTCCATCGTCCTTTGCTATTGTTAATCTCCATCTTCTCCCCCTCTTTCTTTTTGTTGTTGTCACAGTTTAAATTTGGTTTTATTGTGTTCTTCTTGGAGCTTTTACTTGTGGCTCCTTTTTTTTTTTTTGTTCTTTGTATCTGATTGGAGAACCCCCTTTAGTAATTCCTGGAGTGGGGGTTTTCTGATGATAAATTCCTGCATCTTTTCTGTATCTGTGAATGTTTTTATTTCTCCTTCATATTTGAAGGATAGCTTTGATGGGTATAGTATCGTGGCTGAAAGTTCTCTCTTTCAGGACTTTAAATATTGGGGTCCACTCTCTTCTAGCTTGTAGAGATTCTGCTGAGAAATCTGATGATAATCTAATGGGCCTTCCTTTATATGTTGTATTCTTCTTTTCCCTGGCTGCCTTGAGAATTTTTTCTTTGCTGTTGGTTTGTGTCAATTTCATATGATATGCCTTGGAGTAGGTTTGTTGGGGTTAAGAAAACTCAGAGTTCTGTTTGCTTCTTGAACTTGAGGCTTTAGTTCTTTCCACAGGCTTGGAACGTTCTCATCTATTATTTGTTTGAGTATGTTCTCCATTCCATTTTCTCTCTCTTCTCCCTCTGATATACCTATTATTCTTATGTTATTCTTTTTGATGGAGTCAGATAATTCTTGTAGGGCTATCTCATTTTTTTTTAATTTTTTGAGTCTCTTTCTTCTTCTCTCTGTTGTGCCTCAAGTTGCTTGTCTTCTATTTCACTAATCCTCTCTTCTATCTGACCTGTTGTATTAGCTAAGCTTGTTATTTCGTTTTTCAGCTCGTGAATTGAGTTTTTCATCTCTGTTTGATTTGTTTTTATAGTTTCAATTTCCTTGGACATATATTCTTTGTGTTCATGAGTTGTTTTCTGAGCTCCCTAAATTGCCTTTCTGTGTTTTCTTGTATATCTCGGAGGATTTTTAGTATTTCTATCTTGAATTCTCTGTCATTTAGCTCCAAGTTTCCAATATATTAAATTTTTTCTCCTTAGATTTTTCCTCATCTAGCTGTGTTACCTCTCTTTCTTTTGTATCCATGATATTCGATTTTCTCTCCTTAATGGCATCTGAGGGTGGTTTTGTTGATAGTATTAATGAGATTTAATAAAGAATAAAAAGTTAAAAAAAATAACAATAAAAAAATAAAAAATCGAAAAGTTTTTTTTTAAAAAAAATTAATAATGAAAAAAAGAAAAATAAAATAAAAATTTAAAAAAAGGAAATTATTCCCCCCCTCCTTTTTTCCTCTCCTCTCCTCTCCCCTCTTTTTTGAGAAAATTTTGTGGTGGACTGTGAATTATAACAAACAATGCCTGTGATGGAGGGCCTGAATTGGGGAAAAGTAATAAAGGGGCAAAAAAAAAAAAAAAAAAAAAAAAAAGGAAAGAAAAAAGAATAAAAAGAGCGTATGGACCCCACAAAAAGCAAATAAGGAAAAATTTGGGTCAAGAATGAAATGATTTGCTTTTAGGTGTTGGTTGTCTAAGAGTTATGATGAGAGGAATAAGAGGAAACGGAAAATGGGGGGACAAATTAAAAAATTACTATTGTATTTAGTGGAACAAGAACTAGATAATATGGAGAGCCAGGGATGAGAGCACTGCTAGTGAGTTAAAAAGGTGAAGTAAAAACCCCCCAAAATGCCACAAACATAGGTTTGAGTCCCAGATAAGATAATTTGTTATTGAGGTTTGAATGAGAGGAGATGTAAAGGAGAAAGGAAGGAACTAATATAGAGGGAGAAAAGAAAGAGAGAGAGAGGAAAAAAGAGGTAACCACTAAAAGAAGAAAAAGAAAGGAGAGAGAGAGAGAGAGTTAAGGGTTTTGGAGTGCAACCCTCATAGAGAGAAAGGAAGAGAAGAGAAAAGATAATGGGAGATGTAACACTTATGGGTAGTGTAGTTCAAGGAGAGGAGAGAGTAAGACCGGTAGAGAGTTAATCGGCCCAAATTGGAGGAGGAAAAAAAGTATCAAGAATGAAGATAAGAGAAACAAATGAACAAATATAATAAAATGGGATAGGTTATAAGTCTGCAGATTATTCTTGATTTTGAGAGGTTATCTTCTTGCTTTTTCTTTCTCTCCCTCTTCCTGGTCGGTGACTCTGTACCCCGGGTTCTGCCCCTTTGGCATGCTCAGGTAGAGGTTTGCAGTTGATAAGTCTCTATGGCAATGTCATGTATTGTGCTTTAGTCTCATTGGCAGTCGAAGCTCATTAGCATTTATAGGCTCCGTCAGTGAGAGAGTCCGTGTTCCTGGAGCCTTTCTCCTAGTCTTTCCTTCCTTAATTAGTAGCCTGATAATCCAGCTATGGGGTTGCTACTGCCTCTGCCTGGATAGTAAGAGGCTCAAAGAGCTGGCAACTCCCCACTCTATTCCACTCAGCACAGGGCTCTGGGTAAGGCTCAGTCAGTCAGAGCTGCTAGAATAATTAGGCGGGCTTTCTGCCCACTCAAAGACCTCTGGCTCTGCCACTCTGTCCGGTAACACAAGCGGGCGCCCACTTCCTGGGCGCTTGGAGGAAACTCTCACTCACTGCGACCAGGATATCTGGCCAGCAGTCTCACGCTCTGAGTGAAACCCCAACCGCAGGGAAAAGTTGTAGCGTTGGAATTGAGTCTCACTCCATCCCCGTGCGCGGCTTTTGCAAGGCGCTGGGGCGGCTCGAGATTCCGCTTTGGCCCACACAAAGGCCCCTGACTTTGCCCCTCTGTGCGATAACATGGGCGCGCACTGCCGAGGCATTCGGAGGAATCGCTCACTCCTTTTTTGCGCGCGCAAACCAGGATATGAGGCCAGCCGCGGTTCCCTTTGAGTGAAACACCCTCCAGCACGGAAAATCTCCACCGTTGGAATTGAGTCTCGCTCCGTCCCCGTGCGCGGCTTTTGCAAGGCACTGGGGCAGCTCGAGATTCCGCTTTGGCCCACACAAAGGCCCCTGACTCTGCCCCTCTGTGCGATAACACGGGCGCGCACTGCCGAGGCACTCGGAGGAATTGCTCACTCCTTATCTGTGAGCGCAAACCAGGATATGAGGCCGGCCGCGGTTCCCTCTGAGTGAAACACCCTCCAGCACGGAAAATCTCCACCATTGGAATTAGTTCTCCCTCCCGTGCGTGGCTTTCCCAGGAAGAAATTCTCGCCCACTAACTGCACACCGACCAGGAGACCGGGTAAAATGGCCGCTCTGCTTTTCTTTCTTTGTTTGGGTTTGGCACAAGTGTTAGCTTGTATTGCCCGGGTTGCCACAGGATCAGATTTTCCTCGGCTTGGATCTCTGTGCACAGCCTGGTTCGGCCGTTTGTGCTGCGGTGGCCTGGATCTATTCACCCCCTTTGCCCGCCTCAGTTTCTATATTCACAGTTACCAGTGAAAGCCTCCCTGTTTAGGTTAGTGAGGAAGGAGGAGCATTTCTTACTCCCTATTTCCTTCGGGGTTTGGTTATATATTTAGCCAATTTTTCACTCAATCATACCTTTGAGTGTATTGCGAAGCATCTGGAAGCTCCAAGTATAGGTTTTTCTGTTTCTGGTTGAAGATCTTGTTGAGTTTTGGGGGAGATTTATCGGTATCACTTCCTACCCCGCCATTACTCTGACGTCATCCCCCCATACATAATTATTATTAACTAAGGAGAACTGTGTTTTTGGTTAAATTCTGCTCATCATTCAAGATTTAGCTCATACCCATATGAGTTCTTTATTTGTCCTCTCTCCTTTACTTAATATTCAACACTTTTTTGAGCATTTTACATATATCTCTATATATATATACCAAAAAAATTATTTGATTAATGGAGGATAAGGCAATGAGTTAAATATATGAGATATTAATTGTCATATAAATTATATTTGAATGAAGAGGGTCAAATCAAAATGAAAATAATAAATGCATCCACATATAATTTTATATAGAAATAAATAATTTAATAAAAACAAAGCAGTAAAATACAGTAATTATTAGAAAACTTGACCACTTGGAGATAGTCTTTGTAAATGGTTCTGTGCAGCACCATTGAAATTAACATAAAATGTATGAAGTTTTCTTGGGCGCTCTGAGGAATGGAAGGTATAGGCAGGGGAAACAGTAGTTTTAAAAAGCATACAGTATATCTGATATATCTGGAAAAACAAAGGAAACCCAATGTGTTTGGAGGGCAAGGGGGAGTCTAGTGTCAGATGAGGAAGAAGACTTATGCAGAAGCAATTCCCATAAGGCAGGCTGGTAGGAAAGAGAAAGCAGTATTGAATTCATTAATGAAAAAAATATTAATAACTAAAATATGTAACACAGGGTATCATATAAAGTGATTGACTTAAAATGTCATTTTGAAGAATGAATTGGGCATATAAATATAGAATGAAAGAGCAGAGATTGTATGAATGGCCCACGTTTATCATGTCAACTATCTACAGCCCTCGGTTCTATAAGTAGGCTTAATTCTGTATTTCTTCTTAGAATGAGAGCCATTTATGTGCAGAGAACAGTCTAATTTTTTTTTGTTCACCAAGTGATAAACACAGTGTCATATATTCAGTAGATACCCATTGTTGAGAGAAGAAATGAATGATTTCAAATCCTAACAGTTTAAGACCAATTCTTATTGTTTTTATTTATAAAGGAAGATGTCTCAGCAAATCAAATGCTTTTCTACTTATGCTCACCAAATCTATTGTCTTATTAGATATTATATTTCATTTACTCAAAGTCATTTTTTGCCAAGCAGTAAAAAAAACCCTGAATCCTTAAGCATTTCTACCTGGTCTTATTTCTCAAATGTTTGGTAATGTTATTGCATTTTAAAATAATATCTCAATTCTTCGTTGTGGCTCCTTAGTTATTTATTGATTGATTGGTCATATGTGCCTTGACCAGGGGGCTACAGCAGACTGAGTGACCCCTTGCTCGAGCCAGCGACCTTGGGCTCAAGCTGGTGAGCCTTGCTCAAACCAGATAAGCCCAGGCTCAAGCTGGTAACCTCAGGGTCTTGAACCTGGGTCTTCCACATCCCAGTTCGATGCTCTATCCACTGTGCCACTGCGTGGTCAAGCACATTACATCATTTTTAATATCTTCATCTCAGAAGGAAACCAACATACTAAAAATATTTGATAGGGGTAAAGGATAATTGTATTGCAAAAGGACTCTGATTATATTCTATTTTTGCATTTGAAAATCTTGATTGTACACTTTTTACAATAGCATTACAGTATAGATGTTAAATTAAATCCTTAATAATTTACAACCCTGAGTTCATACCTTTATTATATATTTATATTTATGCCAATTTACATTTTATTTATATTTATAACCTTACACTTTCACTGAATGTAAGCCTTAGAAAACAATGCACTATTAACTTGATTTATTTTTAAATAGCAAGCTAATAAATGGTATAAATTTTAATTGTACTATATGTTATATACTTATTTTTAAAAAAATATGGTTGATTTTGAAGATACAAATTATTTTACAAACAAAAATCCCTATTCCCTTCTCATTTATTTTATTTGAATTTCCACATAGATTTATGTAGCTGACTTCAGATATATTTAAAATAATGCAATACCAAGACTCAATAATCTACTAATTACCTTCTCTTTTCTGAGGTGGTCTATTTCCTATATTCATTAGGCATGGGGCTGATCTTTGCATAAAGTATGCACTCCTTAGTCCCTTTCCTCAAATGATCTTCACAAAAAAACATTTAATGTTACTTCCTCAAATATAATTTTGAGGATTAATTACTCTCTGAATTTTAAAAGTATTTGGTTGAAATGTTTTAAATATACTTCAATATTTATAATCTACAGCCCTCATAAAAATAATACACACACACACATATATAGTGTGGGGCAAAAAGGGATGTAAAGTCATAAATATGTGATAGAGTTTTTCTTTGTATTATTTATTAAGTATTGTATTACTTTTCACATGAACAACTGCAAACCTACTTTCACCCCACCTTGCATATGTAGCCTCAGATACTATCAGAGTGACAGACAGAGGTTTTCAATTGTTTTTCAATGATTCCTATATAGAAACAAAATTATAAATAAAAGTTTTTACTAAATTTACAGTGAGAATGCCTTTCTAGTAATCTTACCTATTTTATTTATGAAAGTCAGTCAGACAGTCAGAATTATGATTCAACTATTTTTTTTTTTTACTGTGGCTACCTAGACACATAGGCATCATTTAATGTTATATTTACTTTTTTGCACCATTTATTCCTCATAAAATTACTAATTCATTTGTAATTTTTGTAGACACAAATTATTGTTATCTAGATTTTTATTTTATTCCATATTTAAATACTTCAATGTAGTAAATTGTCTAACACCTTTTATTATGAATAGAAACCCATACATTTTAAGTACATATTAACAGTGTAAGAGCACTGAATAAAATACATTGGCTATATTTAGTCTTTGACTATATGTAAAATATGTATGTTTAAGCTTTGAACAGCTTTGTATACATTTGCCTAAGCTAAGAGCATATATTAAAACTAGAAAGCCTGGCGTTCATACGAAATGATCACTGTTCTAGATATTATAAATTGTAATTAAAATGATTTGTGCAAAGGTGTCTGCTAATTCAAACTGAATTACCCAGGGCAGGCGGCGAGGACGCCCCTTTGCTTACTGCCCCATGGGGTTTCCCCCTTCTACTTGCTTAATTGCTAAAAGTAGAGTGCAATGAAGGAAACCACTGGTGGTACATTTCTTAAGAGCCACCGCTAGCTCAATAAATAAAGGTGATTTAAATAATAAAATGTTAATTCACATGTCAAAGATCTCTTTGTACACAACATTTCTTGTGTAGATCTTTCCATCATTTTTAAGCTCACCTTGCAGAGGACCATCAATTATTTTTAATGTTACATCCATTCTTTCACGAACTCTTGAACAGGCAACATAAAGTTGACCATGTCCAAATGTAGGCTCAGGTAAAAAAATGCCAACACGCTTAAGCGTTTGGCCCTGAGACTTATTGATGTTCATAGCAAAGGCAAGTTTTACAGGAAATTGTCTATGTCTCAATTGAAATGGCAACCCTGTTTGAGATGGAGCCAAATCAATTCTTGGAATGACATGTATTTCGCCTTTAGAGGAGCCAGTCAAAGACTTAGCTATTATGACATTATTTTTCAATTGGAGAACCTCTAGTCTTGTACCATTGCAAAGACCCCTTCTGGTGTTAAGATTTCTTAACAGCATAATAATTGCTCCAATCTTTAACCTCAATTTGTGAGGTGGCATGACAGAAGGCGGGACTATTTGAATGCCGTGGCAACTTCACCCCATTGGCTAGTACAGTTACGCAAGCAACCAATAAGCTATCGGCGACAAAGAGACACTTAAGCCGCATATAATAAAGATATACAGTTAGAAAACTATTAGAGATAATTAAGATTAGAGAATTTATATAAAGTAAGTTGTATTTATATAGTTGAACATTGTGATTTTAATGCAAACTCATTTTTTTCTTTTCCAAGTTAGAAGAGGGGGGATAGACAGACCTCTACATGCACCCTGACCAGGATCCTCCTAGCAACCCCCTTCTTTGGCCTTTGTGCAGCTCATCTGGTGCCATGCTCGCAACCGAGCTATTTTTAGTGCCTGAGGTGGAGGCCCCATGGAGACATCCTTAGTGCCTGGCCAATGCGCTTGAATCAATCAAGCCATGGCTGCAGGAGAAGAGAGAGAGAGAGAGAGAGAAGGGGGAGGTGAAGGGGATTGAGAAACTGATGGTCACTTCTCCTGTGTGCCTTGAACCCAGGACATCCACATGCTGGGTCGACACTTTACTCCTGAGCCAGGGCTGCAAACTCATTTTTGTGTGGTTTATCTAATTTTAAATTACCGTTTAACCTGCTGATCAGCTACAACCAAACTTTTCTTAAGATCTGTTTAAGACTACATTCTCACCTGACCTTTAGTGGCACAGTGGATAAAGCGTTGACCTAGAACACTAAGGGTCACTGAGTTTGCCCAGCAAAGCACCTATAAGAATCAACTACTATGAGTTGATGATTCCCACTCTTCCCCCCATCCTTTCTCGAAAATCAATAAATAAAGCTAAACAAGCAAACAAACAAACAAAACTACATTCTCAGTCCTGGCCATGTGGCTCAGATAACATGTCTACCTGGTACACCAGAGCGGGTTTGACCCTGGTCAGGGCACACAAGAAACCAATGAATAAATTAACTGAAACTACAAGTTGATTCTTCTCTCTCTCTCTCTCTCTCTCAAATCAATGGGATAAAAATAAAAAATACATTTTTAAGACAAATGTATATAATAGCTGAACATTAAAAATAGCCTGAAAATTCACTCTCACAATAAGTATTTAATAAATTATAACTCTATAGATAAGAAAATATGCACATATTTTATTTTAATGTAGTTATTTGTATATTGACATAGCATATTATTTATGAACTAATTTCAATGACGAACTGTTGCAAAGTTGTATATGGAGTTATACAGCTTTTAAGTAATTGCAATCAAATCAAAAAGGCTCTAGCACTTGTCATGAATAGAAAAGAAGAAAAACAATGTCAATAAAAATAAAAAGAATACAGCCTTTTTTTTGGAAGTTTACAGATAATTACTAATATTTTTCTTTATATAATTAATTGTCTCAGTGTATGTATACTAGGAAAATATGAGTTGGGGGGAATGTTTTCAAATTGGTTAATATTGAACTTTATGCAGGTAATGATCATTGATGGAGCAATTGCCAACACAGAACAGAATGGCAGTGGTTTTGTGACAACTAAAATCTACTTCACACACATAACAGTAAAATGGCAATGTCTTTGGTTGACAGACTGCCTTTATCTGTACAGTAATTCAGAGACTCTAGCTCTTTATATCTGGTGAGGTTCTACCTTCTCCTAAGGTCTGTTGTTGTCTTCTTCCAGCCAGAAGAAGAAAAGAATTTTGAGAAAATGCAACAGATTCTTAAAATTTGGTCCCACAAGTATACTTTCACTTTCTCTCGAGGAAACTCACTTTCATAGCTAATCTAGATACCAAGATACTGGAGAACTTGGTCCTGAAGCTGAATACATCTTCCTAGTGATGGCATTGCATTATAGAATATCTGTCACAGTGGTCACATGGAAACTTTCATTGTTTCCCACCATTCTCAGAGTCCCCTTTTTTTATGGTATATGAAGAAAAACACTATTATGTGACTGAACATGTAGACATATTCTGTGTACTTCTTTATTTTTTTAATGTTCTTCCCCTCTTAGACCTTGCAAAAGGAGACTTTACTATCTTGATTCAAGCATTCATTTTATTAAAGATGATATTAAAATCCAGAGAAATTAAGTGGCATGTCAAAGACCACATATTTAGTTAATAACAAACCTATAATTACAACCTATATTTGTCTTATTTCCCAAGTACCACACCAGTCCTGAATATTTCAGCAAAGTATTAAATGCCTTAGTGCATTGGTTTGGTTATCAAGTTCTTAATAGCAGATGTACAATGTAATAGAGAACAATAATAATGATAATAATAATAATAGTTTCTTAAGCAATTTGTATATATATTTTTTTTAATTTTTTTTTTTTGTACTTTTCTGAAGTTGGAAACAGGGAGGCAGTCAGACAGACACCCGCATGCGCCCGACCGGGATCCACCCAGCATGCCCACCAGGGGGCAATGCTCTGCCCACCTGGGGCTTTGCTCTGCTGCAACCAGAGCGATTCCAGTGCCTGAGGCAGAGGCCACAGAGCCATCCTCAGCGCCCAGGCCAACCCTGCTCCAATGGAGCCCTGGCTGCGGGAGGGGAAGAGAGAAACAGAGAGGAAGGAGAGGGGGAGGGGTGGAGAAGCAGATGGGTGCTTCTCCTGTGTTCCCTGGCCGGAAATCGAACCCGGGACTTCTGCACGCCAGGCCAACGCTCTACCACTGAGCCAACTGGCTAGGGCTAATGTATATATATTTTTTTATTTTTAAAAAACCATTTGTTACTTTGAATATATTTTGGGCAACTACCTGTAACTGTAGGGCTCTACAGAGTTCAGATAGTAAAAGACCAGCTCAATTCAAAGGATACAGATGTCAAATTAAAGGGTTGTAATACTAATAATATGTAATACCTGAAACTAATACAATGTTGTCAATCAATGTTACCTCTATAAAATATATATAATTTGAATATACATACTAACATTATCATGTAATGAAATGGACAAAATGAAAATATTTTTGGTTGAACTTCTGGGAAGCAGCCTACAAAATGGACATTACTGTAGTATGTGGTCAATTTATTAGGAACTGCTGTTGGGGTCAACTGCTCTGGAAGGTACAGGAAGGAAGCAAGGCTGGGAAGCAGGAGAAATAGGACTGCAGCACAGGCATACAGGTGCCTCAGCTATCCTTATTGGGAGCTCTGGTGCTGAAATGGCTCCAGAGTTATCTCAAGGTGGAGTAAGAGGTTTGTGTCCTATTCACTCTTTGGATGCATCTCAACTCAGGAAGGAGACCACTTTGGGCAATATTGTTTTCTTCATCTATATTTGTAAAAGCTAATAGGTGAGGGCTGTTTTTGCTGAGACGCGGAGCACCAATTCTGAATTGTGTTCTGGTTGATGCTTTACATTATTCTTTACAAAAGCTCATGAGGCACTTTCCTAGGAAAAAAGGGTAGGAAGGAAAACACAAAAGGCATTGTCTAAATCTTACAACTGTTGACCCATTTATTTGACAGAGCAAACTAAAGCAGGTATAGTTAGGTTAGATATAATAGATATAATAAATATTCTGTTGTTTTAGAGGTTATCTTGTATATACAACTATCAATTTTTAATGTATTTATTTGTAGCTTCATTCTATAAAGGATATGGGGAATAAATAGTTTAATCTTAAATTTTATTTTATTTTTTTCAGAGACAGAGAGGGTCAGAGAGAGGGATAGATAGGGATAGACAGACAGGAAGGGAGAGAGATGAGAAGCATCAATTTTTTTTTTGCGGCACTTTAGTTGTTCATTGATTGCTTTCTTACATGTGCCTTGACGTGGGGCTACAGCAGATTGAGTAACCCCTTTCTCAAGCCAGCGACCTTGGCCCAAGCTAGTGAGTGGTGCTCAAACCAGATGAACCCACGCTCATCAGGGTCTCAAACCTGGGTCCTTCATGTTCCATTCCAATGCTCTATCCACTGCACCACTGCCTGGTCAGGCTTAATTTTTAGATTAATAACTCTACTAGTATATTTGTTCCTAGCAGAAAAATATTTCATAAGTTTATTCTTTATTTGTGCAACTTAGACTTGAATCATTAAAAAAAATAATGCAAAATATAATGCATTATATAATTTTAAAATATTTATTGTGTTCCTTTTGTGGCTAGAATGACTTTCTCATTGTCACTTGTTTTAGATTTAAAAAATAATGAAATATCATTTATGCACAGTAAATTTATTTGCTGTAAATATTTACCAGTGTCTCAGTTACTGTACTTGTATGTGAAACAAAAGATTTTGTGAGTAAATCAAATATTTATAATTGCTATTTAAGTGATTATTAATTTTTGTTTATATTTATCATCATGCAGTTAGCATAAATGTATTCTATAAATTTAAGTGATATAACAAGCAGTAAAATTAAAATTAATGTTTTTAATCAGTGTTGGCAATTCTAAGATTTAATATAAACATAGTGTTCTGCCTTTCCTAAATTACTTTTCTCTAGTCATAAAATATAAACAGTTT
This sequence comes from Saccopteryx bilineata, assembly GCF_036850765.1. Lineage (NCBI taxonomy): Eukaryota > Metazoa > Chordata > Mammalia > Chiroptera > Emballonuridae > Saccopteryx > Saccopteryx bilineata. Next base: position 40,075,921 of record NC_089490.1, read on the forward strand.
GAAGTAACTTCAAGTGTATGGCTTGTCCATTAAAATTTGATAAAATGAAATAAATGTTATGTTAAAGAATTATAGTACTTCTGCCATTACAGGGACAGGATATATACTGTTGAGATTTAATCTGTTGGGTTGTGGATCCTAACAATGCAATGTGAAGATCATGAATCATAGAAATGTATATTTGAAATTGATATAATCTTAGTTACCAATGTTACCCCAATAAATTTAATAAAGAGAAAAACATACTGGGGTATTTCAGATGAATTTTCTACAATTTAGGGGATGGTTGAGTTTTATCACAACTGTAAAGAGGGACAACTGTTAGATTGACATTTGAAAAAATAATTATTGTATCTGAAATGTGGAGAATGGATAAAAGAAAGAAAGAAAACCAGGCAAGCAAACAAACAAATAAACATAACCAAGTTCAGGTTAGGAGGACATTACAATAATTTAAGTATAGATGATGGAACAAGATGAGTGGAATTGGGAATGAAGTATGCAGATTCAATAGCCATTTATGAGGACAGATTATGAAAATAAAGAAAAAGAAAATCAAATTAGTTAAATCTTGTTACCTGGAACAATCAAAGAGGTTAATTATTTTGTTGTTTACATTTTTATATCTCCTTTAATATCCTAAGAAATGAAATGATTATTTAACACTTACCCAAAAGTGATTTTTAGGTCCTGCTTTAAGAATAGCTGTGTTCTTAGGTCAGATCCTCATCTAAAATATTCCTTGAGTGTCCTGCCCCAAAATATTGTGAATGAAATGCAGTATGCAGGTGATGTAGTGATGTCTGTGAACTAGATGTACTCTTAGTATAAAATTATATATGGCTGTCTTTCTCAGGACAGTAGAACAGCTTTTTTATTATTAAAATAAATAAGAATTTAAATTGTATTCTAGAAGATTCCAAGGAGTAGTGATTTCACCAAGCTCTTAAGAATCTAATTCTTCTTCAGAAATGTTCTTTATTTTGTGCTGTATAATGGTTTCTATCTTCTAACATATATTGATTGTCTGTAGTGTTTTCTTCCATGAATAAATGAGAATAATTGATCAGCATTTTTGTTTTAAGCATGTATTTTAAAAATTAAAGATGATCACTAAAAAATAAATTTATATATAAGATTTTGACATACATCTATAGAATATGCATGACTAATATTAAATTTGGCTTGAGCAAAGATGTAGCTATACTATAAATATATAAAATTAATAAATTTATATTCACCTTAGTAAATATATAGAGTTACTTATAAGTACATTTAAAATTGGGTTAACATAAAATCAAATGGACTATGGTTGAAGCCCTTTGTGTGATATGTTTATTCTTCAAAAAACTATTTAAATTCTGTATATTTAACATATATAAATGTAATTTATTTCTAAATATTTTGCAAGGTATATAATACAAAGAAATACAATGTCAAAGAAAAAATTAAAAAAGTATATTTTTGGTGTGTATGAGTATATTTATTTATTTATTTCATTGTTGCCATATAAGATAGTTTCATCTTTTTATTTTTATTAAACTAACTGTGGTGATATTGCTTAATAAAACCATACAGGTATGTAGAGTACAACTCAATAAAAGAACATCTGCTTATCATGTTGTGTGCTCAGCACCCAAAGTCAAGTCTCTTTCTGTCCCCATTTATCCCTAAATTGTTCACTTTTACCCCCATAACCTCTTTCCCTTTGGCTATCACCATACCGTCATCTGAATCTGTGTGATATATATACTACTTTTTTTTTTTTGCTAATACCTGCACCTTTTTTTCATACAGCCCCCTAAAACCTTTCTCCTCTGACAACTATCAGTCTGTTCTACGTATTTATGCTTTTGTTGTTGTTTATGAAATTATTTTGTTGATGAGATCCCACATACAAGTGGGATCATGTATAAGTGTCATTTTAAAAATTGTAAAGAAAAATGTATTAAATTTAAATAGGTTGGCCTGGAAATGTGTTATATTTTTAATACTAAAGATGCTATAAAAAATTCTATGAAACCAATCAAAGAGTTCTTTTGGCATATATTATAATAGAAGACTTGATTTATAGTTACACATAGTTCATCACAGTCTTGAAGTTAACAGAGCTCATCAGTGCTTTCTAGTATAATTTTATATTTATGTTTCAATAAAAAATCATAGTTATAGATGAATAAAAAGTTTTAAATAAGATTTCAAATTATTTTTGAACTCTTTTTAGAGAATTATTAGACTCAGACCTGGAAGAGAATGTTGGTTGAAACATGCAGAAGATAATGCCTTTAGACTGTGAGTAATAGAAAAAAAAAGTAGATTTAGCTGTCTGATATTTGAGACAGAGACACAAATAACAAAGAATGCAGATAAGACCAAAGCTGCTGCCATTGTCTGACACATGATACTTTGAAAAAAGGCATACATATATGTATGTATGTATATATATATATATAAGCTTTTTAAACAACACTCATAAACATGGTAAATGTCAGAAAAATGAGTATTTTAAATACATATAATAAGTGAAACAACAAATTAGTGTTTCTGTATCTTTCTTCCTCTTGCTCTAAAATCAATCAGTAAATAAAATTGTTTTAAAATTTGAATATATTTAATATTTTTGAAATTTTTCTTAAAAAAACTAATATGTAAGTTATTTCTTTGAAAGAGAAACATTAATATGCTTATAAACTTAAATTTTACTTTTTTCAGTTAAACCATGGATTCTTTTAGATTATACAATTATTATTTTCAAGGTATAGATTAATCATTGGAGAAATGAATGAAAAGAAAAATTTAGATCATAGAAGGAAATTTACAAAAATGGCTAGTAAAGAACTGATTGTATAGTTAAACATTTAATTCAATTTAGTTATTTAACTGTGAAAAGGCATATAAAAACAAAACAGAAACTAGCTGAAGATACTTCTATATTCTAAAGATTTCAATAAAATCTCAATGGAAGGCTGTTTTGACATCTAAGTTAGAATAAATGTTCCAATATACTTGAGAATATTAGCCATAGTATGTGTATAGATATATCAAAGTGTGCACAAAGAAAAAAAATGAAAAATACATTCTTGAGGAAATGATATAGTCTTTTATCTAACCTACTTGCTTTTTACTTAGCCTAAGCTACCCCTAACTTACAGCTCTTTAGGGTCATGGTCAGGAAAGCAACTAGCTAAATGCAATGCTCCATTTCTTCACTAGTATTCCTTGCCCTTTATTCATTTTCCCAAGTCTGATCTCTTGCTAGTCATTTAAACAGACAGTCCAAGTCTCTGCTTCTATATCTCTGAAACTGTAGACAAAAGAACTTGATCTAGCCTTTGTTCCATATTATGGTACAAGCTCCTTATAATCAAGAGTCATGGATTTTTCTCTATATTGTCCATGGAATCTATTAACTATTATCAATGACAGGTACTTAACAAATGTCTATTAAATTAATACTCTCTTCTTTTTTCTGACTTTCTGAATCCTAAAGCCTGTTTTCAGAGCTTTCTTTAGTTCCTTTTTAATCTGATTATTTCAAGAATATCAATTCAACCTCATTATGACTTTTAACCCTGGATTTAAATCACCTTTTTTCTAAAATATGATCTGACTTAATTTAGGTATATTTTAAGGATCTTTCTTTAGCTAAATTTCTTATCTTATGCCTACCTATCATTGTCATCTTGTTGCCCAAATTCTAAGGAGATGTTCTCCAGTTTCCAGTATATGTGTAACAAACTCTTGGTAATTGTGTAGACTATCAATGATTTTGCATTTTTTAATTTGCCTTAATAGATATGGAAAAACTGTAAGCATTTAAAAGTCATGTGACAAGCATCACCATCATTACTACTACAACATCTGGCATCTCCTTTGCCATAAAAACCACCACTTACTATTAATTCATCACTCATCATTGGCCAGGTACTATATCAGACATTTTAAACAAAATGATTTTATTTCTCATAAATCTTCAAAGCAGGTATATTGTGAGAGAGAGAAAGGATATTAATCTCAAAGCATGTAAGTGGCTGGCTCGAGGTCACTAATTAGAAACATATCCAGAAGTCAAATGTGTCTTGCAAAACCCATGCCCATTGATTCTGTTTTATTATGATGCTTAAAACATATCAGAATTAAGGTAAAGGGTAAAAAGAAACAACAGTTTAAAACAGTTTCATATAATTACTTAAAAGTGGTTACCTTCTTTGATGGTATAAATAAAATATTATACAGTGTGTCCGTAAAGTCATGGTGCACTTTTGACCAGTCACAGGAAAGCAACAAAAGATGATAGAAATGTGAAATCTGCACCAAATAAAAGGAAAACCCTCCCAGTTTCTGTAGGATGATGTGGCAGCATGTGCACATGCACAGATGATGATGAAACACTGTGTATACAGCAGAGCAGCCCACGGCCATGCCAGTCGAGATGTGGACAGTACAGAGGAAAGTTCAGTGTGTTCTGTGACTCACTAAATTCCAATCCGTGACCAAAGTGCAACATGAATATTGGTGCATTTATAACAAAGCACCACCACATAGGAATAACATTACTTGGTGGGATAAGCAGTTGAAAGAAACCGGCAGTTTGGTGGAGAAACCCTGTTCTGGTAGCCATCAGTCAGTGACGAGTCTGTAGAGGCTATACGGGATAGCTACCTAAGGAGCCCTAAAAAATCTTGTGTGAGCGCACATCAAACTGCACTGAATAGGTATGAAACTGGGAGAGTTTTCCTTTTATTTGGTGCAGATTTCACATTTCTATCATCTTTTTTTTGCTTTCCTGTGACTGGTCAAAAGTGCACCATGACTTTACGGACATACTGTAGATACCCAATCACTTATTTTGTTTAAAACCTAAAACATTCAGTACTTTCTGAAATAAAAACCTTAAATAATAAATTAGAAACTTACAAGAATAAAGAATTTAAATTGGTAAGTAGTACACAGCAATATTTTTCTTCACAGTAATTCTTTTATTTTTACTTTGTTCCAAAACTCTTACCTTTTGTGACAGCACGGATGGATCTGAGGGTATTATGATATGTGAAATAAGCCAGTCACAGAAAGACAACTACCATATGATTTCACTTAACTGTGGAATCTAACGAACAATATAAACTAACAAACAAAATGGAAACAGACTTATAGATAAAAAGAATAGACAGCTCTCAGAGCAAAAGGGGTTTGAGGGGCTGGGTGAAAAAGGTAGAGGATTTAAGAAAAAAAGAAAAGCAGACACAGACAACACTGTAGTGAGTGCCAGAGGAAAAAGGGGTTTGGGGGAGGTAGAAGGGGTAAAGCAGTGATAATTGATGGTGGGAGAGACTTGACTTTTGATGGTAGGTGCATGAGGCAGTATGCAGATGATAAGTTACAGAATTGTACACTGGAATCCTGTATTGCTTTATGAACCAATGTTACCCCAATAAATTCAATAAAAATAAGAATTTCATAAAACTAAAATAAATAAATAAATAAAAATTAAGTCAGTATTGGAACTGTATTCTTTCTCTGGAATCATTCGAAGAGTATTTTTATTCAATATAAAGCATGTGAAATACAATCAATTTAACATGAAATTTGTCTACCCTTATGATCAAATTTACTTTCTGAGGTGATTTGAGTACTTTAAAATGGACATTCTAAGTTTTTAATAGAAAAAGTAATAGCTATGTTACTTATTTAACATAAAGAGTATAACAATAATACAAATATAAGAAGAAGAAGAAAGAAGAGGAGAAGGAAAAACAATTATTATTTTAAAGATTCTAAATTTTACACGTTCTTTTATACTATAGTTATATACACATATTGTAATGGTAAAATTCAAGTCTTTTTTTTTGTGTGTGTGTTTTTCTGAAGTAAGAAGCAGGGAAGCAGATAGACAGACTCCCTCATGCCCTGGACCAGGATCCACGAGATATGCCCACTAGACAGTGATGCTCTACCCATCTGGGCTGTTGCTCTGTTGAAACCGGAGCCATTCTAGTGCCTGAGGCGAAGGCCATGGAGCCATCCTCAGAACCCGTGCAACTTTGCTCCAATGGAAACTTGGCTGTGGGAAGGGAAGAGAGAGACAGAGAGGGAGGAGTGGGGGAGGGGTGGAGAAGCAGATGAGCGCTTTTCCTGTGTGCCCTGACCAGGAATCGAACCTGGTACTTATACAAGCCAGGCCGATGCTCTACAGCTAAGCCAACTGGCCAGGGTGAGAATTCAAGTCTTCTAAATTAACAACTATGTTTTGAGCAAAATATAAGTTCAAATAAAAAGGGCAAACTTTTGTCAGAATTAAAAGATGTACCATTTATTTTATAATTTTAACTGATATTTAGAGATTCAAATATTAATAAGTACTGACTATTTAAAGATCATTCATTTTCTGGGGGTTTTTTTGGTGTTTTTTTTTTTACAGAGACAGAGAGAGAGTCAGAGAGAGGGATAGATAGGGACAGACAGGAACAAAGAGAGATGAGAAGCATCAATCACTAGTTTTTTGTTGCGACATCTTAGTTGTTTATTGATTGCTTTCTCATATGTGCCTTGACCAGGGGGCTACAGCAGACTGAGTAATCCCTTGCTCAAGCCAGAGACCTTGGGTCCAAGCTGGTGAGCTTTGCTTAAACCAGACGAGCCCACACTCAAGCTGGAGACCTCGAGGTCTTGAACCTGGGTCCTCCGCATCCCAGTCTGAGGCTGTATCCACTGTGCCACCGTCTGATCAAGCTTTTCTGGATATTTTCATGGAAGAAAGAACTGGAGATATTTTATGAAAATTTTCGTAAATTACATATGCTGAAACAATACTTTAGATACTGTTTATAACATATGCTGAATGATTTAACTTTAAAATCCTATTATGATATATTGAAAAGTAATAGAATGTTGTTTTTTAATGTGAGTGAAAATTTTTCTTTTTTTTAATTTTTTTTTTATTTTCAATTTTTTAATTAAATTTAATGCAGTGACATTGATAAATCAGGGTACATATGTTGAGAGAAAATATCTCTAGATTATTTTGACATTTGATTGTGCTGTATACCCCTCCCGCAAAGTTAAATTGTCTTCTGTTACCTTCTGTCTGGTTTTCTTTGTGCCCCTCCCCTCCCCTAACCCCTCTCTCCTTCTTCACCTCATCCCCCCTCCCCCAAACCCCCGCCCCTGTTGCCATCACATTCTTGTTCATGTCTCTGAGTCTCATTTTTATGTCCCTTCTATGTATGGATTCATCTTAGTTTTTTTTCTTATTTACTTATTTCACTCCGTATAATGTTGTCAAGGTCCATCCATGTTATTGTAAATGATCCGATGTCATCATTTCTTATGGCTGAATAGTATTCCATAGTATATATGTACCAAAGCTTTCTAATCCACTCGTCCTCTGATGGACACTTGGGCTGTTTCCAGATCTTCGCTATTGTGAACAATGCTGCCACAAACATGCGAGTGCATTTCTTCTTTTCGAGCCGTTCTATGGTGTCCTTGGGGTATATTCCTAAAAGTGGGATAGCTGGGTCAAAAGGCAGTTCGATTTTCAGATTTTTGAGGAATCTCCATACTGCTTTCCACAGTGGCTGCACCAGTCTGCATTCCGACCAGCAGTGCAGGAGGGTTCCCTTTTCTCCACATCCTCGCCAGCACTTATTCTGTGTTGTTTTGTTGATAAGCGCCATTCTGACTGGTGTGAGCTGATATCTCATTGTGGTTTTAATTTGCATTTCTCTAGGGATTAGTGATGTTGAGCATTTTTTCATATGCCTATTGGCCATCTGTATGTCCTCTTTGGAGAAGTGTCTATTCATCTCTTTTGCCCATTTTTGAATTGGGTTGTTTGTCTTCCTGGTGTTGAGTTTTACAAGTTCTTTATAAATTTTGGTTATTAACCCCTTATCAGACGTATTGTCAAATATGTTCTCCCATTGTGTAGTTTGTCTTTTTATTCTGTTCTTGTTGTCTTTAGCTGTGCAAAAGCTTTTTAGTTTGATATAGTCCCATTTGTTTATCCTGTCTTTTATTTCACTTCCCCGTGGAGATAAATCAGCAAATATATTGCTCCGAGAGATGTCCGAGAGCTTACTGCCTATGTTTTCTTCTAAGATGCTTATGGTTTCACGGCCTACATTCAAGTCTTTTATCCATTTTGAGTTTATTTTTGTGAGTGGTGTAAGCTGGTGATCTAGTTTCATTTTTTTGCAGGTAGCTGTCCAATTTTCCCAACACCATTTGTTAAAGAGGCTGTCTTTACACCTCCTTTGTCAAATATCAGTTGTCCATAGAACTGTGGGTTTATTTCTGGGTTCTCTGTTCTGTTCCATTGATCTATATGCCTGTTCTTATGCCAGTACCAGGCTGTTTTGAGTACAACAGCCTTGTAGTATAACTTGATATCAGGAAGTGTGATACCTCCCACTTTATTCTTCTTTTTGAAGATTGCTGAGGCTATTCGTGTTCTCTTTTGGTTCCATATAAATTTTTGGAATATGTGGTCTATATCTTTGAAGTATGTCATTGGTATTTTAATTGGTATTGCATTGAATTTATAGATTGCTTTGGGTAATATAGACATTTTAATGATGTTAATTCTTCCTAACCATGAGCACGATATATGCTTCCACTTGTTTGTATCTTCCTTGATTTCTTTTATCAATGTTTTGTAATTTTCCGAGTACAAGTCTTTAGTCTCCTTGGTTAAGTTTACTCCTAGGTACTTTATTTTTTTGGTTGTAATTGTGAAGGGGATTGTTTCCTTAATTTCTCTTTCTTACTGTTCATTGTTGGTGTATAAAAATGCTTCTGATTTCTGAGTATTGATTTTATATCCTGCCACTTTGCTGAATTCATTTATCAGGTCCAGTAGTTTTTTGACTGAGACTTTAGGGTTTTCTATATACAATATCATATCATCTGCAAATAATGATAGTTTTACTTCTTCTTTTCCAACTTGAATGCCTTTTATTTCTTCTTCTTGTCTGATTGCTGTGGCTAGGACTTCCAGGACTATGTTAAATAAGAGTGGTGAAAGGGGGCACCCCTGCCTTGTTCCTGATCTTAAGGGTATTGCTTTTAATTTTTTTCCCATTGAGTATGATGTTGGCTGTGGGTTTCTCATAGATGGCTTTTATCATGTTGAGGTATGTTCCCTGTATCACCACTTTGCTGAGAGTTTTGATCATGAATGGGGGCTGGATTTTATCAAATGCTTTTTCTGCATCTATTGAAATTATCATATGGTTTTTCTCCTTCTTTTTGTTTATGCGATGAATCACATTGATTGATTTACGAATATTGTACCAGCCTTGCCTCCCTAGAATAAATCCCACTTGATCATGGTGTATGATTTTTTCCATATATTGTTGGATCCGGTTTGCTAATATTTTGTTGAGGATTTTAGCATCTATATTCATCAGAGATATTGGCTTATAATTTTCTTTCTTTGTGTTGTCTTTGCCTGGTTTTGGAATCAGAATTATGCTCGCCTCATAAAAAGAGCTTGGAAGTCTTCCTTCCTCTTGAATTTTTTGGAATAGTTTGAGAAGGATAGGAGTTAGTTCTTCTTTGAATATTTGGTAGAATTCCGTTGTGAAGCCATCGGGCCCCGGACTTTTCTTTGTTGGGAGTTTTTTGATAACTGTTTCGATCTCATTTGTTGTAATAGGTCTGTTTAGGTTTTCTGATTCTTCCAGATTGATTTTTGGAAGATTGTATGTTTCAAGGAATTTGTCCATTTCATCTAGGTTGTCTAGTTTTTTGGCATACAGTTCTTCATAGTATTTTCTTACAATATTTTGTATTTCTGTTGTGTCAATTGTTATTTCTCCTCTCTCATTTCTAATTTTATTTATTTGAGTCCTCTCTCTCTTTTTCTTGGTGAGTCTAGTTAAAGGTTCATTAATTTTGTTTACCTTTTCAAAGAACCAGCTCCTAGTTTCATTGATCCTCTGTATTGTTTCTTTAGACTCTATGTCATTTATTTCTGCTCTGACCTTTATTATTTCCTTCCTTCTACTACATTTGGGCTTTACTTGCTGCTCTTTTTCTAGTTCTTTTAGATGTAGGGTTAAGTTGTTTATTTGAGCTTTTTCTAGCTTCTGAAAGTGTGCCTGTAGTGCTATGAACTTCCCTCTCAGCACTGCTTTTGCTGTGTCCCATAAATTTTGAGTTGTTGTATACTCATTGTCATTCGTTTCTAGGAATTTTTTTATTTCTTCTTTGATCTCATTCTTAATCCATTCATTATTTAACACCCTGCTATTTAGTTTCCATGTGTTTGAGAATTTTTGAGCTTTTCTGCTGTGATTCATTTCTAGTTTCATGCCGTTGTGATCGGAGAAAATGCTTGATATGATATCAGTCTTCTTAAGTTTGTTGAGAGCACTTTTGTGCCCTAACATGTGGTCTATCCTAGAGAATGTACCATGAGCACTTGAAAAGAATGTATATTCTGCTGCTTTAGGGTGAAAGGTTCTGAAGATATCTATTAAATCGAGTTGATCTAGTGTTTCCAATAAGTCTGCTGTTTCTTTGTTAATTTTCTTTCTTGAGGATCTATCTAGTGATGTTAGTGGGGTATTGAAATCCCCTACTATTATAGTATTGCTGTTGATCTCGCCCTTTAAATCCATCAAAGTCTGTTTTATATATTTGGGTGCTCATATATTAGGTGCATAGATATTTATAATAGTTATATCTTCCTGTTGGATTACTCCCTTTATCATTATGTAGTGGCCTTCTTTATCTCTTACTATATCCTTTGTTTTAAAGTCCAATTTGTCTGATATAAGTATTGCTACCCCAGCTTTTTTTTCATTTCCATTTGCATGAAATGTTTTTTTCCATCCTTTTACCTTCAATCTATGTGTGTCTTTTGTTCTAAGGTGTGTCTCTTGTAGACAACATATGTATGGGTCCTGTTTTCTTATCCACGCAGCTACCCTATGTCTTTTGATTGGATCATTTAATCCATTTACATTTAAGGTTATTATTGATATGTAGTTGTTTATTTCCATTTTCTTCTTTAAAGGTGTATTCCTTTTTTTACTATATTCTTTTCTCACTCTGATCTGTTTACAACAGGCCCCTTAACATTTCCTGCAGCATTGGTTTGGTTGTAATGAATTTCTTCAGTTGTTTTTTGTCTGGGAAGCTTTTTATTTCTCCTTCGATTTTAAACGATAGCCTTGCTGGATAAAGTAGTCTTGGTTATAGGTTCTTGTTTTGCATTACTTTGAATATTTCTTGCTATTCCCTTCTGGCATCAAGTGTTTCTGTTGAGAAGTCGGATGCCATCCTTATGGGGGCTCCTTTGTAGGTGATAACTTTTTTTTCTCTAGCAGCTTTTAATATTTTCTCTTTATCGCTTAGCTTTGGTATTTTAATTATGATGTGTCTTGGTGTAGGTTTCTTTGGGTTTCTCTTTAATGGAGTCCTCTGTGCTTCTTGGACTTGTGAGAGTTTCTCTTGCATTAATTTAGGGAAATTTTCAGCTATGATATGATTGAACAATATCTCTATTCCTTGTTCCTTTTCTTCTTCTTCAGGAACCCCTATGATGCGAATGTTATTTCTCTTCATGTTGTCACAGAGCTCTCTAAGAGTTTCCTCTGACTTTTTGAGTCTCTTTTCTCTTTTCTTCTCTGCTTTCATGACTTCATTCCAGTTGTCCTCTAACTCGCTGATTCAATCCTCTGCTCTGTCTATCCTGTTTTTAATTCCTTCCATTGTGGTCTTTATTTCTGATATTGTATTTGTCATCTCCGACTGGTTCTTTTTTATACTTGCTATTTCTTTATTTAGGTTTTCAAACTGCCCCTCCATTGTTGTTCTAAGATCCCTAAGCATCCTTACAATCATTATTTTGAACTCTGCATCTGAAAGTTTGATTATTTCCATATCACTCAGTTCATCTCTCAAAGGTGTCTCTTGTGGTTTCATTTGGATTGCACTCCTTTGTCTTCTCATCTTCTTTTTTTTTTTGTTTTATTTGTAGAGTTGGTTGAGTCTAGGCTTGGTGTTGTCTGCCTCCAGTTTTCAGTTGTGTTATTTCTAGGTCTTCTTGGGTTGGTATCAGCTATTATTTGTAATCCACTTTCGGATTTGGGCAGCTTTGAAGTCTTGATTTGTTTGTTTTCTTAACAGGTGATAGTCTTGTTAACTGATCTCAGCAGGGGCCTTCCTTGAAACTGTAACCAGGAATGCTGTGGGTGTAACCTGAGACGCTGAAGGTCTCTTCCACCAACTAATCTCACTGGGGGCAGGGTTTTTTCTCAGCTTCAGTAGGGGGAGGTGTATCTCAGATCTCCATGGAGACCTGAGTTACTGCTCCTCCTCCCCACTTCTTGTTTTCAGCTGTGTCTTGTTGCGCTGATTGGAGCTGGATAGATGTCCGGAGATCTCTGATCCGGAAGCACTTCAGCTCTGTTTTGTGAAAGGTTCAATCCCTCCCCCAGCTATGGCCGCCTCCAGCATGAATGAGTCAGCTTTTTTATTTCGTTTCTTGCATACCTTAGCCCCTCACAGTCTGTCCCTCACCCTGTCCTTTCCACTTTGGAGATAAGCTGGTCTTTTCAACCCACCTTGCTCCCTGGTTGCCAGGTAAGTGGCTGTGAGCAGTAGTTTCTGCTCTTTTTCCTCTGTGAAATCCTCTCTGGGCTCTCAGCCTCACCCCCCCCCCCTTCCGTTCCTGTAAGCAGAGGAGATTCAGGCACTCCTTACCAGGGTTATTGTGGCTTCCTCTTTGCTCCTTGGTTTTTGAGAGCTGTTCTTGCAGTTCAGTGTTGGTTTTTCATGCTGATTTTTCCTAAATTGATTTGTATTCCAGTTTGGTGTTGAGAGCTGGGCATCTTTGCGTCCGCCTACTTCGCTGCCATCTTCCCACCGTCGTGAGTGAAAATTTTTCAAAAGATCATATTCTTCATTTTTATGAGTATAAATTTAATGAAAACCATTTATGAAGTATTTTGGTTTGTATTTTGTGTTTGTTGATTTTGGACTGCTATTTACTTCCCTATATACAGTATATAAAAGTTGATTTTACAGTTAATATGGCAATGAATATATCCTAGGAATGTGATGAGAGTACAGTTATGTTATAAAAAGTCATAGAGATAAAATATTTCTGTGGAATTTGTTAATGGAGATTGCCAAGTGGAGTCATTAATATACAGGGAACTACAATCTAGTCAGGAGCACATGGAGATGTTTGTCTTATATTTGTCTTTTCCAGTATGTTTCTCCATGAATTTTTGAACTTCTTAGCTGTGTTTGAATTTATTCTCCTTCTCATTGTGACAGTCAGACCTTCTATTTTTCATACTGAGAAAGGAGCCAATGTTTTGCCAGCCAACTTTTTAAATTTGTATATTGGCTCATCCAATTCCTAGTAATTAAGCTAGAATTCTTCACTTACATTAAAATCACTAGAGTGAGGACAATACATCAAGAACCAGCTTTATAACCCTTGTCTTTCTCTTTTCTCCCCAGACCACACTATAAGGTACTACCTGAATCTCTGTCTCCCTGTTACAATCTTTGACCTCAAATATATGCTTTTAATTTTTTGTTTAATTTAAACCTCTTTCTTGTTTAACAAAATTTTAGAGAAAGACAAGTAGAATATGACCACATAAATACTTTTTATTTATTTATTTCTAATTAATTTCAGAGATTTGTTAGGTATAAGCCACTTAACATGAAACTAAAATCATATTAAATTTAAATATTTTATTCTAATAGTAACAAAAAAGTATTATTTGAGGCTCAGAAATTAGTGCAGAGGCTTTACGATTAGAATACCTCAGGTCTACACTGTTGTATAAGTACTGTGCTAACCGATTGTGCTACTGATCCTGGTCCTTCATATTTGATAAGCACTTTTCGTAACTCCATAAAGCCATTAGTTATTTCTACTTCTCGTGTATATGTTCCAGTCTTGGCAATATGATCCACACGTGATATCTGTAGGTATTTGTGTTTATGAACCATGATCTCAGTAAAATCACAGAGAATCTCGCTATTTACACTACTTTGTAAATGAAAACACAAAGGCATACACAAATCTTTTTTCTGCCTTTATTCTGATGACCTTTTTCTCTTGGGCTTATTCTCTGACTTCGGCAAAGAAGACAAATCAAACTTGCTTGATTTTTTTTTCCTGCTTTTCTTTTTTTAATGTTAATAAAATTTAAAATCAACCAGGATTATGCTTAAAACAAAAACCAATCACAAGACTATAGGAGGAAAACAGAAACTCAGTATTACTATTTCAAAAACAAAATTCTAGATGAAGCTATGCAATGTAAATATTATATTAACTCTTCCAAGATAGAAGCAATTTGGTAAATTGCTTTCACTGCACTCGTATTATGGAAAGTTTAATTTAACTTTGCAGAGTATAAATTTGACTGCTTGAAGGAAGCCAATTAAATAAAATCTATATTTTAAAAAATTAGTCCAAGATTTGACATAATCTAAACAAAACAACTCATTCAATTAGTTAAACATTTCAACAAATTTGGTGTGCATATAAAACTACAACTTTCATCGACTTATTACTTTAAACAGAACGTGTTGAAGCAAATTTCTGGCAGGTGATTATAGAATTGGGTTATCAGCATACACTAAGCAGTTAGTTTTATAAAAACTAAAAAATTTCTGATGTCAGCACTATTTATGAATTATTAATTTATGTGCGGGCATAAGAATGATGCAAATAAAAGTGATGTGAGAAAGAGTGCCAAGGTTCAGCTTGCAAATACTCAATTTTTTTTTTGCCCTAATCCATTTCTATTAAAATGAGTAACACTCATCATTTTTTTCTCTTATAACATTCAAAAGTATGGCACTTGGGAAGGCTTTCAGTGTTAAAAATATGCTATTGAGCATATTCTGGTATTAATAATAACATACACTAATAAGCTGTATTTTTATTTATAGGTGTAGCAAAATTTTCAAAATTGAGTAAAGCTTTATAAAATTGTCTAAATGTCCTAAATCATTTTTTTATTTTTAATTTATAGAATAAGTAAGAGGCTTTAAACTATCCTAGTCAATATTTACCTATTTGGCAACAAAACATGTTTTGATACTTGATATAATAAACATAATGTTTTTATGCTTATTACAATAAAATGTGTAACATTTCTGACTCCTTGAGGTATTAAGGACTTACTCTTGGGTTCCATCCCAGCTAACAATGCCTTGTTTTCCTAAAATGTATTATCCTTATTCCCCCACCCACTCCTTTGAAAATTGGGAAGCATCACATGCTGTGAGGCTACAGATCCCAGACCATACTTGCCTTTATCAGGTGAGCACAACTCACCCCAGTCCTAGAGATTTTTTCTCCTAGGAAGGTGAAACTGAATGTCAGAGATACAACCCAGTCTCTTCTGATGAGTGCTTCTGAGAGTGCTTACACATGCTTGTTTTATCATAACACAATTCCACGTAGCTAGTTGGTGCCCTCGTGCCAGTCACTTCAGCACTAGTGGGAAGAAGAAATAGGTGAGGCCAAGATCATCTTAAAATCATACCAAATAAGAATCTGATACACAAAGCTTGTAACATTATCAAGAGCCACCCACATTTGTCTCAAATTTCTGTAAACTGGAGAGGAAAGGGGTATTATGTAGGGAAGGTATGACCTGAATATACTGGCTGCTTAACATTACAACCATATAGTTTATCTGAAGGTGACATTGAAGAAAAAAAGGTATGTTTTTAATTGTACAGTAGATAATTCAATTATATTAAGTTCATATTATCTCTAGATGTCAAAAAAATGTTGACTGTGAAAGAAGTGGATCAATTATACTGGACAATTTTGTGCAATTTACTCATTTTATGAGATCTGCAATCACAGCCAATGGGTTTGGACTGCAATGTAAAATGAAAGTTTTGACATATTTTTTCCATAATTATTAAGTTATAGACATGTAAAAGTGGAAGTTATTAGATACCAATCTAATATTTTGTGTACCTAGAAGCAGAAAAAACAAGTTGCTTATGAGTGTTATCATAAATTTCTGAATATTTGAATTAAATATCTTATTTAAAAAAAAGGTTTCTGTCTCTTGAAATTGAGAGTGAAAACTTACTGAAACTGTAGTATTTATTTCAAAATTCTTGAGTATGCCCTAGGTCTGGATCAGTTTCTGCAGAATTTTATTTGTTTTATATTTTTTTCCAACCTGTCTTACTGAAAGAGAACAAAGCAGGGGGAACTACCCTGAAACATTTCTACAAGCCTCCCAGAATCTTTCAGAAAATGCACCCCCAGCTGTTCAGCTGCTCAAGTCAGAAGATGGAAGTCATTACCAATTTCTTAAACACACATCCAATCAATCACAGAGCACTTTCATTACTATCTAATCTATCCACTCCTTCGACTTCACCTTGTACTAATTTTTATCAATTTATCATTAGTTTTCATTGTATTACTGGAACACTCAGTAATATTTTTTGTGTCTCCATCTTCTCCTGCTATAATACATTCATCATGATAGTCAAAATAAACGTTTAGAAATATAATTAACTCCATGTAATTTCTGGCAGAAATTTTTCTCAATAATTTCCCATTGCCTTCCTTGTAAATCTTAAAATGATATGGTTAACTGTGGTGGTCCAGCCACGACAAGTCTATTATGGGATCATCAAACGGGAAAAGGTATGGAATTGAAATAAATGATAGACAGGGACTTAATGAAGAGATACACACACACACACACACACACACAGATGGGGTCAGGAGGACGCCACAGCGAACAGTCTCTACTGTTCCTTAGCCTTAACATGCCTGCTCCCAGAAACACATCCACTTTTATTATAGAAAAATTTGGTCCATCAGCAATTCAATTAAGTTTCCAAGGCAACTCAAAGACAACCCCCACCATACCATCCAAATCTACTTTACACTAATAAGAAACTAGTCCCAGCCTCCTCTGGAGAACATGGGTGAGACAAATGAGAATCAGGTGTAGCTCTTTGTTAACTAGGCAAATGAGGTGGGGTTTGGGTCCAGCACCTCAGTCCAGATTGCAAAAATACCCTGTTTATTTATTCGGTCCCCAACAGTTAACTGCCTAACTCTCCAGGCACATTTTACATTTCTATCCCTTTCACTATGAACACTCTACATCATGGTTGTAGAAGCTCAGAAATACTGATGTTTTGTACCACATAATCCTTTGCTGTGAGAAGCATTAAAGAACATTTAGCAGTATCTCTGCCTTCTACTCACTAGATGCCGGTAACATCACCCTAGTTATGACAAAATGTCCCCAGACATTGCCAACTATCCCCTGAAGGGCAGTCATCCAGTTTAAAAACCACTGCTTAGGTACAATGTTGTTCTTTTATATTTTATAACAATGTTCTTTTATTTTTCTACCTCAAATTTTTTTAAATTATTATTTTCTTCCTGGAATGTTTTCTGTACTTCTACTTATTTTTCCATGATATAAAGTCACTTTCTGCTAATGCTGGTTGGTTTGTTTGATCTCTGACTTTTTGATTCATTTTTTTATTCCCTAATTTCAATCCCCACGTCCTCTCATATCAGTTGTGCCAATGTGCTGTGTTCCTGTTCATCCCAAGGCCTTTGCTCATGCTCTTGAAAGTTATCTGATAATTATCCCACCTTTGTCTCAATGTCTACTCATAGCCTGCATTATATCCTTCAAGGAATCTGCCTTAGCACCACAGACTTAATTGCTCTGAGTTTTGTTGTTGTTAATATGTCCCCATAAATAATTGTATTCTTCTTATTCAGAACAGTTGTTTGAGAGTATGTTTCTTGTGTGTTGATTTGTGTAACAATCTGACAAATATATTTCCCATCCACAGTCTTTGTCTTTTTTGTTGTTGTTTTTTTTTTGTTGTTGTTTTTTATTCAGTGAGAGAAAGGGAGGAAGAGACAGATTCCTGCATTTGCCCGACCAGGAAACACCCAGCAAGCCCACTAGGGGGCGATGTTCTGCCTCTCTGGGGCATTACTCCATTGCTGAGCAACTGAGCTTTTTCTTGCTCTGAGGTGGAAACAATGAAGCCATCTTCAGCACTTGGGGCCAACTCGCTCCAATGAAACCGTGGCTGCAGGAGGGAAAGAGAGAGAAAGAGAAACAAGAGGGGGAGGGGTGGAAAAGCAGATGGGTACTTCTCCAGTGTGCCCTGACTGGGAATCAAATTTGGAACATCCATAAGCCAGGCCAACTCTCTACCACTGAGCTAACTGGCCAGGGCCTCAAATCTTTGTGCTGAATGAAAATAACCCTGATGAATTGTGTTTTGTTTTGATTTTACTTACCATTTTACTTCCAGCACCTACCATAGTTGGGCACATAGTAGACACTCAATATATTATATATTTGGTGAATGGGAATGAATGAGGAGTCCACAATTAGATTTGGATGATTAGTGAGCAACGATGCTTCCAATATGGATTGGAGCTGCCTGAGAGGAGAGATCTTGTTCTTATTTGGGGTTGTTATATCTACAATGCCAAACACAAGTTCTCAATATTTACCCCTAAGGAAATAAATGTTCCCAGAAAAGAACTCACTTTTTAAAATTTAAAGATACAGAATTTTTAAAAATATTATTTAGAAAATTAAATTTCACAGGGTGACATTGGTCAGTAAAGTACATAGGTTTCAAGTAAACATTTTTATAGCATTTGATCTGTTGATTATATTGTAAACCCATCACCCAAAGGCAAATCATTTTTTATCACATTATATTTATTCCTCTTTACATCCTTTTCCCCACTCCCTCCCCCACACCCCATACCCCCTACCCCTGGTAACCACTTCACTTTTATCTATGTCTGTGAGTCTCAGTTTTATATCCCACCTATGTGTGAAATTATAGAGTTCTTAGCTTTTTCTGATTTACTTATTTTACTCAGTAAAATGTTCTCAAGGTCCATCCACGTTGTCATTATGGCAATATGTTATCATTTATTATGGCTGAGTAGCATTCTATTGTACATATGTACCAATCTTCTTTATCCAGTCCTCTATTGAGGGACACTTTGGTTGTTTCCGTGTCTTGACCACTGTGAATAATACTGCAATGAATATGAGGGTCCATGTGTCTTTACATACCAAAGTTTTTGACCTTTTGAGGTAGGTATTCAGTAGAGGAATTGCTGGGTTATATATTAGTCCTATTCTTAAGTTTTTGAGGAACCACCATATTTTCTTCCATAATGGTTGTATTCATTTGCATTCTCACTAGCAGTGAATGAGTTTTTAATTTATAAAATTTTTATTAAAAATATACCTTAGATATCTGCTGGACCATTGTATTTGTGTGGTTGTTTTTTTTTTTTTTTTTGTATTTTTCTGAAGCTGGAAATGGGGAGGCAGTCAGACAGACTCCCACATGCGCCCTACCAGGATCTCCACCAGGCGGCGATGCTCTGCCCATCCGGGGCTTCGCTCTGTTGAGACCAGAGCCAGTCTAGCGCCTGAGGCAGAGGCCATGGAGCCATCCCCAGCGCCCCAGCCATCTTTGCTCCAATGGAGTGGAAGAGAGAGACAGAGAGGAAGGAGAGGGGGAGGGGTAGAGAAGCAGATGGGTGCCTCTCCTGTGTGCCCTGTCCGGGAATCAAACCCAGGACTTCCACACGCCAGGCCGACGCTCTACCACTGAGCCAACCGGCCAGGGCCTGTGTATTTTTTCAATATGGATTGTAGATGAACATGCACATATTCTCAGTACAGTGTAAGTTAATGATAGGGGAATGCTTGAAACTTGTCTTCTGATATTTAATTAAACATTACTGTATTAGTTTCTTAAACTCGTCAGCCAGATATCTTTGAAAACCTACAAAGTTCTCAGTGATATATATGTTCAAGACTCTAGTACACCTACAAAAACCTTGAATTATTAATATACATCACTTTTGTACTTTCTATTTTGCTTTTCGGCTCAGTCTCTGAGTAGAAGCAAATAAAATTTTTTAATAACTCCTTTTGCAATAAGTTGATATTGTATTAGTATCATACAGTTAACATATAGTTTTAATAAAAATGTAACTTTTGTTGTTATTATTGTCATATTCAAGAAACTTATATAACCAATATAAATATAGACTCAAAGATAAAAACTCCACAGAAAAATAAGGGGTTCCATATTTTGAAATAATTTCACTGATTTCCAGGGCCCCTTATTACCCAGAAATCATTTGACCATTTATATGGATTATAAAACAGAGTTTTATCAACTTATGTATTTAGGAACACTATAATAATAACTGATTCCCTAGAAAGAAGTGAGAGTCCTATATAAGCTTTAACTTAGTCAATCTCCAGTGCTCTGGGCAACCAAAGTAACAATTATCAGGGAAAAGACTATAACTCATTAATACAAAAGCATTAGCATAATACTGACTCTGATCCTAAGAAAAACATATGTAAAAGGAAAGTTAATTACTCTCTGTTGTACTAAATAATGAAAAGTAGAGTTTATAAGACATGCTTGCAATTCCCTTTGTGCACAAAAGACTGCATGGATTAAAAAGTTCCAAAACCTAGCTATTCTGTAACTAACAAGCTGCTATAGGTGTGCTATTTCAAGAAAATTACTTGTTAGGTTTCGGAGGATGAATCACTTGCTATGTTATTAATCATAAAATTATGTTGTGCAAGTCCCGTAGGGAGATATATGTCTGAGAAAAGCCTGTCTCTAGACTTCACAGAACTAGGATTAAAAATATGTCTCACATCAACATTTTGTTTTAGGAAATTGGTGTTCACTTCAGCAAAAAACTTTGTGTTCATCACATGTTCAGGGCCTTGGATACAAACTATTTTTGAATTTTTTTTTAAAAAATATATCCTACTTTCTGCTTTTTTAAATTTTATTTTATTTATTCATTTTAGAGAGGAGAGAGAGACAGAGAGAGAGAAGGGGGGGAGGAGCTGGAAGCATCAACTCCCATATGTGCCTTGACCAGGCAAGCCCAGGGTTTCGAACCGGCGACCTCAGCATTTCCAGGTTGACGTTTTATCCACTGTGCCACCACAGGTCAGGCTTGTTGAATATTAAATTTAGTATTTATATATGTACTGCTAAAGCAAGTATTGAATATTAAATCTAGAGAATAGCATTCTTTCCAAAAATAAAAGTATTTTCCCAAATAGAGATCAACAGTGCCCTCCTTTGATTGATTTACATTAAGACCCACCCCCAAAGTCAGATGACTTGAAAGATATGTGCTTCATTCTAAAATACCACTATATCTAAAAGGCAGTTTTAAAAATAAAGCCCTACTAATGGATCGCCAGTAACTTAGTAATAACAATATTAAGCCACTCACTCATTTATCAAGTCCCACTTTTTAAAGTTAAATATTCATATGCAATCAAAAAATATTGTTTTAATTTTCTAAAGTTAATTTTTGATCAACAGCCTGACCAGGTGGTGGTGCAGTAAATAGAGCGTCAGACGGGGATGGTGAGGACCCAGGTTCGAGACCCCAAGGTCTCCAGCTTGAGCATGGGCTCATCTGGTTTGAGCAAGCTCACCAGCTTGGATACAAGGTCACTGGTTCAAGCAAGGGGTTACTCAGTCTGCTGAAGGCCCACAGTCAAGGCACATATGAAAAAGCAATTAATGAACAACTAAGGTATTGCAATGAAAAATTGATGATTGATGCTTCTCATCTCTCTCTGTTCCTGTCTGTCTGTCCCTGTCTATCCCTCTCTCTGACTCTCTCTCTCTCTGTCTCTGTAAAAAAAAATTGATCAACATTGAGGAGCCACTGAGCCATTTCACCTGCAGATGTTGTAAAGTACCAAAAGGCTACAGAATTAATATTAATATTTTAGGAGGCTTGGAGAACATTATTAATTTGGGTTAAGGTGTGCAGAGAAATTTTGAGAATAGTTTCTGTACTGTGTGATTAGCATAACCAGGATGGCTCTTGCCATTGTATTGTAAATGAAAAGGGAAGGAAAGCATAGATTCCCTGACATTCCACCACACCTGTGGGGAAAGAAGTGAATGGCTAGCCAGGTGCAGGAAGGGAAAAGCCAAAATAAACCTTTTCTTATAGCAATGAGCCATTTGCGGGCATTTGTCCCCACGGAAACTACCTCTCTTATGTAAATGCATGTGGTTAATACATCTGACTCTGGACAGAGAGATGGTGGATGAACACAAGAAAATATAGGAAGGCCTTTTAATATGTAAAGAGATATCTTTCTACCATTGTGTTGACTTGTAAATTTTGTTTTCTCCAAAATGATGTATGGTTTGCAAATTGAACGTGGTCCTATCATGTTAAAGGACATATGACTATAACCAATAGCAGTAAGGGGCTCCTAATTGCAATTTTTGCTTCTGTACTTCCCACTTACAAAACTATAAAAACTAAGTAGAACAGAGGGCCAGCGCACTCTCCGTCAGATTTCTGTCGGAGTTCCCGCCGCTTGGCCAAGCTAGACAATAAAACTTTAATGTGTAAACGACGGACCTTGCTCCTGTCTTCCATATTTCGGGTCTCTCCGAATTTGGATTAACAACATATATATTGTATTAATTTTAATGATTATTATAAATGAAAATTAGTGAGTCATATCAATATGTTGTTTATAAAGGACAGAAGCATAGTTCTCATCTTTCTGAATTTTCTGTATTTGAAAGATCACACACACACACACACACACACACACACACACACACAAACCAATATGGCAATATGGTGAATAAGAAGTCCAAAATTCTGAATTAAAATTTTTCAGTAAATAGCTATGTGGTTTTAGTAGAGCCATTTGGTTGCACCTCAGCTAGTTAAAAACAAACAAAGAAACCAAAACATAAGGATGATTCAGTGAATTATCTCAAACATATATTTCAAACTTCTTTATATTTGGGAAACAAAATGATGTCCATCTGAATGAATGACAATGAGCAAGAAATAATATTATGTCTCAAGTGTTATTTATAAAAATGAAAAGTATCAATTTAAGTTTAATAAAAGTAATAGAAAATTCTTGGTGCGGGTATTCTCACAAGTGTACACATTCTCCATAAATGGCTCACATTTTTTTCTAAGATCCAGGGCTGCTGCTTCTTTTGCCTGCTCACTCATTTTAAGAGGCAAAAAGTCATCTTTTGTGGAAAGCTGTGACATACTTTAACAATGGCTTGATTCCTTCTTTTGTAAATCTTACCTATTTAGTCTCTTATTTTTTTGGAGTTGGTTATATGCCAATCCAATTAAGCATAAACATACTTGTCCCAACTGAGAGACACAGCACCTTTACATCCTCATGTTTGTTAGGTTAGGTGAGTAGTTCTCAAAGTGTGCGCCAGGGTGCACACTAGAAGATTTTCAGGAACCCTATAGTGTTCCAGAGAAATATGTGCCTGTTGGGGACCAAAAAACCAACAGGGTTTTTGGAGTTGAGATTTTTGGAGAACAGAGGTGTGGGAAATTGGCTGTACGTTAACAGTCTGCCCAACCCCCACTTCACTTCCCTGATTAGGTTGCAAAAGGCTGTTAAGCTGTGGTGCTGGATTGTATACACTACCCTCCATGTTCCCTGAAAAGACTGGAGGCAAGTTTCTTCTATCCTTTGTTTAGTGTAAAGTTAAGATGATATGTATGGAGGGGGTTTTCTGCCCTTGGTAAAATTCTTGGGTTGCCTTGGAAACATAATCAAAGATATCATTGATTTGCTAATGGCCCCACTTTGCCCTATAAATAAAGAAAGATGTGGTTTTGGGGCATCTTTGTTCTTGCCAGCAGCAATTACAGGGCCCTCCACACCCCCTATTTTCTTAGTTCTGCACCATTCCCACTCAGGACCTGGAATTACTAGCTGCGCTGGTTCACGGCATGTGCCTAGATATAAAAATAAATATAGTTACTCTATTATACCATTTCAATGCAAAAATATACTCTTTTTGTTAACACATCATTATTATATTTATTATAAACATATCATTATATTATTTTTAGATAAATACACCCAAATAAAATGGATAGATTTCTCAAAAAGAAGCATGATATTGAAGAATTCAATTCTGGAAGTGAGCAAAGTTAAGTGTAAATAAAATAGCACTTGAAGGCTGATGGACAGAATTTAATTTATAGCATTTGCCATCACTTAACACTGAACAGTATGATTGGATTAGAAACTCATTCATGGAAGCTTCAAGTGATTTTGGTTTAACATTAACAGAAGGAGAACTGGCAGCTATATCCACTGATAGTGGATTGATGATTGAACATAAGGAACTGTCTCTTGAAGCCATTTGGATTTCTATAAAAGAAGAACATATAGCAATATTTATAAAGGCTTTGAACATTTTACTACAATTTTCAACATCCTATTTATATGAATTAGGATTTTCTACCCTCAACACAATTAAGAGTAAAAAGAGAGGAATTCTTCAAAGTATTGACAAGGAGATGGGAGTTTGTCTTTCAAATATATGCCCAAACATTAAGAAATCGCTAGGACACATCAGGCTCATATTTCTCATAAACAAAAGAATGAAAAACTTAACACATTCGTGCCAGGACCTGCCAAATTAACTAAATCTAACTAAGAATTTATCTATATATGTAAAAAGATAAATTTTCTGTCTTTTTTATTTTTAACCCTTTTTTTTTTACAAATTCTAAAAAACATAACTCAAAAAATGTAACATAAAAATGTTTTTTAATGTCAAAATAAATTTAATTTTGTTGTATTTATTTCATTTAATTACCATAAAGGCATGCTTGGACTTTATATTTTTTCTTTAATATTTGATTTAATTATTAAAACATATTTCTCAGAAATTTGTATATAGTGCACCTACAATTATTTGTAGGATTTTAAATGTACCCCGTCTTCAAAAAGTTTGAGAACCACTGGGTTAGGTAGTTAGTTAGACATAAACTGGGACAGGCAAAAGAGTCAGAGGAATAAATTGCCCCCCTGCATTACAGGTATATGGGATTACCTCACCACACCCAGACTGATGGTCTCCAGTTCTCTGATATGGTATCAGTCACATAACAATACAATAAAGACTATAAATAAAAAGAAACTAGAAGAAAAGGAAAAAAAATGGGAATAAGAAAACCAGGAAGCAAAGCCCCAAAATACCTAAATTCTGTAACTAAACTGAGCGCTCATTGTTGCGAGTGAGTTGCTTGCTCAGGCCTTCCTAAATCTATTTCTGCATGGCTAATAAACCCCTTCTTTCTTTGCTGCTATACTTTGTCTCTTGATTGAATTCTTTCTCTCAAGCAAGACAAGAATTGAGGTTTCATCACTTTACTAGTAACATGTTCAGTATTTAAGTTTAGTTTGGTTCCTTTAGTTGTTTTTCATAATAGCTTCACCTATTGCTAAGCAGTGTTTATTCAAAATGACCACTCCTACTTTGTATTTCAATTCTTTACATTAGAACTCTTGCGATAGTTTTTTTTTTTTAATTTTTCCACATTTACTTCCTTTCAAATGCTTTTACAATAGACATCTTCACATCTGCATCACAATAATCGCTCCTGTGTTACTCAATGATGCTTTCCCAGGTGTTCTCAAAAGTGAAGTAGTGCTGCTCTCTTCGCTATTTTCATCACAGCTCTCGCTTTTGTTAGTTCTAAAGAAATCACAAATCTAACAACTCAAACAGAAGTGTATTTCCTCCTGAACTTTTTCCTCTTTCTGTCTTCATAGCTCAATAACTGGTATCATACATAGTTAAGCGCTCAAGACAAAAATAGGAATTACTCCCATTTTCTGTTTTTATCTCCTTCCCTTATCACTTACATGCAGAACAGCTATGTCCTCTAACTCTAAAATGGGTATCAGTCCCATTCTGCTTTTGCTGCCTCTGTTTCTGTGTTACAGTTAACTCGACTACCTTCTTTTGCCCAAATTGCAATAGTTTAGCTGGATTTTCTGTCCCAATAAATTTCCTTTGTTCACGAATTTAAAACCAAATGCATATTCTGTAAATTATATACAAATTGGCAGCTGCTTATTTTTCTTGACACATTTCCTCCCATTCTTAGCAATATGAGTTTTTGTTTTTTTGTTTGGTTTAATGCTTGGTGTTCTTACTATTTTACAAAAAAAAATACAAAATCTTTAATTTATTACTATGGTGGTGCCTTTATTTTGTTCTTTCTGTAAGGGATATAATCTTCCTAACTTTGGTTGGTTGGTCCTTTCTTGCCATACTTTACATTGGGGCAACTTCTTTGGTTGTCAAAAGTACCAAGTACCATCCATATCTTCACCCCAATATATTCCAATTACTTCGTTACTATTTTTTTCTATTTTAATACTAATGTAACTGACATTTTCATTTTTTTTAATTTTTACTTTTTTTATATGCTGTCATTCCACAATAGAATATACATTCAAAGGCATACAGGGACTTTGTGATATTCACCTTGACTTAGCATTAAAAATTAAAAAAAAATACTTGTTTGATGAATGATTGAATGAAAAAATAAATCTATTTTGGTAGAAAAACTTTTTTATATACTAAATTACCTAGAGAATTATAGATAGAAATCACCTTAGGGTTAAGTATCTTATTTGTCTACTCATTTTATAAATTAGAAACAGAGGCCAGGATACATTATGTAACTGAGGCCAGGATACATTATGTAACTTTCTAAAATTCATAAAAATAGAAGAATTAAGACTGGATGTGTACTCCTTATAGCATGCAGAGAAGCTGAGACAAAGAAATAAATGAGATGAAGGTAGTTTTCCATATGACTTTCTTCTTTGTTACTTCATCTGTTTTTATCTGTCACATAACCTATTACTCTATTCAGTAACTTCATTTCATTCAAATTCACTCCTATAAAGTAATATCATAGTAATTGGTTAGCCCTAAAGGATAAAGAGTTATATCGACTTGGTGTTTTATCTCAGTAAAGAGCTCTTAAATGATCAATACCACTCATACAACAGAAGTTGAACAAACTAAAATTCCTGATTTTTGAATCTGCTAGAGATCCATGAGGTCACAAGGCAAACCATCACTCCAAAATCTGGAAACACAGATAAATACAGACAGTTGTAACTGACATCTATGAACTTGGACCAGAAACTATTGGAGACATAAGCTGGTAGCAACACTTAGATAGTAATTTTGAAATATTTATGGAAACTGAGTGTAGACTAACAGGAAAGTACAAAACTCATGTGAGCTCTGGACTTAGGGGTCCTCATACATTAGTGGGTTTTACATCCAGAAACTCTGTAAGTTTTCATGTTGAAAAGCCAAGAAAAATCCCCTGTGGCTCTAGCAGAATGAGGGGGGAAATTGTGAAATACATTTAGAAAATTATACAATGACAGATGCTTACCCTAGAGAAATGTCTTTACCAAAGCCTTAACCTACCTAGGTAAAAGGCAAATACAGTATTCCAGTCCCTATAGCCTTTCTGTCTCACCTCAGGGGGAAAAATCCTGAAAGCCACTTGTGAAAGACATAGTCCAGGAACTCAGGTCTACTAAAAAACTGAGATATAATCATAACATAACAGATCACATTTCCTCCCACACATGTCAGAGCACCATATCAACAGCGGTCTCCATAATAGAATGAATTATAGCTGAAAGTTCTATATGACAGATCCTAAGGAGGAGTTTATGGGAATCCACTAAGAAAATTGTTGGTTTAAAAATAACAACACTAGCTCCAGCAAATATGAAATGTAGCTCAATTCCTGGCCAAATTAACACAAAGCCTTACATTAAAGTTATATTTACCTCAATTCCTATTATCTGTTATATCAGAATTTCAACAAATTTATAAAACATGCCAATAGATAGAGGAAAACAATCTGAAGGATAAGAGCAAGCATCAGAATCAGACTTAGATATAACACAGGTTTGGGGAATATCATATAGGAATGTTTAAATAACTGTGATTAATAGGTGAAGGACTCTAATGTAAGAACAAATTTGTAAATGTAAAAATAAAGATAAAAACTCTCATAAACAATCAAAAGATAATATTAAAAATTAATAAATTTTAAAAAACTGCACATAAATAAAGAATTTTTGATGGGCTTATGTGAAGATTGGACCCAGCCAAGGAAAGAATCAGTGAGCTAGAAAATGTCAATTAAAAACTTCACAAACAAAATGCAAAGAAAAACAAAAGATGAACAAGAATACAACATAATATGCAAGACCTTCAGTGTAATTTCAAAAAGCTTAAAATATGTGTAATTGAAATACCAGATGGAGAAAAAAGATGCAAGCACAAGAACTATTTAAATATTAATGGCCAAAATTTTATAAAATTAATGACAGGCACCACACCTCAAAATCAGAAAATACAGGAACAACTTTCAGGAAAAATAAAAAAAATTCTACATCTAAGTAAATAATACTCAACTGAAGAAAGTCCAAGGCAAAGAAAGTCTTTATAAAAAATATAAAAGATAAAAAAAGTTTAATATATAAAAGAATAAGAATAAGAATTACAATGGACTTTCATCAGAAACCATGCAAATAAGAACAGAACTGGGTAAAAGAATTAGAACTGGAGAAAAAAAAGTCTTAAAAAATACCTACCTAGAATACTGTATCTAGTGAAATTATTCTTTAAAAAGGAGAAATTAAAATTTTTCTAGTGAAACTATAGCTATGATAATTTATTTTGATCAGAATTATCCTGCAAGAGGTACTTTAAAAATTTCTTAAGGTAGAGGAAAATGATAATTCAAAACTCACTTAAAAACTCAGGTCAACACGGTTTACAGCTTGATGGTTGCCAAAGGAAAAGGGATTGGGGGACTGGGTGAAAAGGGTGAAGGAATTAAGAAGCACAAATTGATAGTTACAAAAAGTCCTAAGGAGCCCTGTCTAGTGGGCTCAATTGATACAGTGTTGACCCAGTGTATGGATATCCTAGGTTCGATTTCCGGTCAGGACACAAAAGAGAAGCAACCATATGCTTCTTTCCCCAGTCTTCTCCCCCTTCTTTCTCTCTTTTGGTCCCACAGCCAGTGGCTCAATTGGTTTGGGTGTTGGCCTTGGGCACTGAGGATAGCTCGTTGGAGTATCAGCCTCAGGCACTAAAAATAGCTTGGTTGATTTGAACATTTGTCCCAGTCAGGGGCTGCTTGGTGGATCCTGGTGGAGGTGTATGCAGGAGATAGGTGTATGTCACACTATCTCCATTCCTCTCACTTAAAAAGAAAAAGAGAAGAGAGAAAGGAAGTCACAAGGATATATAGTTTGCATAGGGTATATAGTCAATGATATTGTAATAACTATATATGGTGCTAGGTGGGTACTGGCAATATCTGGGAGTCTACTTTGTAAAGTTTATAATTATCTAACCAGTATGCTGTGTACCTGAAACTAATGCAAAATCCTATTGAATGTAAACTATAATTGAAAAGTAAAATTAAAAATAAATAAAGAAAAAATAAACTTTCTGATTACTACAATTACAAAGTGTCTTTATTATGTGTGAAATAGTGTACTATTACTTGAAGGAGGATTTACATTAGCTATAAATATACATTGAAAACTCTAGGACAACTTTATTATTTAAAAAACTTATAAAGAAAGAAGATAAAATGTAATTATATAAATTCTCAATAAAAATAAGACTGCAGAATGAATATAAAAATTAAAAAATGTATCTTATAAAAGTATTCTATAAAAACATGACAGTGATCAGGCTATATCAGTAATTGCTTTAAATAAGAATGATCTAAATATGCCAATTAAAAGAGAATATCAGAGTGGATTTAAAAAAATAACACACAAGATGCAATTATTTGTCTTAAAAAGTACATCTTAAATATAAAGACTGAGAAAGGTTAAAAGTAAACAGCTTTAGAAAGATATAACATGTAAATCCTAATGAAAAATAAGCTGGGATATTCTGGACTATTTATATTAACTTCAGAAAGAACAGATTTCAAAACAATCTGGGAAACTATCAGAAATTAAGTAAGAGATTACATCATGACAAATGGAGCAATACTCCTAGAAGCCAAGCATCTTTGATGTATATGTACCGAACAACAGTGCATCAAAATATGTGAGGCAAAAACTGATAGAACTGGAAAGAGAACATGAAAAGCACACTATTGTATTGGAGACTTGACCACCCTTTCAGGAACTGATAGATCAAGTGGACAGAAAATAAGGAGGTTAGAGTTGACCTGAATTGCATTATCAATCACATTGACCTAAATGACATTTGTGAAATAGGCCATCTAATAACAGCAAAACATACATTCTTTTAAGCTCATATGAAACATTCACCATGATAGATCATATTCTAAGGTATATAACGTATCTCAACAAATTTAAAAGAGTAGAAATCATTAAAGTATACTGGTAGACTACAATTGAATGATCTAGTTATCAAAAAGGGATAGATGGAAATCCTCAATATTTGCAAATTAAGCACAACCATTCTAAATAACATATGGGTCAAAGAAGAAGTCTCAAAAGAAATATTTTGTAGCAAGTAAAATGAAAATCCAATATATCAATGTGTTTGAGGTCCAGTGAGAGCAGTGCTTGGGTAATATGTATAGCACTAAATGAATATATTTAAAAGAAAAAATACCTGAAATTAATCATCTAAAATTTCACCTTAGAGAATTGAAGGAAGAAGTTAAGCCAAAATTAAGATGAAAAAAGAAATAGTAAATATTAGAGCAGAATCAATAAAGTTGAAAGGCAAAAATAGAGAAAAATCAATAAAACCAAAAGCTTGTTTTTGAAAAGATCAATAAAATTGGTAAACTCTTAGAAAGCTTCATTTTTTAATAAAAAAGACAAGTTATCATTGTCAAAATAAAAGAGTGTCATCACTAATAATTTCATAGACATTAGAATTATAAAAAAAGAACATTATACAAAATGATATGCCCACAACTTTGATAACTTAGAAGAAATGGACCAATTACTTAAAATAAATAAACTACCAAAGCTCACATGGGGAAAAATAGATAAATAGATCAATATTAATTAAAGAAATTGAACTACTAATTAGTAGCTTTCCAAAATATAAAAGAAGTCATTAAGCTTATATAGTTTCCTGGTGAATTCTACCAACAAAACAAAACCAACTCTACATAATCAATCCAGGAAATAAAAGCAACACTTTTTTAACTCATTTTGTAAAATCAGATTACTTTTATACAAAAAACTTTGTAGATGTAACATGAAAAAACAAAAATGCATATACCAATATCTCTCATGAACATAAATGGAAAAATCTTCAAAGAATACCAGACAAATATAAACAATGTATTAAAAATAAAGACACTATGACCAGGTGCGATTTATTTCAGGTATTTACTCCAGCTAGGCTCTTTCAACATTTAAAATCAATCAGTATAATACACCACACCAGCAGGTTAATAAAGAAAAATAGTAAAAATGTATTCATTGATGAAGAAATACATTTGACAGGATTCAAAAGACATTTAAAAAACACAATAAACTAGCAGTAGAGGAAACTTCTTCAACTTGAAAACCAAGAAATGAAATATTGGTGCCCCACCTGAGGTGGTGCAGTCGATAAAGCGCCGACCTGGAACGCTGGGCTTGCCCAGTAAGGCACATATGAGAGCTGATGCTTCCTGCTCCTCCCCTCCCCTTTCGCTCACTCTCTCTCTCTCTCCTCTTTAAAAGTCTTAAAAAAAAGAAATATTGGGTATAAATCTACCAAAAATTTATAGGATCAATATATAAAAAACTACATTTTTTATTGAAAATTTTCAAAAGAAATATAAATAAATAGAGAGATACTATATGTTTATAAATGGAAAGATTCAATAGTGTCAAGGTGTCTATTTCCTTTTAACTTAATATAGAGATTCAATGCCATTCTAGTAAAAATTCCAACAAGTTATTATTTTGTAATTATCAACAATATGCTTCAAATATTTATTTGGAAAGATAAAAAACATTAAAAGACCAGTGAAATACTAAAACAAAAATAACAAAGTAAAGGACTTAAGCTACTTGATTTTAACATTTCTAATAAAGCTACAATAACAAAGGGAAAATTGTATGCAAATTTGTCCTTCTTTACCCATTATCTTAATCTACATCTTTTAAATATTTTTGGTTTTATTTATTTGGGCTTATATATCACATTTATGCTTCTCTTTCTTGATTTTTCAACCTTAGCTATTTGTTGAATGCTTACCTTTCTACACAAAGAATTCAAAGTTGTAAAAATAAGACTATTACTATGGAAATATAAACACCTTGTCTGTATTCTCTTCCCTTTGAAGAAAATCATTTTAGTTTTTTTTCTTAAGTTATTTATAAAACCCCATCATATTTTTATTTCTTCCTGTACTCTATAACAGATTGTTTCTTCTATCCTTCCCTCCATGAATTCATGGATAAGCTTCACAGCTGTATGTTGAATATAATCAATAATATCAAGTCATCAGATCCAAGAGGCTTAGTTCAAACCACTAATGTCAGAGACACATCATCAAGCAAAGGGAGATAACAAGAAAGCGCAGGTCACTTCTTGTGTGGAAAGCTAAACAACTAGAGGTGAAATTTCCTCCCTTTCCTTTCTTGCTTCCAGAAGGGTAATCTTGACGACAGTCCAGAATGAGGAGGATTTTCTGGAAGCCACAGAAAGCTAAATTAAACGATGCCAGTTTTTCCTAGCCTGGTTTGTTTCTTGATACTTAATGCAATCTTTCAATCAAGTAAAGCTCTGCTAGCCTACCAATCCTTGATAATTAATAAACTAAAAGAGAGGATTTTTAGTAAATGCATTAGAATTTGAAGACCTTAAATAAACTAAGAAAGAAACGTCACCTAATCTTTATTTCTACTTCCATGCTCTTTCCTTTCTCGGGAAAGGATTTGATGTCTTGATTTTGCTTCAGATTTAAAAGGACTACAAATTCAAACAAACAAACAAACAACTAATGAAAATTTGGGGTTTCTACCCATTAACAAAAGGATAATGTGGCACAAATTCAGAACACTTCCACTTCTAACAGTCACCTAAATAAATCACAAGTGTAAAGTCAGAAAAAGAAATAATTTATTCAACATTTTTAACATAAAAGAGATTTTGAAAAGTATTACCGAAAGGGCTTAGAAAAGAAGAAGTGTTTTAACAAGGAGAATCCTTGATTTAGTGTAGCTGTTTGCTTGGTCTGAAGCATCTGGCCTTGCCACTTAACATGACCTTTTTAGTTCAACATCAAAAAGCAGTTCTTTCTTCCTGCCTTGATTACTGCTTCAGATATTAATTAACAACAAGATTTTTTTTTTCCATGTTCAGTTATTACTAAAAAACCTGAGAATATCAAGTAAATGCAGTAGGGCCATTTTCAATTCACCTGACAGGTGTGTTTGCATATTCTAATGAGATTCTGCCACATCAGAGAGAACCCTTTCATCTAACATTCACAGTGGACCTTTTCAAACCCACCCTAGTCTGTTAAGTTTTCAGTGTGTTTGTAGGTAAAGCAGCCAAAATCTACGGAAATGCTTTATTTCCATCTTGTAATTTTTATTTACATTAATTTGCATGGCACAGAGTTGGCCATTCCTGATGGTTTACAGCAGAGAAGAAATACATTTAATATTTTTTAATGATTAATGGTGATTCATGAGGCATTGCTGTGTCTAAAGAGTTCAGAGTAAAACAGACTTGACAGATATCTGGCTATGATGATCAAGAAAATGGGTTATTTAGTACATGAATTTCTCAATTGCCAATCCATTTTGTTGAGGCACATTCATAGAAAATTTATTTTAGCTTTACAGACCTAAAAATTGTATGGCATAAAATATTCAAGGAAATGGTACTTTGGGAAATCAAAAAGTCACCATATTTCAAAGAAATATTGGGGTTTGAAAAATCAGATTTTTTACATGTATTTGTATAAACATATAGCTACATTCACGATGAATCTGGATGACTTATTTTATACAGTCATGAAGCTTAAACTTAATTACACAATTTTGAAAACATAAATTAAATCAAGTGATCTGATAAAGAGTGAAAAACACAGGTGCAAAATTAAAACAAAACAAAGTAAATATCACAGAAAGACACATTTGAAAAATTTTGAAAGGAGAGGAGTGAGTACTTATAAACCATTCTACTTTTTACTTTCAGTACACTATTCAATAAATTACACAAAATATTCAACATTTTATTAAACAGAATGTGTATGAGATGACTTTATCCAACTGTAGGTTGATGTAAGTATTCTGAGCACATTCTGAACTAAACTAAACTATGATGTCTCATAGGCTAGACATATTAAACTCCATTTTTGATTTAGGTTTATTGGGGCATAACCTCATTATAAATTGCTAGTAACTTTGTATAATTTATATAAATTTTCACAGATAATTTTTAAAACACTAGCAGTTACATAGTAAATGAATATGTTTTATTTTAGCCTTTTGAGAAATATCCTCATTTTACATGTAAACAGAGTTATCTCAATTTTGGAGTGATAGTCGTTACTGAATGCATCTTATAGTTGCATAACCAGAAAATAAAGCATAACCTACTAAAAACTAGGCCAAAATAGGCCTTTCTCAATAATCTACCAGTCTGAACAAACAAAACATCAATCAACTTTTTGTTATATAATTACTTTTAAAAATACATATTTATATTTTGCAATGAAGGGGCACACAAAAAAAGAGTCAAATATTTATGAAGTGTTTATTTCTAAATAGTTGACTGCAAAGGTTTTTCTCAGAGATAAATTATTTTTATATAAATTCTATCTTTGGATTAGGAATAGGCTTCTTTTGGGCTCTAAAAAGAAAACCTTTTCCTCATTTCCATTTTAATAAGGAAAAATTTTCTCCTCTGAAATCAACACAAGTTGGACATTTTAAACAGTTCTAAAAATTCAGCAGATAAATGTCCCAGAGAAAGCTAGTGGTAGTATTTTCAGGGGAATACAAACAAACCTGTTCACTCACTCAGTGAAGTAAAAGAAGGTATTTATTTATTTATGCTGCCTGTTTACAATAAATCAAAAAAAAAAAAAAACAAGCAAAAGCTATATTTAAAGAGTTAAAGAAATTTAATGTTATTATCAACATCCAAATTTGTTTAGAGAAAGAAATAAAAATAAAAAAGCATTTGTATTTTTAAAATGTGTTTAATACATTTGCATAAAAATATTTTAATGTCATTAATTTATTATAACCTTTTTATACCCTTCTGCTTTACATTCCATTTACCTATCTTGCTGTGTGAATGCATCTTTTTTTATGCACATTATAACAACATGACATTGTTATTTGAAAATTATATGTTCACTAAAGCAAGTATTCTAAATATTGCTTTCTGAGGAAAATTAATAGTTTTGACTATTGAATATTGGGAAGTTATTAATATGCTTAGAAATTAGATTTTCTTTTTATATTAAGTTAATTTTAATGAAAACATAGTTATCATATCTATGACTTTAAGTGTTTACTACTGGTGCTTTAGCATTGTGGGTAATATTTTTCAGCCTTTATATTCTTAAGTAAAAAATGTATCTTTAAATAATGCAGAACATATATTATTTATGTGGGTTTATGTCACCAGCATCAAAGATAAAAAAATGGAAATCTTTAAGACTAAAATAAAAATAAATATTCATATATATAGTTGAAATTTCTGCAGTATTCCAGATTTTGTCATGAATTTGGCTGTAGTACCAGTAAAAATATGCTTGTTGTATTTGCAACAATGTCCTTGGAGTATTAACAGTGCTGCTACTCAGAAGTCATTTAAGTAAATATGACCATATTATATTAGACCAGAATGAGACATCAGAGATATTCCAGGCCCATTTTATAATTTTGACCATAACTTACCTCAGCACTCAGAAATTATTTGATTTGCTCAATGTAATGGGTAATTGGTGATCCACCTGAAACCAGAATTAATAGACCCAAGATTTCTAAGTGCTACTCTACTTGCCTCTGACTTCTAAGATCAGCCTGTTTTGACTGCTCTCATATAACATCACATAAAAATATGCAAAAATTAAGGAGAAAGAATACGTTGGGAACAATAATTAAATAGTCATCATTTTCTTTCAGAAACAACATCTCAAATTAATGTTTCAGGTTTCTTTGGATAAATTTTCACATGTGGAGTCTCTGAATCATAAGGATGTTTCATTTTTAATTATTTTTTTCAGGAAGAGATCTGTTTATTTTATTTCAAAAAATGAATAATGTACAGAAAGTGTTTTGAGATTTTTACATGGTATCCGTTTCAGAGTGGAATGTAACAATTTATTGATATGGTTAAATATAAGGTCACTGAGAAGATTGTAGCAATTGCCACTGTTTTATTTTTTGTTTTTTTTTAATAAAGAAATTTTTATTAATTTTAATGGGGTGACATCAATAAATCAGGGTACATATATTCAAAAAAAAATGTCCAGGTTATCTTGTCATTCAATTATGTTGCATACCCATCACCCAAAGTCAGATTGTCCTCCGTCACCTTCTATCTAGTTTTCTTTGTGCCCCTCCCCCTTCCCCATTCCTCCTTTCCTCCTCCTGCACCCCGTAACCACCATACTATTGTCCATGTCTCTTAGTCTCGTTTTTATGTCCCACCAATGTGTGGAATCCTGCAGTTCTTGTTTTTTTCTGATTTACTTATTTCACTCTGTATAATGTTTTGTTTTGTTTTGTTTGTATTTTTCTGAAGCTGGAAACGGGGAGAGACAGTCAGACAGACTCCTGCATGCGCCTGACCGGGATCCACCCGGCACGCCCACAAGGGGTGATGCTCTGTCCACCAGGGGGCGATGCTCTGCCCCTCCGGGGCGTCGCTCTGCCGCAACCAGAGCCACTCTAGCGCCTGGGGCAGAGGCCAAGGAGCCATCCCCAGCGCCCGGGCCATCTTTGCTCCAATGGAGCCTTGGCTGCGGGAGGGGAAGAGAGAGACAGAGAGGAAGGAGGGGGGGTGGAGAATCAAATGGGCGCTTCTCCTATGTGCCCTGGCTGGTAATCGAACCAGGCACATATATTCAGTATGTGATACCAGGCCAACGCTCTACCGCTGAGCCAACCGGCCAGGGCCTCACTCTGTATAATGTTATCAAGATCCCACTGTTTTGTTGTAAGTGAACTGATGTCATCATTTCTTATGGCTGAATAGTATACCATGGTGTATATGTGCCACATCTTCTTTATCCAGTCTTCTATTTTTTTTTTACAGTGATTAAAGCCTTTAAGCAAACTCTTGGCCAATACAACAAGAATCCATAAAAGAGTAGTGTCTTTAACAAGTTCACCAAGTCCATGTTGGCCCCAACACCATGCCAACTCCCTGATAAATGCAACCCAACCCCATTTCAGTCTGTTAGGAGCTGTACCAAGGAGTAGGAGTCCAGGAAATGTCCACATCCAGGAAAAGTCCGCATGACACTGGAATTGTTGTCACAATTCTATGCTTTGCAGCTCATGTCCAATTCTCAATGACTGCTGCTTTCAGCTGATCATAATTCAGGTAGACTGGAAAAGCCATCTGCAGCATGTGTGGAGATGAAGCTTCTGTTCTCCTCTGCCTGGAGAGATGAGACCAGGTTGCTTTTCCCTGGAGCTCTGTGACTGTGGCTTGGTAAAAAGAACCTTGGGATACACTAAGCTGGATGGCAAAGGTAGATTCATAATAGAAGTTGACAAAAAGGGGAAAAGAGAGATTTAAATTAGGAGTAGGTCCCAGCCTGAAATATGAGTGGGGCATTGAGGTAGGAGGAATAAAAGAAACACTATATATTAAACAAAGCAGCAGAAAATAGGACTATCAACACCCACAACACAGATCTTTGAGGGAAGAATAAAAAACCTGACTATTCAGGCAAGACGTAGTTAAGTAGCCCTTGTGCAAATGAGATCAATTTACCTGCTTCTTGGAAGAAATACCCTAGGCTCGTCCACAGTGTCGTAGATGGGGCCAATGGCCCTGGGCACCTTCAGCCTTCAGTGGCAAACCCCAGCATTCTGGGCAAGGTTAGGTCATAGGTGGCTGGAGCAGTGCTGGAAGAGACTGAACACTCCCTTAGAAGAGCAAGGGGGAAGCCTACCTTCCAGTGTCCCTGTTTCCTCACAGCAGAGGCATGTAAGTCTGGCAGGCTTTAGCTCAATGACCTTCCTTTCCACTATTGAAGCAGGACCCAGATGGCATCCTATGAGACCCCCTTTGGGTTGTTGGAGCCTTTAAGGGCATATCCTAAAAACTGGTAGTTCCCCCTGATCTCTATTGGGCTTTTTCTGCCTCTTGGTATCTTAAAAGTCATGCTCAGAAGATCTCGCTGAGGGGGTTGTGGATCCCCATCCACCTATATAAACCTTTTCCATATATCTGGGACTATTTGGAAAAAGACAAAACAGTGTTATTAGCTGGATCAAATAAAGAAGGTAGTAATTTGCAGGAGAAAAAGATTTGGCATCTCCTGTTCATCAGCATTCAAAAGAAATTTAAAATTTTTTAAGTAAAAAGCATGGTATGGTAGACACATAGGAGTTCCAGGCTATGACTCTCCCCTTTTAAATTTTTTTAAATTGACCTTAAAATATTTGCTGGGTACCCTTTAATAATACCTTGACTTTAAAGATTGTAAGAAATACACATAATTTGAAAGGTTTTACAAAATACAGTAAATGCTTTTGCTCCATATGCAGGCGCATTGTCAGTTTAACCAGTTTAGGAAATCCAATAATAGAATAATGAATACAGACAATGAACTATAACATGCTTAGCAGCCTCTCCTGTTCTGACAGAGGTTACTATAAATCCGGAATATGTATCCACAGTAACGTGGACATAGGACTGTTTGCCAAATGAAGGTATATGAGTAACATCCATTTGCCAAAGTTGTCCTGGAAGGGGTCCTTGAGGGTTAACTCCAAATGAAGGGACAGATTGTAGTATAGGACCCCTTGGACAGGATTTCCCAATCTGCCATGCTTCTTCATGAGAAAGTTGAAACTGTTTACACAGGGCTGCAGCGTTCTGGTGATGAATAGTATGAGACTGAATTGCTCGATCTGTCATGGTTGCTCCAAATAATTTTCTTTTGGGTAGCTTGATCAACAAGGGCATTCCCTTGTGCTAAAGCTCCAGGGAGCATGGAGTGAGCTCGAGTATGTCCTATAAAACATGGAGTTTATATTGACATACAAGTCTTTGAAGAAGGAGGAAGTGCTGAAATAATTCATCAGCATTTGTCCCTAAGACCACAGTCTTTATAGTGGAAACACCATAAGTAAATATTTGCTGTCTGTATATAGATTAAAGGGGGAATATGGCAAATGCTGAAAAGGCATGATAATGGCATATAATTTTAGTGTTTAAGCTGATTTTAAGTTGACAGTTTCAGTACAAAGTTGTCCATTGATTTGCAAGAGTGATTTGCCATTTAGTGGAAGATTCCCAGAGCCATTGTTGTTGATCCTTTGAAAAAAGGAACAATAATTTTGAAGCTCAAAACCTATAAGCTGTAATAACCACCTATGCCCCTTGATAATCCAGGAGGCAACAAGATCAAAATATGGAAGTGTATTCCATGGGTTTTTAGATGGTTCATTGTGCCCAAGCTGTAGCTGCTCTTGTACCAATTGAGCAGCTGCCCTAAGTTTCTCCTGAGAAAGGGGCCGTTTGTCTATCCATACAGGATTATCTGATTTCTAAGTAATTGGGTCTGCACAATGCATTATTAAGGTAGCAGGAGCTACCAAGGCCCCTATGCTAAATTTTGATATCCTAAAACACACCTTCTGGTATTGGGTGACACTTCTATGGGGGTGAGAATTCCTCGCTGTTCTTTCCCTAGTCCCTTGGTGGGCAAAAATCCCCAATTAAGCATTTGAGTACTGACTAAACCATTAGGACTGACAAGCAATGCTCCCATATTTTTCAATACATCTCTACCCCACAAATTAACTGGCTATCCAAAGAGCACATAAGGCTTAAAAAATCCAGAATGACCTTCTTAATCTTCCCAATGTAGAAAACTAGAACTTTGTTGAGGGCATTTACTCTGCCCTACAACTTGTAATTCTGTGGCTGCTGCATGAGTGGGCCAAGAAGTAGGCCAATGTAGCTTAGCAATAACAGATACATCAGCTCCAGTATCTAAAAGTCCTTTAAATTTATGCTCATGTATTATTAATTCCATTTTAGGGCATTCCTGACCTATTTTTTTTTTAAATCCAATTGGCAAAATCAGAGGAGCCAAATCATCGATTTGCTTGGGGTCCCTTTTGCAGGATGTGGCCTGAGAAGCAGAATTAGCATCCTTATACTATTCTTCTAACTGTCTGAATTAGCCATGAGACAAATACTTTATATATATAATTTTAATGGGGTGACATTGAAAAATTGTCTTCTGTCACCTTCTAATTGGTTTTCTTTGTGCCCCTTTCCTCCCCCAACCCCCTCCATCTCCTCCCCACCACCCTGTAACCCCAACACTGTTGTCCATGTCTCTGAGTCTTATTTTTATGTCCTACCTATGTATGGAATCATATAGTTCTTAGTTTTTTCTGATTTACTTATTTCGCTCAGTATAATGTTATCATGGTCCATCCATGTTGTTGTAAAAGATCCGATGTCATCATTTCTTATGGCTGAGTAGTATTCCATAGTGTATGTGTGTGTGTGTGTGTGTATGTGTGTATATATATATATATATATATATATATATATATATATATATATATATATATATACATCAAAGCTTTTTAATCTACTCGTCCTCTGATGGACACCAGATCTTTGCTATTATAAACAATGCTGCCATAAACATAGGGGTGCATTTCTTCTTTTCAAACAGTACTATGGTGTTCTTGGGGTATATTCCCAATAGTGGTATAGCTGGGTCAAAAGGCAGTTCCATTTTTAATTTCTTGAGGAATCTCCATACTGTATTTCACAGTGGCTGCACCAGTCTGCATTACCACCAGCAGTGCAGGAGGGTTCCCTTTTTTTCCACATCCTCGCCAGCACTTATTCTGTGTTGTTTTACTGTTGAGCGCCATTCTGACTGGTGTAAGGTGATATCGCATTGTGGTTTTAATTTGCATTTCTCTAATGATTAGTGATGTTGAGCATTTTTTTCATATGCCTATTGGCCATCTGTATGTCCTCTTTGGAGAAGTGTCTATTCATTTCTTTTGCCCATTTTTGGATTGGATTGTTTGTCTTCCTGGTATTAAGTTTTACAAGTTCTTTATAAATTTTGGTTATTAACCCCTTATCAGATGCATTGTCAAATATATTCTCCCATTGTGTAGTTTGTCTTTCTATTCTATTCTTATTGTCTTTAGCTGTGCAGAAGCTTTTTAGTTTGATAAAGTCCCATTTGTTTATTCTGTCTTTTGTTTCACTTTTCTGTGGAAACAAATCGGCAAATATATTGCTGCGACAGGTGCCAGAGAGCTTATTGCCTATGTTTTCTTCTAAGATGCTTATGGTTTTACAGCTTACATTTAAGTCTTTTACCCATTTTGAGTTTATTTTTGTGAATGGTGTAAGTTGGTGGTTTAGTTTCATTTTTTTGCAGGTAGCTGTCCAATTTTCCCTACACCATTTGTTAAAGAGGCTGTCTTTACTCCAGTGTATGCTCTTACCTCCTTTGTCAAATATCAGTTGTCCATAAAAGTGTGGGTTTATTTCTGGGTTCTCAGTTTTGTTCCATTGATCTATATGCCTGTTCTTATGCCAGTACCAGGCTGTTTTGAGTACAATGGCCTTATAATATAACTTGATATCTGGAAGTGTGATACCTCCTGCTTTATTCTTCCTTTTCAAGATTGCTGAGACTATTCATGTTCTCTTTTGGTTCCATATAAATTTTTGGAATATGTGTTCTATATCTTTGAAGTAAGTCATTGGTATTTTAATCGGTATTGCATTGAATTTATAAATTGCTTTGGGTAATACAGACATTTTAATGATGTTTATTCTTTCTAACCATGAGCACGGTATATGCCTCCACTTGTTTTTATCTTCCCTGATTTCTTTTATTAATGTTTTATAATTTTCCGAGTACAAGTCTTTAATCTCCCTGGTTAAATTTATTCCTAGGTACTTTATTTTTTTGGTTGCAATGGTAAAGGGGATTGATTCCTTAATTTCTCTTTCTGACAGTTCATTGTTAGTATATAAAAATGCCTCTAATTTCTGCATATTGATTTTATATCCTGCTACCTTGCTGAATTCATTTATCAGGTCTAGTAGTTTTTTGACTCTGACTTTAGGGTTTTCTATATACAATATCATATCATCTGCAAATAATGATAGTTTTACTTCTTCTTTTCCAATTTTGATGCCTTTTATATCTTTTTCTTGTCTGATTGCTGTGGCTAGGACTTCGAGAACTATTTTGAATAAGAGTGGTGAAAAGGGTCACCCCTGCCTTGTTCTTGATCTTAAGGGGATTTCTTTTAATTTTGCCCATTGAGTATAATATTGGCTGTGGGTTTGTCATAGATGGCCTTTATCATGTTGATGTATGTTCCCTGTAATCCCACTTTGCTGAGAGTTTTGATCATCAATGGGTGCTGGATTTTATCAAATGCTTTTTTTGCATCTATTGAAATTATCATGTGTTTTTTCTCCTTCCTTTTGTTTATGTGATGAATCACATTGATTGATTTGCGAATATTGTACCAGCCTTGCCACCCAAGAATAAATCTCACTTGATCATGGTGTATGATATTTTTCATATATTGCTGGATCTGGTTTGCTAATATTTTGTTGAGGATTTTTGCATCTAAATTCATCAGGGATATTGGCCTATAAATTTTTTTCTTTGTGTTGTCTTTGCCTGGTTTTGAAATCAGAATTATGCTCGCCTCATAAAAGGAGCTTGGAAGTCTTCCTTCCTCTTGAATTTTTTTTGAAATAGCTTGAGAATGATAGGAGTTATTTCTTCTTTGAATATTTGGTAGAATTCACTTGTGAAGCCATCAGGCCCAGGACTTTTCTTTTTTGGGAGATTTTTGATAACTGTTTCAATCTCATTTGTTGTAATTGGTCTGTTTAGGTTTTCTGATTCTTTCAGATTAATTTTTGGAAGATTATATGTTTCAAGGAATTTGTCCATTTCATCTAGGTTGTCTAGTTTTTTGGCGTACAGTTCTTCATAGTATTTTCTTTCAATATTTTGTATTTCTGTTGTGTCAGTTGTTATTTCTCCACTCTCGTTTCTAATTTTATTTATTTGATTCCTCTCTCTTTTTTTCTTGGTGAGTCTGGTTAAAGGTCCATCGATCTTGTTTACCCTTTCAAAGAACCAGCTCCTGGTTTCATTGATCCTCTGTATTGTTTCTTTAGCCTCTATGTCATTTATTTCTGCTCTGATCTTTATTATTTCCTTCCTTCTACTAGCTCTGGGCTTTACTTGCTGTTTTTTTTCTAGTTCTTTTAGATGTAGGGTCAAGTTGTGTATTTGAGCTTTTTCTAGCTTCTTGAGTTATGCCTGTAATGCTATAAACTTTCCTCTCAGGACTGCTTTTGTTGTGTCCCATAAATTTTGAGTTGATATATGCGCATTATTGTTTGTTTCTAGGAATTTTTAAATTTCTTCTTTGATCTCATTGTTTACCCATTCGTTATTTAATAACATGCTATTTAGTTTCCAAGTGTTTGAGTATTTTTCAGTTTTTCTGTTGTAGTTGCTCTCTAGTTTAATGCCATTATGATCAGAGAAAGTGCTCGATATGATTTCAATCTTAAATCTATTGAAACCGTTTTTGTGCCCGAACATTTGGTTTATTCTAGAGATTGTACCATGAGCGATTAAAAAGAATGTATATTCTGCTGTTTTAGGGTGAAAGGTTCTGAAGATATCTATTAAATTGAGTTGATTTAATATGTCCTTTAAGTCTGCTGTTTCTTTGTTAATTTTCTTTCTTGAGAATCTATCTAATGATGTTAATTGGGTATTGAAATCCCCTACTATTATAGTATTGCTGTTGATCTTGCCCTTTAAATCCATCAAAGTCTGCTTTATATATTTAGGTGCTCCTATATTAGGTGCGTAGATATTTATAACGGTTATATCTTCCTTTTGGATTGCTCCCTGTATCATTATGTAGTGACCTTCTTTATCTCTAACCATAGTCTTTGTTTTAAAGTCCATTTTGTCTGATATAAGTATTGATTCCCCAGCTTTTTCTTCATTTCCATTTGCGTGAACTATTTTTTCCATCCCTTTATCTTCAGTCTATGTGCATCTTCTGATTTAAGGTGTGTCTCTTGTAGACAGCATATGTATGGGTTCTGTTTTCTTATCCATGCAGCTACCCTATATCTTTTGATTGGATCATTTAATCCATTTACATGTAAGGTTATTATTGATATGTAATTGTTTATTGCCATTTTATTCTTTAAAACTGTATTCC
This sequence comes from Saccopteryx bilineata, assembly GCF_036850765.1. NCBI lineage: Eukaryota > Metazoa > Chordata > Mammalia > Chiroptera > Emballonuridae > Saccopteryx > Saccopteryx bilineata. The sequence continues at coordinate 40,120,314 of NC_089490.1, forward strand.
TCTTTTGCTATATTCTTTTTCTCCTTTGATCTATTTACAACAGGTCCCTTAGCATTTCTTGCAGCCTTGGTTTGGTTGTAGTGAATTCCTTGAGGTTTTTTTGTTTGTTTGTTTTTGTTTTGTTTTGTTTTTTGTCTGTAAAGCTTTTTATTTCTCCTTCAATTTTAAATGATAGCCTTGCTGGATAAAGTAGTCTTGGTTGTAGGTTCTTGTTCTGCATTACTTTGAATATTTCTTGCCATTCCCTTCGGGCCTCAAGTGTTTCTGTTGAGAAGTCAGAAGTCATCTTTATGGGGGCTCCTTTGCAGGTGATAGTCTTTTTTTCTCTAGCAGCTTTTAATATTTTCTCTTTATCACTTAGCTTTGGAATTTTAATTATGATGTGTCTTGATGTTGATTTCTTTGGGTTTCTCCTTAATGGAGTTCTCTGTGCTTCCTGAACATGTGAGATATTTTCCTGCCTTAATTGAGGGAAGTTTTCAGCTATGATATGCTTGAACAAAGTCTCTATCCCTTGTTCTTTCTCTTCTTCTTCAGGAACCCCTATAATGCAGATATTATTTCTCTTCATGTTGTCACAGATCTCTCTTAGAGTTTCCTCAGACTTTTTGAGTCTCTTTTCTTTTTTCTGCTCTGCTTCGTGCCTTTATTTATCGTGTCCTCTAACTCGCTGATTTGATTCTCTGCTTCATCCATCAGCTTTTAATTCTTTCCATTATGTTCTTTATTTCAGATACTGTATTTGTCATTTCTGACTGATTCATTTTTATTATTTCAATGTCCTTTTTTATATTTGGTATCTCTTTATTTAGGTGTTCATAATGACCATCTATTGTTGTTCTAATATCTATGAGCATCCTAACAATTGTTATTTTAAACTCTGCATCTGGTAATTTGGTTATATCTGATTCATTAGATCCTTTTCTGGGAATTTCTCTTGGTTCATTTGTGTTGCATTTCTCTGCCTTTGCATTTTCTCTATGTAAAGGAAGGTTTTGGCCCCTGGAATCCACTGGGTATAGCCTCTGTTCCCTAGGTGTGATCTGTCTGCAGGCCTGCCACCCCCTCTGCTGTTGCTGCCTAGGGCATTCGGGTATGGGCGTTGCCGGTGCCTGCCTACTGGGGCTGTTGCTGTGGTTTCCACCTCTCCTTCACGGGAGTGGCTGTGATTACGTGCTCGGGTGCACAAGCCTTGGTTGCCTTGACCTTTGCCCTGCCCCATGGGTGGCATTATACTTGGCCCTGAGGGCAGTGGCAAGCACCTTTGTTCAGCTGCGGGTCTTTGCCTATTTCCGGGCTTTCGCCCCACCCTTGCAGGAGGAGCCCACTCGTGGAATGGCTGCTAGCCTTGGCTCTACTGCCTGGGCAGGACTGTGTGCCCACGCTCAGCTCAGTAGCGGAACTTGCCTGTTCTGGGCTTTTGGCTCCACTCTTGCAGGAGGAGCCAGCTCCCAAGTCATGCCACAAGCCTCAGAGCCATGGGCTGGGCAAGGATGTGCTCCTGCACCCTTGCTCAAGGGCAGGTCTCCACCCCTTCCTGGGTTCCCACCTTTCTCCCTCAGGCTGGATTACAGGTTTCCTGCAGCTGGGTTTGACTGCTTTTGCATGCCCCCTCCTCCCCAGCTGGGCAAGACTGACCTCACACCTGGGCCCAGTGGTGGCCAGCAGGCTTCCGCCCCTGCCGACAGAACTGCACCTCCGTGTTGTGCTGCCAGCTGCCCTTTGGCGAGCCCTCAGCCGTGTAGGGTGCGGGCGCTTCAGCTCAGACCCTAACACTCACTACAGTAGACCTGAAAGCTCCCTCCTTCTAAGCGACTCTGCTCTGAGTGCTGCAGGGGAGCTTGTTTGGCTGCTCTCCTGCTTCCCTTTGCTGTTATTGCTGTTTCCAGGGGAAGTATTCACTTCAGATTTGGGGAGTGACTTGTCCCAGGGGTTAGGGTGGCTATCTCCCAAAATGTTTCTCCCTGTGCCTCTTAGATTACACTCTCTTCCTGCCACTCTGGTCCTCTCCTCTCTCCCTGTCCCCTGGAGCCCTAGGTGAGTTGTTGTGAGAGAAGTTTTTTGCGCGGTCCCTTTAAGAAGAATCCTGGGTCTGAGAAATCAGTCCATTTCTCACAAACAGTATCCTGACTTTTTTCCAGCTACATACTGTCCATACACCTCTTCTAGGCTCTGGGGCTGCAGGCTGGGGCTTTGTTCCTGGGACTCAGGACCCTCCCCTCTCTGCTAAACTCACTTCCAGCCACAGGAGTCTCTCCCAGCTGCTGTTTGCTCTGGGGAGCTGGGCAGCCCTCTCTGCATTTTTGCTTTTCCTACCAGTCTCAGTGTGGCTTCTTCAGTGTTCCTTGGTTGAAGAGTCCTCTTAGTTGAGTCCAAAGTTGGTTTTTCCAGATGATAGTTCTTAAGATTATTTTGTAATCCATTTTGGGTTCTGGGAGGTGAATGTTGGTACGTCTGCCTACTCCAGCGCCATCTTGTCTTCTCTCCATTTTTAATTTTTTGAGGTAACTTTATACTGCTTTCCACAGTGGCTGCACCAATCTGCCAACAAGGTGAAGGAATTAAGAAAAGAAGAAAAAAAAAGAACTCATAGATACAGACAACAGTATGGCAATAACCAGAAAGAAAAGGGATGGGGCTAAGTAGGAGAGGGCATAGGTGGAATAAATGGTGATGGGGGACACTTGACTTGGGATGGTGAACACTCAATACAGTATACAGATAATGTATTCTAGAACTGTACATCAGAAACCTATATAAATTTATTAACCAATGTCACCCCAATAAATTCAAGAAACAAGTAAAAAGAAAAAACTAACTCAATATAATTAATAAAAGCCAGACTTGAGGGGAAAAAAAAAACAAAAAAGTCCCTAACAATAGATGCATGATAGAGAACAGTTCATTGTTTCTATGGAACATTACCCCATAAGATGATTAAGGCCTGAGCCTTTGACTGACATCTGGAGTGGCTTTACAGGGTAACTGACCCAAATCTATTGCTTCTACTTGTTCTATCTCCAAAATTACATCTCTTTTGAAATTATTTAGGAAATGTGAGATGAGTAATGCATATGGAATCCTAAAATATATATTCAACTGTGATTTAGGGCAGAGAGACTAAGATTACTGATTGCAGTATTTTCTATACACTTTATTTTCCATATTTCAATTCAGACATATAAACTGCAGCTATTTCACATCATCCACAGGAATATGCTTTTCATTTCCTCATAGATTACCAACAAAGGAGAGGAGGAAAAGCCTACTGAGCAAGAAAGGAAGAGCAGCAGGCCTGCAGAAATGATACTTTTTTGTAAGTAGGAAGATGTTTATTAAAGGATAATGCATCAATATTCCTCATTTTCTCTATATAAGAAGAAGCACAGTTGTCTGTTGTGAATGATGGTGTGGATATTGGGTATGGTGTTTATGAAGATTCATTTAGGTTTAGAATAATCATCACGGGGAAAGCGTATTGTAGCTGACCAAGTGAAAGTAAATAGGTGGATGATTGGCACTGAAGGTTCTGCTGATGTTTGAGACTGTGCTTTTATGGAAGAATCAGAAAATATCTCTAGGATGCTGGAGTAGTTTAGAGTCTATCAGAAGTTAAAGTGGAACATAGGCACGTAGGCTGAAGACAGAAGAAAATGGAATAGAATCAGATAACGTGAACATATAAAAATGAGATTTATTTCAGTGACTTTGAAAAGTAAGTCTAAAGGGAAGACTATCAAGAAAGAACTGTTTGGAAGTGAAAGTGTAGAAATAATGGTATAGATCTAGACTTACAGTGGATTTAGATTTTTTAAAAATTTGTAAAATGTGGCCCTAGGGAATTGATCATTGAAGTTGAAGAAATAAAGTAACTATGATGAAGGGGTTTTAAATAGCTCATCTCCATGAAAAATAAAAAGACTCGAGTGCTAGAATGTGAGCTGCGTGGAGAAGAAGAGCAGAGCCCGATTTCAGTAGTGACTGTTGTGGTACATAAGCAGGTTCTTATTAAGTTATGGATTCAAGAAAGCAATAAAACATACATTTCAAAAGAATGGGAAAATTGAAAGTAAGTATAAGAGCAAGGTTAGAAAGTGACTGTGGATTACAAGAAAGCTGATCGCAAATCTTGATTCTGAGGTAGAGCAGGCTCTGCCAAGTGATTCATCTCTAGGCAGAGGGCCTCGGGATATAAGAGGTCAAAGAGTTTTTGTCCTTTTTTTTTTTGTATTCAATGTAGTTTTCTGCTTTTCTAATTCTTTCTTCAAGCCTTATAGTTAAATTTAATATTTTTATATCTCAAAATGACGCATTTCTTTTCTTTATGTTTTCTTTAATCTTTGCTTGGTATACACTTCTATAATACACCATCTGTATATTATATTGTGTGCTCACCACCCCACATCAAGTCTCCCTCCTCCACCATGTACCTCCCTCTACCCTTTTCCACCTCTCCCTATACTGTTTTCCCTCTTGTCATCTCCATTCTGTTGCCTGTGCCTACAAATTGTTTTTCTTTGCTTAAGGAGCCATCCCTAGTGCCCAGGCCATCGTTGCTCCAATGGAGCCTCGCTGCGGGAGGGGAAGAGAGAGACAGAGAGGAAGGAGAGGGGGAGGGGTGGAGAAGCAGATGGGCGCTTCTCCTGTGTGCCCTGGCCAGGAATTGAACCCGGGACTTCTGCACACCAGGCCGACGCTCTACCACTGAGCCAACTGGCCAGGGCCTAGAATGTTTATAATAAAATAATTTATCACACCAAGGTTTGTGAGGATGTGAAGCACTTAGATTCTTAAGTGTTTACTTGACTGAGTTTTATTCAAATCCAAATGTTTAATATGACTAAATTAAATTTATTAAATTATTTCAGTAATTTGGTATCATTTAATCAAATCCAAACGTGAAAGTACGAAGGCATTTTTACAAAAATATTTATATTAATAAACACATATATTTAATATTTTTAAAAATGAATTAAATCATTTATTTAAAAATTTGCTATTTTATATATGTAGTACAATTCAGTATCAATACACACAGAAAAAGTTTCCAAATTATACCAAAAAATTAAGACTTTTTGAATTCTATTTGCCATGATTATATAATCTATTTATGAAGCAATTGTATTTATGCATATAAAATATATTTCAACTGAATAAAACAAAAATAATTGTAATAATATACTTCACAGAAAAAATATATTTGGCTGAAATAATCAGGGATGGATTTATAGACTAGAGAGGGTTGAATTCAGTTCAGATCATATGTAGGGTTTGAATAAGTTAATCGGGAATATGGGAATAAAAAGTCATTGTTCTTGTTGAGAACTAAAATAATAATTTATAGCTATGAGTTAAGTCATAACTTGCATGACTTTCTTTTATTACCCAATAAACTATAAAATATTGTTGGCATATAGTAAAATATAAAAAGATCAAATAAATCATACAGATGAACATTAAATCTAATAAAAATTGTTGAAATAAAGGGTTCAAATATTCAATTAAATCTATTAGAATATTTCATATTAAATGACTTCATTCAACAAATATCTTGAATATATTCTATGAACTGAGTATTTTAGAGGCACCAGGGATGCCCTGGACTGAATTTAGAGTTAAATAAATTTTGCATTGAATTTGTTGCTTTTCATATTATATATATATATATTTACATATAATATTACATAGACTTACATATATATAATATTACATATAATTACATATAATATATATAATTACATATAATAATATTACATATTATTATATATAATTACATTAAATTATATCTAGAAAAATTTTTTGGGGGGGATGTAAAAATGTAGACTACTAAAAATTCAGTGAGAACATAATACATTGAGCTTTGAAGTGTGCTAAGATTTATGCAAGAGGATCACATTATTTTTTCCAAAACTGGTTTCTTTTAAGTTCCAATGATTGACTATATACCTAAAAATAAAGGCACCAAGGGTGCTTTTTTAATCAACTGTTTTATTTAATCTGTGGAACTTAAAAGAATGTATTTCTAGAGAAAAATTAATGCAAAATAGATAAATGTCTAATCCTTATGTTTTATACCTGACATATTGTATGACATCCATAATTTAAAAATAAATTTAAGAATAAAGCTCCCAGATAAATGACATGAAGGACAGGATACTAGTTTATTGTTTTTACCGAGACTAGAAAAAAAGGTGGAGGAGAGTGGGGAGACTTTGAGAACAATGATTAAGAATTCAGTTGTTATCCTGTTGTGTTTTAGGTGCTACAGTAAGTACAGATATTTAGGTATATGTACTTACAGATAAGTAGAGATATTAAGCCACATGGTACACTGGTATACAGTGCAAGAAGAGACTTAAACTGGAGTCATAGTCAGTCATGATTCATCAACACTGATGTTCAGCACAATAAGAAAATAGTATAAATTAGCTCAATAAAATCTGTTATATTAAGAATAGAAGAGCAGGCCCTGGCCTATTTGCTCAGTGGTAGAGCATCCACCCAGTGTGTGGAAGTTCCTGGTTTGATTCCTGGTCAGGGTACACAGGAGAAGGGCCCATCTGCTTTTCCACCCCTCCCTCTCTCCCTTCTCTCTATCTCTCTCTTCCCCTCCCTCAGCCAAGGCTCCATTGGAGCAAAGTTGGCCCCAGGTGCTGAGGATGGCTCCACGGCCTCCGCCTAGGCACTAGAATGGCTCCAGCCACAAGGGAGCATCGTCCCCTGTGGGGTATGCCGGGTGGATCCTGATCGGGTGCATCCAGGAGTCTGTCTGACTGCCTCCCTGCTTCTAACTTCAGAAAAATACCCCCCCCCAAAAAAAAAAAAGAGTAGAAGAGCAGACAGTACAACCCTGACAAAAGAAATACAAAGATGATACAACAGGTGGAGATAGCTACAGAGACAGAGTCAGGGTGATTAGAGAGGTAGGAGGGAATGCATGAACCCCAAAACACTATACAGCTACCAATCCTATATATGTATATTAAGGTATTCTACATGCACTTCACATTAAATAAATCTAATTAAACTTTTGTCTACTGTATTTTTATATAAAAACTAACTTCTATAAATATATTTATGGCACTTGCTGAGTATGTGCAGAAATATTGAGCTTTAGTAGAAAGTAACATGTATCCATTACTTAAAGTTAGATTTGTAATCATATTTGTTTTATGCATTATCATAAAGGTAAATTTATATTTTCCAAGGGGAAAACTAAAAAGAAAATTTAAAATAAAATAAACAATATTAGATTCAACCAATACTTTTTTTCTGAATTTTAATGCTTTGGATCTTTGAATAAAGTCACAATTCACTTTGGTGTTTTGAAAAATGTTATTACTATTATATATAATTTTTATAATTCTTGCTATCTTAACTTATAATTATGGTTGCAGTGATGCAAATTTTATTTGGAAATATGCTTTGTTGATTTAAATAATAAGCTGGTTTTTAAAAGAGGACAGAATTACCCTGAAAACTCCACATGCTCATTTTGTCCAGTCGGGGTTTTAAAATCATGCTTACATAAAAATTACCTGCTTCCTGTTGACAACTGCTCTATTAAATAAACATAGAATCTGTGATATCCTATCTGACTTTTTCGTGCTTTTCTTATTGATGTTGATGAAATAAAAAGAAAGACTACACTGATTTAAATTTAAGGAAATGATTATTTAAAATTTAATTACGTATATGCCAACTTTTAGGGAAAAGCAAATATAAACAGCGAAGTCATAAATTATTCAAAAAAAGGGTATTTATGATGGAAACAACAAGCCAACTTTTACTACAGCTTCTCTGCTGGGTGCTCCTCTATAGAATGATTATAAAAAAAATCGTGCCACGAATAAATAGAAAATAGAATTCTTTTAACTTCCTAAGGATAAGCTCCAGAGACTTCTCTCTGACTTTGTGTATTTATGCATGCACATCTCTTTTTTTATGGCAGATATTTTACACTGAATTGACTACACCAGACTATATTCCGGCAAACAAATTAGACTTCTGTGTATGATCAGATGAATATTCGTACTCTATTTTTCATTTTAATTTGGTGTATTATGGATTTGCACATCTAGTGCCAGGATTGCAGTACACCTTGCTGTAAGAAAATCTCGTCGTCTTTGAGGAGGCTATGGAGAGCATGTTCATATAGCTAGAAATGTCTTTTGCAATTTTATAAACAACTGGAGTATTATTTAAAATATATTTTCTCAAAGTTTAGAATTCATTCTTAGGCATAGTAGAAAGATGCTCTTTAATTATTGTTGTTTAATCCATCTTTTGAAATAAGTTTGTTTAAAAGACCATCTAGAATAAGGCTGTACATTTTTTATTTTTTATCATGGGTGTAGTTTTGTTCCACTTACATTTACAGTATTCAAAAGCTTCTAACTTTTTAGGTGGAAAAGTGTTAAAATTATCATGAATGAATTGATAAAAGACAGAGCAGATAAGAAAAAATGTGGAAGACAAGAGGAGACAAGGAGAAGATTGTACAGTGACAAAGACATGAAAACAATAAATTGAAAGAAATATAAAAATAACATCATAATAAATTGTCTTTCAAATATAGGAATCTTGGTATTAAAACTCCTGGGTTTCTTGGTACATTTACTGCCTGGTGGATCCTCATTGGGGCACATGCGGAGTCTTTTTCTCTGCCTCCTCTGCTCTCAGTTAATTTAAAAAAATAAAATAAAGTTATAACAACCTTTTCACTTACCCTTAAGTTTATAGACCATTTTACTAGTTATCCAGGAATAATACCTTTCAAATTAATTTGTTTCAAATTTTTGATCAAAAAATGATTTTGTACTAGGGTATAATGTAAATAAAACTTCAATCGAGAGATCGTTATGCTCATTCTTAGAATAGTGGATGAAGGACAAAGCATGTCAAAAGCCGTTAGGTACTGAGAATAATACTTCCTAGGAGTTAAGTGGTCAGGAAAGGACATCTACTCTACCAGAAGGCATTTCAGAAGTTTGCAGCAAAGTCAGTGGGAAGAACTTCATGAAATTTACCAGCCTGTGTTCTCTTCCAGTGCTTGCTCATGAATATGAGGATAAAAGTGGGAAAAGCTTAATGTTAGAGCAGCAATAACAGATAAGAGATAGTGCTGTAAAGGGGAAATGTCACATTATTCTCAATTTCCATATGCCTGTGAGATTTGGCAAAGAGCAGAATGTGGTAGGAGGGAGAAAGAGATGCACCCTGCACCAAGCTGTTGTATTAGCTTCACTGAAACACATTTCGTGAGACTCATAGGTAATTATGTATTCTTAAATTGAGAGCTGGATTCATTCACAACTGACAGCCTGCATAATTAGAAAAGACAGTCTCCAATCTTTCCATATGATTTAGTTTGTAAACAACATCCAAAACTTGAAAACTTGATTTCTTTAATGATGTTTATAAGAAATCTTGTAAAGTTTTTAAAAGTATTGTTAATTGTAAGGTGCTACTTCACATAGCAAGACTTAACTTTTGACCTACTGTCACAGAATATACAGCAGGTGAAATGAAAAAGCAATGTACTAAAAGACAAGGGACTGGGGTTTTCATCTTGTTACCACTAATTAGCTGTCTGAGCAAAAGCATCTCAATGTCTCTGGATATGAATGTTCTCGTCTGTAAAATGAAGCGGTTGTTGATCTCCAAAGCCCTTCCTAGTGCCAAAAATCTATATACATTGCATTGTCTTTTCTGACAGTGTAGATAGATTTATGCCGACCTATCCGTGTGCACTTTTCCGTTCTTTTCTAAGTATTGCTATGCTCCAGTAACCTTAACTTGCAATGTTTATAGGTATAGTCTTTGTGACAGAGGGGCTCAAAGTGACTTGTTCAAGAATCAAAATCCCCACCAGTGCCAATTAGCAAAGGCCCCAGTCAATGAAGTAACCTGGTGATACTGTGATGCCAATGATTCCTTAAGGACGTGTTTCCATGGATGTCTGTTTGACTAAAAATAAACTGCTTGCATAGCGAAAAAATCAATTAGAATTTCAATAACAATTGGATAAAGTATATTCTCTTGAGAGCGAAATTACAGCTTTTATTGCTTCTTCAACAATTTCACTATGATAGAGATAGAAAAGAAGGAAAAAGCTCAGTAAATAAGGAAATTATAAATTAGCACCCATGAATTTAAGAGTACTTCTGTGAGCTATATTAGAGTATATACATATGCTTAGATTTTAATAGCCCTCCCTAATAGACAATAGCTGAGACAGAGACATGGAAATGAGTGTATGTGTGTGTGTATGTGTGTGTGTGTGTGTGTGTATTATATATGTATATGTATAGCCCTGGTTCAATAGCTCAGTTGGTTATAACTTTTTTCCTGAAGCACAGAGTTTGCTGGTTCAATCCCTGGTCAGGGCACACACAGGGATAGATGACATTCCTATATCTCTCTCTCTCTTTCCTCCTTATTCTCTCCCTGAAATCAATAAATAAAAATTACAAAAAATAAAATAAAATGTGTCTGTATTTGTAGATATTTCATAGACCATGTCTTTGTCCAGTAACATCTCAAAATCACTAGTATGTCTGTGTCATAATAATTATGGCAATGTTGATATGCCATAATGATATTTTAATAAATGTGTTCAATTTGTGCTACAAATAATTATCTGCAAACAAAATGGTGACAAATGTACTTTTTAATATTACCTCTGAAATATGGTAAAAATTACAGTTTGTCTTATTTCTATTAACTGATTTATCCAGAGAACATTGATGAGAACAGGTTCATAAATTTCAAACCAATGTGAACTTTATTCTGTTATGTAGTTACAAACTCTATTACTGGTGTGTCAAAATCTCTTGTTCAAAAGGCTTTCTTTTGTTTAGAAAAAAATATTTTAAAAGAGAATGTAAATAGATCAGCAATAAACCTTTATGTCCTTTGTGAATAATGATAGGCCACCAGTGAGTCAGTAGTGGCACAAAATCTAAATTTATATGTATAAAAACACTGAACAGACCCTACGGTCCAATTCTTTACAACTTGTCTTTGGACCAACCAAAACAAATGGTTACTTCACTTTTTCTCCATTTCTTTTCTGCTTCTCTTCTAGGGTCTCTGTAATATAATTTAAAACATTTGCCACTTTGAAATACAATATATAAAAAAAAAAAAATCCAGCCCAACCCTATTCCAGATTAATTCATAACATACTAGCAGATTAAAGTGATTTAGTAAAATCAGTTTATTAACAGCAGAGTCAGAACATAGGTCTGTCTTCAAATGTAACAATTTTCTTCTAGCCTTCAGGCATTATAGCCTTTTTACAAACTAAAATCAAGAATAATTATTTTTAGTGTGCTTTTCTTTTGGTATTCAAAATCTTTGGTTTATTTATGAAGTTAAAACTCATTTAATGCTCCTGGAAATTAGATTTTTGTTGAGAAGATAAAATTAGCCAAATGCAAATGAAAAAGCCAAGGTTTTCAGCAATTAGAAACAGATCCAATAGTTTATAAATCTTCACTGAACAGATGTGGAGTAAGCACTAAATGGAAGGTCAAGGTGCAGCTATGCATCAGAACCCATGTGCCCAATATGTAGCATCTTGATCTAGAATCAGGAGAGAAAAATGTTTCCATATAATTACCTGCCCAAACTTCCAAGGCAGATGACAATTAGCAGCACCGTCCCCTTACCCAGACCTAAAGCACAGTGTCAATTAATGGAGACGTAAAAGGTGAGCCTATTAGAAAAATAAAGAAATTAACAATTTTTAAATTTCCAGCAGTTTGTCTCTATAAGGTTCACAATTTGAAGGGACAGAAAGAAGTCTAATATTAGAAGATTTTAAATAAAACAGCTAAATTAACAAAACCAATGCAACAGAATTAACAAACAAACTAACAAAAAAAATAGATTAACTCACAAAAATCTTTCATGATAGCTTTTGGCCAATTTAGCACAATCTAGGGTCTTTCCTAGTGCTTGTAATGATTTGTACCAAGAAATTTTGGCTTATGAAGAGTAAACCCATTTGAAATAAATTTAATTAGAGCACTTAGACTAAAATATCTGCCTTTTGTAGTATATCAACATGGAACAAAATATAATTAAAAACTTTCTTTATGGGCATATATTTGGGACGATGTATATGACAATATATACTTAACTGTATTGTGAAATAATATTACACAAATGTCACAAGAAGTAAAGATAAATGAGACTGATGAATCAGTCGTTACACTGTGGACATTATGATTGACATGATGATATGTGCCAAATTTTGCCTCTGTGACTCCCATTTTGCGTTTAAACCCAGTTCATTTATAAAGAGCTTCTCAGCATGACATGCTAGATGTCATTTGGATGGTCTTTGTGTTCAGCCTTTGAGTTGATTCATGTTTTCGTTCTATGGAGATAGAAGGCTGTAAGTAAAGATGAAAATGTCTGTGTTTTAAAATCCTGTTTGTAAGATGCTGGAGTGAAAACTGTACTGTTTGGTACTTAACTAAGAGAAGTAATAGTAGAAATGAGAAATTTCTCCTGACTTCCCCTCAAACCAACTCTCTAAGGAGGAGGAAGGAGACAGCTTTCAGAATTGTCAGGGACATTTTTTTTTAATTTTCTGTTGCATGAGGTTTTAGAACTGTTTCTATATATTTCTGTATTACTGATTCCAAATCTGAAATTTGTTTTTTGATGCATGCTTTAGTTTTTATGAAATTTTAATTTCTTTTTGTTACAGTTAATGGCATGCATTGCTTTTTAAATAAGAGTTAAAGGGCAACGACTCTTGGATTGAACATAACCACAAAACAATTAATGTTTTACAAACATCACTTTTACATAATTGTAGTTGTTTTTAAATGTAAAATATTATTATCTGATAAAAATACCCTCTTATTTTGTCTTAAGATTGAATCATGGCTCTTCAAGTAGGTGTAAATGTAACAATAGTCCTGACACTTTCTGTTAAATATGTGGCTGTTACACATTTCAACATCAAAGGCGCAATATTTCATCATTTGTGACACGTGCATATATTGTCTATTTTCAAGTTCCCTTTGGCAATCAAGACAAGAATTGGGCTCCCCATATTGTGTCATAATTGTGAGGAAATGCTTTGTGACTGGACAAAAGGAAAATGCAAAGGAATGCCTTTTGGTATTCCCATGGTTTGGCATGAACCTACAGACCACAGCAGTGACTTATTTCTGTTTGATCCATACAAAGGGCATCGGCAAGAAAAAATGGCATATGATCACATATCCTAATATTCCTTCAGCAATACAACCTATCCACACTCTGAGACACTCCTGGTTCCAGTTTTCAATGGTTTTATTTCTTCTAAGAACAAAGAAAGTGAAAATGGTGATCAAGTATATTTTGATAAAATGCATGAAGAAATGGTTATAGAATCTGAAGGGTCTTCTTCTAATGCAAAGCAGTCATTAACCAACCTGAATTGAATGACTTAGTAAGAGATTTGGGCCTATCAAAGAAAGCAGCTGAGTTATTAGCTTCCAAGCTTCAAGAAAAGAATGTACTTCACAGGTCAGCAAAAGTATCCCATTTCAGAAAGCGTGAACAAATTTTTGTGGGCTTTTTTTCTGAAAACAAACACTTTGTTTACTGTCATGATATCAGTAGTCTTCTCATCCAGCTAGGTGTTACCACTGACAGTCTAACAGAACGGTGGCTATTTCTTGACAGCTCTAAATGGAGTCTGAAATGTGTTCTCCTACACAACAGTAATGTTTATGCACCGGTCCAATTGGTTATTCAACTCATCTGCGAGAAGATTATAATGACGTAAAAATTGTCCTCGACTTTCTGAAGTATGAGGAGCATAATTGGATCAATGTGTGTATCTTAAAATAGTAAATTTCCTGGTAGGACAACAGAGAGGTTTCACGAAGTATCCTTGCTTTCTGTATTTGTGGGACAGCCAAGCTCGGAAGAAACACTGCACACAGAAGGAGTGGCCAAAACATGAAGCTCTGGAAGTAGGGATGCAAAATATTGTGAATGAACCTGTAGTTAATCAAGACAGGATCATTTTCCCCCCACTTCACATCAAACTTGGCTTAATGAAGTAATTTGTTCAGGCTTTGAAAAGAGAAAGTGAATACTTTCAACATATTATTTCTGCTTTTCCTGCCTTGTCTTTCAAGAAGATAAAAGCAGGTGTATTTTATAAACCTCAAATTTTAACCCTCATATGTGACAAAAAACTGCCAGGAAGATAAATACGGAAGATAAAGCAGCACGGTAGTCTTTTGTGGCAGTTACAAAGAACTTTCTTGCCAACATAAAAGCAAAAAACTATGAACTTCCGGTTCAAAGGATGCTGTTGCCTTTCCGCAACATTAGATGTAACATGAGCTTTAAGATTTACTTCCTGAACAGTCACCTTGATAAGTTTCCCAAAAATCTTGGAGTTGTTAGTGATGAGCAGACTACTGATGGAGCATCAAACGAGATTGTCCTCAGCAAGTACACATATGCAAGAGCTACAAATGCAAATTTTTGCCTGAATAAAATTTAAGTATTGTTTGCGCAAATTTTATGATTAAAATAAGTGTTTTGCCTGACCTGTGGCAGCGCAGTGGATAAAGTATCGACCTGGAAATGCTGAGGTCGCCAGTTTGAAACCCTGGGCTTGCCTGGTCAAGGCACATATGGGAGTTGATGCTTCCTGCTCCTCCCCCCTTCTCTCTCTCTGTCTCTCCTCTCTGTCTCTCCCTTTCCTCTCTAAAAAAAAAAATGAATAAATAAATAAATAATTTTTTAAAATAAGTGTTTTAATAATGTTCTATTTTGAAATTGTAGACAAATTCTGATGCAATCATATCTTTTAGGTATTAGTATATTTACTGCATTATATAAATTATTATATTTTCCCAACGATGATGCCCAAGGAGACATTCTACTTCATTATGTTAAACTAAATGTTGAAAATTTTACAATAAAATTAAAAACTAAGATCTTGAATTGCAAAATAGCTGTAGCTTACAGAGAAAAACTAATGTCAGATTTCAGATCAGCACACTCGAATTAGGTAAGAACAAGTGTCTTTGTGAATGCAACAAAAATTTTTTCCCTCAGTGTAATGGGTTACTGGTGTCTACGACAGGCAATGGAGCATCCATGGAAGTTGTGGTGGCCATGTGGATATCATAGTTAAACAGGACACTTGCAGGATATGGACCAGAATTCTTCATAAGTTGGTGTATAAAACTTCTTGGCCTTCCCGAAATACTATGAGAATGTTGTGTTGAAAGTAAACATGAACAATTTGAAGTAAAGTCCTATAAAAGATAGGCTATTATTGGTAATATAACAACTTTATTCATTCATTGTTAAAGACTAGGGAATATTAATTTTAAAGAATTTAATTTGTAAACAGAAAATTTTATTTATTGGTTTTTAGAGAGAGGAGAGAGACAGAGAGAGAAGAAAGACAAAGAAGGGAGAGAAGAAGAAATCATCAACTCATAGTGGTTGCTTTTCATGTGTGCCTTGAGCAGCAAGCCAGGGTTTCAAACCGCGGACCTCAGCATTCCCTGTCAATGCTTTATCAACTGTGTCACCACAGGTCAGGCTTAAAGGAAAACTTTACATCTTTCTGTATTAACTACTCA
The DNA here is from genome assembly GCF_036850765.1 of Saccopteryx bilineata. Classification (NCBI taxonomy): domain Eukaryota; kingdom Metazoa; phylum Chordata; class Mammalia; order Chiroptera; family Emballonuridae; genus Saccopteryx; species Saccopteryx bilineata. The sequence goes on from NC_089490.1 coordinate 40,135,937, forward strand.
ACTCACATGGCATTTCACTATTCTTAATCTTATGTGACAACAGGTTCCTCAGCAACCCCTTTACCGCAAGCCCTGGATAACACAACTGTTGTTGCGGTTGGTGAGTTGGTGAGAGCATGACAGAGTAAAGGCTTACATGGGATTCAGGGCAACAGTTCGAAATGTAATACCCTAGTGACTCTGGGCTTTTAGTCTATGAAACTAAACTCTCAGAGTCTTGAGCCTTACAGGAGCAAACATGACTTCCTAAAATTCCTTACTAGAAACCAAGTATCCCAGTCGATACCATTTTAAGGGGAAGAAATAGGCACAAGGTCACATTGCTGGGACTGCAGATGCATTTTCTGAATTCAGTCACTATTTGAAATATTTAAATTGGTCCAAGAAGGAGCACTAATACCATTAAATTCCGATGACTGGAAGAATATTACCATTCATGAGACTAATAATTGTTAAAAAAAATTAGTTTTATACTTAAGAAATAGTTATTAAATTTTATTTAACTTTCCTCCAAAATTACTATGTATCTTGCAATTCCTATGTAAAACAAGCTGACAATACCTACAGGAAACTGCACATTAGTAGCTAGTAAAATACTATAGTTTTTCTATGTACTTACATGGTCTCTAGACCTAAATTTAAGATTACCAAGATTCAGTTGTATTTGTATCCAAACTTGTTAATGCTAGCAGCACTTACTATAGCATTTAATTGATCATGCAAACTAATAAACTATAAAGAGAAAAAATGGAGATGGAGTTTTTGGTATATAAATATTTTTAATGTGATATGAGTTGCTAAAAATAATCTAATAAATAGGCATAACTAAAAAAAATTAATGAAAGGAAAATAAAGGTATTCATTCAGTTTGTTTTATAAGCTACATATTAATTTATTTTTAGGTATTGCAACTTGAAATTATAATTTTAATTTTATAAGTTATGTGTTTTTGTAAGAAAGATAATAATAGACTGCTCAAACTATATTCTAAATTAAGACTATATCCTTACACATCTAGATAGGTTAATGAATGTCAGCTTATATATTTTAAATCTAAATAAAAAAGTGTCTTGTATTTTTTAATTGCTTTATGTTTTTCTCCTTAACAGCACTTTTACATTTAAAATTAAAAACATATATTTTCTTATTTTTTAAACTAAAAGCACTAAAAATAAATTGCAAAGGGCATGAATATGTTTAGCCCCATTGTTTAAATTATGGAAGTTATTAAATAAGCCGATGATGAATTCTCAATATGATTTTTTTTTTCAGTATGGTAAGATGATTTTGAAGAAAGACAATAGATGACTGGGTACATCATTATGTAAATCTAAGCCTAAAGAAATAATGCTTACTAAAAACTAAAATACAGAAAAATACAGTCGGTGGTGTGGCAAGTGAAAAACACAACAAAAGATCAGAACAATTGTCTGCTTTGGGATTCAGTAGTTAATTTTGAGAATCAGAAATAAATGAATAAAATTATTATAATGAGTTGGAAACACTTTAACATCATATAATAAAGTGGAAACTAAATTTGGTTATATGTAGTTTATAATAATACATAGTTCTTGCCTGAATGATACTGACTATAATATCATTTTCTGCCTTCCCCTTTATTAGAAAGCTTTCACATACAATTGTTTTATAAGAAGAAGAAATAGTATATAATTTTTTGGTTTAGCTATTTCATGTTTCAGAGCATGATGGGAAAATCATCTGGAAAGATCTGTAATGAGTGTACAGTATTTGTAGTAGTTTGATATTGTTAAGCAATGTTGGAAGACAAAACCCTCTCAACATTTTTGTTATGGATTTTTAACTGCCTGGATCATTTGGTTAAGGTTTGGAAGCACAAAACACACTACAAAATATCTTATCACTTTTATCTGAAACCATTGCAGCTACATGGTCATGTTTTGGTTGACTGATTCACAAGATGTAACTGAGGTTGAGTGCAACTTTTAAAAAAAATTTGAGACGGAGAAAAAGATGGTGATGATGAGGCTCCTATGAAGATGAATGACTAATAAACCACTGTGGATAAAAGAGTCATTGTAAATAACATCTCAAGCAAAAGCATTGCTTGAGAAACAAAATAATTTTTTTTTCTTTTTTTTGTGGAAGAGACAGAGAGTCAGAGAGAGGGACAGATAGGGACAAAGTGACAGACAGGAAGGGAGGGAGATGAGAAACATCAATTCTTCGTTGTGGTTCGTTAGTTGTTCATTGATTGATTTCTCATACATGCCTTGATGGGGGGAGCTTCAGCAGACCGAGTGACCCCTTGCTGGAACCAGTGGCCTTGGGCTCAAGCTGGTGAGCCCTGCTCAAAGCAGATGAGACCATGCTCAAGCTGGCGACCATGGGGTCTTGGACCTGTGTCCTGCATATCCCAGTCCAATGCTCTATCCACTGCACCACCACCTGGTCAGGCACAAAATAATAATCTTCATAATCATAGCATATTATATTTTTTCCCCCACAGGCAGATAAATAACTCTTGATTAAATGTTCTAAAACAATACTTTATAATTTTTTTTCAAATTATTTTATATGTGTCATAGCAGAATAGATACAATTGAAAAATCATATTGTATTAATTTAATATTTGATCTATTTCTTTTGTGACAGAGACAGAAAAAGAGACAGAGAGAAGGACAGATAGGGACAGACAGACAAGAAGGGAGAGAGATGAGAAGCATCAGTTCTTTCTTGCTGCACTTTAGCTTTGCTCATTGATTGCTTTCTTATATATTCTTTGACTTGGGAGTTATAGCAGAGTGAGTGACCCCTTGCTCAAGCCATAGGCCTTTGGACTCAAGCCAGTAACCTTTGGATTTAAGTCAATGACCATGGGGTCGTGTCTATGATCCCACGCTCAAGCCAGTGACCCCACACTTACGTTGGTGAGCCTATGTTTAAGTGCAGTGAGCTAGCACTCAGCCTTGGGCTTTCAAATCTAGGTCCTCTACATCCCAGTTCAATGCTCTATTCACTGCGCCACCTGGCCAGGCAATCTCTTGCTTTTCTCTATTTTACAAAACATTTTCTTTACCAAATAGTATAATATAAATATTAGGGAAATTAGGCAAAAAATACTTTTATACACTGTTAGATAAAATATATATTTATGTTAAATATGATATATCTCTCTATATATTATATATAGATATATTATAGATATAAATATAGATCTATAGACACACACACACATATATACACACACACACACACACACACATATGCACGTACACAGACCTTGGTTCCTCACACAGGGATAGAAAACCTTTAGAAATTTGGGAGCTAGGAGAACCTTTTTTTCTACTCTTTGACCCCAGTTCCTGACAATTTTCTGAAAAATAGGGGCATCTAACACCAAGCTCTTAAAATCTTTGAAATTTTTGTGAATGATATAAATGCCTTTTGTTTTAGTGAGGTGACTCTTGGCAGGCTCCTACATGGAGATTGGTCACCAGACAGACCAAATCACATTTGGAAACTTGGGACTTTCAGCCCAACCCTGATCCCTCACTCTATAGAGGGAAGGGGCTGGAAATGGAGTTAATAATTGGTCATACCATGTGATGAAGCCTCCATAAAAATTCCAGTAGTATCAGGTTTGGGGAGTTGCCAGGTTAGTGAACACATTCTCATACGGGGAGGGGGATGCATCACAACTCCACAGGGACAGAAGCTCTTGCACTGAGAGCCCGTCCAGTTCTTGCTCTAGTCATGTCATCTGTATTATTTTTTATCATATCCTCTATTATATCATAAACTGGTAAACTTAAGCATGTCTCTGGGCTCTGTGAGTCACTCTAACAGATGATTAAATTGAAAGAGAAGAGTGTGAAAATCCAATTTATGCCAGAAGGAAAAAAGTACAGGTGACAAGCTAGCACTTCTGATCACCATTATTGTTCCTTATTTCACAATATGTACATGTAATTTTTGTGAAATTGCTCTAAAAGTTATATTGTTTGGCAAAGAAAATTCTTTGTAAAAGAGAAGGGAAATATATGAAATGTTAAATCAATAAAATTTAGCCAGTCTTATGGGACTCAGCCCTTAATTTATGGAATATAATCCTAATATCAAGTACATTGTGTCAAAATTGAATTGAAGTATAAGACACCGAGCTGGTGTTCCAGGGAATTGTGTAGTGTAGGGGGGAAGGTACAAATTTGATTCCTAGTGACAAAGATTCCTTGCTTGACCTAACCTTAAATGGGCTTCTGAAACTTCTAGGCCTCTCCATGCACTTCCTTGTAAAATTAACCCGGCTAAGTCAGGGTAACCAGAACTCCCTACCCTTGATATCTGATCAGGCTCCTCATCCTCCACCATCCTCCAGCCAGGCTTCAGCAAGAATCCTGTTAGCTTGATTAGGCAGAATTCTCCTTATTCTGGTTTCTTCATAGAAATTTTCCTTTCAATGATCTGCTCTCTGCTCTTTGGCTATAAATTCCCATTTGCCAATGCTGTATTTGGTATGGAGCCTAATCTGTCTCCCACTGTGAAATCCTATTGCAACACTTTCTATTTCCCTCACAGTGGTCCTGAATAATGTCTGCCTTTCCATCTTTAACAAGTGTCAGTAAATGATTTTTTCTTTAACACCAGAATTGTCAGCAGTGAAGTGTTCTGTTTGAATAGTAAAGGAGAAAAACACAGGACTATTTCTTTTTTTTTCTTTATATGCTTTTATAGGTGACTCAAGTTTCAATAATGAAAATGAACTAAAAGGTTTTTGTAATTTTTTTTTTTGGTCTGTAAATTTGAAACTGTACCAACATGATAAATAGGTCATGAAGAATTGTCTATTAAAAGTGTTAGCATATCTGCTTCAGTCAAATCAAGCATTCAAAAAGATTTTAAAATACTTAGGGAACACCATTAAAGAAAATGTTTATGTAGTCCACACTTAGTGGACATGAAAAAGTTGAGAAGCAAAATAAAAGGCTATTAGAGCTGGCTTGTTGGTAGGGTGTATGCCTTAAAATGCCATTAAACAACTGACATAGAATCAATTACTTCTGCCCAGTAGGGAAGACTATTTTTCAAGGTAACCTCTAAGCTATATTCTTCCCACCACTCTTAACTCAAATATCTCCTACTACTGCATCAATGCTGAGCAAAGACAGAATGTAGAGCAGAGAATTAGCACATAAAAATGAATCCATTCACCACATCCAGCAGATGTCGGTGAAATCTTGATAAAAATATCCTGAAAGAGAGCAAAACTATTAATTTTGCTTTGCATAGATACCATCAAAATCAAATTAGAAAAAACAATAACTAGAGATATTATGTGTGTTTAATTTTTTGTTAAATGATAAGCTGATTTTTAATGTTTATATCTTATAAGATGGAGAGAATTAATATCCACAATATATAAAGAACTCTAACAAATCACTAGAAAAAGTTATCCAGGAGACAAGTGTCAAATGATTTGAACTAAACAGGAGCAAGAAATAATACATTAAAAGGTGTTCAATCTTACTAGTAATCAGAAAAACTAAAGGGATAAAGAAATGTTGAGATACAAATTTATACCCATTAAAGGTAACAATAATTTAAAAGAAGGCAAACAACAGTTAGTGTTGGAAAGGTTATAGAACAATAAAAACTCTCATAGCTTGTTGAGGGGATGGTAAATTAGTACAACCACTATGCAATGTGTTAGAATATATCTAAGAGAAGTGAAAATATTTTTAATGAGTTGTAGATATATCACCTAAATACATGTTTACAAATATGCATTAGAAAACATTTGTAAGGATCCTATCTCATCCCTCTTAGAAAAGAAAACAAATGAGAAAAGCCCTAAAGTTCATCTGATAGGATGTATATATATTAAAAAAGTTTTTTAATATAATTATATAATGAATTATAAACTAGCAATTAAAGTGAGTAAATGAAATTCCTTTGTATCAATATGGGTATAAATACCTAAAGGTAGATTAGACAATAAGAATTGTGTAATACTGTCTGACCAGTTTGTGGCACAGTGGATAAAGCATCCATCTGGGATGCCAAGGACCCAGATATGAAAATCCAAGGTCGCAGGCTTCAGCGCAGGCTGACTGGCTTGAGTGCGAGGTCTCCGGCTTGAGTGCTGGATCATAGACATGACTCCATGATCACTGGCTTTGAGCCAAAAGTCTCTGCCTTGAGCCCAAGGTTGCTGGGGTCACTGGCTTCGCTGGAGCCCGCTGGTCACGGCGCATATGAGAAAGCAATCAGTGAACAACTAATGTGACACAACTATGAGTTGATGCTCCTCATCTCTCTCCCTTCCTGTCTGTTCCTCTCATTCTCCCTCTCTCTCTGTCAAAAAAAAAAATTATGAAATCAGTGGTGGTTCAAAAATTTACAACCAGCTCTCTGCCATAATGACTATTTTAAGTATAAAAAAACATATACCAAAAGGTAGTTTATTATTTCATGCATTTAATACTTAAATAAGAGTAAAGGAGGTACACAAAACTAGTTTATATTATAAGAAAGAGTTTTAAAATATTAATAAAAAATAATAAATGATACCTGACAAAAACCAGTAAAACTGTTATTTAAGCTATTACCACATTGCTTCTTGATTGGTGTCCTCACTTGTAATATTTTTTACCTATGGACAGAATGAACATTACTATGGGAGCTTTGAATACACTGTTGCACAGATGAATGTTAAAAAAAAGAGTAAGGAATATAAATTCGTGATTTCCACATCGAGTGGCTGCCCAGGTGCCCACCTTAGATAGAACCCCGATTACAAGTGCCATTTTAACAACCTGTTTGCCAAACTCAACCAAAAATTAGTTATTAGTTCTGTCGAACTGATGCAAAGTGGCTGAATCCCACCACTGTATATAATAGTAATAATTCATACAAGCTTAAAGACAAATCTTACAAAATTATTCATATAATTAGATGTATTAATATTATTTGGCCTTAGCCCAATCGCTTAAGAGTGCCATCCCCTAATGACAAGGATGTGGGTTCAATTCCTGGCCAGGGCACACACAAGAAACAGCCAATGAATGCACGACTGGCTGAACAACAGATGAACGCTTCCTTTCACCCTCCCTTTTGTCTCTCTTCTTCTGTCTGTCTCTCTAAAAATAAAAAATTAGGCCCTGGCTGGGTAGCTCAGCTGGAGCATTGTCTGGAGTGCAGAGGTTGCTGATTTGATTTCCCAGTCAGGGCACATACAGGAGCAACTTAAAGTTTCTATTTTTCTCTTCCTGCCACCCCTCAAAAATTAATAATAATAATAATAATAATAATAAGTATTATTTAGAAAGGGAGGGATAGAAATGGACAAAGGAGTAATGGAGGAAATTTCTATTTTTTCATCTTCATTTAAAAATATGTAACTAATATAACATATTTACATTTACTAATCTTGGGTTTTTGCATGATTAGTGAATTATATCTTTTATATATGTGTTATTTATTTCAAAATTAAAATATTTAAAATGATTATGTTTAGATTGAATACTATCACTTGTTGAAGAATGATGAAAATCCGAAGAAAATTAAGTGAAAGACCAGAGAAGTTACCTAAAAATTAATAGCTCTCCCGTGATCTTTTATTTTGGGCAAGGTGTTATGAATTGAACCAGCAGCACTTTTTCACAGAGCACCGTTTTCCTCTGAAGGACCAATTTATAGGCTAACTATGATTGTTTGGATTTGGTAACTGGCCTACCATCTTTCAAAAATGAAAAACGAGTGAGCCTGTCACTCAAGGAAAACCACTGATACTTTTGTTGCCAATAAACATTTTCCCACCACTGATAGCTTAATAGCTTTCTTATATTTGCATACTTTTCTAATAAAATAAGTTATGTCATTAACAAATGAATTTTTTTGCGTTATGTAATTAAATGTGTCAATCACTTGACTGTCTCTATAACCCAACAAAGCAATCTTTTGCAAATGACTAATAAATGATGATACAAAATTATGAATGTGTAAAAAAGAATCACAAGGTTGGCAAATTAATTTTAATATAATAAAAGTATGAAAAGTTCATTGATATGTTTTCAGATTTTACATTGCACTAACATGTAAGAAACTATCACTGGCTGAGTTTTGGTATGACATCAAAGAATATTTATAATTATTTAAAAAGCTTATAAATTATTCCTCATAACTTTTCCAAATTCGTATAATTCAAACAACATAACAGATTGAATGTAGAAGGAAATATAAATATTCTGCTGTATTATATTAAGCCAGACATTAGATTTGCCACACTAAAATAATGCCAATATTATCATCAATGTTTTTGTTTTAATTTTTTTTTTATTTAAAAGCAGTTATTTATGCTGATATTTGATGGGTTTCTTATTGTTATTTTAAGTAAAATAATACATGAATAATTTATGTATTAAAATTATTCTTTAAAAATGGGAACTTTATCTCATATAGAAAAAGTAACTGTGCTCTAGACAGATCATACCATCTCCAAAACTACTAAACATGCAAATATACATTTGCACATTTAAATTAGAAAACAAATGTCCTAGATCATTTTACAGTACATCCTCTCAGTCCACTAACAAAGAAAAGAGCTTTTATATATGTTAAGCTGTTAATTATTCAAAGTACACTTTGTTCAACCATAAATATGCATATTAAATATTTAATATGAAGTAAGTTACAGTTACTTAAAATATATTTTAATCAAATTTTGCTTAGATTTTTAACATTGATATTAATAAGTTATTGCAATGAGAATATATATGCAAGAAGCATCTATGCTGGTATTAATCAATTTCTGTAATAGAATTATTGTTAATTATTTTGAAACTAACACATAGCATGTACAGTATTGGGCTATTTAATAACATAACTTACAAAATAAATTATATAATGACAGTTTTGTGCTATAATATATATTTAATGGAAATGTCTAAGGTTCAGTATTGTAAAGTAAGACAAAGGTTGATGAATTACATTCTATTTGCCTGGATAGAAAAAGATTTTCTATAGTCCCCTACTTGCCACAAGACACTGTCAGTAAGTCAATAAAATTTATTTATTTATGACACAATATTGAAGAATTAGAGCTGAACAACATTATTGGCTCCTAATCCTCTTGACTTTTTAAAGGCACTTATTATCTTTATAAAGTGACAAAAGGGAAAATAAATCACAGCAGTAAAATGGTTTATTCTATTGCACAGTTGGTCAGCTCACAACAGGGCAATTCCAGTAAGGAAATACAGAAAGAGAAGAATTATGGAAAATCAAAGTTGTAATTAAGGATAGATACTGAATATATTTCAGGAAATGTACTATAAAATACAAGATTCAAAAATACTGTGAGAGAATCAACATCAAGAATAATTTATAGAACATGTGGGAAGTCACGTCTTTAACCCCTTTTCAATTTGTGTAAGTTCATTTTGTTCCACTTCAAGTTCTTTTAAACACACACATTTTCTATACCAGTTTTATTATTTTCTCATTTGCTGAGGACCTACTGCAGTATTCTGGGAAACTGGAAATGTATTTTGTATATATAAAAGATATGATAGTGACTTTAGATACCTATATTTTGTCTGTAAAAAAATAATAAAAATTTACATTTATACTTATTAAAATAGAAAAATATGTATTAAATTCAAACAAAAAAATTTGTATTTTATTGATCACTTGCTCAATAGCTCAAATGCTCAGGATAAAATAGCTGTATTCACCTTTCTCTCTTTATCTCTTCACACTGTCCCTCCCATTTAACCGTTTTGATGTTCAGTATTATTTGTATGTTACCAAGGTAGAAAATGTTGTAAAACAGAAACATGTTATTTTGTGTATATTTTTTTCTGGTAAATTATTTGCATGGGCTGAGGTAGACTGAGTACCTTTTGTTGTTTTTATTATTACTAAATTAAAATTTCAGAGCATCTTTGTGTACTGGTATAAATTACAGGAAAAATCATGAAGTTCCCAAGTCCATGTTCATCATACACATTGCTCTGTGAACAAGCAACCATACCAGAACTACCCTAAAGTGGTTATTACTCCCTAGAAATGATTGGTCATTTCACTTAATTTAAAAAAATTAAAAACCAATTGTATTACTCTACCCATTACTGACTGAAAATTTGGGAATTAATTTGCTAGGGCCACCATGTAAAACAACAGCAATCATAAAATGAACCCTACACATAAGAAAGGGAGAACTGAGGAACAGAATTGAGACAGAGGAGGGATCAAAGAAAGGGACCAGAAGAAAAGAGGACAGAGGGAAAGGGGATGATAGGATGGGATGAATCTGAAGGGCAGTGGGGAGAGCACTGTGGGGAGGGGGGCAAGGGAGATGTTGAGGGGAATATATGGGAGGCGGGATGCATTTGGGGTGACCCTAGAATCTATGTAAACACAATTAATAAAATTTTAAAAATAAATATTAAAGAAAAAAACAAGCAGAACAGACACTTCTCCAGAGTGCAAACAGAGGGTCAATAAACATATGAAAAAAAAAAGAAAAGGTAGATTGAGTGGAGGCAAACTCCTTCCTTTCCTCTGCTTTATAAATATATACCTGTTGTTTAATATTTTGGAAAGTAGATGTTTCCTTTCTCTGTAATAGCTGGAAATATTCAGATCACTTAAGCCAGGAGAAAAGTGTCATACAATGGTTATTCTTTGTAAATTTATTATGGCTTAATGATATACCCGAAATTATTATTATTGAATCCCAGTTCTTCCTTTTACTAGTGGTGAGATGCAGGGCAATTTATGCAATGGTTTTGAGAATTGGTTTTGTTGTAGAAAAGAAACAGAGAAAAATGATTCCAGATCATAGGGATAATACACTTACAGTACTTAGCAGTTCCTCAAATATAGTAATTTTCTGATAAATGGTGGTAGTTATTTAAAAAAAAAGACTGAAACTAACTAGAATATGGAAAATATCACCATAGAAAATAAAAATAAGCATCATAAAAGAAAGACAAATAGGGTAAAAAAATTACCATTCAGAGAAATAATTAAATTTATAGGATCTAAATATATTAAATACATATCCTGAATATGATTATTTACTTCTGCAAATAATTATCTTTTCCAACTATCAGGGCATCACTGCTAATAATACACCCTGATTGGGCAGCAGATCTGATACATACACACGCAACACCAGTGCTCCTTCACAATGCTTTATAAATAGAAAAAAATGATGACTTTTTGTGTTTTCTTTATTAACATAAAAATAATTTGAAATTATTTTTTTTTGTTTTTCATTACTATGAAGAAATGAGTAGTCAAAATAAAATGATAACTCTAGCTGTACATTTGAAAACTGTTTGGTTTTGCAAACCAATGTCATCCCAACAAACTCAATAAAAAAAAAAGAGAAAGAGAAGAAAATATATCATATATTTGTGTTGTAGTAATAGAGCTGGATCCACACTGATCCATCCATGCCCTCTTGCTCTATTTCCCTAGGGTTTCTAACTTATTTAGGCAAGACAACACTATTAAACTACTCTAGGCAACATCTTGTTGCCTTTAAATTTGCTATCATCCACTTCCCATCTTTTAAACTCTCAAGGAGATTCTTTAGTTTTCTTGTCTCATTAAATTACTAAAAGTAACTATTGGAATATATCATTAAATACCTACCTTAGCACAATAAGATGTCAAAATATCAACAAATATTTATTTAATGACTCTTCAGCAAGACAAATACTAGCTTTGTGAATCAGCCAGAGATAGATGCCATACCGAAACAACATAAAGAATGAAACTAAATACACAGCGACCATCTCAAGATTCCTGCCTTAGGATGGAAGGAGATTAGTTTTAGAGAAAGAAAAAGTGTTGCATTGCCATTTGCTGAGTACTCTACTGAGCAGCAGCTCTCACAGTGTGGTATATGGGACAGCATGCAGCCACCAACTGTTAGTACTCTGCATAACTTTACTATGAAAATTTAGAGCAATCAATTAGAAACTTTATAAGCAACTTCACAGAATATGTTATGCCTTTGGAATCTAATAAAATTGGCGCATATTTTTATATCTTTGTTTATATTTTACTTTTATAGTGATATAGATTTTAAAACATTAGTGTATAATGATTTGAAATGTTCTTCCCCCACCCCAAATGTAAAAAAACATGATTTTTCACACAAATAGTTTGTGCAGAACTGAAATACAGTACTGTTACTTAAAGTACAGCATTCAGAATAGCAATTCTGTCATTATCTGGGAACCTATTAGAAAGGTAAAAATCTCTGGCCTAACTCAAGCCCAACCCAAACCTACACTAAGTCTACTAAAGTCTAAATCTGCACTTTAACAATATATCCAGGTAATAACTATGCACGTTATGTTTTTAACAGCTAAATGAGGTATAACGATATCTGATAATCAACAAAATTGAATGATTTGGTCATATGCATACAGCAATGAAACCATCAAAACAATGAAGTTGATGAATATATCCATCAGCCCCCAAAGTTCCCTTGTACCCCTGTGTAATCACTCAGTCCTGCTATTCACTTCTGATCCATTTCTAGAAGTTTATAAAATGGAATTATACATAGTGCATTCTATTTTATCTGGTTTCATTCACTCAACATAATTATTTTGTGATTCATCCAGGTTGTTATATTGATATACAATAGCAAGGATTTTTTTTTTTTTTGCTGAATAATATTCTATTATATAAATATACCACAATTTATCCATTTCCCTGTTGATGAACATTTGTTTCTTTTTACAGATTTTAGCTATTATAGATAAAGTTGGTGTGAACATTTATATATAAGACTATGTATGGACATATATATTATTTTCTCTTCAATAAATACATAAAGTAAAATATCTCAATCATAGCAATATATTTAACTTGTTAAGAACTGTCAAATTAAAATTATAACATTGTACATTCCTCTAATGGTATATTAGAGTTCCAGTAAGTTCACATCTTGTTGATACATGGTATGATCCGTAAATATTTACTTTAAACATTCTAATTACTGTGTTGTGTTAATTTGCTGTGCTTTCATTTGCATTTCTCTAATCAATAATGTCATAAAGCATCTTTTTTCATGAGAATTACAATCTGTAGATCTTGTTTGGTAAGATACCTCTTAAAAATGTCCATTTTTGTTTGGTTCTTTTATTGAGTTTTGGAACTTTAAATATTCTGGATAAAAGTACTTTATCAGCTATATAATTTATAAATATTTTCTTTGAAATACAGTGTCATTCTTTTAACAATGACTTTATCCTGCTTTTCTTTCTATCATATATCATGTTTTTGCTAGCATATTTAAAATATAATTTCCTAATTCAGATCACAATAATATTCTCATATCTTTTATTAGAGATTTCAGAGTATTAGCTCTCAAATACTAGGGCTAGGTGCATTTTATATTAATTTCTATACATAATGTGATATTAAGGACCATGTTTTTGTTTCTTTCTTTGTTTGCATACGCATATCTAGTGGTTCTGGGATCATTTGGTAAAAAGCCTCGGCTTTACTACTGGTCTTTCACCTTTGTTAAAATTTCAGTGAGTCTCTTCCTGAAATCTTTATTTTATTCCCTTAATTTATTTATCTAATTTATGTATGCCAATACCACATTTTCTTGATAACTAGCTTAATACTATCTTGAATTATGTAGTGTTAATTATTGAACTTTGTTTTCTCTTTTAAGGTAACTTTGTCTGTTCTAGATTCTTTGTATATCCATATGAATTTTATAAATTTGTCCATTTCTATCAAAAATATGTACTTGGATTTTGATTGGGAATGCATTGAACCTTTAGATAATTTTGGTAAAATTGATATCTTAAGTAGAACTTGGTTTGTCTTTTAGTTTATTTATTCTCCTGCAACTTCTCACAGCAATATTTTGTAATTGTTAAGCCAAATTCGGAGGGACCCAAAACATGAAATTCAGGAAAAAGATCCGTCGTTTACACATCAAAGCTTTATTGTCTAGCTTGGCCAAGCGGCGGGAACTCCGACAGAAATCTGACGGAGAGTGCACTGGCCCTTTGTTCTATTTAAGTTTTTATAGTTTTGTAAGTGGGAAGTACAGAAGCAAAAATTGCAATTAGGAGCCCCTTACCACTATTGGTTATGGTCATATGTCCTTTAACATGATAGGACCACATTCAATTTGCAAGCCATACATCCTTTTGGGGAAAACAAAGTTTATAAGCCAACAAACACAATGGTAGAAAGATGTCACTTTACATATTAAAAGACATTTCTATATTATCTAGTGTTCATCTGCTATCTCTCTGTCCAGAGTCACACGTGTTAACCACACGCATTTACATAGGAGAGGTAGTTTTAGGTAGGGACAAATGCCTGCAAATGGCTCATTGCTATGAGAAAAGGTTTATTTTGGTTTTTCTCTCCCTGTACCTGGCTAGCCATTCACCCTTTTCCCCACAGGTGTGGTGGAAAGTCTGGGGATCCATGTTTCCCTCCCCTTTGCATTTACAATACAATGTCAAGGGCCATCCTGACTATGCCAATCACACAGTACAGAGACTATTCTCACAATTTCTCTGCACATCTTAACCCAAATCAACAAAATGTTTCTCAAGCCACCCAAAATATCAACATTAATTCTGTAGCTTTCAGTACTCTACAAAATCTGCGGGTGAAGTGGCTCACTGGCTCTTCATAATGGTCAATATAAACGTCTTGCATGTCTTCGTTCTGATTTATGCCTAAATATTTCTATTTTGGATAATATCTTAAAGTGGCAATACTTTATAAATTAAATTTCCAACTGTTTGATGAAAGTAGAAAACCATACAAGTGTTTAGTTTTTTGTATATGTCTTATATTCTTCTACCTTGATAAACATATGAATCTGTTCTGCTAACATTTTAGTTAATTCCTTTTTTTTTTTTTTTATTAGAGCTGATCATGGTGTGTGGGAGAATGCAAGCTGAAAAAGATCCTTGCAATTGAAGGGCTAAGTCAAAAGCTAAAACCCTTCTTTCTCCACACCTCCATGTTAGCTGTGTTGCTGTTGGTTTCTGCTTGTCCCACCCCCATATCCCTTGCTTACTAAAGGCAATTTACATGCCCTTCCTCCTACCCTTTCTTTGTGGAGCTGCTGGTTGAGACATTATGCATGATGGGGGCTTTTGGGGCTTTGGGAAAATTCTTAGTTTACCTCAGAAATGTGACTTTGTATCTGAGCTCTCTTTGTTTTGCAAAATAACTTTGCTCTGCACTATAAAAATAAAGCTTTTGGGGAGTATAGGCTGCTCTGGTTCACCATCAGTCTGCCAGGTGACTTCCCAATCCCACTCTTTTTCTCTCTGTGTTTATTTCCTAATCCTGTACTGTTCCTACTCAAGTCCCACTGGCTCGCAAAAAATGTTGTTTGTTAACAAAGCAATTTTAGTTCTTTTTCTTCCAAACTGGTTATCTTTAATTTTATTTTATTTTCTTACTTCTCAAATTATAACCTCTAGTAAAATGCTGAGTTGGTAAGAGAAAACATTTTTGTTTATTTGTTAATCTGAGGAGAAAACATTCTATATTTCACTATTAATATGATGTAATCTCTGGGTTGTTTATAGATGTCATTTTTAGGTAAAATAATTTTTCTTCAGTGTTTTCTAAGTGTTGTTAAATCTCATCCTTATTAAAATCTATTATAGTCTTTCATTTCACTTTAGTAATTTGTTAAATTGCATTGATTGATTTTTCAATGGTAAAACCTTCTTTCATTGTTAATATAAAATTCACTTGATAATGATAAATTATCCCTTCTGCAAAGTTATGTCTTTTTTCATTCATTTTTATTTTTCAATTACAGTTGACATACAATATTATATTAGTATCATGCACCATGACTTTACGGGGACACTGTATAATCAACTAGGTGATCATCATAATGAACCTCATATCCATCTTACACCATACATAGTTGTCAGAATATTACTGACTACATATCCCAGGTTGTACTTTATATCCCATCACTATTCTGTAATGACCCAATTGTACTTCTTAACCTCCTTAACTTTTTCACTCATTCTCCCAACATCCTTCTCATCTGGCAACCAGAAAAGTGTTCACTTCATCTATGAGTCTGTCTCTATTCTGCTTGTTTATTCATTTTGTTTATTAAAATCAGTTGTTGATAGATATGTATTTATTGACATTTGTTCAAAAATTTTATCTTACTTTTTGTCTTCTTTAAGAAGACCCTTTAACATTTTATGCAATACTGGTTTAGTGGTGGTGAACTCTCTTAGCTTTTTCTCGTCTGAGAAGCTTTTTTTATGTCTTTTGACTTTAAATGATAGCATTGTTGTTAGAGTAATCTTGGTGTAGGTCCTTGCTTTTCATTACTTTAAAATTTTCTTGCGAATCCCTCTGGCCTCCAAATTTGCTGTTGAGAAATCAATTCATAGTCTTATGAGACCTCTCTTGAAGGTTGCTAACTGCTATTCTTTTGCTGATTTTAAGATTCTCTCTTTGTCTAACCTTTGGCATTTTAATTATGATGTGTCTTGGTGTGGGCCTTTTTGGGTTCATCTTATTTGGGACTCCTAAACTTCCAGGACTTGGACGTCTATTTCTTTCACCAATTTAGAAAAGTTTCCGTCATTGTTTACTCACATAGGGTTTAAATTCTCCTGCTCTCTCTTCTCTCCTTCTGGTACCACCATGATGAAAATGTTAATATGCTTACAGTTCTCCCAGAGGCTACTTATGTTATCTTCATTTTTTTTGGATTTTTTTCCGGTTCTGATTGGGTGTTTTTTGTTTTGTTTCATATTCCAAATTGCTGATTTGATTCTTGGCTTTAAATACTGTACTATTGATTCCCTGTAAATTATTCTTCATTTCAGTTAGTGTATTCTTCATTTCTGAATGGTACTTTTTCATAGTTTTCATGTCTTTTTTTTTACTTTATATTTTTCCTTTAATATTTGACTTAATTATTATAATATATGGCTCAGAAATTTGTATATAGTGCACCTACAATTATTTGTAGGATTTTTTTTTATAATTTTATTTTTTTAATGGGGTGACATCAATAAATCAGGATACATATATTCAAAGATAACAAGTCCAGGTTATCTTGTCATTCAATTATGTTGCATACGCACCACCCAAAGTCAGATTGTCCTCTGTCACCTTCTATCTTGATTTCTTTGTGCCCCTCCCCCCCCTTTCCCTCTCCCATTCCCCCCTCCCCCCCATAACCACCACACTCTTATCAATGTCTCTTAGTTTCACTATTATGTCCCAAATACGTGTGGAATAATGCAGTTCCTGGTTTTTTCTGATTTACTTATTTCGCTTCGTATCATGTTATCAAGATCCCACCATTTTGCTGTAAATGTTCCAATGTCATCATTTCTTATGGCTGAGTAGTATTCCATAGTGTATATGTGCCACATCTTCTTTATCCAGTCATCTCTTGATGGGCTTTTTGGTTGTTTCCATGTCCTGGCCACTGTGAACAATGCTACAATAAACATGGGGCTGCATGTGTCTTTACGTATCAATGTTTCTGAGTTTTTGGGATATATACCCAGTAGAGGGATTGCTGGGTCATAAGGTAGTTCTATTTTCAGTTTTTTGAGGAACCACCATACTTTCTTCCATAATGGTTGTACTACTTTACATTCCCACCAACAGTGGATGAGGGTTCCTTTTTTTCCACAGCCTCTCCAACATTTGCTATTACCTGTCTTGATAATAACAGCTAATCGAACAGGTGTGAGGTGGTATCTCATTGCCGTTTTGATTTGCATTTCTCTAATAGCTAAAGAAGATGAGCATCTTTTCATATATCTGTTGGCCATTTGTATTTCTTCCTGGGAGAAGTGTCTATTCATATCCTCTTCCCATTTTTTTTATTGGATTGTTTGTTTGTTTGTTGTTGAGTTTTATGAGTTCTTTGTATATTTTGGATATTAGGCCCTTATCTGAGCTGTTGTTTGAAAATATCATTTCCCATTTAGTTGGCTTTCTGTTTATTTTGTTATCAGTTTCTCTTGCTGAGCAAAAACTTCTTAGTCTGATGTAGTCCCATTCATTAATTTTTGCCTTCACTTCTCTTGCCTGTGGAGTCAAATTCATAAAATGCTCTTTAAAACCCAGGTCCATGAGTTGAGTACCTATGTCTTCTTCTATGTACTTAATTGTTTCAGGTCTTATGTTTAGATCTTTGATCCATTTTGAGTTAATTTTTGTACAGGGGGAGAGACTGTAGTCCAGTTTCATTCTTTTGCATGTGGCTTTCCAGTTTTCCCAGCATCATTTATTGAAGAGGCTTTCTTTTCTCCATTGTGTGTTGTTGGCCCCTTTATCAAAAATTATTTGACTATATATATGTGGTTTTATTTCTGGGTTTTCTATTCTGTTCCATTGGTCTGAGTGTCTATTTTTCTGCCAATACCATGCTGTTTTGATTGTCGTGGCCCTATAATAGAGTTTGAAGTCAGGTATTGTAATGCCCTCAGCTTCATTCTTTTTCTTTAGGATTGCTTTGGCTATTTGGGTTTTTTTATAGTTCCATATAAATCTGATGATTTTTTGCTCTATTTCTTCAAAAAATGTCATTGGAAGTTTGATGGGAATTGCATTAAATTTGTATATTGCTTTGGGTAATATAGCCATCTTGATTATATTTATTCTTCCTAGCCAAGAACAAGGTATATTCTTCCATCTCATTATATCTTTTTCGATTTCTCTTAACAATGGTTTATAGTTTTCATTATATAAGTCCTTTACATTCTTTGTTATGTTTATTCCTAAGTATTTTATTTTTTTTGTTGCAATCGTGAAGGGGATTATTCTTTTGAGTTCGTTCTCAGTTGTTTCATTGTTGGCATATAGAAAGGCTATTGACTTCTGTATGTTAATTTTGTATCCTGCGACCTTACTGTATTGGCTTATTGTTTCTAGTAGTCTTTTTGTGGATTCTTTGGGGTTTTCGATGTATAGGATCATATCATCTGCAAGAAGTGATAGCTTTACTTCTTCTTTTCCGATATGGATGCCTTTTATTTCTTTGTCTTGTCTGATTGCTCTGGCTAGAACCTCTAGTACCACATTAAATAAGAGTGGAGAGAGTGGACAACCCTGTCTTGTTCCTGATTTAAGGGGGAAAGCCTTCAGTTTAGTGCCATTTAATATGATGTTAGCTGATGGTTTATCATATATGGCCTTTATCATGTTGAAATATTTTCCTTCTATACCCATTTTGTTGAGAGTCTTAAACATAAAATTGTGTTGTATTTTATCGAAAGCCTTTTCTGCGTCTATTGATAAGATCATGTGGTTTTTTTTCCTTGTTTTGTTGATATGGTGTATTACATTAACCGTTTTACGTATGTTGAACCTTCCTTGAGATTCTGGGATGAATCCCACTTGATCATGATGTATTATTTTTTTAATATGTTGTTGTATTCGATTTGCTAGTATTTTGTTTAGTATTTTAGCATCTGTATTCATTAGAGATATTGGTCTGTAGTTTTCTTTTTTTGTGCCATCCTTGCCTGGTTTTAGTATGAGGGTTATGTTGGCCTCATAAAATGTGTTTGGAAGTATTGCTTCTTCTTCAGTTTTTTGGAAGACTTTGAGTAGAATAGGAACCAAGTCTTCTTTGAATGTTTGATAAAATTCGCTGGTATAGCCGTCAGGGCCTGGACTTTTATTTTTGGGGAGGTTTTTAATGGTTTTTTCTATTTCTTCTCTACTGATAGGTCTGTTCAGGGTTTCTGCTTCTTCTTGACTCAGTCTAGGAAGGTTGTATTGTTCTAGGAATTTATCCATTTCTTCTAGGTTGTTGAATTTAGTGGCATAAAGTTTTTCATAGTATTCTACAATAATTCTTTGTATATCTACGGTGTCCGTGGTGATTTCTCCTCTTTCATTTTGGATTTTGTTTATATGAGTTCTTTCTCTTTTTTTCTTGGTAAGTCTTGCCAAGGGTTTGTCAATTTTGTTGATCTTTTCAAAGAACCAGCTCCTTGTTCTATTAATTTTTTCTATAGTTTTTCTGTTCTCTAATTCATTTATTTCTGCTCTGATTTTTATTATCTCCTTTCTTCGGCTGGTTTTGGGTTGTCTTTGTTCTTCTTTTTCTAGTTCCTTAAGGTGGGAAGTTAAGTGGTTCACTTGGGCTCTCTCTTGTTTATTCATATATGCCTGAAGTGATATGAACTTTCCTCTTATCACTGCTTTTGCTGCATCCCATAGATTCTGATATGTCGTATTGTCATTTTCATTAGTCTGTATATATCTTTTGATCTCTGCACTTATTTCTTCTTTGACCCATTCATTTTTTAAAAGTATGTTGTTTAGTTTCCACATTTTTGTGGGATTTTTTTTCCTCTTTTTTGCAGTTGAATTCTAGTTTCAAGGCTTTATGATCAGAAAATATGCTTGGTACAACTTCGATTTTTCTGAATTTGCTGATGTTGTTTTTGTGGCCCAACATATGGTCAATTCTTGAGAATGATCCATGTACACTGGAGAAAAATGTATGCTCAGTCACTTTGGGATGAAATGTCCTGTAGATGTCTATCATATCCAGGTGCTCTAGTGTTTTGTTTAAGGCCACTATATCTTTATTGATTCTCTGTTTGGATGACCGATCTAGAGCCGTCAGCGGTGTATTGAGGTCACCAAGTATGATTGTATTTTTGTTAGTTTTTGTTTTAAGGTCAATAAGTAGCTGTCTTATATATTTTGGTGCTCCTTGGTTTGGTGCATATATATTAAGAATTGTTATGTCTTCTTGATTCAGTGTCCCCTTAGCCATTATGAAATGGCCATTTTTGTCCCTGAGTACTTTTCCTGTCTTGTAGTCAGCATTATCCGATATGAGTATTACTACACCTGCTTTTTTTTGGATGTTATTTGCTTGGAGTATTGTTTTCCAGCCTTTCACTTTGAATTTGTTTTTATCCTTGTTACTTAGATGAGTTTCCTGTAGGCAGCATGCAGTTGGATTTTCTTTTTTAATCCATTCTGCTACTCTGTGCCTCTTTATTGGTGAGTTTAATCCATTTACATTTAGTGTAATTATTGATACTTGTGAGTTCCCTATTGCCATTTTATATCTTGCTTTCTGTTAGTTTTGTGTCTTGTTTGATCCTTCTCTTTCATTTTTCTATCTTTTGTTTTTATTTGGTTGTATTCCATACATCTTTCCTCTGTTGCTATCTTTTTTATCTCATGTGCTTCTGTGGTGGTTTTTTCAATGGTGGTTACCTTTAACTAATGAAAAGGGTCCCTACCCTGTTCATTGTAGCAAACTATTTTGTGAGTACTTTTGCACTCCATGGTCCTTTGCTACTGTTAATCTCCATCTTCTCCCCCTCTTTCTTTTTGTTGTTGTCACAGTTTAAATTTGGTTTTATTGTGTTCTTCATGGAGCTTTTACTTGTGGCTCTGTTTTTTTTTTGTTCTTTGTATCTGATTGGAGAACCTCCTTTAGTAATTCCTGGAGTGGGGGTTTTCTGATGATAAATTCCCTCATCTTTTCTGTATCTGTGAATGTTTTTATTTCTCCTTCATATTTGAAGGATAGCTTTGATGGGTATAGTATTCATGGCTGAAAGTTCCTCTCTTTCAGGATTTTAAATATTGGGGTCCACTCTCTTCTAGCTTGTAGAGTTTCTGCTGAGAAATCTGATGATAATCTAATGGGCCTTCCTTTATATGTTGTATTATTCTTTTCCCTGGCTGCCTTGAGAATTTTTTCTTTGCCGTTGGTTTGTGTCAATTTCATTATGATATGCCTTGGAGTAGGTTTGTTGGGGTTAAGAAAACTTGGAGTTCTGTTTGCTTCTTGAACTTGAGGCTTTAGTTCTTTCCACAGGCTTGGGAAGTTCTCATCTATTATTTGTTTGAGTATGTTCTCCATTCCATTTTCTCTCTCTTCTCCCTCTGATATACCTATTATTCTTATGTTATTCTTTTTGATGGAGTCAGATAATTCTTGTAGGGCTATCTCATTTTTTTAATTTTTGAGTCTCTTTCTTCTTCTCTCTATTGTGCCTCAAGTTGCTTGTCTTTTATTTCACTAATCCTCTCTTCTATCTGACCTGTTCTATTAGCTAAGCTTGTTACTTCGTTTTTCAGCTCGTGAATTGAGTTTTTCATCTCTGTTTGATTTGTTTTTATAGTTTCAATTTCCTTGGACACATATTCTTTGTATTCATTGAGTTGTTTTTCTGAGCTCCCTAAATTGCCTTTCTGTGTTTTCTTGTATATCTCGGAGGATTTTTAGGATTTCTATCTTGAATTCTCTGTCATTTAGCTCCAAGGTTTCCAATATATTAAATTTTTTCTCCATAGATTTTTCCTCATCTAGCTGTGCTACCTTTTTTTCTTTTGTATCCATGATATTCGATTTTCTCTTCCTTAATGGCATCTGAGGGTGGTTTTGTTGATAGTATTAATGAGATTTAATAAAGAATAAAAAGTTAAAAAAATAAAAAATCGAAAAGTTGTTTTTTTAAAAAAAAATTAATAATGAAATAAAGAAAAATAAAATAAAATAAAAATTAAAAAAAAGGAAATTATTCCCCCCCCTTTTTTTTTTCTCTCCTCTCTTCTCCCCTCTTTCTTGTGAAAATCTTGTGGTGAACTGTGAATTATAACAAACAATACCTGTAATGGAGGGCCTGAATTGGGGAAAAGTAATAAAGGGGCAGAAAAAAAAAAAAAAAAAAAGAAAAGAAAAAAGAAAAAAAAGAGCTTATGGACCCACAAAAAGCAAATAAGGAAAAAATTTGGGTCAAGAATAAAATGATTTGCTTTTAGGTGTTGGTTGTCTAAGAGTTATGATGAGAGGAATAAGAGGAAAACAGAAAAATGGGGGGACAAATTAAAAAATTACTATTGTATTTAGTGGAACAAGAACTAGATAATATGGAGAGCCAGGGATGGGCGCACTGCTAGTGAGTTAAAAAGGTGAAGTAAAAACCTCCCAAAATACCACAAACATAAGTTTGAGTCCCAGATAAGATAATTTGTTTGTTATTGATGTTTGAATGAGAGGAGATGTAAAGGAGAAAGGAAAAAACTAATATAGAGGGAGAAAAGAAAGAGAGAGAGAGAAACAAAGAGGGAACCACTAAAAGAAGAAAAAAGAAACAAGAGGAGAGAGAGAGAGAGAGAGAGAGAGTTAAGGGTTTTGGAGTGCAACTGTCATAGAGAGAAAGGAAGAGAAGAGAAAAGATAATGGGAGATGTAACACTTATGGGTAGTGTAGTTCAAGGAGAGGAGAGAGTAAGACCGGCAGAGAGTTAATCCGCCAAATTGGAGGAGGAAAAAAAGTGTCAAGAATGAAGATAAGAGAAACAAACTAACAAATATAATAAAATGGGATAGGTTATAAAGTCTGCAGATTATTCTTGATTTTGAGAGGTTATCTTCTTGCTTTTTCTTTTCTCTCCCTCTTCCTGGTCGGTGACTCTGTACCCTGGGTTCTGCCCCTTTGGCATGCTCAGGTAGAGGTTTGCAGTTGATAAGTCTCTATGGCAATGTCATGTATTGTGCTTTAGTCTCGTTGGCAGGTGAGGCTCATTAGCATTTATAGGCTCCGCCAGTGAGAGAGTCCGTGTTCCTGGAGCCTTTCTCCTAGTCTTTCCTTCCTCAATTAGTAGCCTGATAATCCAGCTATGGGGTTGCTGCTGCCTCTGCCTGGATAGTAAGAGGCTCAAAGAGCTGGCAACTCCCCACTCTATTTCCACTCAGCACAGGGCTCTGGGTAAGGCTCAGTCAGTCAGAGCTGCTAGCATAATCAGGCGGGCTTTCTGCCCACTCAAAGACCTCTGGCTCTGCCACTCTGTCTGGTAACACAGGCGGGCGCCCACTTCCGGGGCGCTTGGAGGAAACTCTCACTCACTGTCTGCGACCAGGATATCCGGCCAGCAGTCTCACGCTCTGAGTGAAACCCCCAACCACAGGGAAAAGTTGCAGCGTTGGAATTGAGTCTTGCTCCGTTCCCGTGCACGGCTTTTGCAAGGCGCTGGGCCGCCCGAGATTCCGCTTTGGCCCACACAAAGGCCCCTGACTCTGCCCCTCTGTGCGATAACACGGGCGCGTACTGCCGAGGCACTCGGAGGAATCTCTCACTCACTGTCTGCGTGCGCAGACCAGGATATGAGGCCGGCCGCGTTTCCCTCTGAGTGAAACCTCTGCCTGCACGGAAAATCTTCACCGTTGGAATTAGTTCTCACTCCCTCCTGTGCATGGCTTTCATAGGGCGCTGGGGCTGCCCAGAGACTCTGCCCTCGGCCCACAGAAAGGCTTCTGACCCTGCCTCTCCGTGGGGCAACACGGGCACCCACTCCTGGGGCTTAGGAAGAAATATCTCGCCCACTAACTGCGTGCACGCCGACCAGGAGACCGGGTAAAATGGCTGCTCCGCTTGTCTTTCTTTGTTTGGGTTTGGCGCGAGTGTTAGCTTGTATTGCCCGGGTTGCCACAGGATCAGATTTTCCTCGGCTTAGATCTCCGTGCCACAGCCTGGTTCGGCCGTTTGTGCCGCGGCCTGGATCTATTCACCCCCTTTGCCTGCCTCAGTTTCTATATTCACAGTTACCAGAGAAAGCCGCCCTGTTTAGGTTAGTGAGGAAGGCGGAGCATTTCTTACTCCCTATTTCCTTTGGGGTTTGGTTATATATTTAGCCAATTTTTCACTCAACCATACCTTTGGGTGTATTGCAAAGCATCTGGAGGCTCCAAGTATAGGTTTTTCTGTTTCTGGTTGAAGATCTTGTTGAGTTTTGGGGGAGATTTATCGGTATTGCTTCCTACCCCGCCATTACTCTGACGTCATCTCTCATGTCTTTTTTTTTTTTTTTTTTTTTTTAATGCTGTTGAAGTTCTTGCTTTTCTTCATTTTGTTTAGTTCTTTTTCAGAGTTTTGTTCTGTTCTTCTTTTGGGATGTGTTTCTTTTTTTCTTCATTTTGGAAGCCTTCCTTCCTATGTTTTTTTCTATGTTTTAGGTGGAGATCCTATGTCTCCTGGGCTTGGTAGAGTGGCCTTACATAGTATGCACTGCTTCCTCAGTCACCCAAGCAGGGCACCTCAGGTGTGTACTTTCCTCACCCATGTGAACTGTGAACACCCTGCTGCTGTAGGTGAGGCTTGATTGATGTTGGCACATCAATAAGAGGTATTTACTCCCAGGACTATCAGCTAAAAGGACTGGCTGTGACCACCGACCTATGATTAACATGGGGATCAGCTGTTTGGGAGCCTACCCCACAGACAGGACTTACTTCAGTGGAGGGTTCTGGCTCCCACTGAGCCCACCACTCGAGTGTGTCACTTATGGAGATGGTTGGGTGGTGTGTTAATAAGATCTGAAACTGTCCAACAGGTGCACTGTATCTAGGGCCTCCTGAAATGTGTAGGCCATAGTAAATCACTGCCTGTCCAGGGCCACCCAGAATGGACTATAAAGTGATCTGCAGATGGATACTACTTGTGCTGGGTTTGGAGTTGTCCAGATGAAACCAAGACTGGCTGCTGCTAGTGCTGGTCCTCGGACCTCTAATGAGAGGTACAGGGCACACTGAGGCCAGAGGCTTCTTCTTTGAGAATTTTTTAAAAATCTGAAGTATGAGCCAGAACAAGTCATTTGTGTGAAAAAACTACTGGAAATAATTTGAGTGGGTTTATAAGTTAGGTGGAATGTGGCCCCAGAGTATCACCAGGGTAGGACAAATAGAGTGAGCAGGATTGATAAAGACTCCGATATGTCATCCACCTGCAAGCTCTATGAGCGAGAGGGGTGGCCCAGAAAAGGAATGGCTTCTGCCAGCACCTTTGTCTGACAGAAAACTGCCATTCCAGCTCTCGTTCTGATGTCAGACTATTCAGTTTCTTTTCGTATGTCCCTGGTGCTTCTTAAACTGCTACACTATGAAATAAAATCTGATTCTTTAAATACACCAAAAATTTTTAAATTGTTCTTTTACAAGTAAATATTTATTTTTCTAAATACCATTTGTTGAAAAGATGATCATTTTTCATTAAATGCTTTTAGCTACCCTTTCAAAAATTATTTACCTGTATATGTGAAGGTTTATTTTGGTCTTCCGTTCTACTTTCTTGATCTATATGTTTGTCTTTATGCCAGTACCACATTGTTTTGATTATGTTAGCTTTGTAGTAAGTTTTGAAATCAGGAAATGTGAGTATTCCTACTTTGTTCTTTTTTTTCAAGATTGTTTTGATTATCTAGAGTCCTTTAAGATATTATAACAATTTTAGAACTTTATTTTTCATATATACAATATTATTATGTATTACTCAAAAATACATAATAAACAAATCATATTTCTTTAATAAAATTTTTTGGACATTGAAAATGCAGTCATATTTCAAAAAATCATGAAGTAAAAAAGAAAGATGTCAAAACATGTTTAATTTATAGTACAACACATGGAATATCGAGAAATAAAAATCATTCTAGTTGATAAATTCTAGTAAAATATCTCTTCCTTTCTTTTGACATGCTCTGTGGAAATGACAGTTTGAAACTCTGTTACATGATAGAAAAAATAAGTGAGGGAAGAATTTATAAAATTTGTTATGTTGACTTAAATCACTTTAAAATGTAGACCCTTCCTTTTAGTAGCTAGATCATATTTTACTGGGTGCATTTGAGCCAATAAATTTACAGAACTCAGTGTACCCTAGCAATCACCAACATTTCTAGTATCATTCATTTTTTACTCTTCCCTGTCATTGAGTAATATAATTATTAAACTACATGTTCTTTATTTTCTGCAAAGTTATTCATCTCTTGCAGTGCAGCTGAATATACATTGCTACATTGAAAGATGCTCAATGTGAAATAAATACAACCCAGACTATTTTTAAAAGCAAATAAAAATATTTCTTTAATAATATGATTTCAACCTGCTGGAGTTAGTTATATGAAAATATAAAGAATAATTAAATAAACAAAATATTAGAAGCAGAAAAATGTAAATTTTAATATGTAGATAAAGTTTAATTCTGTTCCTTCATTTAATTGTTCTATATATAACTTTATAATATTAATAGTGATTTTTAATAATTATCTTAAAGAAATTTAGTTTCTGTAACTGAAGAACTTGGCAGATTTGCATTTGCTCCTATTGTGGAAGCTTGTAATGTTGAAACTATGTTAACCCTTTGAGTAGTAAGTTTTTTTCATGCTCGCTGACCCCCGGAAGTGAGTTGTTTTTTTTAAAAAAAATGTAATTAGTTCCAGTTACAGTTTTATTAACTTAAAATTATGTTTGTTTGATAATCAATTTATGGAAAACAGAAGAACATACATTTACTGCTTCAGCTTTTACTGTTCCAGCTCAAAGTTTAAAGACATACATGTATGATCATTTTCTGGATGGTCAGGAGGCATGAGAACGTACATGAATGTTAGTACTACTCAAAGGGTTACAGAGTAATTTTGTTAATTTCAAAATTCAGGCAGATATGCCTTTAAACCATTTGAGACAGATGAAATGTCATTAAATATTTAATAGTTCTTCTGATTATATATTTTTTGAAATTTACTATCTACCAAGAAAAAAAACACACACAAAAAAATGAGGTAGGTGGACTGTAGTCTCTAATTCCCCTTTCTAGGTGTCTATCTGCCCTTCTGTGACACTAATTTTTTGTATGCTTAACAGAGCTAATATACTTGAGTAATTACAATTTGTTGCCTTAGCATAGGAGAGGCAAATGGATGAAGGTGAGACATTTTGCCACTCTTAAAGTTCATATTTTTATTTTAGTATAAAATGAGCCAACTAGTTGCCCTGAAAATCTTCATAAATAATTTAAAATTATAGGTAAATTGCAAGGTCAGTTTCAGTGGTGCAGTCATTTTGAAATGTCTGTTTTTTTAAGGTAACATTTTCATACACCACATTACTAGAAAAGCAGATCATTAATGAGATAATATAACTTTGGCAGAGTTAGTCAGCTTTTGTGGGGATGTGGGATTTAGCTCAGCTATATCTAGGAAAGAACAATTGAAAGAAAAAAATATATATCATTTCAGCATAACTAAAAGATAGAACAGATTTTTTAATTAGAACCAAATAAATCTAAACCAATGATCTACCTTGACAAACCTAGCAAGACATAATTGTTACTAATGGCTTAAAGTTGCAAGATGTAAAATTAATGACACAACTTATGTTTCCCTAACTATCTCTCCTACACATTTTTTATCAAACCTAGCAAATAATAAATATAGAAATAGATATAGATAGACTGATAGATAGTATATATTATATATAATTAGTACATATATAATTAGATAATTATGTATAGATAAATATACATAATATATAGAATGCATATATAAATATTAACACACCCATGTACATATATATAAAATTTGAATTATTTCATTAGAAATAACATTACAGGCAGATGTGAAAAAATATAAAGTCACAAATAGTATATTTACTCTGCCTTGATTACTTGAAACTGATGGTGGGAATGAATCAAGTGGTGGTAAAGGAGCTGGACATGTGTAAATGTGTGTGTTTGGTCTTTAGATTTGTTTTGAGGTAAACTGGGAGACTCTTTTTTTAACCTATATACTACTGCTTTAATGAGAAAATGCTCAACTTAAGCCACCAATCACAGAAATAGTAAGAGACAAGGCTCTGACTCACTTTATCCTAGAAAAGAAAATCTACATTTAGAAACATGCCAAAATTTAATCTAATCAAAGACTAGACCCCTTGCCTGACCTGTGGTGGTGCAGTGGATAAAGCATCAACCTGGAACGCTGAGGTCTCCAGTTCAAAACTCTGAAATTGTCTGGTCAAAGCACATATGGAAGTTGATGCTTCCTGCTTCTCCCCCCTTTCTCTCTCTCTTTCTCTCTCTCTCTCCCCTCTCTAAAATGAATAAATTAAAAAAATAAAAAAGACTAGACCTCTTGTGTGCCACTTGTGTTGTACCAACATAGAATGGAAACTAGAGAATAAAATGCATCACTACATATGAAAAAAATGTTATCAAATGAACACTGGTTGAAATTTTAAGAAATATTTTTATATATTCAAAAATAAAAGTATTCCTAAATTTGCCCTTTGTTTACAAAGATGTAAAACAAACAAACAAACAAAAAACACACACACATAGAAAAAAACCTCTGTGATAATAAAAACACTAAGATTATTGAAAGCTGTTAAAAGGAAGCCCTGGTGTCCAACCTCCCCACCCTATCATTGCCCTCCAACACCGCTACAATTTGGATCTATGGATTTAATCATATGGACTTGATATGACCATATGGAATCCAACAGAGTTCTGATAAAAGCTAATTTTATTTATTTATTTTTCTTAACCTAGGACCTCTGAATTTCCACTTTGGAGAGATATTTCAAGAGTAACCTTTGTAACTCAAATTGGGGACAATTTATATCAGTAAAACACAGAATTTTTTTTTCTT
The DNA here is from genome assembly GCF_036850765.1 of Saccopteryx bilineata. Taxonomy (NCBI): domain Eukaryota; kingdom Metazoa; phylum Chordata; class Mammalia; order Chiroptera; family Emballonuridae; genus Saccopteryx; species Saccopteryx bilineata. The sequence continues at coordinate 40,165,402 of NC_089490.1, forward strand.
ATGACAAACCTAACTTATTATAAATCATATATTTATTAGCATTATTGCTACTATCTGTATGCACAATATTATTATTCCTTCAAATTCTATCATCTTACTCGTTGTGGTATGTTCGGAAATATAAAGTTAATATAAGTTATTTTAAACTTACACTGAGGTGAGTTTTTATAATGGTCTACAAATCATTTTATAAAAACAAAAAAACTAATATTTTGAAGAAGTTACATTTGTATGTGTGGTGACAAATCACTGTATTTTCTTAATGCTATTTTTAAAAGCTCTTCCAAATAAAGAAAATAAATATTTTATAGTCCTTCAACTTTAATTTTAATATCATTATATAAAAAACCCTGATTTATGCATATTTTCAAGTCATCTTTAAAACTTGACCAAGGAAATAAAGGGCTATAATTTTGGAATCTTTTCTTAAGATACTTTAATATTTGTAAATGTGTCCTCTATTTTCAGGATATAATTCATTTGAAGACAATAAGAATATATATATATTCTTTCTCATATCAACATTTTCAACAAAAAAATTCATTGCTGTGAAATTATAAATAAGATACTTTCAATTTTCAAAAATTTCATAAATACTATACAGATTGTGTTTTAGTTAAATTTATTTTAGTAAGTTGCCATTGATTTTATTAATTGTTTTTTAATATTAAATATCATAGTGTAATTATACAATGGACATGCCTAATTATTTTATCTCTTCTTCTGTTTTTAATATGCTATAATTCTAAACTGGGCTTTAGAAATAAGGTCAGTTATTCTCCTCAATTAGTTCTCCAAATATTCCACAACCAATGAATAAACCATTTCAAATTAATTTTAAAAGGATGTCTTCAGATCAATCACTTTGCTACCAAAATATATTCTGTGATAAAACAGTCTTAAAATAACCATGGTTCTAAAACATATTTGAGAAAATAAAGAACTATTCCACTTTTTCTTTTAAAAGTTTGAATCAAAGTTAAATGTCTTCTGAAATGCTAGGCATGCCACCAGAACTCTGAAAGGATGTCTTCTGCAGTTCTCAAATGACCATTTTCTTATATAGCTCTTCAAACTTTCTTCCTATAAATAATGACATTAGCTTAGTCAATGAATTTCTACTAGTTCTCTTAATCATTCTGACACCTCTGTAAAAAATATGCATGTGAATTTCAAGTATTAAAGGAGTGTGTCTGTAGTACAGTTTCACATTAATTGTTTTAAACCATTACTATCACTTGTATGTTGAAACATGTCCATGAAGAAGAAATTAGATTTCTAATTAAGCAGTCCACACTAATCTGCCAGGTGTAAATTAGCCTTAAGGGCATTTATAAAGAAATATTTTTTGAGAAATATTTGTGTCCATCTCCTCTTAGGGAATTAGTTAGCCAAGTTCTGGCACGATTCCTCTGCTCAAGCAGATTGCTGCTTCGCTTGTTTGTGTTTCAAGGTTGTTAACCACTAAGTGGATATATGTACTCATAGTTTAGCCAGGAGGATCCAATCTAACCAAAGAATTTCAGAAAAGATCATCAAGGACAGTGGACCATATCGACTGTGAAAAGAAATCTCAGGGAGGTAGGAACTTTCTAAACAATTCAACATGAGGATTAGGCCACCTAAAAGGTGGTTGATTTGACTGTAGTTTCTATATTTTTTTCAAACTCCAAAAGAGACTGTTATGACTCCTGGATGATTTGGTTCGTAGTCCAGATACAATAATCTAAAAGGAACTAGAAAGGCTGATATACATCTCCAAACTTCTTTCTCAGTAGCCTGCTTTTGTTTTCTTTAATTTTGCCATTTAGATGTTTCTCCTTCCACCCACTAAATTATTATCCTGTGAGACTCCACCGCTGTTCAGAATTTAAAGGAGAAATAATCTTGAGAACAATAGAAGGATAAGTAGAAACTCAATGTAGAATGAATTGGTCTGTTGGCAGAATGCATTAAAGGCAGGATTGGTGAGCTGGGCACAAAAGGGGGCAAAGTCAGTAAATTATAAACAGTAATTTAAATTAAATTATATAGCAAGTGAATTAAAACTGTACATATTTTAACTTTGCTCTAAGCACTCTTCATAAAGAATGATGACACTTATTAATGAGCATTTATTTTAAAAACAGATTGTATAATGAATTTTGATACTAACCAATAAGCTTTTAAGTCTATTAGCATTTACCTTGCTTTTATGTAATTGAAAACATTCCATTTTTATTGCTCTCATTAAATATTACTTGGTTGTTAGAAATCATTAAAAGCACCATATAACTCCTACTTTTATTAATTCAAATAACAGATAAACTTTCTTAATATTTAATTTTATATTTACAAAAATTTATTAAAAGTATATGACAGAGACTTGACTTGGAGGTGAGGTAATCACACAGAAATGTGTACAGAAGATGTGTTATGGAATTGTTCACCTGAAACCTGTATAATTTTGTTAACCAGTCACCAAATGAGTTCAAGTTAAGAAAAGCGTATGACAAAATAAAGATAGAATTATTAAGCTTTAGTAGAGCAAAAATAAATATTTAGTACAGTAATATGTTTATATAAATTTAAATTACTTTAGATATGATAGTATATATCATACATTCATGTAAAATATACACTTTTACAATATTTAGAGACTACAAGTTAAAGTAAATTTAAATTGTAAATTTTTCTGAGATATATTTATTTTTAATTTTGAAAATAATATTTGGATACTATTGAGAAGCAAGTAAACTATTATACAAATCATATTAACTATTATTATTATTATTTTGTGTGAGAGATGCAGAGAGAGGGACAGATTGGGGTAGATAGACAGGAAGGGAGAGAGATGGGAAGCATCAATTCTTTGCTGTGTCACCTTAGTTGTTCACTGATTGCTTTCTCATATGTGCCTTGAATCCGGGGGGGGGGGGGAAGGCTACAGCAGACTGAGTGACCCCCTTGCACAAGCCAACAACCTTGAGCTCAAGATGGTGAGCCTTGCTCAAACCAGATAAGCCTGTGATCAAGCCATCAACCTCGGGGTTTCAAACCGGGGTCCTCAGCGTCCCAGTCCAACGCTCTATCCACTGTGCCACCGCCTGCTATATTTTTTAAATGAGTAAAACATTCTTAAAAAGGTAAAAGATAAAAATGGTCTAGTTGATTTATTTTGTTTTTTTTTTATTTTCTACTCTCTATTTCAATTGTTTTATATGTTGACCCACATTCTATTTTATTTGTTTTTGAAGTCAGTGGGAAAATACCAAATTTTAAAGACCTTTGCAATTAGAGATCTTTGTTATAGTAGCCAGTCTAATACTTACAAGCTGTCTGCTTTTTGAACTGACTGATCCACACTATATCTTCTCTCTGTGTTATGTAAAACATGCAAACAAGCAAAGTACTAGAATAAGTGGTCTCTTATTTGTTCTAACAGTTTCCTTGTGGGGTCTTTAAGGCTTTTCAGCATAACTATATCTCCAGCTAATACAGATCATTTTATCTCTTCCTTACTGATTGAATCCTTTTATTACACTTTTTGCCTAATTGCTCTAGCTATGACTCCAGTACTGTGTTGAACAGAAGTACCAGGAGTGAGCATCCTTGACTTTTTCCTAATTTTAGAAAAAAAGTTATCATATTTTTACCATTGAGTATAATGTTAGTTAGCTATGGGCTTCTTGAAAGAGAACTTGCCAATTTACATTTCCACCAACAGTATACAAGGATTCCAATTTCTCCACATCCTTGTCAACATTGTGTGTTCTTAATAACCATCCTAACAAAGTGAGGTGATGTATCTTACTGTGTTTTCAATTTGTATTTTCTAAATTTAGTGACATTGATCATTTTTTTATATACCTGTTTATCCACTAACCATTGATATGTCTTCTTTGTAAAAATGTCTATTTAATTTTACACTCATTATTGTCAGGTTTTGTTTTTTTTTTGGCTACTGTTGTTATTAACTTGTATGAGCTCTTCACATATTTTAGATATTAGAAGCTCATTAGATATATGGTTGGAAAATATTTTTTTCCATTTCATAGATTATATTTTCATATATAATGATTGTTTTCTAGGCTGTACAAAAAATATTTATTTTGACATACTCTCACATCTATTTATTTTTTGCTTTTATTGCTTTTGCTTTTTGTCATACACAAGAAACTATTGCCAAGACATAGGTAAAAAAATATTTCCTCTATGTTTTATTCTTGGAGTTTTATAGTTTCAATTCTTACATTTAAATCTTTAATCCATTTTGAGTTGATTTTTTTTGTGTGTATGGTGTCAGATAAGGATCCAGTTTCATTCTTCTGTACATAGAACACCTTTTATCAAAGAGACCAGCCTTTTCCCACTGTGTTTTTGTAGCCTTGTAGAAAATCTCTTGACTGTACCTTTGTAAATTATTTTCTAAATTTGATATTCTGTTTCATTGGTGTATACGTTGTTTTTATGCCAAAACTACACTGTTTTAATTATAGCTTTTTTTTATATTTTGAACTCAGGAAGTATGACTTCTCTTCTTTTACAAGAATTCTTTGAATATCCAGGGTCTTTTGTGGTTTCTTATAAATTTTAGGATTTTTTTATTTATGTAAAAACTGTCATTGGGATTTTATTAGGGATTGCATCTGATCTGTAAATTTATTGAGGTACTATATACATTTTAACACTATTAAATCTTTTAATCTCTGAATATGAGATGTCTTTCCATTTATTTGTGACTACTTAAATTTCTGTCATCAATGTTTTATAGTTTTTGTTATACCAGTCTTTTGTCTGTTTGGTTAAGTTTTTGGGTTTTTTTGGACAGCGACATAGAGAGAGTCAGAGAGAGGTACAGGTAAGGACAATAGACAGAAAAGGAGAGAGATGAGAAGCATCAGTTCTTCATTGCAGTTCCTTAGTTGTTCGTTGCATTCTCATATGTACCTTGACCAGGGGCTACAGCAGAGTGAGTGACCCCTTGCTAAAGCCATTGTCTGTTTGGTTAAATTTAATCTTAAGTGTTTTATTCTTCTTGATGCTATTGTCTATAGTATTTTATAAGTTCACTGTATTTTTAGATAATTTGTTAGTGTATAAAAATGCCATTGATTTTAAATTCTGAAACTTCACTAAATTTGAATAAATTAGAATATATTTATCTTAAAGTACAAAAATTTATATATGAAAAGCCCATAGATAATTGTTTGGGAAATACAAATAAAACCATAGTAAAATATATTATCTCTTGTTAGATGGCTATTAAGAAGAACACACACACACAATGTTGAAAAGTACATGGAGAAATTGGAGTCCATGTATATATTGTTTGTAGAAATGTAAATTGGTACTCTCTCTATAGAAAACAGTATGGTCAGCTCTCAGCAAAACTAAAAATAGAACTACCATGTGATTCAGTAATCCTCCTTCTGCGTATATATTCAAACTATTCAAAAATAAGATCTCAAAGACATATTTGAACTCCCATGTTCAATACAGTTTTATTTCCAATAACCAAGATATAGAAATAAGCAAATGTTTAGTGATAGATAAAATAAAGAAAATGTGATATTTGTGTGTGTGTATATGTGTGTGTGCATGTGTGTATATAATAAATAAAGAAATATTATTCAGCCTTAAAAAAAAGCTTACCATATATAAAACGTGGATAAACCTGGAAGACAGTACACTAAGGAAGATAAAGCATTCACAGAAGAACAAATAAGATTCACTCTACTTAGATATCTAAAATAGTCAAACTTATAGAAACAGAAAGTAGAACAGTGATTGCTAGAGGATGGGGCAAGGGAGGGAGAATAAGGCATCACTGTTCAATGGGTACAAATGTTCAGTTACGTAAGAATGTAAGATATCTTCTGTATTTATAGGAATATATATTTTTTGCTGCATTCTCCCTGCCATGTCTGCAATTTACTGTCTCATCCTTTTGCAGTCATTATAACTTTTCCTATATTAAATGCTCCAAAGATTCTCAGCAATCACTTGTCTTCCTTCATTCAATCTAACAACATTACCTTTTCACCAAAAAGTATTCCAGAGAAAGTTATCGCTAGTGTTTAAAAATTGGCTACATGTGCAAAAAAAAAGTCATTACATACATATATTTATAAATATGAAAATTGACAAGTGTACTTTCTTTATTGCAAAGGCATTAATATACTAATACATATTGTAAAAATTAAAATAAGAGAGAAAAGTAGTTTTGTCCTAAAGAATTTAACTATGGAAATACTTTACTTCTCCTCATCCCAAGGCTCACAATTTGAGAATTACTGACTTAATCCTATATAGACGGGATCTGTGCTCATTCAGCAAGTAAACATACAAGTCTACAATGTTTTGTTTTAAAATGTGCCCTAAAGCTTGAGGTCTTCTTGTGTGTGAATGTGTACCTATATCTGTGTGTGAAATTCTATGCTAGTGAAATAAACAACTCTTCCAATGGAGAGTTGTTTATTTCATGCTAATATGGAAAAGAGAGAAAACAAAGTTAATTAATGGATTAGCATTTTATTTTTATGTAGATTAGCATGAAAATAACTACAAAGTTAGGACAATATGTCATATATTTTCACAAAACAACACAAGAGAAAGAACAATAATTTCCTTATCTTTGACAAATAAAAGAGGCTCCCCCTTGAGATAATATCTTGAAAATTTTCTAAAAGACCTCTGACCTAATTCTGAAGGTACCATAGTTCCCCATGTATAAGACTCACCCTTTTTTGAAAAATTTGGGGTCTAAAAACAGTGCATTTTATACAGTGGTTGTAAATTTTTTTACTTGAATTTCCCACTTTTTCGTGCTTGTTGTCTTTGTGCTCATTGTTTCGCAGTTGTTACCAGTATATTACGGTAGGTTACATGTTGTCACCTTCTACCCAGAAATGGCTCAGAAAACATTTTCATACAGTTTTGAATTCAATTAAAAGTGATCCAGTTTGCAAAAGTGAATGGAAATTGTGTTGCTGAACCGAAGTTTGGTCCTCCTCCAACTGAGAAATCAATCCAAGACTCTCTATGGGAAGAAGAAACCCTACTGAGCATGCCACGGCAGAAAAAGGCCATGGGAGGTAAGTCAGCAAAATGGCCTGATTTAGAGAGGGAATTGATGATATGGATTGAGGAGCAAAGGGCAATTGGAATTTCTGTGTCCATAAAGATGGTTCAGCATGAGACAAGAAGAATTTCTGATGAAAAAGATGTTTACCGATTTCAAAGGAGGACACAATTGGTTCTTCAGGTGCATAAAATAGAATGGACTAAGCATGCGTACACACACCAGACATGCCCAAAAGATGTGTGAAAGCTATGAACAGAAGGTCCTTGAATTTCATCATATTGTCTTTCAACATTGGAAGACACATCAGTCTGAATTGGGACAGATTGCAAAAATGGACGAAGTCCCCCTTAAATTTGATGTCCCCAGTAACAGAACTGTTGATAAGAAGGAGATGAAGACTAACTGCAAAGACAAGAGGACATGAAAAGAGCCATTATATAGTTGTTCTAAGTTGTTGTGCTGACAGAACCAAGCTGCCTCCTATGCTGATTTGCAAATGCAAAACAATGCCAAAAGAAGACATTCCTCGAGGATTGATTGTCAACATTTATAACAAGGGTTGGATGGATCAGGATGGGATGAAGATCTGGTTTGAGAAAGTTTGGAGAAGGAGACCAGGTGAGCTCTTATTCAAACCTGCCCTATTGGTGCTTGATCAGTTCAGGGCGCACATATCAAAAACACAAAGAAGATTGCTGCAGAGCAAAAAAGAAAACTTGCAGTCATACCTGGAGGATTAACATCCCAGTTTCAACCACTTGATGTCAGCATTAACAAACCCTTCAAAGTTGCCATGAGAGATGTATGGAACCAATGAATGAAGTTTCTGGGGACAATTTGACACCAGCAGTAAGAGTGAAGTAACCAACTATAGGAGAAGTTTGTACCTGGGTGAAAAGATCCTGGGATGATATCAAGATTGAGATTGTTGTCATGTCATTTAAGAAGTGTGGCATTTCAAGTGAGGATGAGGCAATATATGAAGACAGTGATTCGTCATCAGACACAGATGAAGACAAGCTAATAGATGGGAGTTTTGACAGTGATGAGGAATTGTATGAATTTTATGATGAATAAAACTTGAGTTCAATAACTTTATGTAATATATTTTTTTTCAAATTTCAGCCCCAAAATTAAGGCATGTCTTATATATGGGGAAATATGGTATGTTTTTAAATATCTAGAGCTTATTTGAAATACTAGATTGTCTAGATATGCCTTAGAAATATCTCTTTATTGTAAAAACTAGAAACTAAGTTTATATCTATATTTACATCTAATTTACATCTATTTTAAAAGTTAGAATGGTAACTCAAATTTAGTGTGTTTCCAAAAAACATTCTAAAAAGGGAGTAGGAGGAACCACAAAGATTTTCTTTGCTATTTATAAACAAAGAAAATTATTTTCAATTACTCTATAATATTCCTATTGTCCCACAAGATGTAAACTCAACAAACTATTCCTTGATTTTCTTTTTATATTCTTGCCTGATTCTACTGCCTCAATTCAGTAGCTCTTTACTTATTGAACACTATACTTTTACCTGCTACAATGCTCTATAGAGAGGTCCTTGATAAATATTGTTCAATAACTCATATACTAAAGTAAATCCTTAAAAGCTTTAGAGTAAAAAATTGCTCTGAGATCTCTAAGCATAATATAGATAAACATTAAAATACTGACACACTAATAGTGAGGTATTATATTTCTCATACTAGATTACTATATAAAGTGTCATTAGATTGATAATAAAAAATTATTCAACAAAATAGAGTTTTTCTATTCTAGATTAAAATTCCACATTGCACTATCACTACTGTCTAAAATATGTAATAAAGTGAATACTTAAGACATTATATTGGTCTGAAGAACACTAAATAATGTTCATGTTTCTTATGCTAAATGATCGGCTCTTAATAATTGAATTAACATTAAAATTTACCAGTTGTAAATATATTTAGTTTGCTGATGATACAAACTTAAAGAAACATTGCAGAGTAAGAAGCAAGCAAATGGAAAATTTAAAAAGAATTGTGATCTTGTGTGCTATGTAACTGCTGACACCCCAATATTATTAATGCTGGAGAATTTTTATTATAAATGCTGCTAGCACACCAATAAGATTTAGGGTACTTTTAAATTTTGAAAAATTAGAGAAATGAATTTAAAACCCCAAACCTAAAGTGATCCCGAACTGTATAACTGTCATCAGATTCTTTTACTCTATACCCATATTGCCATTGTAAGAATTGATATCCATCCTGGAGTTCTTTAAGAATGTCATGAATAGTTTATTGCTCTAGAGATTACAGACGATAATGAAGCATTAACACTGATTGTGCCTGATGCTTCATGTTAGTATATTTGGATGTAGTAACATACAAGTAGGCAGTAAAGGACCAAGAGAAAAAAAACAATAAAACTATTCACAAACACCAGGAATTTATTGAAATATTTCCCCCAAATATTCATATTTATGAATTGATTAGATTGCATCATTTTTCTTTATATTATTGTTAAGAATAATTTTTACAACTCTTCTTCTGAGTTGTATATTAGTTAACATCATCATTAATATTTTCCCCTTTAACTGTCAGAAAATAGTTTGATTTCTCATACTCTTGGAAGTAAGACCCAATTGACATTGTGGTTGACATTTTCTGTAGCTCTTCTATGAGAAAAAAAGAAAGAAAGAAAGAAAAAATATTATCAAAGTGGCCGAAAAAAATTCACTTGGAATAAAAATAGTATAAATAAAGCACAACAGAACATGTGACTGGTTGGTTTCTTCTGCAGCAAATAAAATTTGAGTGCTAATTATGATATATGTCAGGTCTGCTGCTAGATGATATGGCCATGAATGTAAAGTACAAAGTGCAATCTATATTTTCAATGAAGGTACTATTAGGGTATATGAGTGAGAAATAGAAACAGATCATCACTGTTCAACTTGCTAAGTGATATGATAGTTACGAACCAAGTACTAAGAAAAATGCCTCAGGAGAATAAGTGTCTTTGAGGAAGATGAGAAAGAAGTTCTAGTGGAAGTGATGTTAAAAACAAGCTGTGAAATTCAAGTGTTTTCCAAACAGACATAATGTACTGAGGGGAAAAAATAATTCATGAAAAAGTGAAGAGAATTATACACAGGCAGACTCTTTCACACACGCAGTACAGAAATATAAATTGATTTTTTGAAAGCGTCTCAGAAGGGCTGGTCTTGTAGGCCTCTTAGAGGGCTCAGGTCTTAATCTCTAGGAGATTTCCAAATGTGCAGAGAATTTGAACCAGAGTGTTCATGATGACAGCTTCTGTAATGGGTTTTTAAAGCACATGGATTTTAGTGAATCAAAGTTTGTATTTCTATTTTCTTAGACCTGCAAAGATCTCATCTACTGAACTGTAGTGTTCTGGGGGACACTTTATTTTATTTTCTTTTATTCACCTATTAGTTATTATGGAGTGGCCATGCTTTAAAACAAGTGGAGGTCTTGACTTCCTTCTACTTGTTTTTCTGTCAGAGATTTAACATAGGTAAGATTATACTGAAGAATTTAAAAATACAGATTTAAAACGTTGCAGTCAATGAGAACTTCTATTAAAGTTTTAATTTGATTAAAATTAATCATTCCTTTCAATTCTCAAACTATGTAAGTACCAAAGGAAAACCATGAGTCTGAAATTCAAAGTAAGTTTTCAATCACCGTGCATTATTGTTACCTGATCTCCAGGTCCTTGTCTCGCCCAGGAGAGATCTCAAGGATGAATCAAACTGAGAATAAAGCAAGTTTTATTCACGTGTAGAAAAAGAAAGAGACCAGGGGGTGGGTGTCATTATGAAAGAAACAAAAAGTTATGTATCAGAGTGGACATGGGCTGACTCAAGATGGAGTTTACCACGAAGTCAATTAGCTCTTTTGCATTTCATATGTTTCCAAGGTTAGCGAAACCAAATTCTGACTCCACCTTCTGGTTGAGAAGAGGCCTTGTTGTGACTTCCATGACCACCTTAGTGGCTTCCTGACATGAACTGTCTTCCTTTGATCATGCCTGGGGTTGAGTGCACTGGTGAGAAGGTATTAGCTTTTTCTTCCTCATTCTACTTGTCAGGACTTTCCCCTAACTTCTTTCTATTCTGCCTCATTATGATTGAATAAAAGAGATCTAGCATTATAACTGATATAGCAGGCAGTTAGACAGACATGAGCAGAGAAGAAATAGGCCAGGTACAGAAGGTCATCAGAGCAGAAATCTGTAAGTGCGATGCAACAGACCAAACAGGGAAAATAAATATTGTAGGCTGGGACTTCATCTCCAGGGTGACCTTTCCTCCCCCCACGGTGATATGGTTTAGACTCCCTGATCTTTCATATTCCTGGTAATATGGTTCATACCCTTCCTTGACCTTGTATCCCCTGGCATATTACAAGTCACATAGTAGTCCCCTTCCTGTAAAGAGGGCTGGAGAAGAACCTCATAGATCTCCCATGCAAGCCTTGAACAATCACTTCTCTATGCACTAAGCCCTCAAGACAATGAGGTTCTGACCCACATCAAATAATCTTAAGAACAACCCTTGGGTCTTTTGACCACAGTGACAGAGGTTTTTGTCAAATTAGAGATAACTTTTAGGCCTTATTTATGTTTCAGCTTCAGGCCCCAAAATGCAGGAAAACCAGATGAAGTGATGCCATGGGTAACATCAAGACCTGCTGCAATAACTAATGACCCCCACCCCTAGTGCCTATCAGTCAGTAGAGACCAGGATGCTGAAAAAACACACCTAGAAAGCTGATATTCTACTGAGCTCCTCTCCTGAGACCTTTCTTAAAATCCCCACCTTTGGAAAACATAAAACCCCTTAAGAAAAATTACCCAATGCCTGATTTCTCTCTCTTGAGTTTATCTGCACCTTTCCTGATCCCCTTCTTCCCTCAGACATACTCTTGCTAGAGCACACTTTTTCTTCCTTCTTTTTGTTTTTTACTCACGCCACGTATGTTTGATGTCTTTCTCCTAAGCTCCTAGGTCCCTTTCTCTGCCTCAGCTCTTACTTCCTGAGTCCATGCAGCCCACCTGGCTCACTCTTTTCACCCCTGTGACTTTCTAAATAAACTATTACTTGTATTTAGGTTCTTGACTCTGAATTCTTTTTTCACCACACTCAAGGACTGAGGTCTAACATCTGGTGCTGTTTGCCATTAACAAATCTAAATTATATAAATTGTTTCTTTCTGGAATATTCTGTGTCTTCGAAGAAACCCAGTTTATAAAAACTATTATTTATGATTGCTTCCAAACAAGAGAGTATACATTTTCCATTTAATAAAGAATCTAAGAAAATCTATGTATCGCTTGAATTTTAGACATACACATAAAACTAAAGGACACAAGTGTGAATAACTAGTCACAAATATGTGGAGCATAATTACCAAAATGAGCAGTGTAATAATGAAATATATTCAACTCAAAATGAAAACTATAAGATGGGAATACTTGTTCAATTTAATCTTCTATGCTTTGACAAAATCAAATACTGTATGACATAAATAATAACACTCAACACTTCACTCTTTAGAATAGTTAAACAATTAAAAGACAAAATCTTTAAATATAAAATTAGCTTAGTAAATATATGAAAATATTTTTCTAAAACAATTAATATAAGTAAAACTTCCTTTTTGGTTTACAATTATTTTTTCAAACAAGATCTGATAGATATTTATTCAACAAAATAAAACATCTAAATTTATTTTCACTAACATCAAAAGTGATTTGATAGAAGGTGACAGAGGACAATCTGACTTTGGGTGATGGGTATGAAACATAATTGATCGACAAGATAACCTGGACATGTTTTCTTTGAACATATGTACCTTAATTTATTGATGTCACCCTAGTAAAATTAATTTAAAAAAGGTGATTCAATATCTTTTAAATGACTTCTTACCATGAACACAAGGTTTAAGTCAAAGGTATAAATAATTAAACAAATTAATAACTGAAAACTTTATGTCCAATTTTTTTTTCGAAAAACATTTTTTGAGAATTTCATTATGAGAATTTTGTATGGCATTTTCCTAAATTATCTTATTTAAACCTCCTAACCATCCTATGGCATACATGCTATTAGTTCTCTAAAGTTTCTCTAAGTTGAATGTCAAGGACAAATGAATTTGTAAATGGTGAAGATATGAAATCAGAACGAGTTTGTTTTTAGTTTTTTTCCCTTTCTTCTTTTAAGCACTAACCTGGCACTGCAAAATAATCTCACACAAAGGAGCAATTTTAGACTTAGACTAAGTACAAAGCATTATATTAGCATTTTAAAAACTGCACATTTTTTGGGAAGATGGACTTATTTTTTATTGTTTTGTGGAAGATGTCCATAAATCATTTATATTTGAAATGCTGATTTCACATCATAATCACTTTTCTGCCCCCAAGAAACTTCTTCACAATTAAGTTAATTCATCTTTGTTTAGTTATGTTTTTATAGGTTAAATGCTTGCTTTTATTTGACAAATTAAGCACTTCAGGATTTATTACTGGGTCTTGGTTGTAACTGTGATTCTATTGCAGTTCTCTCAGTCTTCATTTAAAAGATAAATAGTTTTGAGTTTTGAAATAAGATTGAAAGTTAAAAGGGTTATAGAAATGATCAAGTCAGACATTTAGTAAATAAATATGATTGTTTTTAATTTATTTGATTTTTCAATTGCAGTTGACATTTTATATTACACTAGTTTCAAAGGTGCAGTATGGTGGTTAAACATTTATATAACTTATCAAATGATAGGCCCAATAAGTTCAGTAACCACCTGACACCATGAATAGTTATTACAATATAATTGGCAATATTCCCTATGCTATGCTTTACATCCATGTTAATAAATATAATTCTTACAGTGAATAATTATATTTTTAAGGTTTTCTTTATACAAATAATTTTAATATACAATTCTAGTTGGGAATCAGATTTGTTTTTTTATATAATATATAATGTATTGTTTCTATTTCAACTGTATTAAAATAGTAATTCTATTTTAAAAATAATAAAAATTACCTGTGAACTAAATTTATCAAGAGAGAAATAAAGATGTCAATTTATATAGATAGACCAAAATGACTAAAAATACTACATGTAAAATTAACATAATGTGGCTTAAATCCATATGATGAATTAAATAGATATCTCATTAGGCATCATAAGTGGAAGTCACATTTAATTAAACCTGTGCTTGGAAATGTACTTAGGACTAAAAGGTGAGGAGGGTGACTATGAAGCAACATTTTGTGAAGTATGAATTCCATAGAATGTAATTCCCCTATGTATACCCTCCCCTCCACCAATTTTAAGTAGTAAAATTAGATTAGTAAATAATGCTCTCTTCCTAAAGTAAGAATAAATTTTTTTATCAAAGCAGTATATTGTTTATTTATGAATCTCTTCCAAATACATATGAAGAGTAGAAAAATAGAGAAAAGATTAAATAGATAAATATCTGGGTTCTAAAAACCAAACGTCTTTAGACAATGTCAAAGCAAAGATTACACTGAACAAAGTTAAAGAGGTAGGGAAAATGACTCGAGATAATTGGGGAGAGAAACAAGATTATAGTTTGAACTCAACTCTCCTGCAACAAAAGGCTAGAGATGATTTTTTTGTTTTGTTTTGTTTTTCCCTGTAGTGAGAAGCAGGGAGGCAGTCAGACAGACTCCTGCATGCGCCAGACCAGGATCCACCTGGCATGCCCACCAGGAGGCGATGCTCTGCCCATCTGGGACATTGCTCTGTTGCAGTGGAGCCATTCTAACGCCTGAGGCGGAGGCCATGGAGCCATCCTCGATGCTCCGGCCAACCCTGCTTCAATGGAGCCTTGGCTGTGGGAGGGGAAGAAAGAGAGAGGAAGTAGAGGGGGAAGGGCGGAGAAGCAGATGGGTTCTTCTCCTGTGTGCCCTGGCCGGGAATCAATCCCGGGACTTCCACATGCTGGCCTATGCTCTACCACTGAGCCAACCAGCCAGGGCCAGGGCTAGAGATTTTTTAAAATTTCACTTGAGTGGTGCATTTTTTTTTTTTTTTTTTTTTTGTATTTTTCTGAAGCTGGAAATGGGAAGAGATAGTCAGATTCCCGCATGCGGCCAACTGGGATCCACCCGGCACGCCCACCAGGGGCGATGCTCTGCCCACCAGGGGGCGATGCTCTGCCCCTCCAGGGCATCGCTCTGCTGGGACCAGAGCCACTCTAGCGCCTGGGGCAGAGGCCAAGGAGCCATCCCCAGCGCCCCGGCCATCTTTGCTCCAATGGAGCCTTGGCTACGGGAGGGGAAGAGAGAGATAGAGAGGAAGGAGGGGGTGGGGGTGGAGAAGCAAATGGGCACTTCTCCTATATGCCCTGGCCGGGAATCGAACCCGGGTCCCCCGCACGCCAGGCCAACGCTCTACTGCTGAGCCAACCGGCCAGGGCCTGAGTGGTACATTTTGGGCCATTTTTGTTTGCTAATTCACCTTAAAGGAAAAAACAAAGAAACAAACAAAAAAATACCACCACCATTTCTTGTATCCCCAAGACAAGAAGTAGCTTTACAACTTGGAGCAAGCTAGGAGTTCATTTATTTATTTTTTTTTTTGAAAAAATTTTTTATGGAAAAATTAGGCTCCTATTTACCCATAGAGACTAAGGAATGATTACATTGTTAAGAGGGCTGGCTTCCATTTTCCTGAGAAATAGTCCTGGCAAGGATAGTAAAACTTCCCAAAGACTTATAAATATATACATTTCAAAGAGGTAGATAAAGTATTTATAATGACGTTTTCTAAAGTTCTAACAAAGGGAGGAAGCTGTCTGTACAGATAGGCCTTTTAAAAATTCTGTAAGGGTTAAGGTGTGAGAGCTGTCAGGGACATAGAGACAGAAAGAAGCTTGTCTATAGTTTACTCAACTAAGAACTTGTAGGGTAGGGGGAAACTGTCCTCTACCCTAAAACATCTTTGAACTGGTCTAATAATCAGATAAACTTGAGACAGATTAGCAAGAAAAAATAACTAAATTTAATGCATATAATGTATGGGAACCTACATACATGAGAGAATCAGTCCCCACATACTTAAGAGGTTCAAAGACAGAAAAGAAAAATGGGCACCTCAGTCTTTCTGAGCTGGGGATAAGATAGGGAGCTTTGAGGGGCTCCAAAGGGTAATTGCAGGGTAATGAGAAGTGACAGTGTTTAGTAAATAGAAGTTTGTCCTGCCTTATAGATAGGTCAGAAGAGGTATTTCTAATAATCTTTTTCATGGGCAAGGCCCCTAATTCAGGTTCTACATGGTATTTAAAGGGGCGGATGTTTCTCTTGTGTTCACAGTTTAAGCTGCATTTAGCTCAAAACAATTCTCAGACCACAGAAACTCATCTTGGGATAACTAATTCTGAAGTATTATACATCAAGTGTCCATTGGTCAGCCTAAAAGAGACAGAGGAAGGGAGAGAGAGAAAAAGACAGGAACATTGTTCCTGTATGTGCTCTGACCATCGACTGCACTTTGAGTCGATGCTATATCAACCAAGCTACCTGGCCAGGGCACAAGGTATTTCCTTTTAATTATTTTGAAAGCCATAGGGGACTCTAACCTTTACTGTCCTGCATGCACATTTGTACATATTAAGAGTCTCTAAAATAATATTTACTAAATAAAAATTAAAGCTGAAAAGAGTAAATAAATGAATGCCAATCTGTGTTGATAGTGTACATTTTAATTGTATAAGCTTTGGATAAAATAACACAGTAGCAATATTTTGAGGCTATTTAGTGTCTGCATCTAATTCAAAGTTTTATGTAAAAATAATGTATTTAGAAATGCCTTGTCAGTAACTCCATGCCCCTCAAGACTGCCACATGGCAGCTGGAGTATGGCATGCTATATTCTATATATATGGTATGGCGTAGTAGATATGAAATTATTTGTTGAGTGAAAATAGCTTTAGGTTTTCATTTGTTGTGGCTGTTATATTATTATTTTTTCATAATGCTTGTTTTATGATAGTTAATGATAGTTAATGATATCAGGTTTCTACAGAAGAAAGTTATTTTCTCATGATATAGCTCATTCATTGTTCATGTATTAGATAACATTACCCTGTGAATAAAATTGGTTTCTCAAGAATTGAAGATAAACAAAATGCATTCTTTTAAAAATGTAAATACTAAATATATTTCCTTTAATTATTTTATTTTCAGGAAAAAGTTAGTTAACAATAACTTCTAGTAGCGGGAAATGAGCTTCCTTCTTTCTTTCTCCCCACCTCCCTCCTTTCTTCCTTCACGTCTTTCCTTCCTCTCCTTTCCTCCCTTTCATTTTTCTTAGTTAATGCTTTCTTTGTGTTTAGGTGTTAGTCTGCACTCATGGAGCTTTTAAACGGAATATTTTACTTTAAATTACAGTATCTCGGCCCTGGCCGGTTGGCTCCGTGGTAGAACGTCGGCCTGGCGTGCAAGGGGTCCCGGGTTCGATTTCCGGCCAGGGCACACAGGAGAAGCGCCCATCTGCTTCTCCACCCCTCCCCCTCTCCTTCCTCTCTGTCTCTCTCTTCCCTTCCCGCAGCGGAGGCTCCATTGGAGCAAAGATGGCCGGGGCGCTGGGGATGGCTCCTTGGCCTCTGCCCCAGGCGCTAGAGTGGCTCTGGTTGCAGCAGAGTGACGCCCCGGAGGGGCAGAGCATCGCCCCCTGGTGGGCAGAGCATCGCCCCCTGGTGGGCATGCTGGGTGGATCCCAGTCGGGCGCATGCGGGAGTCTGTCTGACTGTCTCTCCCCGTTTCCAGCTTCAGAAAAATACAAAAAAAAAAAAAATTACAGTATCTCTTTTTTGTTGTTGTTACTTATATTATCTATAAGAACCTTTAAAACTCAACAATAAAAAGATAAGCAACCCAACTAAAACATAGGCTAAATATTTGAGATATTTTTTTCACATAATATATACAAATGACCAAAAAGTACATGAAAATATATTCAACATCATTAATTAGGGAAGTACAGAATTAGTAATTAGGAAAAATCAAAACCACAATCAGGTACCACTTTACACCCACAAAGACGGCTATAATAAAAGTTATTTTTGTAAAAAATATGTTGGTAAAGAAATAGAGAAATCTAAACACTCATACACTACTTGAGGTAATGTAAAATGGTTCAAGTGTGGTGAAAAACAGTTTGGCCAATCCTCAGAAAGTTAAATACTGAATTATCATATTAGTCCATAATTATACCTCTAAGTGCATCTCCAGAATACTGAACACGGGTATTCGAACAAGTACACGTGCTCTCATGTTTATCACAGCACAGAGCACTATTGCCAGTAAGTGGAAACACCCCAAATGCCCATCAACAGTAAATGAATAAATAAATTTTTGATATGTTTTAGAAAAGTTCCACATATAATAAAACATTATTCAACCCCCCAAAAGGTAAAATACTGGTATATGCTATTAAATGGATGAACCTCAAAGCATTAGGCTAAGTGTAAGAAACTAGCCACTATTTGTTTTTCAGTTCTTCATATATTTTGCCCTATTGTCAGAGGTAAATCCATTTAAAATTCATATGCCTTCTAGATGAATTGACTATTTTATTAATGCATCGTGTCCATTTTTATACCTGGCAGTTTTCTTTATTGTAACATCTACTTTGTCTGATTTGTAACCACCGCAGCTGTGTTGATTAATGTTTGAATATAATACCTTTTTCCATTTAGTTTTTTATGTTAAACTTACCTATATCATTGCATTTTAAGTGAGTTGCTAGGAGACAAAATATTATAAGGCTAGGTTTTGTTTTTGCTTTTCTTTCAGTTTTTTTTTTGTTCATTCTGACAATTTTGGTCTTTTAATTAACATTTTTATATCACATACATTTAATGTATTTATGGCATATTTGGATTTAGATCTACTATTTTATTATTTGACTTTTGTTTAATTCTCTATTTTTCCTATATTTATTCTTTCCTGGTATTTTGGGCTGACATATCTTAGTATTCTATTTAAATTTATCAATATCTGATTACATCTCAATATATTTTTTATTGCAAGACACTATAATATGTACAACTAACTTTTACCAATCTATTTAGAACCAATATTTTACCACTTAAATTAGATTTTGAAACCTTACCAGCATATGGATCACATTAATTTTTTATATATAGTTGTTATATACTATAACCCCATACATTAAAAACCATATCATTTATAAATTTTGATTGCAGCCACCAAAAGTCTAAAATAAAATGGTCTCCAATATCTACCTACCCAGATGGTTACCACTTTTTCTGATCTTTCTTCATTTTGATGTTTCATGATGCCTTCTTCTGATCATTTAACTTCTTTCTGAACAACTTTCTTCCATAATTTTTTTGTAGCAGTTCTAATGGCAACAGACTCTTTTAGTGTTTTTTTTTCTCTAGTAACTGTCTTTAATTCACCATTTTTCCCAAAGGTTATTTTCATTGGATATATAATTTTTCATTATTCTTTCTTTCTGTACATTAACAATTTTTACACTTTCTTGTGGTCTACATAAATTATGATGAAATATCTACTAATTTGAATCATGATCTTTTATAAATAATACGTTTATTTTCTCTGGTTGGTTTTAGGTTATTTTTCACCCTGAGCAAACAGGCCAGGGCAAGAGCAGCTTTAAAATCTTTGCAGTTAATATAAATATCTTTTATTTTGGCATTTTCCTCTCTTGATTGTCTTGCCTCATATCAGTAAAGAATTTCTTGTTCTTTATTAGCTGTATAATTTTGGACAGCTTACTGGACATTTTCAATATTATTTTATGAGATCTCTCATCTTGCTTAAATCATATGGAAATATTAAATCTTTTTCTTTAACCATGCAATTGACCCGGTTAGCTTTAAACCGTAACCCAGCTTTTGTATATTATCGGTCCTATGTAAGTTCAGTTTTCAAAAACTTTGCAATGCCATTTGGATCTGTTCCATGTGTGCACTGTCCAAACACTGAGGCCTGAGTGGTAATCTCTGTTAGTTTAGTTCTCAAAGTCTTTGGATCATTAGGTAAAGTTAGATTCCTGCATCCACAGATTGAGATGACATCCAATATTAAAAAAAAAAAATTATAGGGTTTTATTCCAAATACCGTTATCTCTTTGATTTCCAGTTCCTTCACCTTGGCTTTCTTCCTTCAGTTAGAAAGCTGAGATTAATTCTCTCGCTCTGCCACACACTTTGACAGCATCCCCTGCATTCAAGACCGAGCAGTAGGATACAGAGAAAGAAAAACAAAAATCAAAGGACTTGCCCCATCCTCTTGGTATCAGAGTACCACTTGTCAGAAAAGTTTGCTCTCCCTCAGGGTATTGGCTCCTGTAGTCTTCCATTGCATTGAAGCTTCTGCCAACATTGCCTAGAGATCGCTTGGTGGCCAGAGAATGAGAGATGAAAGAGAAAAAAAATGCAGGTATTTCTTATACAATCTCCTTATCCTGCTATTCATCTGAAAAAGCAGGCTTCTCCTGGAGCGTCTGCTCAGGTTCATGCACTGTTTGTAATTATATATATTTTTTGCTTACTTGCTAGGGAATACCAGTGGGAGAAAAAATGGTCAAGTTACTGCTGGTTCTGTAGCATTCAGAATTCTGGGGTTTTTTTTTCTTCAAACTACCTATTATTTATTTTTCAGTCTTTGAACAGCTGACCTGTGTGTTGTATCTAGATTTCATAATTACATACAGTGGAAAGGCAGGGTAGGGTGTGCTTATTTTATCTTACCTGGTTAAAGATAAATAATTTAGATCTTTAGTTTTTTTCATATACTATTAATAGTGACTGTGGTGTTCTGATATGTAATGCCAAGGTCCATGATTTTTTTGAATTTATTGATCATATTATTTCTCTAATTAATAACCAGTGCACATATATCTTTTATGTCATCTTGTGAGCTTTTCAGCCACCCGAAGGCTGTCTAAATAAACTGTCTGTCAGGTTATTTGTCTCCTGATGTTTTGTTGTTACTGTTAAAACTTAGGCATACAAATGTCTTCTGCTGCTCTTCTTTAAGTCACTTGATGAGTCATAAACCTAGCCATTTTCTTGATATGTTTGTCATTCAGTTTTTATATATAATAATACCGTATTTTTTACTCCACAAGACACACCTGACCATAAGACACACCTAGGGTTTTAAGGAGGAAATTAAGAAAATAAATATTCTGAACCAAATGGTGTGCTAAAATATTTAATAAAATACAGTATTTTTCTCTCCATAAGACACACGGGCATTTTCCCCTCTACTTTTGGGGGAAAAAAGTATGTCTTATGGAGTGAAAAATATGGAATTCATCACCATAATATCAAGGTAAAAAGTAATAATGGATTTTTAAGTAGAACTATTTAAAGTTTTTATTACTTCACAAATCAGTTTTCTTAATATCTGCTTTATTTCTAGGAAATTGTCATTTTACATGGTAAGTGTTCAATTTTAATGACATACATTAATAATAATATCTCATTAGCTTTTAAATCTGGCTTGAAAATAATACAATTCATTTAGTCTTATATTACACAAATTCAGTGTCCAGTATTGTTCTACGCATTTCACAAATAATAATGCACTTAACCTTCATGATAAAAAAAATAACAATGCATAAGATAGTACCTATTGCTATGATTCTCCCAGTTTTAGAGTTGAAGTAAATGAGGCATAAGCCCAAGTTTATATAGCTGATAAATAGTAGAGACAGGCAGTCTGGATTCTCAATCCTTAGTCGTTATGTCTTTAATATACCCTCTTTCAATTACTGGATTATGTGTTTCTTTTCTTCAATATCTCATTTCTCTTTGTTTGATATTAATTGTTTTATGTTGGTTTTCTTTAGGCTGCTTCTCTCTGATTATTCTTCATTATATCTCTCATCTGGTTTGTAAAATATTCAACTTGATTTTATTTCTCAGTACTGTCAAACTTTTAAAAACTGTGAATTATTTTTAAATATTGAATCCAAGTTTTAGTCCTAGAAATAAAAGTTCCCCATTAATAGTAAATCCTTGAGGATTGTCATTACTTTTAATTAATATCCTAATATCTTTATTTAGTATAATGTCAGTGCTGTTGGTCATGGTCTTGTTTTTTTCATATGACAATTTGTTTTGAGGATGTTATAATTTTTTAAATCTTATTTTATTTTTAATTTAGTTAACTGTTTAGTTCTCACAATACTAGATCAGTCCATTAGACTCCCTAAGGCAGTGGTAAAGAGGGAGAGGTATATATTTGGGGAGTGAAACATTACAGGGACTAGGGTTGATTCCCTCTGAGCTGAGATGCATAGGAAACAGTCTTGTTAGCAGCCTTGTCAGGATGTAAGAGGCTATCTGCTTACCTTCTCATGGACTGAATAATTGAGTCTATCAGAGTCTGCATTCCTTTGAATCCCAATCACAGTAGCATTGAGGATTCCCTCCGGGTCATTCAAGTAATTAGTAGAGAAGGAATGCCCTAAATTATCACTAAATATACAGATCTCTTTTCATGATTTAGAGGACAGGTAAACCCTTTTTTTTTTTTTTGGTAATCTTCTAGTTCTTTCATGGTATTATAGACAGTGAGGACCATCTCTTAGAATTTAACCAGAATAAAAAAGGCTTTAATTATCTTATCTAAACTAAACAAGCATGCTTATGTTTTCTGATGTGCAATTTCATACCTTATGGATATGAATCAGAATATGTGTTCAATTTGTGTCATCGCAAAATCCACTATATTTCCATTGCTTTTTATAAGGTATTTTTCTGACTCTTTTACTGCACACTTAGGATACAAAAATAGTAAAAGTAGCCTCTTAGACTTTCTATTACAGATTTTACATTTTTCAATGCAAAATTCATTGCCTTTTATTAGAGAAAGTTTTGTGCTGTGAAAAATTCACCCACTTACTAATGAACTACTGTTTATGAGTTTGTGCTATAGTATAAAATGTAAAGCTAAATAAAAAATATTAAAACAAAATCATGTTTTGTAACATTATATTACAAATTTAAATGGTGCCAAAAAAAACCCCCTGAGAATAATAGTAATTAATATTAAAGATACTGAGCCTATTATGCAGAATTTAATCATAGAAATAGACCCACTATAAATTATAGTGTGTGGAGTTTATACAAAAGATTTAAATTTATACATAGTAGGTATTGATTATACTTTATGTACACCTGTTGCTTTGGCTTTTGGTGCTGGTCCTGAAGAACAAGGCAGTTTGTCAAACACAAATGATGAATGTAAAACAGAGGAGAGTGAGAGCACACTGGAAGCCATGAAAACCAGCTGGAATCTGCACTGGTCTCTAACAGGCTCCCATTTGGATGATGAAGGTGACGTGCTACAGAAACTGATGCCCAGGAATTACAAAAAATGAAGATGAGCTTGGCAGGAGCTACAGGAGCTATGAGCCTGGCCGTTGTCCCAGGCCAGTTAGGTGAACCAGCATATCTGCAGTTATAGGCATGAACTACAACAGCACCTGGCTCTGTGCTGCCCTCCTGAGCTGAAAAAGAACTTGGCTGCTGCTTCACTTTTGCCTTCCAAATCCCACACAAAATGTCTCTTGCGGTCCATGATGATCTAGGAATATGGATTTGGAAAAATTAGTACTACTTTAACTCAATGGACACAGTACATATCCACAATAGTAAGGAATATATATTGGTCTATGGAATTAAAAAAAAAAGAAAAAGTTAGAAAAAGTTATTATAAAGTCTATATTTGCTTTGAAAAGCATTATAAAACATGCCATCCTGAGGAATAACTAATTAGTGTACTAATTTCAAGTATTACTTTCTTTAAAAATTTATTATATCAAGAAATTATATTTCAGGAAGTAAAAACATGTTACTGAATGGATTTCTGAACTATATTTGTCCACTTTAACTTTTTTCAAATATGTTTTTTCCTCATAACTCTACAAATTCATTTATGTTAATTTCATTATAGTTATATATATACCCTAAGATTTTAAAAATATTCTAATATAAGTAATTAGTAACTGTATAGAGGGGTCATAAAATGAATATTTGTCCAAAGAAAAGTGACTTTGTTCTAATAACAGAAAACAGTAAATTTATGTTTAATCAAATTTACATACCTAAGGTTGTGTGAAAGTAATTTCTGAAACTCAAGTGCAAAAAACAGAACCCAAAATTTATCTTACACATTTTTATACCCATTGAATGCCCATTAAAGATTATGAAAGATCAAATTAAATCAATTCAGCACTAAAATTCTATGATGTTTTCAAAACTAATATAATTACATTATCCATATTTCTGGTTTCATAACACTGAACCAAAAATAAGAGTGGATACCATACATTTTATCATTTGAAATATTAAAATGTTAGATAATTCCACTAAACACTGTAGCATTGTAATAAAAAAGAAATCCAACTGACCCCTGGACTAGACTGTAAGTTATTGACATCATGATTTATATACTATTCACCATAATATACTAGCCTAATACATGCTTGAATATAATAAGTACTCAATGCATTTGTTAAATTTATATAAAAAAATTACTTGGTGTTCACTACCATGGGAGAGTCCTCTCAAGTTCATAATTAATGGTGTAGTTAGCTGAAAAGTTTTCAGATAGCAATTACCTGTACATTGGGGAAAGAGACTTGAACATAGACTACTATGGCAAATAGTTATTGTACTAACAAAATTTATACTTCTCTTTCTGTAATATAAAGTTTTTTTTTGGAAAACAATTTTCTAGCTAGGAACTCTATTAGCTAGGGTCATTTTCTAGCCAAACTGTTATTCGGTGTGGACCTTTGACCAGCATTTATTTGAGTGAGCCAGATATCTGTGTTTTTCTTTCAGCTTGTTGAATTCAAGTGCAACCAAAATACAACACACATACACACATGCACTCAACACATAAATATAATAATGTCATGAAAGGTGTGCTAGTACAATATAGATTATGCATTATATTACATCTCAAAACCACTCACCTAAATACATCATTTGTCCGACCATGCTGTAGTGTATATGTATTCAACTGTAGCCAAAACAGCTTTTACACAAAGATCTGCTTCTGGCAGTACCCTGGTGGTTTGCAGTATACAGGTTGAGAGCTACTGGCATGGACTCTCTAAGTTTCTGCCAGCTACTTGAACCCAGAGTGCCTCGTTATCTTTATGCAATTATAAAATTTATGATTGAGAGGCTATTTTGAGAGTAAAAAAAAATGATCTTAAACAGAATATCTAAACAAAGCCATACTTATATAATTAATTGAGAGAAACAGGTAAAATGGGTGATAATCCTTAACCCAGTTTATTTTCCGTACTCTTTCTTTTTTCTTGTTTTTCTGGCAAGATCTTTCTGAGGTGTTGTTTTATATTAAACTCATGAAATCTGGTACCATTTAAAATATTAACCATTATTACTTCACTAAAGATTGTCCTCTTTCAATCACTCCTGACAGTGTTGCCACAGTTAAGTACAAGTACATTAATATACATGTCATTAAAAGAATGACAGACACATACGAAAGCACTGATGAGAGAGGGAACTGCTATAGTGAAAGCATGAACATGTAAGTCAATCTACTCATAATCCAGTGGGTAGACATTATTTGCTTATCCAGGGACAATTTTTTTCTGCTAAGAATAGAATATTAAGAATTAATATTTAGAAAAGATAAAGATATCTCGATGTTAAGAAAGCTAGTCAATTATTTGCCCCAAATCATCATTGGTTTAAACCTCTATGGCTTACTCTATTCCACTGGGAAATGTGATGTAAAGTTTCTTCTGGTAGCTTCTAGGAAGATTTTTTTTCTCAATTAATAAAGAGGGGAGAGAAGAATGCTATCTTTCTGTGGTGCCACTTTCTGTTTAGATACTGGTGTGTGTTCTGATGTCTTTTTGCAACCATGAGTTAGAAGACTTGAGCTATGAAAGGCAGTAATCTGTAGATGTGAAATAGAATGGTCAAAAACACTTCCATTCTTAATAAAATCTATAAATCACTCAATGAAACTTAGGATACTCTGTTTTAGAAATTTTAAGGAAAATATAAATACTTTCAAGTCTTTAACCATGCTCAAGTTTGTAGATGAAATCCTTTCTCATTCCTGTCTTCAGGGCATATAGTATTAATATAAAGCACATAATTAAGATAAACATGAGAATCAACTGTTATTTTAGTGCCTTGAAACTTTTATATATTAGCTCATTTAATCCTCAAAATAACATTCTGAGTACATATTAATATATTGGTCAAAGAAGAAAGTGAGATACAAAGACATGTAACTTGACAAAAAAAATATGTCTAGATGATCATTGAACCAACATTAAAATCTGGCCAGTTGGGGTTGGGAGACTGGGATTTAACCACTAAATTCCATAATTTCTTCAGAGAGAAAAAAAACATAAAAAAATGATATTCCTTCCTAACATGTCACTTTTAATGAAATTTATCAAATTAACTATGAACACTACAGAGCAAATTATAATGTCTAAGTTTTAATGACTACTATTTAATAATCTACAACTAAAATCTCAATGTCTCTAAATTTTTTCATAAAAACTTATACATCAATTTATTTTCATGTTCCAATTCACTTAGCTAAATATATTTTCTCTAGTTTGGAATAGCTGCCTATGCTGTAAAGAAGAGAACTATGGTGGAGTAACTGAAAACTTTGGAATGAATTATGGAAAGTTTTATACTTCTCACTTTTCATAAATAATTAAATATAAATTTTTATGAGAAGAGTCATATAATTTTATAACTGAAATTCTAACTTTTCCTCTAAGGAAAGACTGAAATATATGTGATCTCATCTACTTTCCTGGTTAACTGAGTTTTTATAATTCACTTACTGGAGGAAGAGATAAAAGGGATGTCTATATGGTAAAAATTATGTTTGGTCATTTCTACTTATTTCTATTAAAATATTTAATCATGTCAGGAAAATGTACTTTTGGCTCCATTAATATACTCACCCATGTTTATATGAGTTGATATGATATACATGTGCTAGTGTTCTATGTGGTGCATTATATTCCGGAAACAGCAAAATATAATAATTTTAATTTTCCCTCTAAATTATTTGTTTTTATTAAATATTTTAATTAACAGATGTTCTCTCTAACCCTTTTTGCTGTGGTCTAATATTCCAGGTTTTATTCCATTGTCTAGAGCCTCAGTCTGCCCTCTATATTAGTTGTAAATTGAATTACATTCTCACTTCGATATTTCAAATTTGCTTCTGAACCTTTTCTATAGGATTAACCTATTTCTTAGCTCACCAAACTCTAAGTCAAAAAAGAATTTCTCCTGAGGTCAATTTAAACCTGGGGGCATTTTTACTACTTTCAATGTCCAGAGCACTGACTTGACCTGGAGGAGGAAGAGGTGGAACCAGGACAATATTAACAGAATCGGACAGGACAAAATAAATGTTCTTTAAGGTCTGATTTCAACTGTGCAGTATGTGTTTTCGGACATACTACAGGCTATTTCAGCTCAGAATGTAGATTTTTCATAAACTTATTTTTTAAACAAACCAGAAGGAAGAGAATACTGCATTATGTGAAATGAATATCATTGACTAAATTTTCCATCCAGTTGTCATGACAACCATAATATTTTCCATAATGTGTAGACTATTAAGTGTTAAACTAAATGTGCTTTTAAAAAAGACAGTAACATTTAGGAAGACATTACCATTAGAACTCCTTGAAAGGACCACGTAATTATGCTTTAAAAAACAACCTGTCATTTTTATGCTATTTCTTTGAATTACAAATGGATGGAAAAAGCATGAAAAACTACTTTATAATACCAGAGTTCAATGACATTTTCTTTAAATGTCAGATACTCATCCATTAGCTAATGCTTGAGTCCTATCTATGGACTCTGTAACAGCTATTGTCCAGTTACTGTTTAATATCTTCAGTAACTGAATTCACCACTTCTGTGGGAAAATTTCTTAAGAATAAAGAAATTCTGAACATTAGGATACTCTCCTCAAACCATTTCTCTGTATGAAATCACTCTTTTAGTTATTGGATTAAACAATACAATGCCCAAAAACTATGCAAAATCTACTGCTCACAAAAATTAGGGGATATTTCAAATTGAATATGAAGTGATAAAAAAAGCATTTGATTTTTTTTTTAATTTTTTATTTATTCATTTTTAGAGAAGAGAGAGAGAGGAGGAGAGAGAGACAGAGAGAGAGGAGAGAGAGACAGGGGGAGGAGCTGGAAGCATCAACTCCCATATGTGCCTTGACCAGGCAAGCCCAGGGTTTCGAACCGGCGACCTCAGCATTTCCAGGTCGACGCTTTATCCACTGCGCCACCACAGGTCAGGCCTTGATTTTTTAAAATAAGCAAGAACATCAGAAAAGCAAACAAGTCAAAGAAAGTTGTTTGATTATGCAAATGAAATGCAAAACCAACTTTTATTTCATTGGTGAAAGTGCACTACAAAAGGCTGAAAGTAATGGAGTATCTATCTGCATATTCTCTGATCTTAAAAGTGCATTTTGAAATCTCCCCTAATTTTTGTGAGCAATATATTTTCATACAGCTAATTATAACTATTTTTTGCATACTAATATATTTTTGTGAAAGAAGAACTCAAGGTTGGTCTTGATTAAAATTTAGAGAGTATAAATCTCTTTCATCATTCTATATTCTTGAGTAATTGAGAAATATTGATTTATATTAATTTATATATTTTAGTCACATGATTTCTGAACAGGTTTGGCCATAAAATAAAGTACCTCAATCAATATCATCTCCAGTTTTAAATCAAATAAGTTACTCTAATGTCACCAATTTTTATTTGCATAAGTCAGTCAGTCTAGTTTATTATAGCTTCCTTCACACTTCCAGTCACTCATTTCTTCTAGAAATAGAAAAGTAACAAATACGCCTAAAGAATGACTAAAGCATGGCAATACTTAATAGGCATATAATTCCATTTTGTTCATAAATATTTGCCACATAAGGTTGTTTAGAGTGATTTTATTTTCCTCTAAATTGATCCAATTTTAAAAATCAAGTTAGCTCATATTTATTGACCCTCAAACAAGTACTAACCACTTTGCTAGAAGACAGAGGAACCAAGGTTAATAATCTGAGAAGGAAAGCAAATGCATAGAAATTTTAAGTGAATAGGTTAAATTAGTATTAGGTAGTGCTACAGACTGAACATTTAAGTCCTTCCCAAATTCCTATGCAGAAATCAAATTCCCAATGTGATGCTCTCTGTAGACAGGCCTTTAGGAGTTGATTAGGATGTGATGGTGGGGCTCTCATAAACGGGATTATGGCCTTTATAAGACAGATCCCAGACAGCTCCCTCACTCTTTCTTCCATGTGAAGAAACAGCTTGAAGACAATCATTTACAAATTAGGAAGTGGGTTCTCACCAGACATTAAATCTGCCAGCACCTGATCTTGGACTTCTGAGTGTCTAGAACTATGAGAAATAACTTTCTGGTGTTTTGTTAAAGCAATCTGAATAAACTAAGACATGTAGAGAACCTCATTCCAAACTAGAGGAGAAACAATGGGATAATTTCAAAGGTTCCCCTCTAAACTGATGAAACAGATAATTCCTAAACATATAAAGAAGAACTTGTCTAAGCTCTGTGGGAATAACATTTCAGGCAGAGAAACCATTGTAATGAGGAAATGCAGATGTGTAAAAAAGTTAAGAGCTATGTGAGGAACTAAAAGCTATCAAGTATTTTAAAGCATAATTATAGAGAAGACAGAGCAGATACATATGAACCAAGTCACATTGAAGTTTGATGGCTTTATTCCAAAATTTGAATTTATTTGGCATAGTGGGTCCGTTGATAGCTCTAAACACACTGATGATGGTGTTCTATATTTTCTTCTGGTAGGAATCTACATTTTTTCCCTTAATTAGCTGCAAACAATACTTGGAGGTTAAAGCCTTATTTCTAACATTATTATAATATCTAGCTTGGTTCAGAAGACATTTAATAAAAAATACCATACAATTTTGACCTATATGATTAAATATGTTATTGTTAGAAGTCATCAGATGTATTTTTCAAAGATTATATTTTGTCAACTCTTTTGTCCTAAGGTTTTAATCATTTTATGTTAGATACATTCTAAAGACATGCACATAATTTCTTAATGTAACACATCAGACACTTTTAAATCTTTTATTTGCAAAGAATTTTGGATTCTGCTACTGGCAAAGATTGGATTCTTCAGTACACCTGTGAAACAGCTTGGCATCTACTTCATAATATTTCAATTATTGAAAAGACCAAATGAAGATAAAATATTTTACAACTATTTGCTACTTCTATCAGAGCAATCATTTGCAAAACTTCAACCTAAAAATATACAGTCTCTAGTGGGATCACAGTGTTGACTTATTTTATGTGTCTGGGAACTAATTCATATCTACATGGAATTACAGAATCATTACTCTTTTGTGACAATTCACACTCCGGAAGACAAAGCTATGTCCTGGCACAAGGTGAATGAGATTGCTGCCTAGTCAAAACAAGCCAGAATACATGGCAAAAAACAGACATCACTCATGAGTGATAAATTACAGCATACACTTGCTACTAAATCTGAAAAAAAGTCTTTTATGGTGCTCTTTAATAGCTTTGTTAGACACAGAAAGTAGAAATAAATTTTAATACATTAATTTATGGCCAATTTAGTCAACAGAAAATATAACTGATCATGGAAAAATATCAAGGCCAGAATTCTGTCCTAACCTTGAGAAGGCAGGTGACATTGGGGAAACTACCTACCTTTCTGGTTTTGATGGACTAGGTGTCAGGTTTGTAAAATAATGCAATAAATACATCTGAATCAGACAAAATATTAACCGTGTTAGGTATAGATTTTTTTTTCTAAATACAGTATTAAAAAAATTTATAATGTGACAGTTATTTGGATTTGGCAGATCTGAATAGGTTAATCTTGTTGATTTGTGTGCAGAAGAAATGAGGTCAAAGTTCTGATTTCAATTTCTACAGGAGGGCAGTTAGCTTCACATAGAAAGGATCCTAAGGCAATAAATTGTACTTGGCCATAAACCTGAGCAGCTATAGATGTCTGCTTTTGATTATAACAGAAACGAGGTAAGGTTCAAACTATTTCCACTAATGGAAAAGAAAATATGTGGTGTACTTTCCTATCTAGGCCAGGCCATCAATATAGTTTTAAAAATGTATTTTTTGAGTTTTTTCTAAAAGAAGCATTTTATTTTTATTTTATTTTATTGTATTGATTTTTCAGATTATATTATCAAATAAAAATATACATGTGCTTAAATTACACTTTTATTATATCATCTTAGTTTAGTACTTGTTAAGTAGTTATTACTTAAAATCTATTTATTATTTGAAAGCTAATATTTTATGAACTTCTTAGATAAATATGTTAGAGTTCTTTAATTATACAATCTATATAAACACAACAACAAATTACTTGTAACTTTAAGGTGTCTTCACTCTTACACATAATCAATTGCTCATCTTCAAAAATTAGACATTTTATTTATCTTCGAGTCAAAAAATGTATCAACCAGAAAATGTAAATATTAAGATTATGTTTAAATTATATCTTCTCTCTTCAACTTGTTAATGTAAAATATGTATTCCAAAATTCATCTGGGTAAATACTTCTGTTTCATAAACACTAAAGATAATTTTATATTTATATTATTTTTTTCTTCTTCTCCCAAGTGAGAGGAGGAGAGATAGAAAGACAGACTCCCATGTTTGCCCCAACCAAGATCCAGACATCAACCCCCAGGTGGGAATGATTCTCTGCCCATCTGGGGCCATGCTCGCAACCAAACTATTTTTAGCACCTGAGATGGAGGCTCCACTGAGCCATCCTCAGTGCCTAGGCCAGGGGTCCCCAAACTACGGCCCGCAGGCCGCATGCGGCCCCCTGAGGCCATTTATCCGGCCCCTACTGCACTTCCAGAAGGGGCACCTCTTTCATTGGTGGTCAGTGAGAGGAGCATAGTTCCCATTGAAATACTGGTCAGTTTGTTGATTTAAATTTACTTGTTCTTTATTTTAAATATTGTATTTGCTCCCGTTTTTTTTTTTTTTTTTTACTTTAAAATAAGATATGTGCAATGTGCATAGGGATTTGTTCATAGTATTTTTTTATAGTCCAGCCCTCCAACGGTCTGAGGGACAGTGAACTGGCCCTCTGTGTAAAAAGTTTGGGGACCCCTGGCAGTGTATTTGAACTAATCGAGCCATGGTTGCGGAAGGGGAAGTGAGAAAGAGAGAGGGAAGGTGGAGGGGTGAGAAGCAGATGGTTGCTTCTTCTGTGTGCCTTGATTGAAAATCAAATTTAGGACAACCACACACTAGGCAGATGCTCTGCCGCTGAACCAACTGGCCAGGCCCTATACTCTTTCATAGAGGAAAGGTATGTGTAAAAATGTGTTTTGGCTACCAAATCCTTCATTTTAAAGAAGGCTAACATGCTTATATTTGAACTATTTCTTAATCTTAAAACTTATTTAAACTTAAAACTACTAGTTTTTTACTAGTAGTATATATAACCATATCTGTAAATGCTTCATTAAAAAACAAAAGGAGATTATTAGACTATGCCTGCATGATAAAATTAAATAGCATGGAGACTGCTATCTATTTCTATTTTTTTTTTAATTTTACATAAGCTATAATCCCCACATACTAATTCAGAGAATCATTATTTAATTTTATAATTTTGTGTTATAGAATTTTTAAATGATTACAAGTTCTGTAAGAACACATGTATTTCACAATAAATTAAAATTCATAAAATTAAAATAATAAATAAAAAAGAACACATGTATTATCCCTTTTGATAGAACTATTGCTCTACTTAAAAAACAAACAAAAAAATCTTTTTAACTTTCTATTTATTTTCAGATTTTTTTTTCAAGCCTATCTAATATATTTTAGGACCTAAATGCTTTCTGCTTTTGTTTTATAAACAAATCCTTTCTGATTCAACAATAGGAAGATGGGCTAGAATGGCTAATCAGTTAGTATACATCAAATAGTTACTATAATCATAATAGCAATAATATCTACTACTTAGTCTCTTGATTGCTCCCTATAACTAATTTTTAAGAATTAGACCAGAGTGTATTAATTAGATTATGATAAATTACATAAACCTGGTATACATAAATCCAGTGGTAAGAACAAAGACCTTACATTTCAGTAGCTTGGAACAGTAAAGATATACTACACTCCTACTTAAAATATATCCCCAGTCTGGGAATCTAACTCAGGTATGCTTCTTCGGGGATTGCCTCAGCCTGTCTGACATTCCCATTTGTTTGGGCCACTATTATAAAAGAGTTTCCAAAATTATATTAAAGTAACTGAATTAGGCCCCAGATGAAGCTACTTATGCTAAGC
This sequence comes from Saccopteryx bilineata, assembly GCF_036850765.1. NCBI lineage: Eukaryota > Metazoa > Chordata > Mammalia > Chiroptera > Emballonuridae > Saccopteryx > Saccopteryx bilineata. Next base: position 40,198,965 of record NC_089490.1, read on the forward strand.
CCTGTATCAGCAAACCAAAACTTAAGTTTCTATGCTTAGCTCTCTCAGAAAAGTAAAATCTAGGTCAACCAGCCAACCTATTGCCTGCTCAGCATAAGTTACCTAACCCAGCTCTGATACTCTCCTTGCCCCACACAAGAAGAGTAACCCAGCTTTAACTAATCAGCAAATGCTTACTGTAACTGCCTTGTTCCACTTTGGTCTCTAAAAATCTCTTACGTGATATAGTTCTTTGGTGCTTCTTTTTTTATTTGCCAGAGTGGGTGCTACCTGACTAATGGACCATTAAATAAAAACCTATTAAATGACTCAATTATGGGAATTTTTAAAAAATAATAATTACGGCACTGACAATTATATGTTTTGACAATATTGAATTTCATCCAAGCCCTGTGATCCTAGATCAATCCACAGCTGAAGAAACCCCCTATCTTCAGCTCACTACAAAAGAATATCTCTCTCCACATGATTTAGATAAGGCTCATGGATGGCCCCTTGTTTAATATGATAAGGCCAGACATAAACTCTCCAAATTCCTATTCTTCACTTGGTAGGTTGTGAGCTGAACTATTTGCCCCTAATGATTAATTGAAGCAAAATGCTGGTTAACCAAATTTTAGTTAAGATTCTCACCTTTCCCTCAGCTATCTTAGTAGCCTGAGCCAGGATATAGCCTTTCCATAAAAGCCACTCAAAAGCATAAACTGGCCACAAGGCAAAACATTTTTTGATCTACTATATAATCATACAATTTCCACTTTCCCATGCTCAGTTCTTTTCAGCCTTCTTTATTCTTTCTTACAAAAGAAAAAGATTCTTTATTGACTAACCTTTGAGACACTTGCAAATCTTATGATCGGAATGCTTCCTCTATTGCAGGGGTCTCAAACTCGCGGCCCGCAGGCCGCATGCGGCCCACCGAACAATTTTGTGCGGCCCGCAGACTAATCCACGAAGTTCAAAATATTTTGGATAAAATTAAGTAAGCCTAGGGGCCTACTTGTATTTTTCATTTCTCTAGCATCCTAGCTAGATATTAGCTTAGTTAACAGCAGTTGTGATGCGAACTACAGTTTCTGGTCGTTTTGTGACACTGAGTACAAACTGCATGTACGATTGTGCTTGTTGAACTGATTTCTTTTTGTTTTCAACTGCAGTGAGAAAAGTGTTGCGTAACAGTTGCCTTTTGTAGACTTAGTGCGGCCCGCCCAATGGCTGTGATCTTGCTCTGCGGCCCACATGCTGAGGTGAGTTTGAGACCCCTGCTCTATTGCAATAATTACTCTGCTCCTATTGCCGTGGTCCCTTCCAGTCCCCTACAGTAATCATTGCAAATTCTATCTCTCCTTACTGAATCTGGAGTTGTTTTTTATTTGACCTTCTATTCTCAATTAGCATATTTCAATGCTGTTCATATTTTACCAGCTAAAGAAATTCGCATTGCTATGCTTAACCTCAAGAAGGTCAAGAAAACCCTAAATCCAGTGGTCCAGAAAGAACAGAAAGTATTACTTCCCTAATGGAATTCAAAACAAAATATGTGAATAAATTACCTATTTAAGAAGATGAATGCTCTCTTAGTGTGATTCTTACAAAACTGTAGTCATTTCTTAAGCAAAAACTTTATCTTTGGTCACAATTCACTCTAATGTCATGGTATTATTTTAAGCTTTACTTAAATATACTTAAGGTACCTTTTGAATTTGACAATTTTCTTTTATGTGACCCAACATAGCATCATGAATCTGAATTTAAATATCTAGATACCCTGTTGGATACAATTTTAAAACTTTCTTTTATAAGATCATTGACTATATATTCATCCAACAATAATTTTTATACAGTAATGAAAGAAAAGAAATTGCTTGACCAGGTGGTGGTGCAGTGGGCGGGTAGCATGTTGGCCTGGGACACAGAGCACCCAGGTTCGAAACCCTGAGGTAGCTGGCTTGAGAGCAGGCTCATCCAGCTTGAGTACGGAGTCACTAACTTGAGTGCTGGGATCATAAACATGACCCCATGGTTGTTGGCTTGAGCTCAAAGTTGCTGGCTTGAGGAAGGGATCACTGGCTCAGCAGGTGCCCCCAAAACAAGGCACATATTAGAAAGAAGTCAATGAACAACTAAGCTGCCACAACAAAGAACTGATGCTTCTCATCTCTCTCCCTTCCTTTCTCTCTGTCCCTGTCTGTCCCTCTCTCTGTCTCTCTCTCCAGCTCTGTCTCTCTCAGTAAATAGGTAAGTAAGTAAGTAAATAAATAAATAAATGAAATAGATGATATCACTTTCATTATTTGTTTGAGAAATCACAAAAGTGCTTATATTCTATATGTAATAATTTAGATCAGATGTTGACATACTAGGAGTTGTGGGCCAAATCAAATACACTATTTGTTTTTACAGTCCAACAACTAAACTGCCTTTTTGTTCTTTCATTTATTTACATTTTTAAAGGGTTGTAAAACAACAATCATCGTGTGGGAGTGGGGGGGGCACACACCTTATACTGTTAAATCACAAGATAAAATATATCTTTTTGTAATAAAACCTTTGCTAGCCCATTGTAAAGCCAGTATACACGGCCACTATCACAACCAACTGGCCCGTGCAGGTTCGTTTTAGATTTGGACAGATGGTGTAAAGCCAGTGGCCAGGGCCAGGACCACCATCATAGCAGCCCAGCCCATGCAGGTTCGCATTGGATTCGGACAGTCGGTAAAGAAACAACGGAGCCACAAACTGGTGGGCCATCATTTTTAATTCTAGCTTGCACCTGGCGGGCAAGTAAAAACACACACTGGGCTCCAAAACCTACTCATTCAGCGCTCACAAAGCTACTGACTTCCGAGTTTCCTAGAATCAAAGGTTTCTAACCTCACCAGTCTCATTCACCTCTGTTCCTCATCTCCTCTCTGCACAAACTGGTTTCTCCTTCAACACTCTGCCATCTTGACTGCTTCTTCTGACCTCCTCCATGTGGCCTTTCCCTGCTCTCTCCTCTAATGCTATTCTCAGGAGCCGAGAGAGCAAGCGCCTGGTCTGCCCCACTTTATAGTGCAGAAATCAAAACCTTTAATCCAATATAAAAAATAGGGAAGTCTCTAATACAAAGTGACTTATCTAAGGCCTAATGGGTTTCCTCATGAGAGTGCACCACCCTACATCAAAAAAGGGTGGGAAAGGCTTAGTCTTAAAACTAAGCCTTAGGCTATAACATCCCTGCCTGCTTACAGCCTGTCTGTCACACCCAATGCAAACTATAAGCGAGCAAACATATATATCATATTTACAAACTTATTTGACCAACACTGGGTGACAGGCTTCTATGTGGGCAGCACCATCTTTAATAAAGTGAGCACAATATATTTTATCTGCCCAACAATAAGACATTTTGCACTTTGGGTTAAGTGCTCAGAGACTGGTGAAATGTACCTTTGTAATTGTTGAAACTGTATGATTTGTGCTGTTGTAATTTGTGTAATGTGCCTAATTTCCTTGCACAGGGATGCCGGTGGTGTAGATTGTAGGTAGAAAAGTGAGCATAGAGGTGAATTGTTGGTAGATTGTTGCAAACCTGCATAGACCAGGCTGCTGTGATGGTGGCCATGGCCATTGGCCACACACCACTTTTTTAGATAAGTATATAATGAACTCATGAACAATAATTAAACTAATTTAATTTGTTTAATTTTTTTTAAACAAGACGAAAATATATGGTAATGTTATATTTAAATATAGCATCCAAAAATGTTTGAATTAATTTAGTTTTACATATTAAATCTAAATAAATATTATATAATGTCTACTACTTTAATTGCATGAGTTATTATAAGTTACTAGTAGAAATATATGAGAAATGTCTAAACTTATAGAGAATTTTTGTGAGTTTATTTGAGCCAAATTGACGTCATATGCTGAGAAGCGAGATCTGGAATGCTCTTAAGAATAACAGTCTTGCAGCTTCTTTTATGCATTTGAAATTATGGAGGGACTATTAGAATCATTACATCGAGGTGGGAGAAAGCAAGGCAGGGATTGGCTTATAGGACAGATAACAAGATTATGTCCTTTCTTGAGCATTGTTACAGCTTTTTTCAAAGGTGTGTTAAACTAGCTTCACAGAAACAATGGACAGGGCTTTCTTAAAGAGAAGATAAACCTTTCCCTAAAAAGTTATATGCCTGGGGCATGACTGCATACCTTGACCTGCCCAGTTAGGAATTTATGATCAGATCACACTGTGCGGTTACTTTCCATAAACCTTTTTTTTCCCCCTTCACAATGATGACTATCTTTAAAAGTATTAAAAATATATAGTATACTTTTTAAATATAAAATATTATTTCAACCAAAATATTAAGTAAAGATATATAAATCTCAAAACTGTACTGTATTTCTCGGCTCATTTATCTCACCCACAAACCACACAGAATGTAGGAGTAGATGAGGCAAACAAACCGTCCTTCAAACCTAGTAAATTTTGGCAGGGCTCAGTTATGCCACTAGATGGCGCATGGAGCACTGCAGCAAGCTCTTAAGAAAACTAGGTTTTTGTTTGTTTGTTTGTTGTTTGTTTTTCTGAGATTTTAAGAGGACCGATATGAAAAGTATGACAAAATGAGCATTTTATGAAACTTATATTCACAGAATTGTCTCAACACTATGTGATCACTTTACAGCCCCCAAATTATTTTTTTAGGCTACCCAAATTGATCTGCAAGTTGAGAAGTCAGACTTTATCAAAAAGAAAAATTGCAATGATGTTATAAATTGACTTTTCAGTGGTTTCTTAATTTCCTCTGATTTGACATATGTTCTAATATAAATGCGTTTTATGAAGTTTTGCGAGCATAGAGATACTGCTGCTATTAGAAAATGGCAATTTTTAACAATGATAATGGAGCCTGCATGAATTGTCACTTGTGAGAGGAAATAAAAGAAAGACAGTTTTACATCAATGAAAAGGAAGCAGCATGGGTGTTGCACTGTCACGCATGGCTCTGAAAATAAGAATAGTGTTGTAGGAAACAGTTATTGCAAATGCCTGCAATTTAGAAGGTCAATCCCAATGGCTGAGAGCCCTCAGGGAGAAGGTCAGGGCCTATAGGTTCAAGCCACAAGGCTGAACAAAAGTATATTGTGCATGATTCATCTGTGTCTATTTTTAACCCATTGATAATATCCTGAGAAACACTATATTGTTTAGGAGGATAAACAGATGTCAAATTTCTGAAACCTGGCTTTTATAAAGATTAATTTATACATCTTTAAACTTTTGCTTCACCAGCTCACTAAAACCCATTATTTTGCCCTGTTCCAATGTTTACCTGTTCAAATGATGTTGAAAAGCAATGTTGCCACAGGATGCTGATGTCAGTTAAGAGATGAGAGATGAGTATTGTCCCTGGTTGGTTGGTTCAGCAGTAGAGCACCAGCCTTGCGTGTGGAAGTCCCGGGTTTGATTTCCGGTCAGGGCACACAAGAAAAGTGACTATCTGCTTATCCTCTCTGTTAAGCCTAATCCGGAGGGACTTGAAACATTGAAGACACAAACAAAATCCATTGATTCCACACCAGAGCTTTATTGTCTAGCTTGGCCAAGTGGCGGCAACTCAAACAGAAGTCTGAGGGAGAGCGCGCCGGCCCTTTGTTCTACCTAGTTTTTATAGTTTTGCAAGTGGGAAGTACAGAAGCAAAAATTGCAATTAGGTGCCTTTTACCACTAATTGCAATTGGTGGTAAGTCATATATCCTTTAACATGATAGGACCATGTTCAATTTGCAAGCCATACATTATTTTGGAGAAAACAAAATTTACTAGTCAACACAATGGTAGAAAGATGTCTCTTTTCATATTAAAAGGCATTCCTATATTTTCTAGTGTTTATCTGCTATCTCTCTGTCCAGAGTCACACGTGTTAACCACACACATTTACATAGAAGAGGTAGTTTCCGTGGGGACAAATGCCCGCAAATGGCTCATTGCTATAAGAAAAAGTTTATTTTGGCTTTTCTCTTCCTGCACCTGGCTAGCCATTCACCCCTCTCCCCACAGGTGTGGTGGAATGTCTGGGAATCCATGTTTTCCTTTCCTTTGCATTTACAGTACAATGCCAAGAGCCATCCTGGTTTTAGGCCAATCACACAGTACAAAGATTATTCTCAAAATTTCTCTGCACACCTTAACCCAAATTAATAAAATGTTCTTCAAGCCTCTTAAAATATTAATATTAATTCTGCAGCTTTTGGTACTTTACAACACCTGCGGCTAAAGTGGCACAGTGGCTCCTCACTCCCCTTTTCCCTCTCTCTCTTTTTCTTTTTTCCCTTTCTGTAGCCATGGCATAAATGGTTTGAGCAAGTTGGTCCCAGGCGCTGTGGATGGCTCCCCAGCCTAACCTTAGGCACTAAAAGAGCTCGGTTGCTGAGCAATGGAGCAGCAGCCCCAGATGGACAGAGCATTTCCCCATAGGGGGATTTCCACGTGGATCCCAGTCAGGGCACATGCAGGAATCTGTCTCTGCCTCCCTGCCTCTCACTTAATATAAAAACAAACAAAACAAAACAAAAAACCAGCTGAGTATCAGCAGAATGGAAAAAGATTAGGTGAGTGCATTTGCTGTGTCGATCAGCATTCCCCAAATTCGAGTAGCTCTCACCAACAGAAGGGTACCACTCATTGGCCTAGAAAGTGAAATTCAGACCTACTGACTATTATAGACATGCATGTATATGAGGGGAAGCATTAAAAGTAGGACAAAAATGACACATCCCCCCACCCTTGGGAAAAAAACAAAAACAAAAAAACCCCAGGAAAATACTGAACGAAGACGTTCAGGGAAGGCAGGCAGTATGCAAAACTGCCAAGAGTGAAAATGACTACAAATTGCAGCTCATGTGAAAAAGCATGAACCAGAAAAGATTTTTATTTTCAGGACTAGATTCTATGATAACATGACTCCACCTAAATCAAATAACATTTCAGACAAAAAGATGGTGGTATCTTCAATATTTATTTGTAAATTTAAAAAAAGTGAAGAGAATGTTCCTTACACAAATATTTGCTTTCAATAGTTCATTAAAAATATTATTTTAACATAAACCATATATATGGCATATTTCTAATAAGACTTACATAGAAATTTTGGAAATCATTATATGTAGGCAAATGTAATCAGTTTTTTTCTGCATTTTAAAAACTATTGTGTGGCTTGTTTATCTCTCAAGTATTAAAATTATATTTACTTTATACAGTTGCTCTCAGATACATTGCAAGACCGCCTCATAGAGGACCCACCTCCCTTGAGATGGCTATTATTTTTGTCTTTTGAACTTGCTGCTGATTCAAGTCAACTATCATGTGAAAATGGTACTGAATCAGAAAAAATCTTTAAATTTAAAAATTTACTAATAGTAAAGGTCATTTGGGAAAAGACCTATAACTATAGAGTGTAGAGACATAAATGTATCCTTAAAAATAAAAATTGTGGGCCCTGGCCGGTTGGCTCAGCGGTAGAGCGTCGACCTGGAGTGCGGGGGACCCAGGTTCGATTCCCTGCCAGGGCACACAGGAGAAGTGCCCATTTGCTTCTCCACCCCCCCTCCTTCCTCTCTGTCTCTCTCTTCCCCTCCCGCAGCCAAGGCTCCATTGGAGAAAAGATGGCCCCGGGCGCTGGGGATGGCTCCTCGTCTCTGCCCCAGGCGCTAGAGTGGCTCTGGTCACGGCAGAGCGACGCCCCGGAGGGGCAGAGCATCGCCCCCTGGTGGGCAGAGCGTCGCCCCTGGTGGGCATGCCTGGTGGATCCCGGTCGGGCGCATGCGGGAGTCTGTCTGACTGTCTCTCCCGTTTCCAGCTTCAGAAAAAAAAAATAATAATAAAAATAATAAAAATTGTGATCTAAAAAATCTTAGTTCTAAATAGTTAATTATATTAAAAATTTACATTTTACAAAGTTGATCTGGTAAAGATGAGAAAATTTATTAATGGATTACATTGCAAACAAATAAATTTGTTAAGCTAAAACTCATCAGTTTATCTGGGTGAAATAATTTAGTTTAAATATTAGCATAAATAATTTAATTGAAAAAAGGTTTTTAATTATAAAAGTCAGATTGAAAATATCTGAATAAATCAAGCATTTGGGAGTCAAAAATCTTAAATTATGACTTACCTTATGGCTACTGAGTGTACATAAACTATCTCAACTTCCTAAGCTCAAACTTTTTCATGTTTGGAATAAAGATGATGATGTCATCTAAAAAATTATGAAGATTATATGACATAAAGATTACTTTTAATCTCTTTAGTAGTAGTAATGCTGAAACTGGAAAAATGAACTGCACATCCAGTTGCCTGTTGCCATGATAACCAATAACATGATACAGGTGTTAGTGAGAAAGAAAGAAGTTAATTCAAGTGCCAGCCACCTGAGAAGATGTACAGCGTTGTTCACTGTAGTGAAGATCTGGAAACAACCCAAGTGTCTGTCAGTGGACGAATGAATTAAAAAGCAGTGGTACATATATATAATGGAATACTATGGGGCCATGAAAAAGAAGGAAATATTATCTTTTGCAACAACATGGATGGACCTGGAAACTATTACGTTAAGTGAAATAAGCCAGGCAGAGAAAGAAAAATATCATATGACCTCACTCATTTGAGGAATCCAAGGAACAATGTGAACTGAAAAATGGAATTAAACCTGAAGGGAAGTGGGGAGGGGTTGGTAGGAGGGGGGCAAGGGAAATGTTGAGAGGAATACGAGGGAGAGGGAATGTATTTGGGGAGACACTAGAATCTATGTAAACACAATAAACTAAAAAAAGAGAGAGAGAGACTCTTGTCCTCAAAATCCATCTCCCCCTTCTGGTGCAGGCAGAGGTTTTTACAAGGAAGGAGGTAGGGTTTAAATAAGCAAAACTAGAACAAAAGAATCAAAATATGGAGATTGAGAATTTTGCTGGAGACTCAACACAATTTGTTCAGCTGAGTGGATGAAAGCCAGTACATCTTCCAGAGCTGGCATATCTGAAAATGGGCATTTGTCTATTTGTTATAGGAAATGAAGCTAGCAGGTAGTAATTTAAAAACTAGGATTCTTGTTTCATGTCACAAGTGTCCATGGATTCCCATGCTCAGGGTGTCTTCTTGGCCTTGGATGAGAATCAAAATTGCAAGCTTCAACTTGGTGAGGGTAAGGTGAAACAGTTATTCTTACTCAAATGTTAACCCTGGATGTGCAACAGCCAAAAGGGAACAAGCCTTTTAACTGTAATAAGAACTTGACCAGAGGTGAAAGTACAAGATAGATTTGTTACAGAATACATAAACTGGCAATATTGAATCATAGTCATAAGAGCAATAATTTAGATTTAACATTTTACAGAAATTATTTTATAAGCTTACTTTGTTAATATACTCTTATTTAACTCTATTTTATGGTTAATAAGACTAATATCAGTAAATTAGTAATATAGCATATATATTCCCAGTTATAATGGTAGTTAAAGTTAATCATTTTATTTTGAAGACATATTTTTTGGATTTCTGTACGTGTTATTCCATAATACTCTTGGCTAACAGGATATACTATTCTGTAATTTATATGAGATACAGAGATAGAAATATGGTTATAGATTGGCTACTATATGACAGTTGATATGCAGTCCCTGATAACACACAGTTGAAAAGGTATCACTATTTCACTTGAAAATAATAAGAACATTATTATGTTTTAAGTGTTAATAGCAATTGTGAAATAAGTAGTTTTCATAACACAGCTATAGAAACTTTTAAAGGTTGTGTTGGTAAGCAGGTTCAGCTAAGATTCTGAAGTTTAGCTTCTGTTGCCAAATATAGATAGGAAAATATGTTCATAAAAGACAAATACAAGTACAGTGCAGTCTGGCTTACTTTTCTTCCAAACACAGGGTCCATATTTATTATGGGCTTTTTAAAACTTGTAGAAGAGGCCCTGGCCGGTTGGCTCAGTGGTAGAGCGTCGGCCTGGCGTGCAGAAGTCCCGGGTTCAATTCCCAGCCAGGGCACACAGGAGAAGCACCCATCTGCTTCTCCACCCATCCCCCTCTCCTTCCTCTCTGTCTCTCTCTTCCCCTCCCGCAGCCGAGGCTCCATTGGAGCAAAGATGGCCCGGGCGCTGGGGATGGCTCCTTGGCCTCTGCCCCAGGTGCTGGAGTGGCTCTGGTTGCGACAGAACAACGCCCCGGAGGGGCAGAGCATCGCCCCCTGGTGGGCGTGCCGGGTGGATCACGGTCGGGTGCATGCAGGAGTCTGACTGTCTCTCCCCATTTCCAGATTCAGAAAAATACAAAAAAAAAAAAATTAAAATTAAAACTTGTAGAAGAAGAACGGGTCCCAGAGTGTTATTTTTTTAAGAAGTCTAAAAGTAGGCTCAAAATATACATGTTTCCAATCATAGGTCTATAAATCCATTCATCTACTCTTCTGTGTGGTTGATATATTAATTCTGGAGAACTTTTTGGGCTTTAAAAAAAATAAATGAATCAACACTATTTTTTTTAAATTACCTATTATTAGTTCTGATTAAAATATTCCTTAAATTATAACTCTAAAAGCAAAGTAAGTTGATAGCTGATATAATAATCTAAACTAACAGTGAAACATTAATACAACAACAAATATATTTTTGGCCCAGGTAATAGATATTTTTATTAGAATACCTGACATAACTAAACAACTAATGAACTCTTCAGTTACTTTTTTGCACTTATCATTTTTTTTTGTTTGAAAGCATCCATAAAAGTTGTCATTTAGAAACTGACATAGTATAGTCTACCAGATTTTTAAAAAGTATATTATTGACTCCCTTGATATAATTGCCTTTTCATAGCCATTATAATCACTCATGGAAATACACATTTAGGGAGGCATCAAAAACAGATTATTCACCTAGTGGAGCATGACAGCTCCAGAGGGTATACTGTGTTCATTGCTGCAATTGTCATCAAAAACTGTTAATTCACAAGCACAGCTACCCATTTTTACAAATAAGTATCTATTATTCATTATTTCCACTTTGTTATATCAAAGGGAAGTCACCTCTGTGTGGAACTAAATTGTTAAACGTATTTTGAAAAATGTTAATGTAAGAGAAACAAATGTTCTTCAGTAATTTTCAAAAGAACATATTAATTTAAATACATTTCTTTTAAGAAATATGGGTAAATATTCAAAAGTTCTGGACAGGATGCACTTAATAGCTCCTTTGTGAAAAAGAAAGATTATATAATTTGACATAAGTGCTTTTATATATCTTCTAGTTAATACCTCTGTAATGCAGGCTCAAAAATATAGATGCAGCACTTAGTGAGGCAATTTCCACATGCATAATTTTAATGACTATCTGCCATGTGCAGTTTTAGAGTTAGAATGCTGTTGGGTTGACACTACCTTTATTTATTTATTTATTTTTCTTTATAGAAATGTTTCTTGCTGCTGGTTAAAAAAACATGCTGAGATGATTGTGAAGGGTAGACTGGGTAATTTATATATTTAAAAGATGTCAGAATAATTTTTTGCCTTGTTTTTTATTTGTTTATTCATGTGACTGCTTGTTTTTTTTTATTTATTCAGGGTAATTAAGGGATAACTTATTTTAGGATTGTTTTTAATTAAGCAATAAAGATAGATGATAGATAGATGATTGATAGATAGATAGATAGATGATAGATAGATAGATAGATAGATAGATAGATAGATAGATAGATGATAGATAGATAGAAAAGAAGAACACTAGCTGATTAGCTTAGTAGCTTACTTGTAGTGTCTTTCTCCTTCCTGTAAGTAGTTGACAAACATACTTTTAACTGTAGAGACTGTGTATGGAAGAAGATAACTCATTTATTATTTTCATTATGAATACTTTTAACTGCTAAAATCAAAATCTCAATTGAACATTTAATTGGATGAAATCAGTTTTAGCTTTAACGAACAGATTGGTTAGGGATTCCAAAAAGCTACCTATTCCTCTCTCCTGTAACAATGGTGCTCACTCCTCACCAATATGACAGACTGATGCAACACACTAACTATAGAGGCCATACACTTACTTTGCTACTTTGCTTTTCCCCTTTGATCCTGGCACTAACTAAATCCCCTACATTCTGAGGTAGTATTTTTTTAAGCTAAAAGTATTTAAGAGAGGCACACAAATTTTAAATATATCAATTCAATCTAACTAAAATCAATTATATTTTATCAGGACTCTTAAGTGATTTATTTCTTATACATTTGTTAACTATGTTACTGAGATAAAAGTATAAACTTAATTTATATTCAACTATTAGCATTTAAAATAAATGTATAAAATATCTATTATACTAGAATAAAAATACAAAGACATTTCATTTTCCCTTTACTACATGGATATAACCATCCATGTGTTAAAGGTAAAATTCCATCTATTAAAAGTAATATTAAATGATTAGTAGACACACATACTTGATTATTTTTTCTTTTCTTTTTCTTTTCCTTTGCAAATTTCAGTTGTTCTCATTATATAGCCTTTTTGTTCATTTTCCACTACTCTCATGGAGAATTTAAGTGCTTATCAACAAAATAGAAAAGGTTGTTCCTTTAATGTTTTTGTTTATTTGTTTGTTTGCAGTAAAACTTGATTTTCTACATAAAAGAATGCTATTGGCCTTAAACCTATAGAATGTTGAAACAGTATTGTACATACCTCTTTTCAAATCTGTGTGCAGTGACATCTCTTTAGAAGCTTAAAATCAATATTGGTGGAATATATACCGAATACAGAGTGGCAAATGCTACAAGTCAGAATTTGTTCTCACTGGAGAACTGGTTGTTGAACATTTAATTCTACACCACTGCCTACAGCTGAAATTCAGAGGAGCCGGCTCCCCATTTGAAAGTATATACAGAAAGCATGTAGATTCAGGTGCTGTGCTTTTTTTGATTAATGGATGATAGGAAATACATTCTAGTACTCATTTATCAATGGAACAACATATAAAGGAAGTTTAAGACTTCAAAAGAAAATACAGAGGTATACCTTCAACAAGTTTTCTCTACAAAAATATAATACATTTTCCTATCAATAATTTTTGAATGAAGACAAGTGGTAGGGCTCTGTGTGACAATTTGTTGACATTTTTCTCTCCCATTTATTCTGATTCAAAAAACTCTATGAAATCTAAAAGTAGGAAAGCAGAAAGAAATCTTCCTTCTATGAGAAGATACTGCTCTTAAATTTCAGTGTGTCAACTGACTTATGAAACATGGCATGTAATTATGTCAAATTCAATGTGTCCAAACTGAAATACAAACAAACATACAATAAAACATGTCATCCCTCAAAACTGCTTCACATGCTCACACCTCACCTTGGTAAATGAGTGCATGATATCCACATTTAACCCCATCATCTGATCCATGAAAATGTTTTCTATACTATACTCATTGTGCCTGAACCTTATCAGCTACATGAACTCTACCCTGTTGATCTTACTGAACCAGAAATTTTGAGGAGGCCATTTGTAAAATGGTATCTAATATTGCCAAATTTCTGCTTCTAGTCTTATTTTCTATGGCAGGGGTAGTCAACCTTTTTATACCTACCAACCACTTTTGTATCTCTGTTAGTAGTAAAATTTTCTAACCGCCCACCAGTTCCACAGTAATGGTGATTTATAAAGTAGGGAAGTAACTTTATAAAATTTATAAAGCAGAGTTATAGCAAGTTAAAGCATATAATAAGTACTTACCAAGTACTTTATGTCAGATTTTCACTCTGTTTGGCAGAATAAATCTTTATAAAACAACTTACTACAGTTAAATCTATCTTTTTATTTATACTTTGGTTGTTCCGCTTCTGTCCACCATGAAAGCTGGAATGCCCACTAGTGGGCAGTAGGAACCAGGTTGACTACCACGGATCTATGGTCTAATACCTAAAATCCTTAATAGATTGAGTAAAATCTTCCTTGACCTTTCTCTGCCTGTCTCCTATGTACTATATTCCAGCCACTTTCTACCCCTTGCACCTAGTACTAAACCATTAATTGCATGCGATACTAAGCTATCAATTGCGTGTTCTCCAGCTTTAACTATTTCTCTCCTACAACACCCTGTCCTGTTTCTGTCTTCCTTAATTGGGATAACACTTGCATCAGAAAATACAAATGTGATGATTTCCTAGATGCAAAATTAACAGCAGCCATCTGAGAATGCTACAAGTTTTCATTTATCTTAATCATCTGTTGGATTTTTAGGGCAAAAAATCTCAGACAGTCAATTTTATGGACCAGTATCCAGCACACAGTAACATTATATAAATGTTTGTTGATAAGTTATTTGCCATACTATTTATAAAAGCATTTTTAGTATAATAAAAATAACACTTCTTTCCCTGAATTTCTGTAAAATATGAGTCCTATGGTGATATCTATACTAAAACCAAATGCTGATACTGAGATACAATATCTTTCAAACAACTCAAATTAGAAAAATAGATAATTAGTAGAATAGCAGGAGATAGCTTTGGACAAGTTCATAAGACCTTCTATGCTAGCAAATAAGAAGTGCTCCAAGAATATCAGACATTTTTATATGTATGACCATATATAATACTCCTGTATTAATCATTTTATACAGTTTGCTGTTTTTTATTGATTTTCAGATATTGGAGATTTTGATTGCATGCCTTTTTTTTTCTGGGAAAATGCAATGTCTTATTCTTATTTAAATATACCATAGGTTAAATCCTGTCCCTTTCATCAATTATTTAAAACACCTAAATCATTTTACATGAATTGAAGGTTATTAAATATATTAAATCCATGGAAAGTTTCATATTTTTATATTTCCCTTCTTTTTAGAAACTCAAGTTGGATGTTTCCTTAAAACAATCAAAAGTTCCATTCAAACTCCAACACCATATGAAAGTGAATAAGAAATCACTGTAGACATTACAGGAATGTCTTTCCTGCCTGTCTTCCCATTGCGCACAGATTATAATGAAACTGAAATAAAAATCTGACCAAAGCTGCAGCAGTACAAGATTCCCCTACAAAATAGTCCTTTTCGCTATTCCGGGTGCTGTAAAGCCATACAGAGTTTGAAATTGAGTAGTAATTTTCTGTAAAGGATACACCAAAGCAAAGTTAGTCTGCTCAGGAGAAAATATAAATCAAGCTAAAAGAACCAAAGACAAAAGTCCATGAAATTTCAGAAAAAAATATTTTTACTCCCAATTTTTCAATTATTTCATCAGCTTCTGATGACTACATTTTTTGCCATTTTATTTTATGGGGTATTCCCTTGGAGATTGAAGTAATTAAATAATATTTCTATTTCTTATAAGAAAATATCCTTTTATTAACAGCCAAATCTCTTTTGTTCCAATTAACTACCTCTAGAATTCTGTTCTCTTTTTGAAATTTCAACTTAATCATTTTTTTTCAGTCTTTGTTTTTAATATTCCTAGGCCCCAGAAACTATTATAAGTCCTTTATAACTGCAAATCAATGTAATTCTTATAGAAATATTCTGAAATAGTATTATTGGCCTGATATACAATGGAAAAAAATAAGGCTCTCACTAAGTAGATTGATGAAGTTAATACATGGCAATAAAGACTGAGTTCTAACCTGATCAGGCGGTCATGTAATGGATAGAGTGTTGGACTGGGACGCAGAGGACCCAGTTTTGAAACACGAAGGTTGCCCAGGTTGAGCATGGGCTCATTCATCTTGAGCAAGGTCTCATCAGCTTGTGCCCAAAGGTCGCTGGCTTGAGCCCAAGGTCACTGGCTTGAGCAAGAGGTCAATAGCTCTGCTGTAGCCCCAACCCAGTCAAGGCACATATGATTAAGCAATCAATAAACAATTAAGATGCCACAACAAAGAATTGATGCTTCTTATCTTTCTCGTTTCCTGCCTGTCTGTCCCTATTTGTCACTATCTCTGTCTCTCTCTCTCTCTCTCTCTCTGTTGAGCGCGCGCGCGCGCACACACACACACACACACACACACACAAACCAAACTGAGTCCTAGGCATCTGACTCCAAGGATATAATCAATACCCTAGGCTCCCTGCATTTTTTTTAGGAAGTATATCTATCTATCATCTATCTATCTATCATCTATCTATCTATGTAACAAATATACATATTTATTATTTAAACTGACTCTGACTTCTGAAAATATGCAAGGCATTACATAGCGTGTGTGCAAATTTAGCTCAGGGCCTAGTAAGTGAACTTGGTAAACAGTGTAATAATGTTGAATGTATCTGGATATAATTATTCTTTAAAATGTAATTTTAAATCAAGTTTAATTAACAGAGTAAGAGGAAAGAAGTATATTCTCTCCTTTGCATGAACTAAGCCGGTCTATCTGGCAATAAATAGTTCTCTTTGTATCAAAACCTAGTGTTCTTCTACAATCAGGCTTCTTTACCAAAACTTCAACAGCCTTCTTGAGCTTCTTTAAAGACAAAAAGCAATGCCCCTGTCAGGACACTGGGAAGCTTATTTCTGAACTGCTAGTTACTTGCCTATTGCGAGGCTCTCAATCTGAACGAATATAAAGGAACTAAGCAACATTTCCCTTTAGGGCTGAAAGCAATGAGTGTGCAAAGTCGAAAGACAACATACGTATATTTGAGCTGCTGATTCTATGTGCTGGAATTGACATGTACTGACTTAGTGAGTAATTGACTAAGTTCTTAAGGCAAAGAAGTAAGGCAAAAAATTAAAATGCTAATATTTGGCTTGCCTTTGAATATGAGAAACAAATACCTGGTCTTAGGCTGAATCAAAGAAGTAAAGATCTCCATTATATAGGCCATCAAGTTTCTTTTCGTAGCTTTTGAAAGAATAAAATTTAACAATTAGTTTAAAGTCAGTTTGGAAGCTAGTACTAAAGACATTTTTTTAAAACAGACCCAAAGCCCAGAGGCAGATTTAATGGTGGGCACACCAGGTGAACACTTTGGGCCCCATGAAGGGCCCTGCAAAATCCCAACTTTACATTTTTTTCTAATGTGAGGGACCCAATATTTTCTTTTGTGCCCAGAGCCCCAACAGACCTTGTGTCCTTAACATTAAAAGCATGTGTCCTGGGTCAGGTACTTTAATAAAAGCATAGGGAGCCCCTTCAGACTTTCTGCTAGTGGTATAGATATCAACCTGGAATCACCCCTCCGTTCATTCTATGAACTTGTTGTTGTGCTGTAACATATCACTACAAAGTAAGAACAATACACATTTATTGTCTTACAGTTTTGGATTTGGATGTTAGAAGTCTAAAATTAGTTTTATCAGGCTAAAGCCAAATTGTCTATAGGGATGGGTTTTTCTGGAGGCTCTGGGGGAACAATATATTCCTTTGCCTTTTTCAGCCTTTTTTTTTTTTTTTTGAGAGACAGGCAGGCACAGAGAGACACAGACACAGAGCTGCTCCTGCATATGGCCTGACTGGGAAATAAGACCAGCATCCTCTGTGTTTCAGGACAACATTACAACCAACCGAACTATCCAACCTGGGTTTTTATTAATTGATTGATTTTTTTAGAGAAAGAGAGGAAAGGAGAGAGAGGAAGGAAAGCATTCATTTATTGTTCCATTCAGTCATACAATCATTGGTTGCTTCCTGTGTGTGCCTTAACTAGGGATCAAACCTGCAACCTTGTTTCAGAGCACTGCTCTTAACAAAATGAGCTAGCCAGGGCCATTTGGCTTGTAGCTCTTTCCTTCATCTTCAATGTTCATCATTCTAATCTATTATCACATCATTTATTTTCTCCTCTGACTAATTCTTTCTGCATCCCTATTATAAGGAATATTTTGATTGAATCAGGTCCACTGAAATAATCTCCCTATTTCAAAAACCTCAATTTAAGCACATGTACAAAGTTACTTATTTATTATGTATTTATTTTTATTTATTTTGCAACATGAGGTAGCATTCAGAGGTTCCCAGGATTATGACAGGAACATATTTTGGGGATTATTATACAGCCATAATTACATGCTCATATTATTCCTTTTCTTTTTGTTGTTATGAGTTTTTTTTTATTACTTAAAAAAATGTAGAGGATTTTTGGTGGATGAAAAGTTTGGGAGAGAAATGATTACAAAGGTTTGGTAACTGTATTTTGTTTGACTTGGTGAACTGAGCTCTTATTAAGAAGGGTAGTGAGCCTGACCTGTGGTGGCGCAGTGGGTAAAACATTGACCTGGAACATTGAGGTTGCCGGTTCAAAGCCCTGGGCTTGCCTGGTCAAGGCACATATGGGAGTTGATGCTTCCTGTTCCTCCCCCTTCTCTCTCTCTCCATCTCTCTCTCTCTCTCTCTCTCTCTCTCTCTCTCTCTTGTTTGTAAAATGAATAAATAAATAAAAATAGTTTAAAATAAAAAAATTGCATAGTTTAAAAAAAAAGAAAAGATGGGTGGTGAATAAGTTAACGACATGATTAGGATGCTCATGTCAAGCCACTCACCTTGAGATCTCAGATATTATTATACCTGATGGAGTAGGAGTGAGGACTTTTCCCTAGTTCTGCTTAGAACTCAGGTCAGTTTTGGCCAGATATTATTTTCAAGATTATTAGAGTTAATGGTATATCTTGCAAATACATCAACACCAAAAGCAAAGATTTTAGCCTGACCTGTGGTGGCGCAATGGATAAATCATCGACCTGTAATGTTGAGGTCACCAGTTTGAAATCCTGCACTTGTCTGGTCAAGACACAGATGGGAGTTGATGCTTCCTGCTCCTCCTCTCTCTCTCTCTCTCTCTCTCTCCTCTCTAAAATAAATAAATAACTTTTTTTAAAAAGTAAAGATTTTTAAACACTCAACTATGGGCAATTAGTTTAAAGTCAGATTGGAAGCTAGTACTAAAGACATTTTTTTAAAACAGACCCAAAGCCCAGAGGCAGATTTAACGGTGGGCACACCAGGTGAACACTTTGGGCCCCATGAAGGGCCCTGCAAAATCCCAACTTTACACTTTTTTCTAATGTAAGGGACCCAATATTTTCTTTTGTGCCCAGAGCCCCAACAGACCTTGATATGCCTCTGCCAAAGCCTGAGCAAAATTTTCATATGTGATTAGTTTGTGGGTATGTGACAAACTGTGGGTGACTATTTCACTTATGTATTACTGCATAACAAATGATCACATAATTTAGTAGCTAACAAATATAATCACACAGTACATCTCTTACCCCTTTTGTGAGTTAATTCTATTCAGCTCAGCAGTCCTGCTCATACTTCTTAACTACTTGCAGTTAAATGATTGCTCAGTCATGAGTCATCTTAAGGCTCAGTAGAAACACTGAATTGGTTGGAATTTTCTCACTCTTCATATAGTGTCAAGATTTATCTGACTGTATATACTTTTTATGCACTCTATTTATCGTTACCCTGTCAGTCAGAGTGGGTATATTTTTTGCAGCTCTGGGTTTCCAGAAAGCACAAATGCAAATGTTCCCAAGCTCTAAAGTCTTAAGCTTAAAAATCCCAGATCACCTCTTTGACTGCCTTCCGTTAGTGGACCAGGTCAATAGTCAGACCATCATTTCCGTTTAATAAGCGCTTGTGAGTTCTAAATACTAATTGTTAAACTTTCTGACATCTTTGTGTTCTTTAATTCCATACTACTATTCCCAAACTTATGACAATTTCACAGTCTTTTTAATTTTTGTTTGCTAAGGATACTGTATTATTTTCCTGAGACTGCTGTAACCAATGACCACAAACTTGGTGGCTCTGAAGAACAACAGGAATTTATTCTCTCACAATTCTGGAAGCTGGAATTATGAAATCTGACAGGGCCACACTCTCTCCAGGGGCCTATAAGAAAGAATGTGATCTTTGCCTCTTGTAGCTTTTACTGGCTGTCACCATTTCTTGACTCATAACCATATCATGCCAATTTTAAACCTTGTGGAAATATTGCTCTCTCTTCTGTGTATCTCTATGAAGTGACCCGTTGCCTTACTAGTAAAAACAGGGTCTTTGGATTTAGAGCCTATCTGTAAAATATCAGGATAATTTCCTCCTCTCAAAATTCTTAGCTTAATTACATCTCTTGCCACCTAAGATAATAGTCACAAATTTTTATGAATAGAAGATATAAATATCATTTTTGAGGGCTACAATTAAACTCATTACAGGTACCTATATGATTCTGTGTACAAACACTCAGAGTTATAAATATGTCTAAAATATTTTATAGCACAATTAAAATAAATATTATGAATCTCTGGATGGTGAAAGCAAAAGTATTTTAACCCAAAAGATTATAATAGTTTTATACTTTTTATGTTCATTCATATAGCCAAAGAAATTTATATTTAATTAGTTTTCTTAAATTAAAAACAATCTAAACAGGAATAAAAGAAATGAATTTCCAGTTTCCATGAAAGAACATTGGAATTCATGAGACCAGGGAAAGAGCTGATGAGTTTAGCTAGAGATCTTGTAAGTCGTATGGGTAGTAAGCTTCATAGTCATGTACTAAAGTCAAATGAGAATAAGTAAAAGGGCCTTCCCTCGGAACGAAAAAGGAGCAATGGATCCTCCTCTTCTGCTTTTCTGAAGAAAATATGTGCATATATGTGTTTGTGTGTGTGTGTTATTTATTGACCTAAGAATATATATATTCCTAAAAAAGAAAATTGACTTCATTAATAAAGAGATCATTGAGAGAGACAGTTACTAAAACCAGAATATTATTACTGCACACTTATCTAAAACCATCCTTGGACTCATGCCATAAATTACTTGATAACAAAATATCTGTATTTACAGAAAATAGCACATGTTTTAATAAATGTACACTTTGGTACTTACAAACTATTTGTTTTCTACAAATATTTATATTAACACAAAAATACTTCTTCAATCAGTTTTAATTCTTACAACATGGTAATATCCACATTACATTTAATTATGTATGGGACCCAACAATGCATTTCTTAATCTATTAGTCATTCTCAAAAATAGTTTGATGAAGCTTTATCTTTCCCAATATAAAAAAAGAATATTAGCTTTCTATATAAATATTTCCAAACACATTGAAGACAAGTTATGATATAAAGATTTAGCTTTCATTCTGTTTCTGTCCTGTACTGAACTATAACCTCCTTTCTACTCCCTTTATTTTGGTTCTTTTCTCTTTGATACAATATATCCCCTTGAATTGCATTTTAACATAGATTTCCAGAAACATTTATTGTCCTTTTCTTTGCAGAAGATTACAAAGCAGATGATACAAATGGTCCAGCATATATTTGTAGAATTGATATAAAAAATGACCTGCCAGAATGCTAACTCTTTTGGCATTTTATCAAATTTTATAAATGACATATTAGAGAAATTCAGAATATATAAAATAATTGAAATATTTTTATTTCAATGCCCCATCTTTTCTAAGTCTGTAGTCTAATTTAGAAAAATATGATGTAATTTCATCTTTTAAGAATAGGCTTTTCTCAAATCCCTTCTTCAGCTTGCTTCTCAGGTATCATTTCTAACAATGTTTATTTTTCTTTTTGTCTTTACGAGTGTCTCAGATATATAGCATTTTCCAACCCATAGCAGGTTAAAATCAGATAGATATGAATATTTCTTGTTTGTTTAGGTGAGAGAAGGGGACATAATGAGACAGACGCCTGCATGTGCCTGGACTGGAATCCACCTGGAAACTCCATATTGGGCCAGTGCTCAAGTACCGAGCTACTTTTAGCACCTGAGGCTGTGTGTTCTGATGGAGCTATCCTGAGCACCCATAGCTACCCTGAAACCAATTGAGTCACTGGCTGCAGCAAGGGAAGAGGGAAAGAAGCAAGGGAGGGAGGGGAAGAGAAACAGATGGTCACTTCTCATGTGTGCCCTGATCGGGAATCAAACCTGGGACAGTCATATATTGACCTACAATCTATCCACTGAGCCACTGGCCAGGCCCAGATGTGAATTTTTATCCTACATTCACTTTATAATTTAAAAAAATTAATTGGGGTTAATGGAAATGCTTTTTGTGACTTTAAATTTAAAAATAGTTTCTCAATACAGATTTCTTAATGGATAAATATATACAAATTAGATCAGTGGAAGGAATCTCAATGCAGGTGGCTTATCCTTACAGCTATATTTAAATAAAATCAATCAATACTGTTATAGAAATAAAAGTAAGAACTATGACTGTTACAGTATTTTATATATTTGTATATTATTTGTTACATATTATACAGAGATTTTATTGAGGTGTTCATTAGAATCAATTTGGGAAAGAGAAGTTACATGTAATCCTCAGCCAAGTCCTTTCAACTCTGATTTCCCAGTAGGAAAGGGCTTCTCCAAGACAAAAATCAATTGAAGAAAAAGCAGTCCCTAGGATAACAAAAGAAGATCGAAGTCAGGCCACAGTAATAGTTTTGGTCAAGGATTTGTGTTGAAATCACTTTTATTATCTGAAATGTGTATGTCTTAAAGTTAGGTTAAATATGTGCACTAGAAGCATAATACAATGAAGCTACTTTTAAATATTCACTGCCTAAAAATTGTAGGGTTTTATGAGCAAGATTTGTTCATAATATATTTTAAAAAGAAACAAATATGGAAATAACTTGAAGCTTAATTAGTTTACCTCATGAAATTAATATATATATATATATATATATATATATATATATAAAGTTGTGAAAAAAATCTAATGAATTTTGTTGGACCATAGTATATAATTGATTAGTAAGTAATTAATTTAGTCTTTGGAAAACGTGCTATAAAATACTGTTATCTTCTGGATTGATATTCTTTCTCTCTGTTGCCTCCAAAACAACCCTCCCCACCAGTATAAAACAAAACAATGTCAAATAACACAGATTTAAAATGTTTTGCTATTGGCTCCCTGTCTTCACTCCTCCTTGTATTTACAACTTGCCTTGGCTTGGTGGGGAAATGAATAGACTCCCTTCTTTTTTTTATTCTAATCTTGCAATTTGCTTTGGTCAATTGAATTTAGGTGAACAACATATGCCAATTGTGATCCCAGGCCATAAGAGTTCTTCTGTTTACACTCACCCTCTTGTGCCTTTGCCAAAACCTTGTGATGAACACACCCCAGGTACCACAAAGAGGATGAGAGATATATAAAGACATGAGAGAGATGCCACAGAAACTGCCACACTCTGAAGCAAAGTAATGAAAAGAGCAAGGAAAACAGAGCACAGAGTTCACAGAGTTTAATTCAGTTTACAAGAAAACTGGTGATGTTGTTGGTGAAGTGGAATATCCACTTATGTTGAATATCACAAATTCTAAAATAGAAGAATTAGAAAAACAGTGCAAGACACAGCTCATGTATCATAGAAATGGACAACTGAGACCTATATAATCTTATTAACCAATGTCACCCCCCCAAAAAAAAATAACTAAAAAATAAAACAAACAAACAAAAAAAGGTACTTTACTTTGGTCAAGTGCATGATTTTTACCCACAATCATAAGTTTCTCCTTTTCGAACCCAGATAAGAAAAAAGCAATTTTATCTTAGGCTTCGGTTTGACCATTGATTGCAACAGATTGGAAGTAGTTTGTCTTAAGTAGAGTAATTAGAATTGTGTTCCAAGTGACTGAAGTTGAACAAGTGGAGAAAGGAGGATAACATTGCTGAGAGATTTTGAGAAAAGAATAGCATCATGACCTCATAAGATATAAAATAAAAATAGTGAAAAACTGTAGTATATAAGCTAAAGAAAATCCCTTTAAATTGGTAGAAAAGTTTATACATTTTATATTTAATATATGGTGCTATGTTTTCTCTCTGTTATTATACATACAGTGATTACATTTTTTCCTTCTTGCCCAAGTTTGGCAAAACAGAATTACACAATAAAAACACAGGATTTAGATGCCATATTGTTAAGATTCTAGTTCTCATTGAGTGATTTTCTAAACATAGTCACTTTAGATTTATAATTTGAAAATATCCTCAATTTTTTACCTGTAAAATAAATAAATTAATAGTTTGTTAATAATTGCATTAAATTTATCAAAAATATAATAAATACTTTAGTTGTAGAAAATATAATCATAACAAAATTACCTCTAGTTATTCCAGAAAAATTAAGAATGCAGAAATTCATAAAGATATATGTAAATACATGTTTTATTTACCAAAATTGACTAGACATATTAAATGTTTTTAATAATTAGGTATATATATCTTTGATCAGTTATTATGACAGGATCTCTATTTTAAGGATTTAACAGTATTAACTTCTTTAATCTTCAAATTACATCCATGAAATCAATATTATTATTATATGTATTTTATGGATGAGAAAATAAAAACATAGAAAGGTTAATTATAGTGTTTAGTGCTCAGAAGTAATTTATTCCAGATTCAGTAATGGACAGTCTGACTATAGAAATTATAGATATTGTCCCCTGCAATACATTAAATTAATTAATATAATAAATTATATAAGGATACACAATCTTTACTCATTTTTATATATTTACATTCATATCAATGTCAAAAGTCTGGAAAATACATTTTTGTGATGATATCTAGCAAATATTCTTTTTTTTGGAGATACCTTGATGCTCTTTAATATTTCTTTTTAAAAAAACTTTTTATTTATTAATTTTTAGATAGAGGAGAGAGAGAAAGATGTGGGAGAAATGGGAAGTATCAACTTGTAGCAGTTGCTTCCCATATGTGTCATGACCGGGCAAGCCCAGGGTTTTGAACTGGCGACCTCAGCATTCCAGATCAATGCTTTATCCACTGTGCCACTACAAGTCAGACAATGTTTTTTAATATTCCGTAATTAAAAATATGACACATATCTTTTAATTATATAAATGCTATTTCAATGAACATCTGGGACATAGATTCCTTTTTGTTTCTTAAATTATTTTCTCTAGAAACATATCTAGTTCTTTGTTTTAACAAAAACATGTGAACTACCTGACCTGTGGTGGCGCAGTGGATAAAGCGTCAACCTGGAATGCTGAGGTCGCCGGTTCAAAACCCTGGGCTTACCTGGTCAAGGCACATATGGGAGTTGATGCCTCCAGCTCCTCCCCTCTTCTCTCTCTCTCTCTCTCTCTCCTCCTTCTCTCCTCTCTAAAATGACTAAAGTCTTAAAAAAAAAAAATCTCAAAAACATGTGAACTAGTATAGATATGAGTTTATTTAAAAATTGTATTAAGATAATGTAAGAATAGTAAATAATTTAAAATGTATAGATTTTTAATTGATATAATTTTGTGTCAAGAAATTTTAAACCAGATTAGAGAAATATTTTTATTAATACTTTATATGTTATAGTTATTTTAGCCTTGTTCATTGTATATTTAAAAATATTCAAAAGCTTTTTTTTCAACTTCACACAGCTAGAATCTATAAATATTTTAAAGAAAAAGCAGAGGATAGTGCACAAGGTAATCTGGGAGTTTGGAAGAAAGGAAGAATCTGGGAACAGGAGAACTAGCTTGAGTTAAAGTAATTGCCTGGTTGTGTAGTGATGAGAGCATGAGCCAGAGTAGCAGCTCCGAAGAACATGATTAGCAAAATGTGTGGATAATATAACTGAACTGGCAAAACTAAAGTTGAAGAGAAACAGAAAATATGAAAAAGCAAATAGTAGAAGCTAAAAAAAAATAAGAAACAACATTGATCGGGATATATTGGCTCAAGAGAATGAAATGATGGTGATGTCAAGGAATATTACTTATGAAAGTGGGTTTTTAAATATCTGGCTTACATGCACATTGAATGTAATCTTCTTTTCTACTTATTCTATTCCTTCATTTTCTACCTATGCCAACTCTTCCATAAGTATATCAGCCTCAGGGAGAACTTTATGAATTAATATGATGGGGATAATTTCAAGTGTTTTTTTTTTTAAGTGCCTGAAGGTAGACGTACATCATTCTGTTTTATAGGCTAATATATACTAAGAAGCCATATACATATTATTCCACAGTAAAATTTCACAATGGATTCTTAAGCTATCATTCAGTATGCTCTGAGGCACATCCACTGTCAGTTTATGTGTTTTAAGATAAATAAATTAATTACCTCATAATCCTGAGTAAGAGTTGATTCGTAAGATAATTAAGCTTTGAAATGAATATAATGACTTTAAATAATATAACTATGGCTTTTCTACTGAAATGAGAGGGTTACATATGTCTTTTTCACTGCTTTGGAAATATTATTGTTTCTGCATATTATCTTTATCTTCCCTTTTAATTATTTATTTTCATATCATCTTTAAAACTACAAAATATTTTTATTTCCCCAGTTAGCTGGCAAGTTTATGATGTTCATATATTTATGCTTGCAAGCTCTAGAATAGAATATTGAAGAGGTGGGATGGGCTGAATAGAAGAAATGTGTAAAATTATTTTATTCCGTTAGCATCTAATTCTACCCTGAGGCAACATTGTAGTCTGTGAAGTATTTTAACACTCCATCAGTGAATGGGTGGATGCAGCAGAAGTTGTCAGAGCCCAATAATGCATCGTATTCTATTATTACATTTATTGTCCCCTCTTCCTCATGCACCTCATTACTTTCCCTACATGTCTGCCCACAGGCTCCTTACCTGTGTCATTCGCCATGTATACATACATGGTGGATGACATTCCCTTATGGATGTCAACGTTAGACTTTTATTATCTTATACTTCCATGTTCCACTTTAACAAGGGAAAAAAATAACGACAAAGGTTTTTACTTGGTAACATCAATACGATGCCAATTGATTAGAGTTCATGAACTTCCATCTTCATCAGTTCACAGTTCAGATTTTATATTTCAGGTTTCTAGTGGCTAATGCATAATTAAGCATTACTTCTTTTACTATTTTCATTCTGAATTATCATAACAGTTCTGTAAAACATAGTATAAGAGGATGATAAAACTTCATTTATAATTTCTTTGCAAAGGTTTTATAATTGGAAAGGAATAATAGTGCTGAATTGGTCTGATTCTCCCACTCCCCATCCCAATAAACAGCTTATAAAATGAAAATCAATGACTACCAATTTCCTAATCATGAAAAAGAAATTTACTTGATCCTAATATTCCTCAAATCAGCCCAGTCAGTATATTAGATTAAAAGGTGACTTTTAACATTCCTTTCTTAGTGCCAACCTGTGTATCAGACCCTTTGTTGCTATGATTCATATCCAGCTAACTTAAACAAAGATTAGTTAAATTTGCATCTGAAAAACAAATGTGCTGCTTGCTATGCTCTGGGTAATAACGTCCATTATATCTGACCAAGAAGTTTCATGTCTTTGGTCAGCATCCATAATACTCTGGCAGGTAAATTTTTAACTCCAAATAGAATAAAAATTCAGATTTTTCACAGTTCTTAACAACATAAATCTTTTGATGGATATTTAAACCATTTCCAATTTGGGGCTATTAAAATTAAAAAGGCTATAGACATTTGTGTATCCAATTTTATATGAATATTTGCTTTCTTTATCTTTAATAAATATCTGACTAGAATGTTTAAATCATAAAGTGTATTCATGTTTAACCTATTTTAAAAATAGACAAACTGCCTGACCAGGTGGTGGTGCAGTGTGGATAGAGTGTCAGACTGGGACATGGGAGACCCAGGTTCCAGGCTCCAACAAGGTTGCCAGCTTGAGCACAGGCTCATCTGGCTTGAGTAAGGCTCACCAATTTGAGCCCAAGGTTGCTGGCTTGAGCAAGGGGTTCCTCGGTCTGCTGTAGCACCTCCCCTCCTCCTGTCAAGACACATATGAGAAAGCAATCAATGAACAACTAAGGTGTCTCTACAAAAAATTAATGTTTCTCATCTCTTTCCCTGCCTGTCTGTTCCTCTTTTTCTCTCTCTGTCTTTGTCACAAAAAAAGAAACAAACAAATAAACAAAAACTGACAAACTATTTCCAAAACGGTTGTACCTTTTACATTCTCATCAGAAATATATGAAATATATTGAAACTGTTTCTTCACATCCTCTTATTTGTAATAATTAACATTTATTTAATGAGTACTGATATGCATTTTTTTCTTCAGCTATCTTTCAATATGTTATTTATGTATCTTTTTAGTGGCTGTTCAAATACTTCACCCATTTTTGTATTGGGGTGTTAATATTAACTTTTTGTTTGTTTGTTTTTGTATTTTTCTGAAGTTGGAAACGGGGAAGCAGTCAGATAGACTCCCGCATGTGCCTGACCAGGATGACCTGGCAAGCCCACCAGGGGGCGATGATCTGCCACAATCAGAGCCATTCTAGCGCCTGAGGCAGAGGCCACAGAGCCATCCTGAGCGCCGGGGCAAACTTTGCTCCAATGGAGCCTTGGCTGCAGGAGGGGAAGAGAGAAACAAAGAGAAAGGAGAGGGGGAGGGGTGAAGAAGCAGATGGGCGCTTCTCCTGTGTGCCCTGGCTGAGAATTGAACCTGGACTCCCGCACGCCAGGCCAACACTCTACCACTGAGCTAACCAGCCAGGGCCTAACTTTTGAAAATTCTTTCATATATATTAGCTAAAAGTTATTTATCAGATATATTGAAAATATTTTCCTCCAATCTTGTCTATTCATTTCATTCATAGTGTCTTTTGAAGAGTAGGCATTTTTCTTTGGTTTGATTGTTTATTTTTATGAACTCAATTCATTCAAGTTGTTCTTTTATGATTCATGACTTTGGTGTTATATCTAAAAACCTTTGCTTAATTCAATGTCACGAAAACTTTTTTCTACGTGCTTTCTATTTCATTTTTGTGCCTTGAACTTAAACTATAGTGTTGATGGATCCTTGTCTGGTTCCTCATATTAGAGGGAAAGTTTCTGGTCTTTCACCATTGAGTGTGATATTTGCTGTAGGTCTTTATGAATACTCCTTTCTTCTTGGGGATATTTCCTTCTATATCTATGCTCCGAGATTATCATGAAAAGGTGTCATACTTTGTCAAATGATTTTTCTGCATTAATTGAAGTGACATCATAGTTTCTCTTCATTATACTAAAGTGTGTTTACTGATTGATTTCCTTACTTAGAACCACAGGGATTCTAAATCCCAGAGCTGGGACATATCAAGCTTGGTAATGGTATATAATTCTTTTAATAAGCTATTGGATTGTTTATTTGAATTGTTTTGAAGATTTTTGCAATTTTTTTATAAGTAGTATTGATCTGTAGTTTTCTTGTGATTTCTTTGACATTGGTAACAGAGTAATATTAGCTTCATAGAATAAGTTAAGAAATCTTTCCTTCTCTTCTATTTTTTGGGAAGAGTTTGAGAAGAGTAGGTGTTTATTATTTAAAAGTTCTGTAGAATTTAATAGTGAAGTCATCTGGCCCAAGGCTATTTTTTGTTGATAGGTTTTTCAGTAGCAATTTAATTTCTTTGTTTGTTTTAGGTCTGTTGATATTTTCTTTTCTTTCTTATTTTTTGTCATTTGGTGATTTTTGAATTTCTAACAAGTCTATTTCATCTAGGTTATCTAATTTGTTGGCATAAAATTATTCATAGTAATATCTAATAATCCTTTTGATTTCAGTAGGTTGGTAATAATGTCCCCACTATAATATGACTTTAGTTATTTGCATCTTCTCTCTATTTTTCTTAGTCAGTTTTAGTATGCAGTTTTTGAAAAGCCAAATAGATCCATGTAGAGGACAGTGGTAACATGATCCATTATCTTATTTACCTTTAAACTGGCTAGTATTCTAAGTAGGCCACCTTCCTTGTGGCTAGTTAGTGCCCATATAAATGCAGCGCACATTGGAACTGGCTTGGACCGGTATGTAGTTCTGAAGGTAGTCCAGAGACCCATCAGAAAAATGAAGGTAACGCTTTACCTCAAAAGAGAATATTAAACAAATGAGAATTAAGCAGGTAAAATTCTGTATAGTTCCTCCTAAGGCTATTAAGAGAAAGTCCTTTATTATAAAACAGAAGTTCAGGAAGAAGACATTTTTACCATACTAAAGCTAGTACTTGGCAAATTAAACCATACTAAAGCTAGTACTTGGCAAATATATATCTTCTAGTGATACCTCTTCAATAAGAAGCAAATGGCCAGCATGAATGCTAATCACCCTCTTGGTCCTGTTCTTCTTTTCAACATGAAAATCATAAAATCCCTCTTATTCCTAAAGAACATGGAGCCATTATTAAAGGCAAAGAATTAGAGTGGGAATAGTAAGAGGAAAAGCAATATAGGACAATTAACTGCAATAAAGTGCAATTGTCGAGTCAGGAGGACACGGGGATGGAATTGCTAACACAGCCAATGCCTTCCTGCACACTGTGGGAACATATACATCGAATATTGCTAATACCTGAGTAGTAATTTGCTCCTGTGCAAGTGCAAGTTTGATGGACTAGAAAATGCCTTGATTTCATGGTTCCCTACCCCATTTTGTCTTTTCTTTCCAGTTGGTATGATGTTACTGACCCCGAAGCAAGGGACTGACTGATTTTCATACTATTGCATCTGTGTGTCTATCCATGATAGTGCAATTTAAGCACTTTACAAAGGTATCCAGCTGAGGATATGATTGAGGACTGACATATACTTTGACACTATGTCTATGTGAATGCAGGCACATTTTCTTTCTTTGCTGAAAAGCTTCACTTGTTTCCTAAAAAAATGCTTCTGCAAGGCTATATTCACTTAGAGAGATCAGCCCTTCTCAAATCTGCTTAAAGATAGCTCTATAGGCTAGTGAGGTGTGTGTTTGCATATTTGTATATGAATATACCCATGTGTACATACACATACACTTATTTCGCTGGCAGAGGGAGGAACAAAAGGTAAATGCTATTTTCTATTCTCTTCGACTGATAACCAAAACAAATAGTGGAGACACCTTTGTAATTCAAACTTGGTGGCCAATGACTTTAACAAATGAATCTAACGTATATCTATAACATTTTAATACTACAAATTGATTGTCTGATATAAGAATAGTGGAACTGTAAGATTTTTGTTATTATATCTTTAATTTGCCCTACCACTTCAAATGGATCTGTCTCATAATTGAATTGAAAAGCAAACAATATTTGTCTATCTCTAGAAATGACTATCAAAATAAAATAGTATGTGAATAAGTTTTGAAAAATATAGGCCCTGGCTGGTTGGCTCAGTGGTAGAGCGTCGGCCTGGCGTGCAGGGGTCCCGGGTTCGATTCCCGGCCAGGGCACACAGGGGAAGCGCCCATCTGCTTCTCCACCCCTCCCCCTCTCCTTCCTTTCTGTCTCTCTCTTCCCCTCCCGCAACCGAGGCTCCATTGGAGCAAAGATGGCCTGGGCGCTGGGGATGGCTCCTTGGCCTCTGCCCCAGGCGCTGGAGTGGCTCTGGTCGCAGCAGAGCGATGCCCCGGAGGGGCAGAGCATCGCCCCCTGGTGGGCAGAGTGTCGCCCCCTGGTGGGCATGCCAGTGGATCCTGGTCGGGCGCATGTGGGAGTCTGTCTGACTGTCTCTCCCTGTTTCCAGCTTCAGAAAAATACAAAAAAAAAGAAAAAGAAAAATACAGATTTTATATAGTGTATTACAACTCAGAACTGGACTTCTAGTCTTACCATTAAACCATATTCTTGTATTTTGTTCAAATTAAGCATTTACTCTACAATTTTTTAATTAAAGGACATTATTTTATTCACCCTAAATCATCTGTTTTGTTTTGTTTTTTTCTTATCCTGGCTTATTCTATCCTGCTGGATTCCATATTGAGAAGCAAGCACAAAGTGATGCTATATCTAATCGTTCAAATTACATAAATATGAAAAATCATATTTCATGTTATTCTCCTTAAACATATACATGCTTCCAGTCTTGAAATAATTTACTTGGACTTTTTGCTAAGCATAGCATGAGAAAAAATTCTCTGGAGAAAAAAATTGAAGTTAAGAAAGTCACTACCTTCAAACTGATTTGCAGGTTTTCACTGAAAATTTCTTTATTTCATTTCATCAAATGAAATTATTCTTAATATATATTTTTTATTTTTTTAGATTTTATTTATTCATTTTTTTATTAGAGAGAGAGAGAGAGAGAGAGAGAGAGAGAACAGGGGGAGGAGCTGGAAGCTCCAACTCCCATATGTGCCTTGACTGGGCAAGCCCAGGGTTTTGAACCGGCGACCTCAGCATTCCAGATTGACGCTTTATCCACTGAGCCACCACAGGTCAGGCTATTCTTAATATATGTTTGCCTGAGTATATTATTGTGTATCTAAAACAAAGTTACCTAAGACATTTGAAAGCACATACATTTATGTTATTGTGAATGTGACTTCACCTTGACTTCAAGGTTAAGCACCGCCCACATATACACAAAAAAATCAATTCAGTTTATAGAGTCAATATAAATAAATTCAATTGACTGTCAGATTTTACTAAAATAAATAACAACCTGACCAGGCGGTGGCACAATGGATAGAGCGTCAGACTGGAACGCAAAGGACCCAGGTTCAAAGCCCTGAAGTTGCTGGCTTGACCACACACAGGCTTATCTGGTTTGAGCACAGCTCACCTGCTTGAGCCCAAGGTCACTGGCTTGAGCAAGGGGTCACTCACTCTGCTGTAACTCCCTGGTCAAGACACATGAGAAAGCTCACCTAAATTGATGATTCTCATCTCTCTCCCTTCCTGTCTGTCCCTATCTGTCACTCTCTCTGTCTCTCTTTGTCAGATATATATATATATCTCACTGCTTGAATAAAAATTTTTTATTGTTTGACTTATAAATTTTGAACTACCATATTTACTTTATGGAAAATACAGTAATGTATGTAAATATACAATAAAAATTTTGGATTAACTTCCAAATTATATATCTACATATTATATTATATACTATAATACAGTGCTCCTCAACCTTTTTTGGGCCACGGACCAGTTTAATGTCAAAATATTTTCACAAACCGGCCTTTAGGGTGAATGGATAAATGTATCACATGACCGAGATAAGCATCAAGAGTGAGTCTTAGACGGATGTAACAGAGGGAATCTGGTCATTTTTTAAAAATAAAACATCGTTCAGACTTAAATATAAATAAAACGGAAATAATGTAACTTATTTATTCTTTCTCTGCGGACCAGTACCAAATGGCCCACGGACCGGTATCGGTCTGCGGCCTGGGGGTTAGGGACCACTGCTATAATATATTTCCAAACTATAGTTTTTTATTATAATGCTGACTTAAAAAGGACTTCCTGCTTCTGACATGCTTTTTAAATCATTGATAAAGATGCTTTCTTTATTGCTTTCTAAATCAAATTAATTTTATATGCAATACAGACTTGCTATATCTTTTTATTAAAACTATGGTTTGATATTTATTTTTACTATGAAATTATTTATTTCATTTTTTTTCTTTATTTTCAGTTATTTTGCTGATCTTTCCTCACTAGGAGCCTAAATAAAGGAGAAAACAATTATGTTTGAGCTGTATTTTTCAATGAGATATTATAACAGTTATGCATCTTCACAAAAAGTCCCAAGCCCTGCTAAGTGAGTATCATTCTGTATGCCACAACTGATATCTTTCACTTTTTTTTTTTTGGTAACAAAAATTATTTATTTCAGTTAACTGAACCTTAGCTAACCAACATGAGCAATGATAATGCGTCTGTGATAATATATTTCTTGTAAACAAAATCCTTCATTTAAATGAATGAGTTTGTTTTTCTGTTATTTCACAAGGGCTCTTAGCTTCATTATTTACAAATCATAAATTTATATATAGAGTGTAAAGATCAATTTCTCATATGGGTGAATGTGATAAAAAGAGTTTTCCTAGAGTTACTGAAATGCTTTTTTTCCCAGTTCCACAAAAAATCTTAAGGTATTTGTAAAAATATATTCTTTAAAATGTCTTTGGAAGAAAAATTAAATTTATTTATTTCTAATGATATCAAGGGAAGAAAAAATATAGACAATTAAACCAAGCAATTATCTCAAAGTCTTCATTGTATTATCTCACCTAAAAATGTTTTGACTATTATAAATAATTCAAAATTGAACCATTTAAGTTTATATATATATTTACTAGGGTAAATTAAAGATAGCCACACATGTAAAATACTCACAAATGAGACAAGTTTCTGTCTCACTCAGGCAGTAGATGAAAGTGGATATTGTTTGTTGGTAGGTGGTTCTTTTTCTTTTCCTTTTCCCTGTAGTTACTCAAGGACCTAGGCTAATTTTCTCTTCTCTCATCCTCGCCTTTCCTTAACCTCCTTTCCTTCCACATTTGGTCAGCTGAAAGGACATGTGATCTTAGCTGAGGTAACAGTCCCTGAAAAACCTTTGTCCAAAAGTGCTACGCCTCACTTCTACTCACAATCAAAGCTGGAATCACATTAACAAATAGATTAGGCATACATAACATTGTGTGCATAGGTACAAACAAAATTTGGAGAACTGCTAGTTTTCTCTACAATGATGAGTTCAGACTCTAAGATCTAATATGGACAGACAGATGTTAGCAACTGAAACTACAACAGAAATGAGAGGTAGATCAAAAACGACATTGACTAGCTAGCTCCCTAGGTAACTAGAATATTAATATTTGGATACTTATATTTTCATTATAGATGTAAAAATTCATATCAAATAATCCCTCTGTCTGGTCAGGGCCCACAAGAGAAGTGACCATCTGCTTCTCCCCTCTCCTTCTCCCCCCTTTTCACCCTCTTCCCCTCCTGCAGTCAGTAGCTAGATTGGTTCAAAAATGCCCCAGAGCACTGAGAATAGATCAGTTGCAGCACATCAGTCTCAGATGCTAAAAACAGCTCCGTACTCTGCCTCTACTCTGCCCTAGTTGCCTGGTGGATCCCTGTGGGGGCGCATGCAGAGTCTGCCTCACTATCTCCCCTCCTCTCACTAGAAAAAAAAATCCATCTAGATTAGAGTAAATCAGAAAAGTACAATTAAACAATGAATTATTTTCAAACAAAAATATTTTAACATATCAAACTTTGTGTTATTTCTATGCACACAAATAAGCCATCCTCAGTGTTTTCTAAGTAATGTAGTTTCGAAAAACTAGTTTTTATCTACAACTTTTAATATCAGCTCAGCTCAGTATTGGATTATTATCATATTTTATCAAAAAGTATAATTGAATTACCTTTTCTACATAATTTTTAATGTATTATAACAATAGATATTTTCATCCAAACTTTCTCTGCATACCTGAGTTTATTATTTTGTCATTAAGAGTGACATATGGTATTGTATAATTGCTTCCAAAAACTTGAACACTCTTAAGAAACAAAATATATATAAATAATATGTAAAAACCTATTAAGTGATTCCATTCATTTGGCCGGTATTAGCTATTTTTGTCTTTCCGGGTGAATCAACTACAAAGCTCTATAAGAATTAAGATTTATAACATATATTCTAGTAAGCAGTAAAAATAAAATTAGACATTTTAATAAATAATTCTGTGACTGAGATTGTTATAGTACAGGCAAAAAGGTAAGTTCTAAAATAAATTATTATATATTTGCTATTTTAATTTATTCACAATAGAAAAGATATAGAATATTTTTTGAAATATTTAAACAATAAGTTATTGAAATTTTCTCAACTTAAATTATGTTATTTTAAATGCAGAGAAAGTTAGAGGGCTTGATATTTCTATGATAATAGAAATTCTATATTAATTATTTTTTGAATCTGTGCATCATTTCAGAGGCTTAGAAAATGGTGCAGTATGTGTCCTTTTTAAAGTAATTTTATCTTATTGAAAATACTGAAAAACAATTTTTTTTCTTTTTCTGTTGCATGAGCTTTTAGAACTGTGTTTATATATTTCTGCATCATTGATTCCAAATCTAAAATCTGGTTTTTGGTGCATGCTCTAGTTTTTATGCAATTTTAATTTCTTTTTGTTACAGTTAATGGCATGCATTGGTTTTTAAATTGGAGTTAAAGGGCAATGACTCTTGGATTGAACATAACCACAAGGCAATTAATGTTTTACAAAACATCACTTTTACATAATTGTAGTTGTTTTTAAATGTAAAATATTATTATCTGATAAAAAAACACCCTCTTATTTTGTTTTAAGATTGAATCATGGCTTCTTCGAGTAGGTGTAAATGTAAAAATAGTCCTGACATCTTCTGTTATATATGTGGCTATTACACATTTCAATGTCAAAGGCGCAATATTTCATCATTTGTGACATGTGCATATATAACCTATTTTCAAGTTCCCCTTGGTGATAGACAAGAATTGGGCTCCTCATATTATGTGTCATAATTGTGAGGAAATGCTTCGTGACTGGACAAAAGAAAAATGCAAAGGAATGCCTTTTGGTATTCCCATGGTTTGGAGTGAACCTACGGACCACAGCAGTGACTGTTATTTCTGTCTGATCCATTCAAAGGGCATTGGCAAGAAAAAACTGCATATGATCACATTTCCTAATATTCCTTCTGCAATATGACCTATCCCACACTCTGAGACACTCGTGGTTCCAGTTTTCAATGGTTATATTTCTTCTAAGAACAAAGAAAGGGAATACGGTAATCAAGTGTATTTTGAAGATGCATGCGGAAATGGTTGTAGATCTGAAGGGTCTTCTTCTGATGCCAAGCAGTCATCAACCCCTCAGCAGTTTAGCCAACCTGAATTGAATGACTTAGTAAGAGATTTGGGCCTATCAAAGAAAGCAGCTGAGTTATTAGCCTCCAGGCTTCAAGAAAAGAATGTACTTCACCGGTCAGCTAAAGTATCCAATTTCAAGAAGGATGAACCAATTTTTGTGGACTTTTTTTCCGAAGACAAACACTTTGTTTACTGTCATGATATCAGTAGTCTTCTCAGCCAGCTAGGTGTTACCACTTACAGTCCAACAGAATGGCGGCTATTTCTTGACAGCTCTAAACAGAGTCTGAAATGTGTTCTTCTACACAACAGTAATGTTTATGCAGCGGTTCCAATTGGTTATTCAACTCATCTGCGAGAAGATTATAATGACATAAAAATTGTCCTCAGCTTTCTGGAGTATGAGGAGCATAACTGGATCATTTGTATGGATCTTAAAATGGTAAATTTCCTGCTAGGACAACAGAGAGGTTTCACAAAATATTCTTGCTTTCTGTGTTTGTGGGACAGACAAGCTCGGGACAAACACTGGACACAGAAGGAGTGGCCGAAACGTGAAGCTCTGGAAGTAGGAATGCAAAATATTGTGAATGAACCTGTAGTTAATCAAGACAGAATCATTTACCCCCCCACTTCACATCAAACTTGGCTTAATGAAGCAGTTTGTTCAGGCTTTGAATAGAGAAAGTGAATGCTTTCAACATATTCTTTCTGCTTTTTCTGCCTTGTCTCTCAAGAAGATAAAAGCAGGTATATTCAATAGACCTCAAATTCTAACCCTCATACGTGACGAGGAATTTGCCAAGAAGATGAATAAGGAGGAGAAAGCAGCATGGCAGTTTTTTGTGGCAGTTACAAAGAACTTCCTTGGCAATAAAAAAGCAGAAAACTCTGACCTTCCAGTTCAAAGGAAGCTGTTGGCTTTCCACAACATAGTATATAACATGAGTATTAAGATTCACTTCCTGGCCCTGGCCGGTTGGCTCAGCGGTAGAGCGTCGGCCTAGCGTGCGGAGGACCCGGGTTCGATTTCCGGCCAGGGCACACAGGAGAAGCGCCCATTTGCTTCTCCACCCCTCCGCCGCGCCTTCCTCTCTGTCTCTCTCTTCCCCTCCCGCAGCCAAGGCTCCATTGGAGCAAAGATGGCCCGGGCGCTGGGGATGGCTCTGTGGCCTCTGCCCCAGGCGCTAGAGTGGCTCTGGTCGCAACATGGCGACCCCCAGGATGGGCAGAGCATCGCCCCCTGGTGGGCAGAGCGTCGCCCCCTTGTGTGCGTGCCGGGTGGATCCCGGTCAGGCGCATGCGGGAGTCTGTCTGACTGTCTCTCCCTGTTTCCAGCTTCAGAAAAATGCAAAAAAAAAAAAAAAAGATTCACTTCCTGAACAGTCACCTTAATAAGTTTCCCAAAAATCTTGGAGCTGTTAGTGATGAGCAGACTACTGCTGGAGCACCAACGAGATTGTCCTCAACAAGCACACAAACGCAAGAGCTACAAATGCAAATTTTTGCCTGAATAGAATTTAAATAAGTTTTGCACAAATTTTATGATTAAAGTAAGTGTTTTAATATGTTCTATTTTGAAATTGTAGACAAATTCTGATTCAATCATATATTTTAGTGTATTAGTGTATTTACTGCATTATATAAATTATTATATTTTCACAAAGATGATGCCCAAGAAGACATTCTACTTCATTATGTTAAACTAAATGTTGAAAATTTTACAATAAGATAAAATCCTAAAATCTTGAATTGAAAAAAAACTATAACTTACAGAGAAAAACTAATGTCAGATTTGAGATCAGCACACTCGAATTAGGTAAGAACAAGTGTCTTTGTGGATGCAACAAAAATATTGTTCCCCAGTGTAATTATATTTCTATCATTAATAATGCCATCACACACTAGGCACTGGAATAGACATAATTAAATCATATATCCCTGCAGCGGTATTTACTGAGCAGCTGGTATGTGCCAAGAAAAGTAAGCTAGACATTGAGCATAAATATTAACTACACAGAGATGTAAAATTAAGTCACCCCTACGACGCCAGGGTAACTGGAATCGGATTTCCCTGCTTGTTCTTCAGGGCATCATCAGAGTTCACAACACTATGAAGATTTTTTTCAAGACTTTAACAGAAATGTAGTCTCTTTAGAATATTTTTTCTAAACTCTGCCTACCTGTGTTACTCGTACACTGGGTATTTTGTTATACTAGCACACTGAATTTAGATACATCTTATCTTCTTCCATAGTTTCTCCCATGGTGCCTGTCTATACTAATGTTTTTTTTTTCTATCTTATGTTTTGAAGAGAAAAGACATGTGTTTTTTTTTTCCTTTACACTATTTTCAACTTGTTTGCATTACAGAAAAAGAGTAGCAACTCTAAAGGTTTAATTAGAAGAATGAATCATGCTCCCAGAAATGAGGAGACCCTAAATGGTATTAATTTATCAAAGGTGTTTAGAGTGTCTGAGGATGTGTCAAAGGTTACTTTAAAAAGATAATTAAGCTAAATTCAGTAACAGTTACAGGAAAATACATACACATACAAGTATCCTTTTTGGAATCTTTCCAACACCTTATTTGAAGGATAAATTAACTGAGGAAGAGATTTCTAATTTGCTAAATTGATTTAGGCCTTTGGGAAATAGTTGAGATTTTTTTTCATTATTAATTTTAATGGTGAAAATGTGTGTCAAGTGTGACAGAGATACATAATATAAATTTTTATTGTTACTTTTTTATCAGATTCTATGTGCTGGGCATTTTAATGTATGTTTGTAAGGGTATGAGAATATCAGAGCATACTCTCTCAATGAATTTAAATTCTGATAGTATTATTATTATTATTATTATTATTATTATTTTGCTGACAGAGACAGAGAGAGGGACAGATAGGGACAGACAGGCAGGAAGAGAGAAATGGGAAGCATCAATTCTTTGTTGTGATTCCTTAGTTTTTCATTGATTGCTTTCTCA
The DNA here is from genome assembly GCF_036850765.1 of Saccopteryx bilineata. Lineage (NCBI taxonomy): Eukaryota > Metazoa > Chordata > Mammalia > Chiroptera > Emballonuridae > Saccopteryx > Saccopteryx bilineata. The sequence goes on from NC_089490.1 coordinate 40,238,600, forward strand.
TATGTGCCTTGACCGTGGGGCTACAGCAGACAGAGTAACCCCTTGCTCGAGCCAGCAACCTTGGGTCCAAGCTGGTGAGCTTTGTTCAAACCAGATGAGCCCGTGCTCAAGCTGTCAACCTTGAGGTTTTGAACCTAAGTCTTCTGTGTCCCGGTCTGAAGCTCTATCCACTGCGCCACCGCCTGGTCAGGCTAGAATTAATTTTGATCATGAAATATAACAACAGTATGCATATACAATTTGAGACCAAAATTTCAACAAGTATTTTTGGTAAATTGCATGAACTGTTTTTAATAGTAAATAGAAAGTCATTTCAAAGTCTACTAATTTTAATTATCTTAATTATCTTAGTTATAGAATCAGCTGTATGATTATATATCTGGTCACAACTTATCTTTATATTTATATTCCAAATAAAAGAAATTATTACACTTTAATTCTACTCTATTCAACTAAACACAATTATCCAAAGTTATTAATTGATATTATAAAGGTAAATGTTAGAAACTGTATAATTCTATTTTGATACCTAATAAACACAATCCATTAGTCATCTCATATCAGCTTTTCCTGGATTTAAATACTTGAACATATTTTAATGTTCACAAACTAAAAGCTATTTTTAAGTTAATTTTATTATTGAACTCTTAGATTTGATTCATTGTTACAACACAAATATTTATATAGTAACCTATTATCTCCAAAAGAAGACTATTGCTGGCTAATAAACCCACTAAATTTGCTTGATAAGGTTGATTTTAATAAATTACTTTTAATATATATTTTCCATCAGTGGAATATAAATAAAAGTTAAATAATCTATATGAACTTTTTTTTAAATTTAGTAATCATATTTACTCTGGCCCCCAAATGCACTCTATTAGAAAACACAAGTGATGAGAAAAACAAAAATTAATTGGAAGCTAACTCAAAATTCATTTTGAGGTTTTACAGACTTTTCTACATCTTGAATCAGGGCTTCCTCTGCCTTTTCTTCTCATATACCCTTTCACCTGATAGCTATTAAAGAAAATCTCAGCTACCTTTGACCTCCCTGGGCCTTCTTAACACTACTTCCATCAACTCTCAATCCTAGTCTTCTCAAGGGCTTTTCCAAACATTCACCAGTCTTCTATGTTGCTCTGTCCCACCATGTACTTTCTTAGGAACACAACCTAAGATAGAATATTAAATTCACAAGAAAATCTCTCAAAAACAAATGCATTCCATCCCCATCTGTGTTGAATTCTAATATCAGGGGATTACACCAACACTTATTTTTCTTATCTTTAGTAACCCACTGCACATTTGAATATAAATATGTTAATTCATGTGAAGATGTTCATGTCTACTCCACTTTATCTTAGAATCAATCACTCCTTTGTTCTACATTATTCTCTATCTAGTATTTTGCATAATTCCTGCAACTCTCAAAGTCTACCAGGCATTTGACACAAAAACAGACTACAAATTTAACTTAAACCAAAAATACCATCACAGTGTTTAAATTTAAAAAAACAAATATAATGATTGAAAATGAAAAAATATTAATGATTTCAGTTGATGAGGAAGTTGATATTTTTTGTAATTTTTCCCAAACTCTCTGTATTTGCATTGTTGATGAATGGCTTAAAATATTCATCTGCTTTGACCTATATTAGTTTTCTCAGCTTACTCATTATATATATCAAATTAAAATATCCTAATTTATAATTATCATTTATGTGGAACGGCAGGAAGTGTTTGACAGTTTTGTCAGTCAGTTTCAGATATCTGGATGGAATATAGACCTAGCAATTATAAAGAGATTTCTCACTTGTCAAGGACAATTTACTTTGCATTACTTCTTAGAAATAATCTTTTGGAGTCACAAAGTTTAAATTCTCAAAAAAGCATGTAAGAATATCTCTATAACACACAAAAAACTTACTTTTTTAGAGTCTGAAGTCAAGGCATTTATGTATAAGTGAGGTAACTAAAAGAAATTAACATAGTCCTACACAGTGAGTCTCACACAGCATATTTTAACAAACAAAATTTTGCCCTAGCCGGTTGGCTCAGTGGTAGTGTATCCATCTGGCATATGGATGTTCCAGGTTTGATTTCCTGCCAGGGCACATAGGAGAAGTGACCATCTTCTGTGCACCCCCCTTCTCTCTCTCTCTCTCTCTCTCTCTCTCTCTCTTTCTCTTCCTCTCCTACAGCCATGGCTAGATTGGTTCTAGTATATCAGGCCCCTAGCCCTGCCCTGGGCACTGAGGATGGCTCCCAGGAACCTCTGCCTCAGGTGCTAAAAATAGCTAAGTTGCCCCAGAAGGGCAGAGCATCAGCCTCAGATGGGGTTGCTGGGTGGATCGCAGTTGGGGCACATGCAGGAGTCTGTCTCTCTATCATCCTTCTTCTCACTTAATAAAATCAAAGTACATATTTCTTTTAATTTTTTTTTAATTTTGGTTGCATTTGTGGATCCTTAATGAAGCAAATTAATTATTATCAGTACAACTAGGATCTCATATTATCATTTTATTAGATTTCTCTTCACCATTACTAGAAAGAACCATATAGAAACTTAATAAATGGATATTTTATATATTTTTCAATATGTATATAAATACAATTTTGATAATTTTATGCTTTCAATAAACATTCCTTCATGCCAGATACATTGTGTCAATTAGTAATATAATATATAGTACAATAAAGATATCAAAATTTGTAAGTTGTTGCCTGACCAGGTGGTGGCACAGTGGATAGAGCATTGGACTGGGATGCGGAACTCCCAGGTTCGAGACCCCAAGGTCGCCAGCTTGAGCACGGGCTCATCTGGTTTGAGCAAAATCTCACCAGCTTGAGCCCAAGGTTGCTGGCTCGAGCAAGGGGTTACTCGGTCTGCTGAAGGTCCACGGTCAAGGCACATATGAGAAAGCAATCAATGAACAACTAAGGTGTTGCAACGCGCAATGAAAAACTAATGATTGATGCTTCTCATCTCTCCATTCCTGTCTGTCTGTCTCTGTCTATCTGTCTCTCTGACTCTCTGTCTCTGAAAAAAAAATTATAAGTTGTCAATTGTTAGCCGGTTAATACAAAAATCTGTGAAAGAAACATTTGTAAAAATAAATGTACCTACTTAAACATTAACTAACTTAGACTAGGACATCAGCTTATGCAATCGTTTTGTCACATAAGCAACTAACAAAAGTCAAAGTTAAAATCACTGAGATTTCTGCAGTCACAAACATTACATAATGTTACAAATTGTGGAAATGTATGACAGTAAACTTTTTGACATACTTTTTTCTTCTGAAGCTGAAGAACTCATTTAGTTCTCCTTACTGACTGTCCTAAGTCATCCAAGGTTCACAAACCATGTTTTAAATAAATTTAAAAGAATTAGTGCAATATATGCTTCCTACAATTACTATTCTCATTTAATCTGTTCAAAAAATTTTTTTCAACTATGGTATTCATTTTACCTTTCATGTATTTCTCCATGAAGTTTATTGTGACATCAGTCCTTTTCTATTTTTCCATAAAATGTTCTACTATGTGCCAAATTTGAAGGACAATTTCTATGTCCTCAATTTAATAGACCACTTTCCCATGTTAGTGATAGTCCATCTATCTTTTCTTTTGAAAACTGATTCACTAGTACTCTGTGATGCCTCATTCTTTGGATATCTGTAATCATTTCTTTAGTCTCCTCTTTTAGAAATAATTCACTTGTAAACCCATCACAGCTAGCTTGTATGCTCCTTTACTATGCTTTCCAAAATACACTTACATTGCAATAGCAGACTATATTATACTATTTGTATTTTTCTCTATTCCTTAGTTGACTGTCAGCTCCTTGAGGGAAGAAAGTCTACCTTATTCATCATTGGTTTTCTATACTTAACTCTTGCTAGATGCTCGGTAATAATGTTTCTAATGAATGAATAATAAAAAATATAAAAATTCTTAACAATAATATACATCAAAATATACAGTATCTAATAGCAGGCAATAAAAACATATTGAATAATTAGTGATATGAAAAAGTTTTCTGATACAGATTATAATTTTTTTCCCCTTGTCTTTAAGGGATAAGTAGAAATGAGGAAAAAGGTAATAGAGAGGTCATACCAGTCAGAAGAAAAAGTATATAAAATAATCAAGAGAAACAAGTACCTTATGGTTTAAAAAAATTTTTTTTTCTCCCTGTGTGATGTTTAATTTTATGTGTCAACAACCTGGATAGGCAAAAATATCTGGATATTTGGCCAAACATGTCTGGATATTGCTGTGAAGGTATTTTTTTAGGTGATATTAGCATTTAAAACAACAGACTGACTGAAGAATATTATCTTTCATAATTTGTGTTGGATTCATCAATTAGTTCAAGGCCCTACCTGAAGAGAGAATTCTACCAGCAGTCTGTCTTTAAACTTAAGCTGCAACATCAAAATTTTTTTTATCTCTAGCTTGCTGGATAGATTTTGAACTTTCCAGTCTTCACAATTGCATTAACCAATTTCTTATATATATATATATATATATAAAAATCTCTCAATAGATATATGAATCGATAAATAAATAGATAATAGATATGGATATAGATTTGCATACACACATATATGCACACACTGTTAGTTCTGTTTCTCTGGAAAATGGTGACTTCCACATCCTGTTTGTAAGTTTATATTTAAACTCGACTATTTAAAACACATTAGCTCTTTCTTTAATGACAAAACTAGATTTCAAACTACTTATTTATAATTTTAGTTATAAAAACCTAAAGAATGAATTGAAGGTGGGGGATGTGGAGAGGCAGAAGAGAATAAAGGAGGAATAAATGGTGATGCCTGGAGACTTGACTTGAGGTAGTGAACGCATGGTACAGTGTACAGGTGGTATGTTGTAGAATTTTACACCTGAAACCTATATGATTTTGTTGATCAATGTCACCCCAATAAATTTGATAAAATAAAAAAAATAGTTGAAGCCTATATTTAATAGGTCATGATAATTTTAATATTATGTATTATATTCTATGTAAACACAATTATGTGGACAGTGCAAAAACTATGACTGATAAAACTTAATTCACTGAAGGTAATATAAAATATTATGAAGAAGAAAACATTTTTATTAACAATAATAAAAAGACAGAGAAAGTATGCCTGAAAATTTCTGGCAGAAAATACTGTTTCAAAATTAAGTTGATAATATATTTGATTCAAAATCAGCATCTGGAGCAAATATTAATATTACCTTATTACTGTTATTTTAAGTATAGTGCATTGTAGGGCTGTAAAAGAACAGTTTGTTTTAAATGTTATCCTTTATTTCTTAGAAAAAATTTTAAGATGATGGGCTGTTTGAAATTTCTAATTTATTTCATTCAATATCTATCTTACTCGAATTAGAAGAATAGCAGTATGTAGCAAGAAAGAATAATTTGACACAGGCAAACTAATAGTAAATGTGTAGCAATTGAAAATTATGTGTATGTTGTATTTTTAAAACTGATTTATGATTGAAACAGTTTTTTCTAGAATATATACAAAGAAAATATATCTCAGTACATAAAAGATAAATTGATAAACATGAGGTCTTATCTTTGGGTAGAAGGGTCTGAGTACACTTAAAGATGCTATTGTTTGTCATTGTTTTAATATTATTTTCTGTCAAAGCTAACTTAAAGAAAAACAAAAAAATAGAAAGAATTTCTTTTATACTGGTTTTATACAGTAAGACAATTCAACTTACTGTTATAATTAATATAATGTTTGATTTTTAAAAATATATGTCAACATTTATTACTCTGAAATTAGCCTGTAAAGTCAGGATAGAGTGATAGCAGAACTCTACCTCTCAATAATGAAAAGACACCATGTAATCAACCTTTCACCAGCTATTTGGCTATTCTTTCTGGACAGTGGTGCCACATTGAGTGTTCAGCTTACTGTTGGCTTTTTCTCTTGGCAGCTGGGCACTCAGCAGTTGGATGATCAGATCAGCCTACCACATACACTATAATACAGAAGAGCCTGGCTAATAGAATTTGACTGGCCAACGGTGGTCAGTCACAGTGCCAAATGGTAAATAATATCCATTAAAGCTAGTGAGCTGTCCTTCAAATTTTTGAATCAGTACCAAGCCTAAATACTGTTTCCAACATAGTCTGAGATATATAGATCAGAAAACCAAAGATGTATGTGAAAATGTTTCCTCTTACCATTCATTATACCTAAAAACTCCACTTGGAGTTTGATTTTTGTTGTTGTTGTTGCTTTTTGTTTTTGTTTTTGTTTTTTTTCCATCTTTACAACCTGGCTCTGATATTCCATAGGTTTTTATTTCCAAAGAAGAAAGTTTCCATCAGGGAACAGTAGTGATCTTATTGCATTGAGATTTGATATCGTTTCTAGGCTGTTTTGAGCTCCTCAGATCACTATACTCTACGTGTCAGGAAATATTTACTATTTACTAAGAAAAAAAGGTAACTGCTGCCGTACAATGCTTACAAGGAAGTTGATGTCTGGAACTCAGGCTCTTTAGGTGGATACCTCTTTGTAAGTTCATGTCCTACAATAAAAGTGATTGGGATACTACAGCAATAATAAAAACAAAATTATCAACAATTGAGATATTTTTAAATAAAGTTTTACTACTAGATTTTAAAATAAAATAAAACAATGTAATGAGATACTAACTAAAGATAAGATTTAAATGATGTGGGGAGAGAAAAAAAAGGAAATAACATCAAGTGCAATTCTGTATTCAGTTTCAACTATGAGTAGTGTGGCAGCTATGTACACACTTCCTTTCCCCCTTCTACTTCTTCTGCTATGAAGAGTATCTGTTAGGTTTGACGGGATGGGTAGTGCATGGGCTATCAACAGATCATCAGGAGCCACATCAATATGTAGTTATTTCACCTGGAAAATGGCTTTGACATGGATGAAAGGTGCTGGGATCATTGCAAAGTAGAAGATGAAACACCTTGTGTTAGATGGAGAAGTATTAAAGTTTAAAGAGAGAGAGAAAGAGATAATGTATTCAGAGTAGAAATAGAGATGGTCTATGGCATTCCTAAACCTGTATACCCTAAGATTTTTTGTCACCATCTCTCTGCTCTAGTCTTTATTACTTGAGGATAATCTTCAATTGTCTTTGTCAGCTGACTTCCAACTAGCTTTTACCTGCAAGAAGAACCATTGGAAGACTGGTAGGCAACATGCACCCCGCTACATGGAGGCAGCATCTCTGACAGTGGCCGCCCCACATGGAACCCGCTAGTCTTGCAGTTACCTCTTGGAAACTGCTCACTTTGTCTCCAATGATAATAGGTCTTTCCTTTGGTCCTTCTTCCTAGTGGTAAAGTTGTTACATGTTGTCGCTTATTTATGAGTCGCCTGTTTTCTGTACAGGTTATAAGCTCTTGCATTATTTGTGTGAGCAGAATACCTGTATTAAAATCCTTCTTTTTTAGGTATTAAATGAGTTTCTGTACCTTGATTAGACACTATGTGGTACCAAATATATTCCATAGAAACACTAAAAACATTTTGAACATGTGCTGTCTTTATTCATAAAATAATGCATTTCAATACTAAGATGTTTGGCACATCCAAAATGTACACAAATATAGATACAATAAGATTATTTTTCAGTAATGGGTTTAATGTAATATTTGTATTTTTGCGGTTTTCCATAAAGAAAAATATGTCCTGAGTCAGGCAGGTCTTTAAGTATAGTTTATAAAACAAGCCATTTTCATGTTTCCCAGAATACTGTCTTCTGGAATCGAAGGTAGATTTTCTAAACCTGGAATCCTAAGAGTTGTCAGGCAAATAATTTGTGATCTGGAACTGGCCCCACTTCAAAAAGATACAATCACAGGCTCTCTGCTTTTTTATCCCTTCTGTCACTCTGAAGACCTCAATAAAACATATATCAATTTGCAGTACAATCTGAGTTAGAAAATTTCTTCTGGGAAGTATTGGACCTTGGCTGTATAGTACAGGAAAGACATATTTGAGTACTACATTTGTTAGTGAATGAATATACACTAAGAATATACATTGTTTGTTTCATTTGCAGCTATTTATATTTCAATCATTTGCAAATATGACCATTTTTATATCTTTTCCAAGTTCTGAAATCATGCTTTTTATTTATATAAGAAATGTATTCGTGTATGAGTCTAAGTGTGTGTGTGTGTGTGTGTGTGAGAGAGAGAGAGAGAGATTATAAAGTTTTTGATTCTATGTTGTACATGACTCTTCATATTTATGAAGAGCATAACTAAAATTAATATTCAGAAAGCTGTCTTTAAACTCCAGTTCATATCACAGCCCTCGATAATCAGTAGCCATAAATAGATTTGTAAAATGCAATTACATCTCTCAAAGTAAAAAATAACATCAATTTTACTCACAGCTGAATTACACAATAATTTTGCTGATTCTGTTTCTTTCAGCTAATCTTTAAGATACATGGCATTGCTCAAACTTCACCCTCAGCTATGAAGTAAATAAAACAATATTTTCTTATTTTAATTAACAATGCCATCGCTTCCCAAATTGTTAGACCAAAGATAAACATGAAAGGATGATATATTGAGAAACTATTTGACATTTATTTCTGACTTCTCCTTTTAGAACCATATTTTCTTTCTTGTACGGGTCACAAAAACCCCTTCCACTAAATATGTGGCCCTTTATACTATTGTGTACTAAATCAATCCCCTTTTCTTCACTAATGTTGTTGCTGATTATATATTTTTAAAGTAACTTAATCATTACAGAAAGGCTGCAAAAATGCCTTAAGATATTATTAAATAGTATTTATTTTAGCAATGTTCACCTATAAAAATTTGTGCAAATAAGTGTGTACATAGTAACATCATTCCTTTCAAATCGGTGCTATGCAATCTGTTCTCGTATTTACTAATAGAATTTAGAACCGAAATGGAGCTGAAAACATTTCTAAGAGCATTTATATATTACAACTTATTTTTACAGGATAAATTTTACCCGATTTCATTTGAATGTTGGAACTATAGTATCATCAATTCAAAAGCTATTGTCTTTACTGCCAGGATTCAGCACAGGATGAAAAGCCTGGCAATGAGGATTGAAAACATTTGTATCATAAGAACAGTGTTGGATATTATGCTTTTTTTTTTTTTTTTCCTTAAGCTAGAAACGAGGAGAGACAGTCAGACAGACTCCCGCATGCGCCCGACCGGGATCCACCCGGCACGCCCACAAGGGGGCGACGCTCTGCCCTCCAGGGGGCGATGCTTTGCCCCTTTGGGGCGTCGCTCTGCCATGACCAGAGCCACTCTAGCGCCTGGGGCAGAGGCCAAGGAGCCATCCCCAGCGCCCAGCGCCCAGGCCATCTTTGCTCCAATGGAGCCTCGGCTGCGGGAGGGGAAGAGAGAGACAAAGAGGAAGGAGAGGGGGAGGGTTGGAGAAGCAGATGGGTGCTTCTCCTGTGTGCCCTGGCCGGGAATCAACCCCGGACCCCTGCACGCCAGGCCGACGCTCTACCACTGAGCCAACCGGCCAGGGCTATTATGCTTCTTTTGTAGCATAGATTCTGTCATCTGGGTGGTACTTCCATGCGTCTCTTTTCCCTGTTCAAACAGTTTGCTATCAAAGAATATAAAAATGAGTTAAAATGAGATACAGTGTACACATAAACCTAAAAATTTAAAGTCAGAAGAGATAAATTATTACTAATATAAAACACCTTTTTTCCTCTCAAAACAAAAGCAATTATGTAAAAAATTTTAAAATAATAAATTCATATATTTAAAGTTAAAACAATCTAAAGTTTACTCCTTTAAATTCAAAAATTGTTACTTGTGTAAATCACTAGTATATTTATTGCTAATTTATGCCTAAATTATAAAAATTAATAGTTTTTAAGAAAATTAATTTAATATAGATCATTTTCAAGTTAAAATTACTTGAGCCACTAAAATAAATATTTTATTAGTGTGCCAAAATAAAATAATGATGCAATTAGGAACATATTCTACATAATTTTAAAGGGAATAAAAAATTAATTTGTGTTAAAGTGATGTGAAAGAAAAATATACTCAGGGTAACACTGGTTTCATACTATAGAAAATACTACATTTATTCTCTAGTTTTATATCAAGTTTTCAAAATTGAAAAAAATGTTACTTTGAAAACCACAAAAACTTATATTGTGTTCATGTGTGTATATTAAATTATAATGAATTTTGCATATATCACCGTTAGGTATTATTTACAAAAAATACCTCATTTGGGGATGAAATTAAAAATCTAAAGTTACAAAGTATAAATGATAAAATTTTTAAAAATTATGATATATTTAAGTAATTAATTAATTAAAAATACAGAATGACTTTGCACTGTGACCTAAACACTATTCTCGATAGGAGCTATGAATATATAGTAGGGAAAAGTAGTAGAATGCCTGCTTTATACCTTCTTTTAATGTTGGAGAAACCAGACAATAAAACAACAAAAATAAAAACATGTCCTGTAAGTTACATTTGCGATGGATGAAATAAAACAGATGGAGGGGAAAGGAGAACCATGGAGTTTGTCAGGAAGGAGATCTGCTATTTTAAGGTAGAGGAAGGCTCTCTTAACAGGTAGCATAGCAGGAAGCTGAAGTAAATGAAAAATAAATTGTAGATATACAAGATAAGAATGTTTTAATCAAAGAAGGTAACAAAATCCTAAATCCTGAGGAATACTTGGAGATTGCAGTAAGTACCAGGAAGCCAGTATGAGATTATCAGAATTATTATTATTTTATTTTTATTTTTTGTATTTTTCTGAAGTTGGAAATGGGGAGGCAGTCAGACAGACTCCCACATGCGCCCAACCGGGATCCACCTGGCACACCCACCAGGGGGTGATGCTCTGCCCATCTGGGGCGTCACTCTGTTGCAACCAGAGCCATTCTAACACCTGAGGCAGAGGCCACAGAGCCATCCTCAGCACCCTGGCCAACTTGGCTCCAATGGAGCCTTGGCTGCAGGAGGGGAAGAGAGAGACAGAGAGAAAGGAGAAGGGGAGGGGTGGAGAAGCAGATGGGCACCTCTCCTGTGTGCCCTGGCTGGGAATCGAACCTGGGACTCCTGCATGCCAGGCCGACGCTCTACCACTGAGCCAAATGGCCAGGGCCAGACTATCAGAATTATTAAAAAGAAAAATACTGTTGACTTGGACATTAGTCATAGTGATCATGTCTTAACATCAGTAAACAAGATGGCCTTTTGGAGAGTCTCAGGGTCTGAGGCTGGGTGAGGTTTTCTGAAGATTTTGCCACTTCTGCAGTTGGAGGAGCTGCCAAGGAGAAACCCAGCATGGAGGTGAAAAAGACAGTAGTTAATACATTGAGTCTGTGTTGATTTTTGTTTTGTTTTTTTTATAATCACATGTTTCAGAATGTGATTATGTCATGTATGTGATTAAGTCAAGTGTGAAGTAAGTCATGTATAGTCCCAAAGTATACAAATGCAAAGCATGTAATAAAAATTTTTTAGAGAATGGGTCCCCAAACTTTTTACACAGGGGGCCAGTTCATTGTCTCTCAGACCATTGGAGGGCTGGACTTTAAAAAAATCTATAAACAAATCCCTATGCACACTGCACGTATCTTATTTTAAAGTAAAAAACAAAATGGGAACAAATACAATATTTAAAATAAAGAACAAGTAAATTTAAATCAACAAACTGACTAGTATTTCATTGGGAACTGAGGGCCTGCTTTTGGCTAATGAGATGGTGGTGCCCCTTCCAGAAGTGCGGCGGGGGCTAGATAAATGGCCTCAGGGGACCGCATGTGGCTTGCAGGCCATAGTTTGGGGACCCCTGCTTTAGAGAAACCCCATTATCTGTGAATATTATAAAAATAATTTGTTTTGTTCTTGTTTAATGAATAGAAGATAATTTAAAGAATTTCTTTGTTTCCTTATCACGTGTTATTAAAGGGTAAATAATGCAGCATTTTTTAAAATTCTGTGGTTGACTGACTTCTTCAGCACTATGGCATTAGAAATTGTTCAGTAAATGATAAATGAATAAGTAAATTCATAAATTCAAATGACAATAAAGAAATCTTGATGACACTACCTGAAATATATGTCAAATATTTCTGAAACATTACATACTTAACTTATTCAGGATGCATCACTGTGAACTAAAAATTACAATAATTTATTGCTTTTTGTTTTTATTCTACTTGGTGGGTAGTAAGTAGCAATATAAAAAATTCATTAACTCATAACATTATTCTATTGTCCCAAATCATTCATTTGTTTGGTTTTAAATACACCCAGGTCAAAAAGAACAAAAATATGATTGTGCTTTGGAATCGAAAATACAAAGAAATTTTTCTGAGTTATTGCCAAGATCCAAACTTTACATAACAGAGTACTGATAACTGATTGGATTCACAAAACATTTTTTCTAATACTCTTTCCTACATATTATTGAAGTTGTTATTTGAATATTTAAAATATTTTAAACCGAGGATAAACTAAATAAGATCAATTTTAAGTCATAGAGCAAAATAACAGTTTACCAATTACAGGAGCTCCTCGGGTTACAACAGTCTCTACATACGACATTTTGTTTACTCTCAGTCCCGTAAAAACTTAAAAGATTGACACATGAGTGTTTTGGTTTATGCCGTTAGCGTCACAGTTATGGACTACATTGGCAAACAGTTTGGTGACATGTGGCTGAAGAATACGCAGTGACGCCGCATATGAGTAGGGAGCTGGCGTCCCCCAGTACGCTTACCTACACCATTTTAGACGGTTAAAAGCACAAGTGCTCCATTTGCGTTGCTTTATTTGACAATTTTTTGATCCTTATCACAGCTCCTAAATGAAAGTCAGAGTTTTCAGCTGGTAGCGCTTCAAAGAAGAAGGAAGCCATCAAGGTGGATGTCATAGAGCTACTGACATCACATGGAGAGGAGCTCTTGGCTGAGGACCTTGTTCAGTTGGAAAAGCAATTGATTGAAGAGAAAGAGATAGAAACCCCAGAACCCAAGTGATTTACTACCAAGGATTTGTCATAAGGTTTCTCTATAGTAAAAGATGGGTTGGCCAAATTTCAGTCTGAGGACCCCGGCGATGACAGACTCAGTAAGGTCTACAGAGCTGTTATGGATGCCTTGCAATGCTATAGGCAGATTTTGGAATAGAAGAAGTCATAAACCTTTCAGACTATCCTGGAACAATTCTTTAAGAAGGTAGAGAGGCCTGCTACAGATCCTGTGCCCTCTACATCAGCTGCTTCTCAAGAGGAAACACCTGTAGTCCAGGTAGAATCATCTCCAGCATCTCCTGAATGTTCCTTAGGCAACTCTGATTCACCTGACCCAGTATCTCCAGCACCTTCTGCAGGTTATCCTGCCTCTCCATCTTCCGCTTCCTAATAGGTCACTCTCTCCCACCTTGCAATGTCCCTTCCAGTGTGCAAGCCATCTACAGGAATAAAGGTAAGATCTTTTGTTTTATATGGATTTTTTGTCATTTTTTTCTGTTATTGCAGTGCAGTGTATTTATGTCCTTTTCCTTCTTCTGTGGCGTAGTTGTGTTTTTATGTTCTAGATTATGATTTTACAACTGTGTTAGGATAGGTAAGTGACTTAGACAAGGGTGTGTTTCAACTTACACCAAAATTTGGGTTATGTCACTATCATAAGAACAGAACTGTGTCGTAACCCGAGGACCTCCATAATTGATTTTTAAAATCAATAGCAAGTTTTTTAATTGTTTTGAGTTCTCTAAGACTCTCTGATACTGTCTGTGGTATATTTTTCTCTCTTTACACACACACACACACACACACACACACACTATTTTGGTCACTAGGTCCAGAATTACTTTTAAAGACCTCGTCCTCTGTGGTAAGGATGGTCTATGGCAGGGTCCCCAAACTATGGCCCGTGGGCCGCATGCGGCCCCCTGAGGCCATTTAACCGGCCTCCACCGCACTTCCGGAAGGGGCACCTCTTTCATTGGTGGTCAGTGAGAGGAGCATAGTCCCCATTGAAATACTGGTCAGTTTGTTGATTTAAATTTACTTGTTCTTTATTTTAAATATTGTATTTGTTCCCGTTTTGTTTTTTTACTTTAAAATAAGATATGTGCAGTGTGTATAGGGATTTGTTTATAGTTTTTTTTTTTATAGTCCGGCCCTCCAATGGTCTGAGTGACAGTGAACTGGCCCCCTGTGTAAAAAGTTTGGGGATGCCTGATCTATGGTAACATGAAAGTTGTAATATATGTAAATTACTGATATAAAACTAATATTATAACATGGCCATAAAGAGAACTTTCTTTAACTTTTTATTCTTTTCTGGTGGTTTAGAGATCTGCTTAAAAATTATAAAGCTTTAGGGCATTCAAACATCAGAAACCATTATTTATTACTCATTACTCCCTGGTAATTAATCAGTTACAATAAATTACTTAAAGGCAAGTGATATATGCTATTCACCTTTTTGTGTCCTTTTAGTTAGGACTGTACTTTTTTTAAGTAGCATATTCTCCATAAGCAATTATTGAATAAAGTACACATAATTGAGCTCCTAGAAAACTAGTCTAATTGCTATACTTGTTTTTCAGCTTACACGTTCTGTGCCATTATGTACAATTACCTGCCTCACTCTCTCAGCAGGACTGATGTATTTATTCAACTAGTGAGCATATACAGACATGAACATGTAAATTTTTTTGTTTTATAAGGTATATTTCAATATACCTTACTTTCTAATATACATTTCAATTACCAGCAAATAAAAGGATGAAAACACACTGTTATATTTCATATAATGTGTACTTATAAAAGAGAAACAGAGAAAGATTTGACAAAGAATAGGAGAAGGCAGTTTGGCCATGGAGGCAGAGAGTGGAGGGAGGTGGCCCAAGCCGAGAAATGACAGTAGCCACCAGAAGCTGGAAGTAGCAGAAAATGGATTCTTCCCTTGAGCTTCCCATAAAATTTTGGCCTGTTAATAGCTTGATTTCATCCATATGAAATTGATTTTGGACTTTTGGCCTCCAAAACTGCGAGGAATACATTTCTCTTGTTTTAAGCAACCGAGTCTGGTAACTTGTTACATCAGTCACAGGAAACTCATACCCCAACTCACACCTAACGCCATAAAGTTGGTGCTGGACAGCAAGGTGAAGAAGAAAGAAAAGAACAGAGATTGGAGCATAGGTATATCTGCAAGATAAAAATGGGCAGGGGGCTTCATTGTGGCCATGTTCAAGGTGGCTTTAAAAAACAGTAGGGAATGAAAATAATTCTAGCTGCAAGTAGGGCACTTTGTAATACACTCTGTGTAAAAAAGGAAAAAGAAAACATGGAGAGATAAATACATATTGATTCCTCAGCAATAACCTATAGTGTAATCATCTAATCATGGTTCTAAAAGGTAACAATGGAGAGAGTGATGTCACGGAAATGGCGTCGTGAGCAGCGCGTCCGACAGCTCTCCCCTAAATCACAACAAATTTATCAACGAGAAACAGAAAAATTTATCCTCGGAGCATTCCGGAGTTCCACACAAACTGATAGCGAAAGGACTGTTATCACTTGAATCTGAGAGGAGGGTGTGGAGGAATCTACCACAGGGACGTTCTTTCAAACCGCAAGGAAGTGCGCCTGTGGTGAGTCAGCCCATATACTTGGGAACCGCGAGCCGCCACCGCGAGCCGCCGCGAACCGCCGCCACGAGCCGCCGCCGCGAGCCACCACGAGCAGCCGCGCGCACGCCCGGTCTGGTTGAGCACCGCTGACGTTCCGAGCGGCCCGCACACTGCGAGTGGGGGTCGCCGGCCACCGGTGCCCGGAGCGCCCCATTCACGCGCGTGCCTTGGGCATTCCATGCGCCCAGGGCGCCCTGCTGGCCCGCACACCCAGGGGGCTCCATTATCCTGCGCCTGGTGCGGTCCAGCCGCCAGCGGCGGGGCGAGCGGGAGAGGCTTGGGAGATTCTCTCCGTGGGCGGGGCACCTCACCCAGCCATTCAAGCTAACAATCAAGCCTTGGGGGAGGGGCACACGCAGGCAGCCTAAAATACCTTCGGAAGCACAGCTGCGACCCAATCACTGAACTTAGCTTAACCCATGAAATCTGCGCACCCTCGGTTCTAATTGATAAGATCTCTCTCAATTCAGCGTTCCAAGACAAGAGGCGTGATATTTTTTAGTGCCTCTCGCTAAAGGGGCGGGGGCAACTTCTGATTGATAGAGCCTCCATATTTAGGGATAAACGCTAACAAGAAGGACTTGGCAGATAATAAGGTCTATACTACACTAGTCGTAAGCAGAGACTAGAGCCTCTTCTTCCCTGCAAAAACAGGCTACAAAGTGTGGAAAGCCTGGGTTGAGAGGTCCAACTAAATGATAGGCGCTGAACAGTCACCTTGACAACAATTGACTCCCACCCCCGCCTGATTACACTGGAGGCCCTGACTGTCAGAGCCTTTCCCAAAGCCTTGCACTGAGTGGGGATAGAGTGGGGATTTCCCAGCTCTTTGAGCCTCTTAATCCCCAGGCAGAAGCAGTTGCAGCCTTATAGCTGGATCACCAGGCTGCTAATTCAGAAAGGGGGGACTAGGAGAGAGAATCCAGGAAAGCAAACTCTCTCATCGTTGGACCCTGCAAACGCCAACAAGCCTTTACTTCCAGCAAGACTAAAGCCAATTATATGACATTGCCATAGAATCCCATCAACTGCAAATCCCTACCTAAGAGTGACACAGGGGCAGAGCCTGGGGTACAGAGTCACCGACCAGGAAGAGGGAGAGAAAAGAAAAAGGAAGAAGTTAACCTCTCAAAATCAAGAAAAACCCACAGACTTTACAACTTGATCCACTATTTTTTTTTTGTTGTTGTTGTTGTTGTTGTTTGTTTCTTCTATCTTTTTGCCTTTATTTCCTCCACCTCGGTCCTTCTATTCTCTGCCCATCTTATGCTTCCCCTTTCTTGAACTACACTACCCATGAGTGTTGCATTTTATTTCTCTTCTTCATCCTCACCCTCCTTTAAGGTTATACTCTAAAACACTTAACTCTCACTCTCTCCTTTTTTTTTTTTTTTTGTCTTGCTTTATTTTGTTTTTT
The DNA here is from genome assembly GCF_036850765.1 of Saccopteryx bilineata. Lineage (NCBI taxonomy): Eukaryota > Metazoa > Chordata > Mammalia > Chiroptera > Emballonuridae > Saccopteryx > Saccopteryx bilineata. The sequence continues at coordinate 40,255,747 of NC_089490.1, forward strand.
TCTCTTCCTATTTTATTTCTTCCTTCGTTTTTCTCTTTTTCTTATTTTTTCCTTTCTATTCGTTTTTTCTTTTCTCATTTTACTTTCCTCCCATATAATCCTCAATCATGAACAAATTAGTTAATTTGGGACTCAAGGCTTTTTTTTGGCTTTATTTCTCTTTTTTGCTTTTTTTTTTATTTTTTTTTCTTGTTTGTTTATTTTTGTGGCATTTTGGGTCCTCCCAACCCAAGGCCTCCATTGTATTTAGTCTTCGCTCCACTTAATACAACAGATTTTTACTTATTATTTTTATTTTTTCTTCTTTATTATTCTTTTTTGGTCCTTTTTTCTGGTTCCCTCTTATCCCTCTCATTATATCTCTTAGTTGACCATCACATACAAGCTTATGCTTGTCTAAGATTTTCTTCCTTTTTTTTTTTTGCATTTAGTAGGTCCCTACTCCCTTTTTTTTGCCCCTTGAACTCTTCACCCCAAATCAGGCCCTCCATTATAGGCACGATATTTCCCTGAGGAGGGGAGAGGAGGGAAAGAGAAGAGAGAAAAAAAGGGGGAAATAATAAATTATTACTGTTTTTTTTTGTGGGGTGTTTTACCCTTTTTTTTTTTTTTCTTTTTACTCTTTATTAATTCTAATTAGTGCTATCAATAAGACCACCCTCAGATGCCGATAAGAAAGAGGAAATCGAATATTATGGATACAAAAGAAAGAGAGGTAACACAAATAGATGTGGAAAAATCTATGGAGAAAAGACTTAACATATTGGAAGCCTTGGAGCTAAATGACAGAGAATTTAAAATAGAAATCCTAAAAATACTCAGAGATATACAAGAAAACACAGAAAGGCAATATAGGGAGATCAGAAAACAACTCAATGAACACAAAGAATATATTACCAAGGAAATTGAAACTATAAAAACAAATCAAACAGAAATGAAAAACTCAATTCACGAGCTGAAAAACGAGGTAACAAGCTTAGCTAACAGAACAGCCCAGATTGAAGATAGGATTAGTGAAATAGAAGACAAACAACTTGAGGCACAACAGAGAGAAGAAGAAAGAGACTCAAAAATAATAAAAAACGAGAAAGCCCTACAGGAATTGTCTGACTCCATCAGAAAGAATAACATAAGAATAATAGGTATATCAGAGGGAGAAGAGAAAGAAAATGGAATGGAGAATATACTCAAACAAATAATAGACGAGAACTTCCCAAGCCTGTGGAAGGAACTAAAGCCTCAAATTCAAGAAGCAAACAGAACACCAAGTTTTCTTAACCCCAACAAGCCCACTCCAAGGCACATCATAATAAAGATGACACAAACCAATGACAAAGAAAAAATTCTCAAGGCAGCCAGGGAAAAGAAGAGTACAACATATAAAGGAAGGCCTATTAGATTATCATCAGATTTCTCAGCAGAAACTCTACAAGCTAGAAGAGAGTGGACCCCAATATTTAAAGCCCTGAAAGAGAGGAACTTTCAGCCAAGAATACTATACCCATCAAAGCTATCCTTCAAGTATGAAGGAGATATAAAAACATTCACAAATACAGAAAAGATGAGAGAATTTATCAACAGAAAGCCCCCACTCCAGGAAATACTAAAGGGGGTTTTCCAACCAGATTCAAAGAACAAAAGAAAACAGCACCACAAGTAACAGATCCACCAAGAACACAATAAAACCAAACTTAAACTGTGACAACAAAGGAAAAAAAGGGGGGAGAGGATGGAGATTAACAGTAGCAAAGGATGATGAAGTGCAGAAATACTTATAAGATAGGGTACTACAATGAATATGGTAGGTACCCTTTTCATTACTTAATGGTAACCACCCTTAAAAAAACCACCACAAAAACACTTGACTTAAAAAAGGTAGCAACAGAGGAAAGAAGTATGGAACACAAACAAACAAAAACAAATGATAGAAAAACAAAAAAGAAGAATCAAACTAGATACAAAACTAACAGAAAGCAATTTATAAAATGGCAGTAGGAAACCACAAGTGTCAATAATTACACTAAATGTAAATGGATTAAATTTCCAATAAAAAGACACAGAGTAGCAGAATGGATTAAAAAAGAAAATCCAACTATATGCTGCCTACAAGAAACACATCTAAGCAACAAGGATAAAAACAAATTCAAAGTGAAAGGCTGGAAAACAATACTCCAAGCAAACAACACCCAAAAAAAAGCAGGCGTAACAATACTCATATCGGATAATGCTGACTGCAAGACAGAAAAAGTACTCAGAGACAAAAATGGTCATTTCATAATGATTAAGGGGAAGTTGAATCAAGAAGACATAACAATCCTTAATATATATGCACCAAACCAAGGAGCACCAAAATATATAAGACAGCTACTTATTGACCTTAAAACAAAAACTAACAAAAATACAATCATACTTGGAGACCTCAATACACCGCTGACGGCTCTAGATCGGTCATCCAAACAGAGAATCAATAAAGATATAGTGGCCTTAAACGAAATACTAGAACACCTGGATATGATAGACATCTACAGGACACTTCATCCCAAAGCGACAGAGTATACATTTTTCTCTAATGTACATGGAACATTCTCAAGAATTGACCATATGTTGGGCCACAAAGACAATATCAGCAAATTTAGAAAAATTGAAATTGTACCAAGCATATTTTCTGATCATAAAGCCTTGAAACTAGAATTCAACTGCAAAAAAGAGGGGGAAAAACCCACAAAAATGTGGAAACTAAACAACATACTTCTAAAAATGAATGGGTCAAAGAAGAAATAAGCGCAGAAATCAAAAGATATATACAGACAAATGAAAATGACAATACGACATATCAGAATCTATGGGATGCAGCAAAAGCAGTAATAAGAGGAAAGTTCATATCACTTCAGGCCTATATGAACAAACAAGAGAGAGCCGAAGTAAACCACTTAACTTCACACCTTAAGGAACTAGAAAAAGAAGAACAAAGACAACCCAAAACCAGCCGAAGAAAGGAGATAATAAAAATCAGAGTAGAAATAAATGAAATAGAGAACAGAAAAACTATAGAAAAAATCAATAAAACAAGGATCTGGTTCTTTGAAAAGATCAACAAAATTGACAAACCCTTGGCAAGACTCACCAAGGAAAAAAGACACAGGACTCAAATAAATAAAATCCAAAATGAAAGAGGAGAGATCACCACAGACATCATAGATATACAAAGAATTATTGTAGAATAATATGAAAAATTATATGCCACCAAATACAACAATCTAGAAGAAATGGATAAATTCCTAGAACAATACAACCTTCCTAGACTGAGTCATGAAGAAGCAAAAAGCCTAAACAGACCAATCAGCAGGGAGGAAATAGAAAAAACTATTAAAAATCTCCCCCAAAATAAAAGTCCAGGCCCAGACGGTTATACTAGTGAATTCTATCAAACATTCAAAGAAGACTTGGTTCCTATTCTACTCAAAGTCTTCCAAAAAATTGAAGAAGAAGCAATACTTCCAAACACATTTTATGAGGCCAACATAACCCTCATACCAAAACCTGGCAAGGATGGCACAAAGAAAGAAAACTACAGACCAATATCTCTAATGAATACAGATGCTAAAATACTAAACAAAATACTGGCAAACCGAATACAACAACATATTAAAAAAATAATACATCATGATCAAGTGGGATTCATCCCAGAATCTCAAGGATGGTTCAACATACGCAAAACAGTCAACGTAATACACCGTATCAACAAAACAAAGAACAAAAACCACATGATCTTATCAATAGATGCAGAAAAGGCTTTTGATAAAATACAACACAATTTTATGTTTAAGACTCTCAACAAAATGGGTATAGAAGGAAAATATCTCAACATGATAAAGGCCATATATGATAAACCATCAGCCAACATCCTATTAAACGGCGTAAAACTGAGGACTTTCTACCTTAAATCAGGAACAAGACAGGGTTGTCCACTCTCTCCACTCTTATTCAACGTGGTGCTAGAAGTTCTGGCCAGAGCAATCAGACAAGACAAAGAAATAAAAGGCATCCATATCGGAAAAGAAGAAGTAAAGCTATCACTTTTTGCTGATGATATGATCCTATACATCGAAAACCCGAAGGACTCCACAAAAAGATTATTAGAAACAATAAACCAATACAGTAAGGTCGCAGGATACAAAATTAACATACAAAAGTCCATAGCCTTTCTATATGCTAACAATGAAATATTAGAAAACGAACTCAAAAAAATAATCCCCTTCACGATTGCAACAAAAAAAATAAAATACCTAGGAATAAACATAAGAAAGAACGTAAAGGATCTATATAATGAAAATTACAAAGCATTGTTAAGGGAAATCGAAAAAGATACAATAAGATGGAAAAATATTCCTTGTTCTTGGATAGGAAGAATAAATATAATCAAAATGGCCATATTACCCAAAGCAATATACAAATTTAATGCAATTCCCATCAAAATCCCTATGAGATTTTTTAAAGAAATGGAACAAAAAATCATCAGATTTATATGGAACTATAAAAAACCCCGAATAGCCAAAACAATCCTAAGGAAAAAGAATGAAGCTGGGGGCATTACAATACCTGACTTTAAACTATATTATAGGGCCACGATAATCAAAACAGCATGGTATTGGCAAAAAAATAGACACTCAGACCAATGGAACAGAATAGAAAGCCCAGAAATAAAACCACATATATTTGGTCAAATAATCTTTGATAAAGGGGCCAACAACACACAATGGAAAAAAGAAAGCCTCTTCAACAAATGGTGTTGGGAAAACTGGAAAGCCACATGCAAAAGAATGAAACTCGACTACAGCCTGTCCCCGTGTACTAAAATTAATTCAAAATGGATCAAAGACCTAAATATAAGACCTGAAACAATAAAGTACATAGAAGAAGACATAGGTACTAAAATCATGAACCTGGGTTTTAAAGAACATTTTATGAACTTGACTTCAATGGCAAGAGAAGTGAAGGCAAAGATAAATGAATGGGACTACATCAGAATTAAAAGTTTTTGCTCAGCAAGAGAAACTGATATCAAAATAAACAGACAGCCAACTATATGGGAACTGATATTTTCAAACGACAGCTCAGATAAGGGCCTAATATCCAAAATTTACAAAGAACTCATAAAACTCAACAACAAACAAACAAACAATCCAATAAAAAAATGGGAAGAGGACATGAACAGACACTTCTCCCAGGAAGAGATACAAATGGCCAACAGATATATGAAAAGATGCTCAGCTTCATTAGTTATTAGAGAAATGCAAATCAAAACTACAATGAGATACCACCTCACTCCTGTTAGATTAGCTATTATCAACAAGACGGGTAATAGCAAATGTTGGAGAGGCTGTGGAGAAAAAGGAACCCTCATTCACTGTTGGTGGGACTGTAAAGTAGTACAACCACTATGGAGGAAAGTATGGTGGTTCCTCAAAAAACTGCAAATAGAACTACCTTATGACCCAGCAATCCCTCTACTGGGTATATACCCCAAAACCTCAGAAACATTGATACGTGAAGACACATGTAGCCCCATGTTCATTGCAGCACTGTTCACAGTGGCCAAGACATGGAAACAACCAAAAAGCCCTTCAATAGAAGACTGGATAAAGAAGATGTGGCACATATACACTATGGAATACTACTCAGCCATAAGAAATGATGACATCAGATCATTTACAGCAAAATGGTGGGATCTTGATAACATTATAAGGAGTGAAATAAATAAATTAGAAAAAAACAAGAACTACATGATTCCATACATTGGTGGAACATAAAAATGAGACTAAGAGACATGGACAAGAGTGTGGTGGTTACCAAGGGTGGGGGGGGAGGGAGGACATGAGAGGGAGGGAGGGAGAGAGTAAGGGGGAGGGGGAGGGGCACAGAGAACTAGATGGAGGGTGACGGAGGACAATCTGACTTTGGGCGAGGGGTTTGCAACATAATTTGATGACAAAATAACCTAGACATGTTTTCTTTGAATATATGTACCCTGATTTATTAATGTCATCCCATTACCATTAATAAAAATTTATTTAAAAAAATAAAAAAATAAATAAATAAATAAAAGGTAACAATGTTCCCTGTAGAAAGGTAGAGAGACATCAATAGTATGTGGGAGTAAGCATGAAATGCGAAGATTTTTTCACCATGTATTAATTCTCACCAGAATGTTTCCATCATAAAGGAAATATTGAACATCCAAATAAACTAAATGACAGCAACTTAAACATTCATTTCTAAATGAATGTAGTGGACAAAGAACAGAGTAGTCATGTGGCAGATGGAGGCTACACACAAGGCCAACAATATTGACTTCCTTTACCCAAGCCAGTCTTGTTATTGCTACTTCTGAAGGTCCAGCCTACAAGCAGAGAAGGCCACCTCTGAGCCTCCAGTGTGGCAAAGGCACTGATGACAAACCCTTCCTTCTTGGGTTGATATTCCTGCCAGCTGTCTCAGACGACACAAATGAACTATAAAATAAAGATTTGTTCTTTGTAATCCCTACAACCTTTATTATTTTCTAGGCAATTTTCTGTGACTTTCTCATATGAAAAATTATGTTCTTGGTCTATGATATTAAATTTTGTTACTTCTATTTGACTTTTAATTTTGTACTCTTATTGTCCATTTATTCTGCTGAATCATAAAGCATAGGAAAAATATGATTAGCTTTAGCTGATCTGTGAGCTAATCATATTTGTCTTTTAATGGTTTGTATCTTAATTTGAAATTAATTTTTCAGGGTCTGTTTTAATTTACCAGAATATGGAATTTCTCATTCTGATGTATAATATTCTTCTTTGTGGTTGCATTTTTTTAATGTTTGTTTTCTCTTTGGGACATATACTGTATGCATAGCCTAACTGGTGGTGGCTCAGAACACTGAGCTGGGATTCTGAGGCCCCAGTTTCAAAACCTCGAGTGCAGGCTTGAGTGCAGACTCACCAGCTTGAGCACAGGGTCACTGGGTTAAGCGTGGGATCATCGGTGTGACCCCATGGTCACTGGCTTGAGTTCAAGGTTGCTGGCTTGAGCAAGAAGTCACTGGCTCTGCTGGAGCAACCACTCATCAAGGCACATATGAGAAACAATCAATGAACAACTAAAGTGACGCAACTTTAAATTTTACTTCAGGAACACGTGAGAAGCAATCAATGAACAACTAAAGTGACGCAACTCTAAGTTAATACTTCACATCTCTCTCATCTTCCTGCCAATCTTTCTCTCTCTCTCTGTCTCTTGCAAGAAAGAAAAAAATGTATGTGTGTGTGCATAATTATATTTATATATATATATATATGCACATATATATGCATAAATTATCTGATACCTTACTATTTGTTTGTTTGACGGGAATGGTTTAACCCTGGCCTTCTATGTGCTGAAAAGCATGTGTGAATAGGTATAAAAATGAACTAAAGCAGCTGGAAACTTGAAACGGATTTTAAAAAGACATTTTCCAAGGAAGGCCAGTTGGCTCTGTGGTAGAACATTGGCCTGGCATATGGTAGTCCTGGATTTGATTCCTGGTTAGGGCATACAGGAGAAGCAACCATCTGCTTTTCCACCCCTCTCCCTTCTCTTTCTCTCTCTTTCTCTCTCTCATTCTTTCCTTCCCTCCCACAGCCATGGCTCTGTTTGAGCAATTTGGCTTTGGGCATTGAGGGTGGCTCCATGGCCTTGCTTCAGGTGCTGAAATAGCTCAGTTGCTGAGCACTGGAGCAGCACCCCCAGATGGGCAGAGCTTCGCCCTGTAGGGGGCTTGCCATGTGGAGCTTGGTGGGGCCCATGCAGGAGTGTCTCTGCCTCCCTGCCTTCTGTGTCTCACTTAATAATAATAATAATAAAATTCTGTCTTACATTAGCTTTATTTGCTAATCTAGATATATACTGTTCCTCATTTCTCAGCTTTTCGCCTCTGTGGTTGAGCAAGAGGTTTTTATGCCTTATTGTGAAGCTAAGTATGAGTATAGGGGTTTTCTTTTTTTTATTTACATGTCTCAGTTTCTAATAGCAGGAAACTTTTCTAGTTTAAGAAGGTGGGCCAGAAAAATAAGAATGAAATGTCATTTTAACATTTCTCTTCTGATATTTGGGGTGTGGAGTTTGTGCACCAGTTTGTGTAACTTCTCTGTGGTCATGCCCAAACTACTGAAAAATGTACCATTTGTTATTAGAAAAATCTGTACTCTGTCACTTTGTTCAATGTATTTCAGTAAGACAAGAAGTATAAAACTAGACAGCTCACATTTGTCTTGAAAATTCTGTTCTTGATTGTTAATTCACTCCTTCTGTATAAATATCTGTGAAAGTTTATGTGTATGGATGAGCATGTGTTGGAAATATGATTATAAAGAGCAAATATTCACAAGGGATTACTTTTTGGTTGTTTTTTTGTTTTGTTTTTTGTTTGTTTGTTTTTTTTTGTCAGCTATTACCAAAGTAGTAATAGTGTCACCCACTCAGAAATAATCTAATATTGATTTTATTAAAGCACTAGGCAAGAAAAAAAATTTTTTAATAGCATGATGTTATTCTAAATTTTTTCTGGCATTTTAAACAATCCGTTGGTGTAATTTGATCATATTATTGATAATTATCATATTTATTCACTCAGGATTTTGCTTCCTCAAACCCAGCACAATCCACCATCTTTCTCCCTAGTGCTGGTCCAGGCAGACAGTTTCTCTCCGACAAAGCAACTAAAGCTACCTCCTTCTCACAAGTAACAATGGCTATAAAGGGGAACATAATTTGTCATCCCCAAATGGGTCTCTTTGGCATTAGAATTATTTTAGGCTGGTTATTTTTAAGAAACAAAAACTCAGGAAGAAACTTTGACCTTCCCTTAACTGCCTAAAAGAGTTTAGATAGATGACCTCCTCTGGGAAGGAAGGCATTATCATAAATGACTATAGTTTAATATGAACCAGGTGTAATAGACAGGAAATTTCCTAGCAAGGCCCTTTTGCTTGAAGTCCTCTCTATGTTCCATTGTTAAATAAGGTCCAGCAAACATTTATTTTCCAAATATTTGCTTCTCCATCTCCATGTGAATCGCCTTCCTGACCTTTATAATCCAAACCACTACCCTGATTTCTCTTTAGCCCAAGATGGCATACCAACCTCAACTGCCTGATTTTTCCTTGGTCCTATATTCTTATGGAATCCCCATATGTACAAATGTGATTAAATTTGCTTATTTTTTCCTGTTACTCTGTCTCATTTCAACTTAATTCTTAGGCCAGCCAGAAGCACTAAGAGGGAAAAAAAGGAAAAGTTTCCTCTTCCTCACAACTATTCTCAGCTTTTCACTACAGTTTCTAACCATTTTCCCTTAGAAATCTTCCACTGATCTGGAAACCTTAGGCTCTCAAATTGCCTAAGTGTTCCCATGGTATGATTTATACTAAGTTATATGGGTTAAAGTACATTGTTGCTTTTTCATTAGTGTTTTGTCAATTTTCTTTAAACAGCTTTTTAAAAAAGCCCCTGTTTCCATATGCTTCAACTTTCTTTCCAGTAAGTTTTCTCTTGAAAAGCACATCAGTCTTTTATGAAAATAGGATCTTTAAGGTCTCAACCTATCATTTCTCAGTTATGCCCACACAAGCCTAAAGCTAAATGAGTTACAGGGTTTGAACTACCGCTAGGATACCCCCTACAACACATTGTGTATATAACTTCATACCTATTTGATTATTTTGCTAGATGTTTCCCTATTAGTTATTTTAAATGTAAAATATGACTCTCCTGACTCATTAAACTGCTTTACTTAAATTAGATCATTTTTCATGTTAACATTAATGTCTTCTAGTTTGCATCAACTATCCAAATTTTTCAGATAATATGATTAGTTTTTATCTTTACTCTTCAACTTTGTAAGTACTTTCTAAGCTCTTTCTTGAACCTACTTTTAAGGTTAAATCAATGTGTCATTAATATTTTAAAAAGACTAAATGGGAAGAGATACTTATATAGTCTAGACGTCTTTGTCACTGATAAAATAGGGCAATGAGACAATTTTCCTCCTAAGAACCAGAAGATAGGTCTGTTCTGTGTTGTCTCATTTTTCTCTGTTACACTGATTAATTCATTTCATGACAATACTTGATCTGAATAATGAAAAGCTGGAAGGAAAAGTCTGATGGTCGAAATAGAATATTTAAAATTTTCTTTCCAATTATAGCTAACCATTTTTTTGAGATTCGTGATTCAGATGATCAATCATTTAGATGAACAAAGATTTCTAGGTGATATTTTTAAAATAAATTACAAGTCATCTGAATAGTATAATCTGTTTTAAAGCTTTATTAAACCAGTGTGAACTCATTATATCTTCTTAAACACAAGTACGTAAAACATAACAATGTGTTGTGCTCTCAAATTTTCTTTTGCCAATAGTTTTAATATGCTTTACCAAAAATAATTTATTAAATAAAGAAAAAACAAGTAAACTATTACATTCTCATTTCCACATATGTTCACATTTAAATAGATCCATTATTCTACTTCTTAGAGATGCAGTGGAAAATTGTTTTTGCAAATTGATTTAAGCAGTGCTTTTCAAACTTTTGCATACCTATGAAGCACCTGAGAATCTCCATAGAGCCTAAGACTTCAAATCTTAACAGACTTTCTCAAAATTGACTCCAACTAGAAAACTTTGATGCCAAGTTCTTCTCCGTGAAAAATTCCTATACATGGATTTGATTTTTTATTTTGTTTCTTAATTGGCAGTAAAGTGCATATTATTCTGAAAGAATGCTTTAAGCTGTGACAATATACTTTTTATGATAATCTATGGAAAAACAGAATATTATTAACAAGATTTCATAAGTGTTATAACTGCACTGCTTAAATAGCTTTTCTTAGATTTTTGTTTTGTTTTGTTTTGTTTTTGGTGCCAGGCATTTTTCTGAGGCTTTAGGCCTTTTATAATAATGGATAATGAATCTTATCCTCATTTAAGCACAATAATTATTCTCATTTCACAGATGATAAAAGTGAGGTAGAGAGTATTTAAGTAACTTGTTCAAGGTAACAGAGACACCAGAAGTAAATAAAGAAGCCATAATTCAAATGTAAACAGTCTACAAAGTTGGAATTCATAAACACTCTTCTATGCCTTGTGTTTTAGATGAAAGCGCTATTGCAATTGTAAACTAAAAAGAATTAACTAACAGTTCAATCAAGGAAGAATGAAAGAAAAAAATTTAAGGGTTTATAAAGATGCTATCTGAAAGTAGAAATTATATATATATTTAAAATTATAAATATATAAATGATAAATTATATATAAATGATAAATTATATATAATATATAATTATAATAGGTACTTATAATATGTAATTATCATATATAATAATATATAATATATACATAATTATAATATACAATATATAATTATATAATATATATCTCCAGTTTTCTGTACGTGTAATCCTAGTATTCAAAAGATATGCTGATTTTATTTGTAGGCTGTTACCTGAACCTTTGAACCCATGGTCCTACAATATTAACAGCAGGTTGTTGGCACATGGCTTTTTGACTATGTCTATTTTTATGTCCTTTTTCCCACTGAATGTCTGTCTTAGCTTATGGTGTCTATTCCTCAGGATCCTTTGCAATACCTATTTATTAATGTCTCTTCTTTGGTTCCCAGCCATCTTCAGCCTCAGTCAGCATTCCCTTTGACTTTCCCTCCATTATTCTTCATTTCCTCCATCCTTGGGTTCCTTCTGTCAAGCCCTTCTTGCTAAAACTTCCCCTCATCTTGATCTCAGTGCCCATTTGTTACTACTGTTTCCATACTTTTATCTCTCTCTCTCTCTCTCTCTCTCTCTTTTCTTTTCTTTTTTTTTTTTTTTTTTACAGAGAGAGGGAATCAGAGAGAGGGGACAGATAGGGACAGACAGAGTCAGATGAGAAGCATCAATTTTTTTGTCACGGCACCTTAGTTGTCCATTGATTGCTTTCTCATATGTGACTCGACGGGGGGGGGGGTACAGCAGATCGAGTACCACCTTGCTCAAGCCAGCGACCTCCAAGCTGGTGAGCTTTGCTCAAACCAGATGAACCCGCGCTCAAGATGGCGAGCTCGGGGTCTCGAACCTGGATCCTCCGCATCCCAGTCCGATGCTCTATCCTCTGCGTCACTGCCTGGTAAGTCCTATCTCTTTCTTAAGGCCCTATGAGACTATCAGGAATTAAACATTTTTTCCTCAGTTCCTACCACTCTTTACCTAAAATCCCTTGTCTTAGATTCCTAATATCCATTCCAGATTTTCCTTCTTTAGGTTTTAAGCTCTTGTCACAGCTTTACTTAACAGATCCAAATAAGTCACACCTGGCTGCCCTGCTTAGGTCCCCAAGGACAGCTGTCAGGGCTGGCATCCTGGTTGTACAAACAGTGCTGTTGTTGCACAGGGACCAAACTCAAAAGTAGCCTGCACTTGAGGTTTAATGCTTTATAGTTGCTGTTTTCAAATTCTTACTCATTTTATCTTTGTATCAGTGTTTTTAAATGCAGCCTATTGATATCATGGAGCTCGAACTATGGGTTCATAGCCTCCGTTCTTTGGTGGATGGAACATCTCCTGCCACCGCAGTGGGAACTATTCTGTTTGGCCCACGTCCCTACACCCTGCACACAGAACCCCTCAAGGCCTCCTTTCCCTGCTCTAACCCAGAGGCCATGGCCACACTCCCTTTCGCAGGCGCCTGTGTTGGCAGGGGTGAGGCTGACAGGGCGGGGCTGATTAGCGTGCCCCTCGCGGTTTTGAGAGCAGACTTGGTAGAGGGGGTGGGCACCCCGAGCTGGTAGCTCCACAGTCATTTCGTGAGCAGCCAACAGGAGTTCGCTTCTCCGCGGGACCAAAGCTCTCACTCACTGCAGTTCGTGTCCAGGGCGTCGCTGTGTAGAGGTTTACCTGTCCGTGGGTGTTGCCCTTCTGCATGTAGCCCTGTGCGCAGAACCACTGTCTTGCCAGCTCCGTGTCTTGCTTGGTCAGAAACTTTCTTCCTCCTTCCACACGAGTCGGGTTGGCATACTTGTGTTTAGACGGCTCAAGGCTTCCTGCGGGGATGAGCTACAAAATAAGAATGATGCAAATAATTAAACTTTTGATCTTTTTCTTCACTTAGAATAACATTACGTAGACAGTAAAACGCCATGACAAATCGAGGGCAGAGAAAGAAGGAAAAGCTATTCTAGAAACCATTAACAGCAGCACTTGAAGTCTGATTTAATAAACAAACAAACAAAAAACTGCTGCCTCTTTATTTAAACAAATACTGCTGCTGCATCTTGTTTTTGCACTGAGACCACAGAAACTGTTATCTCTGGGCTCTGGGACACAGACCACCAACCTCAGACTCCCTGCTCTTGGTCTTGCCCAGGGAATTTCTTTTCTCTGCCCTAATTTCATAGACAGTTTCACTCTAAGATCTTGTGATGTGCAGTTTATCCATTTATTCCATTTTAAAATATATATTTTCAAGTTAAATTCTCTGTTGATTTTAAAAATGCTTATACTAATGATTATACAGATATTATTTTAAAAGTAAACAGAAATCTTAGTCAATTAATAACTGTGGGCAATGGACTCCATTATCTAGTACATTTTCCCTTTCCCTGAGTGGATATTGAATAATACCATTTATAATTTAAATTGGACCCAAAATATGTCCAACTCTTTTTTTCTTTGACATTGCAAAATATTGAAAGTTACTAGAATAGGGTTTCTATTGATATTTGATAGAGCTCTGAGATAGGTATTCTCAAACAGTTGGGGAAATGGGAATTTGGAAACAGAATACTTAAGTTGACGTGTAGCGTGTGAGTTTACTGCTGGGAGGCTTTTATCAAGTTTGGTAACATTTCTAAGATTTAGTTTCTTCATCTATACAATAGGGAGAAAAGTATTATTTGACATGGTTGAAAAATGATCACGTGGATATTAATGTTTTGCAAACACTATGTAAATATTTATTACTCATGGCAATATCTTAGTCTCAAGTGTTCTTTTAAGGGGATTTAATGCATAGAAGATTGGAGGTATTTTTTTAGATTCTTTCTTTTTCTTTTTCTTTTTTTCTAGCTTTTAAGACCCCAAATACTGAACATTTGGTTGGCATATTGAGGTGTTGGGGGGGGGGAATCAGAATACACCACCTCAAAAAATGTCACTTGACGTATAGATTATTTCAAGATGAAGACAATGGGGGCCCAGCAGACTCAAGAAGCACTTTTCACCTCCCCCTTAACTGCTTCAGAGAATTTTGATAGAGCCTGTATCAGGAAGAGAGCTAAAACCAGTGATGGCTTTATGTCAGAAGGCTTGTCTTCATGGCATGACCAATATTTGTTTACCAAACATTTGTTCTTCTCCTGTTCCTGTGAACTGTCTCCCTCCCCTGGATGACCCAGACCCCTACCACTTCTCCTTAGCTCAGGAGCCTCAATTTCCTGCTGCTGCAGAGCATCATGATTTTATTGGCTCCTCTATATTCAGAATATGTTTTTCTTCTGACATTTCTTATGTCATTCTTCTGTCTTATGTCAATGTAATTATTAGACTAGTTTAAGAACTAAATGGAAGGAGGGAAAAGTTTTCTACCCCTACAGTACCAACTACGTAAATTTACGTAACTCAGAATTATTTTTTAACAATGCAATATGCAAAATATTATCCTCTAACCCATATATAATTTTTACTTTCACTTTTATTTTATTTTTTTTGTATTTTTCTGAAGTGAGAAACGGGGAGGCAGAGAGACAGACTCGCATGTGCTGGACCTGGGCTCCACCCAGCAAGCCCACCAGGGGGCGATGCTCTGCCCATCTGGGGTGTTGCTCCATTGCAACCGGAGCCATTCTCGTGCCTGAGGTGAAGGCCACAGAGCCATCCTCAGCTCCAGGGCCAACTTTGTTCCAATGGAGCCTTGGCTGTGGGAGGGGAAGAGAGAGATAAAGAGAAAGGAGAGAGAGAAGGGTGAAGAAACAGATGGATGCTTCTCCTGTGTGCCCTGGCTGGGCATCGAACCCTGGACTTCCACATGCTGGGCCATTTCACCTTTAATCTTAGTACAATATTTTTTACATCTTGAATTTTCTTCTCTAGTGTCAGGATACAATAGTACACCATGAAGTTATAACTTAATCAGTTGTTTATTTATGATAATGTGGTTTCTTTCAACTCTTTAATGTTACAGCAAAATTGTGATGAGCTCTTGAGGCTAAATTTTATAAAAATATTATTTACTTAAATTCATTCTTAATGCAATTGTTAGCTTGAG
Organism: Saccopteryx bilineata; assembly: GCF_036850765.1. Taxonomy (NCBI): domain Eukaryota; kingdom Metazoa; phylum Chordata; class Mammalia; order Chiroptera; family Emballonuridae; genus Saccopteryx; species Saccopteryx bilineata. Next base: position 40,271,090 of record NC_089490.1, read on the forward strand.
GATGATCAAAAATTTTCAGATGCTTAACTTTTTTATTTTTTGATGAGTAAGAAGATTTTATGGAGTTAAATGACATGGCCATCTTAAAACAATGTGCTTATTGTCACTTAAATTTGTCATATATGATTAACATTAGTTACTTAACTGAATTCACTAGGCAGTTTTCAAACATCTATTAAGAAAAATTGGAATATTATATAGCCAAGTCCTTATATTAAAAACAGAAAACAATTGAAGAAACATCCACAATTTTGACAAATTTAAGAAAATACAAGAAATAATATAAAATGTTTTCCTATGTCATGATTTTATGGATAGCAAGTAACAAGAAAAAATGTTGGCCCTGGCCAGTTGGCTCAGTGGGAGAGCATCAGCCCCAAGTGTGGTCAGGTGAAGCTGCCATTTGCTTCTCCACCCCTTCGCCCTACTTTCCCCCTCTCTCTCTTCCCCTCCCACAGCCATGGCTCAATTGGTTCAAGTACATTGCCAAGGTGCTGAGATGACTCCATGGAGCCTCTGCCTCAGGTGTTAAAAATAGCTTGGTTGTGAGCATGGCCCCTTATGGGCAGGGCATTGGCCCCAGATGGGGGTTGCCAGATGGATCCTGATGGGAGTGCATGGGGGTGTCTCTCTATCTCCTCTTGTTTTACTTAGGAAAGAAAAAAAAATAAAAAGGAAAAATATTATATAAGACCCACGATATTTTGTGATTTTTCTAGTGACATGGTTTAATCACTTTTTACTTAAATATAGCCTGGTACTATTGCCAAGATTGTTGAAAGAAGCAAACTATCTACATTTTAGTATCTTTTGCTCAATAAGCATATTTTAAAATCATTTCATGCTATGCTTCATCAAGCCACTGCTTCATTTCTTCCTGCATAATTTTGACAGAACTGTTTGGAAAATCAATGCCTTGGAGCAGTGTTTGGATTTACTGCTGAATCCAATTACTGTATATTATCATAAAAAGCATCAAAGTAAACATTATTGATGGTGCTTGTTTTGTGAGAGCGTGCAACTGCTAACTCCAAATATAAATATTTTAATGACACAATTTCTCGCTATTATAGAAAAGTAAAAAGAAATAAGGTTTCTAATATGGAACAATAAACTCCTTAATTTTAAACAAAGTTCTTAAAAATAAATGCAATGCTGTTATAGATACAATTCAGATAAGAGAGTACCTTTAAAAACATTGATTAATAATATTTGACTAAGATTGCATGAAAGGATATTGTTCTGTAAAGAAAATAATTTGTTGGGAATGTTGGTTTTGAAATGTTATACAGTATATGCCTCAACCACACTTATACTTTAAAGCACTGATAGGTAAACTATAGCCTGTAGGCCAAAACTGTCCCCTCCTAATGAATTTATTTATAGTCTATGACTGTTTTTGCATTATAACAGTAAAGTTGAGTAGTTTGACAGAAAGCTTATAGCCAGCTGTGAACAAAAATATTTACTATTGGCCACTTAACAACAACAAAAAAGGAGAGCAAAGAAAAAGAAAACAAATGTTGTTCAAGTTGTTCTTGATTTAAAGAATTAAATGTTGATTTATATGTAATATTTTAAATATTTCAATAAAATCTAAACCTTCAAAATGATCTTAAATTTGTTAGAAGTATATAATTAATCTTAGAAGTTTTAAATATAAAAATTAATATAGCGAATTCAATTTATATCTATCTAGTTGTCTATTTTTCTGTCTCACATATCATTTATCATGCCACTTACAAAGTGAAAATAATTGTAATTATGACTACTGTTCATTGTAATTATGACCAGGAATTGTTTATCCCTCACAAAGTCCCAAGGACTTTTCTCAGAAAAGTATATTTTGAATAATGCTAAATACAATGAAAGGATTTACTTGGATACAATGACAGTAGAAAGAGATAAGAGTTCAATACAAATGGCAGGAATTCAAAGAGCTGCTCATTCCATTAAATGGGTACTAAATATATAAAAATAAGTCTCTAGAGATTCTGAGTCTAAATAAAGCTCTGTTATTCCTTCAATCTAACTTTTTCTTGTGCAAAAATGTATTCTGTTACTTTCCATTGTGAATATGTCCAGAACCAAGATGGTGATTTTTATGAGTAAGGTGACATTGGAGAAATACGAGAAAATAAACTCACAACAGAACTCTCTGGAATGAGACAGTTCAATTTCATACACAAAGATGGAAGAATAAAACAATATGTATACATGTAATATATGATATCTAATGGGTATAATATTTTTATATATTTGGAATATATATTATTAAACTTCGTTTCTTAACCACTCAGAAAATATTCATTATATTTGTTTAAATTTAATTTGTTTTAGTTTAATGGAGAACAGCTTAAAATACCCTCTCAGAAGTAATGACATTTAATAAGTGAGGAAAAAATGGTCAATTGCATTTTTAGTCTCATCCTTGGTGTTAATTCAAATTCACTTTTCTTGGCAAGCTTTTTGTTTTGATTGTTAATCAATGCTTTCTTTTCCCCCTGGATTCTTGGACACTAAGTGAACAGCCTTTACTAAAAGTGAAATATAAATTTTGTTTCCAGGAATAAATATGGTCTTCTTCCCTTACTAAACACACACACACACACACACACACACACACACACACACACACAAAATAAAGATATAGAGCTGTAAGTTTAGTTAACCTAGTTTTTATTGATTATAATCAACTAGAAATCTGAACAAAGTCAGTGAGGTTTTCAAACTTTCTTTAATATATCTATTGTGCTCCAAATATTAGTATGATGTTTGATTATCACATGGAAAATTGGAGATATTATAAAATTTATAAGATTACATCTGAAATATTTTCAATTAATAAAATTGTATTTAATCTTAAAATTTAAAGGTACTTTCCCCTCTTTGTTACAATAGCATTATAAAGACAATTAAATAAAATAATCATTTGTTTAATAATCCTATAAAACATTGCCAATATTAATTTTCCATTCAACTTTTAAGGTTCTTTTTGCTTTCCCATCACTTTTCTTTCTGAGACATTCATTCTATTATGAATCCTCCAAGTTATGAAACAGAAATGTCACAGTAGGATATATGAACCCACAAGCTTTGTTTATTTCCTCATTGCAAAAAAGGCTGGCAAAACTTGCAGTATCGCTATGATTCCACCCTTGAAAAATGTCATAACGCCTGCCTCACCAATTTATTTTAAGGATTGAACAGAATAAGACATGTGGAAACATTTTGTCAATTTTAAACATCTTTCAAGCAAGTATCATCATGAAAACCTGTGTCTTACTTACAAATGGATCAGTTGTTCTTGACACATTGTTATTTAATACATATTTCAAAAGAAGGACTCTTGGTAAATTGGTATGTCCTGTTCAGGTTCAAAGATTATTTAACTCATTAACAAATGTATACCTAGTTTACATTAATATCACATTAAAATTTTTTCTGGTAAAGTTAGAAAATTAATGATATCCTTAGGCTAGTTTTCAAATGGAAGAAACCTGGTAAAGAAACATGAACATTCTGTTTGACAAAGACATTGGAGACAATGACATAATTGTAATCTAACAGACACAAATCTGAAAAGAAATAAAAGGTAAACCCAGGCCTTTGTTTCTCTATTAAAAAAAAGCTTGTTAATGCTATTTTACTTAGTTTTTATTATTTAGCTTGTGTTAGTATATTGTTTTGGAGAGATATGTATAAAACAATATGCCACTTCATTATTCTCTGATTTCTGGAAGGAATCAAATCTCTTATAAACTAAGAGTATATCTATATACTCTCGTTTCTCTTCAGATTGCATAAATCTTCGCCTTTTAAATTAAGAGTGTATCTACAATATTCTAGAAAAAAACTGACATGATTTTTTATTTGTTTCCTTTACTAGTAATAATAATGACAACATGTATAATATTTATATCATAAATAATTTATACTACTAGTAGTTGCTGAATAATTAATACAGTCCAAGGACACAGTAGTTAGTCTGAACACCTGAGAAATAAAATGTTAAAAATAAAAAATAATTTAGACTTTCCTTTCTACCATGACTCACATGTGTTTTCAACAATCTCCAAATTATAAGAATTGAAAGAAACTGAACATGGAAATGAAAAAAAAATGATAGTTTTCCCTCCAATGTGTTTTAACAGGCAAACTAGGCTACTGAACAAATAATATATTTACAAGAAACCTGTGAGTTTCAGAGGCAGACATGCAAATCCATGTTGTTATTCAGCAAAAGCACTGAGATTACAAGAAGTTACTGAGATTTACTTTTCAAAAGTGAACTCAATAAATGAATAGACATTCTCAAAAGTAGTCACAAGTCTTTGAATTTCTAAGCTTAATTTCTAAGTAATTTCTATAAACAAGACATTTACCAAGTATTCTAAATTACAAAATATGAAAAAGTGAAAATTCAGATTTTAAGGAACTTATATTTAGCATAAATATTCAGAATCTGAAGTTATGGTGGGTTCAGAATAAAAATGAAAACTTCCTCAACTATAAATGTTTTATTTTGTCTATTTGAGGCTGACATATTTCCACTGGTATAGGTAGAACTCTCATCTTAGGTCTTTGTTATTTCCTTTATATTTTAGTACCCCAGTCTTCCTTTTGAATATTTCATGTGACTCACGCTTAAAAAATGCTTATAAATAGTTTATTTGATTTTTCACTATTATGCTTATGCCTTATAAATATTTCACAGAGTCAACATTTCAATACTATACTTTAGGTGCTGATAAATACATTTATAAAACTCAAAAAGAATTTTGGACAATGTTCAATCTTAACAGTCATTCTGCTTTTTAAAAATGTATTTCATAACAAAGGTTTGATTAATAAATATTTAATGGAACAAGACTGACATCCAGTGATTGAACCATTAAATCTCATAGGCTTCAATGTATAGACTTAGGATATAATTTCTGTTCTGAAGTTTAAAAATCAAGGTTTTATACACTTTAACCATTATTTGGTATGTTAAGTGGTTATTACACTTAATACATTATAATCAAAGGAGACCTTTAGTAATGATAAATTGTGCATTATCTACATATACCAACTTACAAAGCAAAACACACAGTTGAGTACAAGTGTTTAAAACTTGCAATATATTCTGTTTCCCTAGAGATGTTATTGATTGTAGGGAACGAAGCCAAATGTAAGCCAGGAATGAAAATGCGCTGCTTAGTTCAAATAATAGACATGTGCGTGCTAAATTGACTCAGTTATTTTCAGCACCGTGAACATTTAGGTAACTTAGATAGACTATGTTACTTGGGGTCAAGTGGGGTCAAACTCTAATGCTTACAGATATTTGAATAACTAACTGCATTGTTTCTTTTTAAAACATTTTATTCAAGATTTATCTATATTGATATGTGCCTGAGAACACATTTAAAGTTTAAAACCTATAGGTTATTTCACATGTGTTAAATAAACATTGAAAATACAAAGAGTTCTTAGGCTAAGTACTGTTTTAGCTGTATTAATTCTTTATATTCTCTCAATTATTTTCAGCTGAAGATACAAATTTTACCATAGTTTGCATGAGAAGAAATCATTGTACTAGTAAGTGGGAGAGCCAAGATATACTTTGGCTTTGAAAGCTGCACCCCTTCAAGGCCCACCTCTTCACTGGCATGTTTCAATAGTCAGAAACAGAAGGAGCAATTTGGATACTATTGTTCAACTATGGGTCAATCAGGGAATAACAAGAACAATACAGCATAGGCTTGCAAACCAAACAACCAGCTTCATGTTCCAGATCCACACCAGTTCTGTGAATTTGGATACTGTTCTTTTCTTTCTCTCGTTCTCTCTCTCTTTCTCTTTTTCTCTCTTTCTTCTTTCTTTCTCTTTTCCTTTCTCTCTCTCCCTTCTCTCCTTCCCTCCTTCCTTTCTTCCTTCTTTCCTTCCAAGAGAGAGAAGGGGAGATAGACTCTCACATGTGCTTTGACAAGGATCTACCTGGCAACCCCCCTCTGGAGAAGATGCTTGAATCAACTGAACTATCATCAGTGTCCCGGGCAAATGCTCAAACCAATCAAGCCATTAGCTGCAAGAGGGGGGGAGGTAGAGAACGCAGGGAAAGAGAAGCAGATGGTTGTTACTCATGTGATGTGTTGTGATCAGGGATCGAACCCAGGAGTATCAGCATGCCCAGCCGACACTCTAACCACTGGTCAAACTGGCCAGAGCCTGAGTACTATTATTCTATTAAAGGTCATTTTTCCCATTTGTAAAGTGAGAATAATAACAGAATTTTGCAGATAGATTTCTATGAACTTATATTGAGGATATAAGATTTAGCATAGTGTTAAATATTCATAATTAGCCAACATTTTAGAAAGATTAAATAGATAATTGGGTGATAGATGATGGCAGATAGATAAACTTTCAAAGTTCTTATTCCATTTTTACCTTTTTTATTTAAATATAATACATACTTTTACTTACTTACCTATGAAGTACATCAAACGATGGAAACCTTTAAGAAATTAAAAGCTTTGTTATTTTAGGTAAGTGATGCTGTCAGAAAGGAATGTAATATAGTGGCAGTTTGCCTAAAGTTACCAGGTTGTTATTCTACCCACATCATTTTGTGCAAGGTGCCCAACCAGCAGCAGTCTTTAAAGGGCGCTGACAGGGTGGAACCTAAGGAGATAGTCGCATTGGAGCTGGACCCACAGCAGGGAGAGGAGTGGGTCCCCCCACCTAGCTTCCACCCCAGAAACTGACAACCTTTCCACCCAGGCCACCCCAGCAGCCTACCAGAAAATATGCCTATGGCAAGACCAAGTCCAGGCCAGTCCCACTGACGGTTCTCAGCAACAGTCCTAGTGCCCATAAAACTGCCCCTACTTCCCGCAGTGACAGCATCAGCCCCTAGACCCGTGCACAGAGAAATTCTGAGAAACTTCTATGTTGATTGTTTCTGATTGGAAAATATAACTGTTTTATTCACATTATAATTGCTAATTCCAAATTTGATAATTCACTCTCAATCCAAATATTTTAGTACCTAATGGCCATCAGTACAAAAAAATAACTTTTCTCTTTACATTTATTTTATTACTAAGGTTAGCGGTTGAATTTGTAGTAATACAAGTCTTCACAAATAATAGTGAATTATTATATCATAAGAAAACTATGGCCCCGGCCAGTTGGCTCAGGGCCCCTGCTGGTTGGCTCAGCAGTAGAGCGTCAACCCACTATATGAAAGTCCTACATTCAATTCTCGGTCAGGACAAACAGGAGAAACAACCATCTGCTTCTATACTCTTCCACCTATCTCTCTCCCTCTCTCTCTCTCTCTCTTCCCCTCCTGCCGCCATAGCTCCATTAAGTGCGAGTGTGAGTGCATTGGCTCTGGGTGCTGGGAATGGCTCCGTGGAGCCTCCACCTCAGGCACTAAAAATAGCTCAGTTGCCAGTGGCCCCAGATGGACAGAGCATCTGCCCAAGACAGGGTCTCCAGGTTGCCAGGTGGATCCCAGCCAGGGCACATGTGAGAGTCTGTCTCTATTTCCTCTCCTCTCACTTAAAAAGAAAAGGAAAGAGAGAGAGAGAGAGAGAGAGAAGAAAAAAAGAAGAAAAAAAGCCATGCTGTCAAAAAAAGTATAGAACAATTTAATTTATTGATATAAGAATTATAGGTGATTGCTTAGGATTACTTATTGAAAGACTGACTCATCTGAAATAAAAAATTTTAAATTATCTTGTATATTGTGCAATTCTTTTCTTCCTAAATTAGAATCTTACACATTGCAGAGATGTCAGATACCCCCTAATTCACTCTTTTTCTGAATAAGATTCCTGAACATGTTAATTTTGGCTTCTGTTTTAATGCATATAAAAGTCACTATAGTAATCTGTTAAAGATAGCCATTAATTTTTTTTCCCTTTGTTGAACCAAAGTTACTATGAACTTGTTATTCAAATAGACATTGTTATTATTTTTTGTATTTTCTTAAGTGAGAAGCAGGGAGGCAGACAGACAGACTCCCTCCTGTGCCTGACCGGGATCCACCTGGCAAGCCAAATAGGGGGTGATGCTCTGCCCATATGGGCCATTGCTCTGATGCCTGGAGCCATTCCAGCACCTGAGGTGGAGATCATGGAGGCATCCTCAGCACCTGGGCCAACTTTGTTCCAGTGGAGTCTTGGCTGAGGGAGGAGAAGAGAGAGACAGAGAGAGAAAGGAGATGGGAAAGGGTGGAGAAGCAGAATCAATCCTGGAGTTTTCCACATGCCAGGTTGACACTCTACCACTGAGCCAACTGTCCAGGGCCCACATAGACATTATTACTTACACCTCTATCTATGATTTTATTTTACTTTCATCATGACCTGCGCAAGACATGGCAGGTATTATTATCCCAAGCTTATAGCTAGAATCACAGTTTATAGAAACTGTAGCTTTTTCAAGATGTGATATTCAAAAGTTGACAGCTGAGCGTGACCTGTAGTGGCACATTGGATAAAGTGTGGAACTAGAATGCTGAGGTTTGCCAGTTCAAATCCATGGGCTTGCCTGGTCAAGGCTCATATGCGAGTTGGTGCTTTCTTCTCTCCCCCCCCCCTCCTTCTAAAAATGAATAAATAAAGTATAAAAAAAAATTTAAATTGACAGCTGAGACATAATCTGAGGCTTTCTGATTTCTAAACAGGATGCATTTTACCCAAAACACTATAGTCAAATACCCTATTAATCTTTTCAGACATTTTTTAAGATTACATTAAAACATTTTGCACAAGAATTACCTTTGTTATTTGACAACATCCTGCATGATAGGTCTAGAAATCAGAATTTCAAGACCAAGTGTGAATTATTTTTCCCTTATAAAAATATTCTTGTTACCTGATTTTTTGTGTTTCCTTGCATTCTCCTCAGAATGCTAACCAATCTATCAGAGCTTCTGTGATGGTTTCAGTGGAGAAATGCAAACTACGCGACATGGTCTACATAGGATTGTTTTCAAGGATGTTCTCTGGTACTAGACACTGCATTTTAATTCATATGGTCACTATTTAAAAGTCACATAATTTTACTGGTTCATATTCAGCAAAACATTTTTAAAGCCTTTAACAAGTACTGAAGTCAATCTCCTTTTTACCAGTTCTTGTACTTGTAATTTTTTTTTACCTAAATGCATTCATTTACATTTATTCTTGTGAAATATGATACTCTTGAATTTTGTACATCAGTTCATCTGTCAAGAACTTTATGAATCTCAATTTTGTCATCTACTATATCTTTTTCTGCTCTATGTCATCTATAAAATTAATAAACATAACTTCTCTATTTTTATCCAATTTAGAAAAAATAACTGCACCAGATAAAGCTGTGAATTTTAAGTGAACATCTTCGAGGGTTTTGGTTTTTTTTCATTTCTAAAATGATAGAGTTGAGCTAGATGATTCTAAAGGTCATTTCCAGCTCTAATATTCTATGACAACTAATAACAGCACATTATGCTAAATAAACATTATTTAATATATATACATATGTATATGTATATGTATAGCTTAAAACACCCGAAGTCTCTAGTTCTTTAATAATTTCACCATTAATTATTATTTTAAAATTTAATATGTTTTGGAAATTCTTATGTGTAGGGTTATAACTCACTAGTATCTTGATTGCCTGTAGGGCATTCCCAGTTAATTTTTGTCATTATGATAGAAGGGATTGAATTACATCTCAAAAACAAATATGTTCATACTCTATTACATTCAGACAGTCTTTCTGAGTGGAAAAGAAAGGAGTGGAGTTACAGATACTGTGTCAAGCCTGGTCTACCCAGAAACATAAACTCCAACCTTCTTAGGTAAAAATGTGAAAGAAAAATGTAGAAAACCTAAACTGAATTTTATACTTCTTGAATAAAGTAATATATCTTTTTTGCCATGGAATTTTGAAATGCAGTATGGTGCACAACACTTCTGTTTTACTTTCTTCTTGAATAACAAGTAAATGGACAGACAGATTAATTGAAGAGATGTTTTAAAAGTAATCCCTAAATTAACCAGTTACATATAACAAAAACTCTTTTCTAGGTATGTCATAACCCACACTTTATATAAAACATAGTTTACTTTAGTTGTCATTATTCCACAAAATAATGCATATATTCATCTAATGATATAAATGTATGAAAGTTTTTCATCTGTATAGAAGTATTTTTTTCTTTAGTGTGGCAATTAGAAGAACAAAATAAGCTTCAATTTTAAAGTCTTGTTATCTAAAATTTGGTTGTATATTTAAAATGTTTGCTGAAGAAATGAAAAGCTGTACAAAACTGCATAGTTACTAAAATAATAAGTTATGCTATTGTTACTAAAATAATAAGTTATACTAATAATTAGTTATGCTAAATATTTATCTAATATCCTTATGGAAAAAAGAATATTACTAATACATAGATTCCCCCTGTCTCAGAATTTTAGATCACATATGTTGAAACACAGTGTCATAGATTATGAATAAATTTTAGCAAACATAACTTTAAGCGTATTGTTGAGTGGATCCCAATTCGGGCGCATGCGGGAGTCTGTCCGACTGTTTCCAGCTCTAACTTCGGAAATACACACAGACACACACAGACACACACACACACATGCACACACCCATTAATGAATGTAACACCTTGCCTTTGGTTTCTTATGTTTTTCTTCACCTTGGGGATCTTTCCCCTTAAGTTATCCCTTGCAGAATGGGTGTGCTCTGAAATGCAAAAATAAGTGGAACAACAACTCAATGTGTTTTTTTTTTCACTCTCTTCCTCCTCCTCTCTCTCTAAAATCAATACATAAAATATTAAAAAAAAGTTTTAGAGACTACATCAGCTCAGTCGCAGATGCACTCTCTCTCCCCTTGCTCTGTCCTTGGAGCAACCCCTCCTTTTTTTTTTTTTTTTTTTACAAAAGTTAATACATGTTTGCAGTTCAATAGCTTTGTTAGCTTATTTCTGCCTGGAGAATGGTGAGATTTCGATTACCTTCTTTTTATATTGTCCTCTGTTTCTTTCAATCCAAGCTGTCTATTTTACTGTTAGTATAACATTCTAAAAATCTAGTTATCTCTCATGTATGTTATGGGGATTTATGCCACGAAAGAAGAAAGTTTTTTGTAGACCATTCCGAGGTAATCCTATTTCTATTCCTGGCTCCTGCCGAGATGGTTGAGTGGATCTATGAGTCACATGCCTAATATTTGCAAAACTAGTAAAATGTTTTCTGTTCATATACTTGGTCTTTACTCCAAAGTTTGTTTTCTTAACAGGGCATATCTAGTTTGTTTTTTTTATCTTTTCTATTTCTGTATAGGTTTATTATTTTCCAAATTATCAAGTACTGGTTCTTTTATTCTTAGCAACATTTTCTAAATTTAACTTTTCTTAACATTTTACTATAAGCAGCAAGAAAATAGGCTGCACCTTTGTCAGTTTCCTTGAAAATATCATCAGCTAAGTAGCATGTATAATTTTCCCTTTTCATAAAATTACAGGACACAAAAGCATTGTAGATATTACCTGTGTTATCTTAAATAATACATATCATCAGTGAAATAGTAATATTAAAGGCATTTCAAGAGAAAGCGCAGAAGTAAAGGAAGAACATGTTTTTGGAAACTAAAGAAAAGATGATTCTCAGTATTATTATATGTCTATGTAATTTAAAATGCTTTTATTTTTTTATTCCTTAATATCTGAAGATGAATTTTTGTTTGGAATACAGACCATTAAGGGCTCTTAAACATAAGCTCAGTCAAACATGTGCTCTTAATAAAAATTATCACATAGATTAAAAAACAAAATATAAGGGTGTATATATATATCAACTGACATAAGAAACAACAGAATTAAATCTCTAAGATGTTAAATTTAATCAATATGAAATATGAAATGATTATGCATTGAATATTTATAAAGAAAAAATAAGAATAATTTTAAAACAAATAAAACTAACAAAAGAATAGCTATATAACAATTTGAAATTTAACCAAATACAACTTCTGGAAATAAAAAAAGTAAAAGACTAATAATTAAATGACTAATTAAAAACAAAACTTAGAGAAATAATTATATTTACATAAGTAGAGAAAAGAAATTTCTGAGGAAATCTCTTGGAATATGTTACAAAACCAGTAAGAAGAAAATATGAAAGAAGATAATGGATACGGAAAACAGACTATTAAGGCTCAGCATGTATCTAGTCAAAATTCCTTGGGAGGAAAAAAAGAGAAAGCAAATAGATCAAAAATCACACTGAAAAGGAAATGGATGATGATTTTCCAGAAGTAATGATAAATATGAATAACAGACATAGTAAGAAAAATGTTATCTTCATATGATCAAATATGTGCAAATTTTCTTTTAAATACTCAGAATAACGGCATTGTAAGGCCAGGAGCCACCATTGTGGCCATTCACATGCAGGTTCCCACTGGATTCGGGCAGACAGTAAAGAAATGGCAGAGTCGGAGAATGGTGGGCCATTCTATTTATTTGTGTCTCATCAAGACAGGCAAGCCTTTAACAGGCAAGCCACAAGAGAAGGCAAGGAAAAAGCAGAAAACCTGCTTTTCCCATGAAGGGCAAGGGATCAGGGAGGCCCCTGCAATGGAGATAGCAGTAACCAAGAGAGAGCAAAGCTCCCGGTCTGCCCCACTTTATAGT